>NC_138299.1:32230000-32830000 GCF_965601325.2 Salmo salar
AATTCAGGGAACTCAGTGAGGAACGCTGATTATGGCCCATGAGGCCTGTAAACAGTAGCTATAAAAAGTGATTGAGTAGGCTGCATAGATTTCAAGACTAGAAGCTCAAAAGACGAAAACGTCTGGACTTTTTTTGTAAATTGAAATTTGCTATCACAAATGTTAGCAACACCTCCGCCTTTGCGGGATGCGCGGGGGATATGGTCACTAGTGTAACCAGGAGGTGAGGCCTCATTTAACACAGTAAATTCATCAGGCTTAAGCCATGTTTCAGTCAGGCCAATCACATCAAGATTATGATCAGTGATTAGTTCATTGACTATAACTGCCTTGGAAGTGAGGGATCTAACATTAAGTAGCCCTATTTTGAGATGTGAGGTATCACAATCTCTTTCAATAATGGCAGGAATGGAGGAGGTCTTTATTCCAGTGAGATTGCAAAGGCGAACACCGCCATGTTTAGTTTTGCCCAACCTAGGTCGAGGCACAGATATGGTCTCAATGGGGATAGCTGAGCTGACTACACTGACTGTGCTAGTGGCAGACTCCACTAAGCTGGCAGGCTGGCTATCTCATTGTGGAGCTAGGGGAATTAGAGCCCTGTCTATATTCGTAGATAAGATGAGAGTACCCCTCCGCTAGGATGGAGTCCGTCACTCCTCAACAGGCCAGGCTTGGTCCTGTTTGTGGGTGAGTCCCAGAAAGAGGGCCAATTATCTACAAATTCTATATTTTGGGAGGGGCAGAAAACAGTTTTCAACCAGCAATTGAGTTGTGAGACTCTGCTGTAGAGCTCATCACTCCCCCTAACTGGGAGGGGGCCAGAGACAATTACTCAATGCCGACACATCTTTCTAGCTGATTTACATGCTGAAGCTATGTTGGGCTTGGTGACCTCTGACTGTTTCATCCTAACATTGTTGGTGCCGACGTGGATAACAATATCCCTATACTCTCTACACTTGCCAGTTTTAGCTTTAGCCAGCACCATCTTCAGATTAGCCTTAACGTCGGTAGCCCTGCCCCCTGGTAAACAGTGTATGATCGCTTGATGATTAGTTTTAAGTCCAATACTGCGGGTAATGGAGTCGCCAATGACTAGGGTTTTCAATTTGTCAGAGCTAATGGTGGCAGGCTTCGGCGTCTCAGACTCCATAACGGGAGGAGTAGAGACCAGAGAAGGCTCGGCCTTGGACTCCGACTCGAACCGGTTGAAAGTTTCTGTCGGCTGAATGAGCGACAGCGGTTGAGCATTCCTACAGCATTTCCCTCCAGAAGCCATGAGAAAGTGGCTTCGGCTGGTGGAGGTCCTGACAAACCACGTCCAGATAAAGCGTCCGGAGTGAAAAAGTTGAATGAAAAAAAGTAGAGCGAGGGAAAAACAAAAAATATAAACGGTAATTAAAAAGTTAAAACCGTAAAGTTGTCAGGTAGCAAAATAAGGTTAGCAACAAAACGCACAGCAGCATGTAAACAAGTCTACAAGTTGTGACTGGAAATGACGTGAAAGAGGTATCACCGGATATCATTGCTATATTACAGTAACATACTACAGATAGTTACTGTGTAAGGGCGGCAGGTAGCCCAGCGGTTAGAGTGTTCTGCTGAAAAGGTTTGAATACCACTGGTCTAAGGTGTCTTCAATCCATAGGTGTACAGGACATTCTAATCTAAGCCATCAGTAAACAACAACAATGCTGAGTCTTAAAGTTCTAAGGACACCTTGGTTACACAAGCAAAGCCCCCTTTGATCATGTTATAAGTCTGGTCTGACATTTCTTCAACTCTACTTGGTCATTTCTCAGCCTCAAGGACCCAGTTTTCATTTGGTCTGTCTGCCTCCGCCTGCTTCTGACAAGACCTGTTTTATGCCCTTCATAACTCCAGATCCTCCCAGTGACCCACCCAGGGTTCTATAACCGTCTGTCTAGTCATATTGTCTGCCATGGAGACGGGAGGCTTTATCAGGACAAGCAGCCAATCATACTTCAATCGAGGACAGGCTTAACTGAATAAAAAAACAAAGACAGAATGCAATATTAAATATTATTAAATAGTTTGTGGAATGGCCTTCTCTCAGAGGGAAGATCCTCAGAGCCAGATGATGTGATGGCAGGTAGCCCTATGCGGGGCTGCTGGCATCAAAACCCGCTGGGGGAAAGAAGTTCCAATGACGGGTCTTAAAGGGGCAATCAGCAGTTGCTGCATCCATTTTTTTACTTATAAATTAATTATATGTACCCATGGATTCCAGGAAAAATATAACTTGCCTCATGAGCTTAGTTCAACTGTTGCACCCCATCAGAACTCAAAATATAAGCTTATTTTACTCCAATTGTTTGTAAACAAAGCAAATGTAAAGAAACACTATATAGCCTCAAAATATGGTTAAAATGATCATTTTGATATCATGGATGGTCAGTCCTTGCATCCATAGCTCTGTCAATGAATTTGAGAGTGGTTATATTTCTAAAGCCCTATCCCTCAGCTTTTTACTGAAACAGAGCCGGGGAAATGCTTTGTAATTGTTTCTACCGCCCCCTTGCCACTTTAAGGTTATTATAGCTGGTGGTGGCAGGGAGGTGGATGGTTGTCAGTTGGAAAAGTGAGCCCATAGGTTAAACAGCAAGACTGAGGAATGTGCATTATTGTGCGGTGGTTATAGGCTATAAGGTAATAGGTGACATTCCGCACATGAGAAGAAACTAGACACTATGCTGATGATGATACATTTGTATTCATTCCCACTATGCCCGTACAATAGGAAACAAAAGTTAATTATGTTATGCTTACTGGATTAAGTTAAACGAGCATCAGACCAGCCTTCCTGGTTTAACATTTATAAACTATATAGTTAATGCACCACCAGTCCAGTGCTCTCACAGAACAACTATGACTGCGTCCCAACAAGCTCCATATTCCCTATATAGCTTATTACTCTTTACCAGGGCCCATAAAAAGTACTGCACTGTATAGAGAATATAGTGCCATTCATAGGAGGTATGCTATGAGATGTGCGGCTTTTGGAGCTGTTGCAGCCAGGTCTTGTAAAACCAATATTTTCTGGAGCCTCCATCCGTCAGCTAAAAAACATATTTTACTTTACAGACAGACTGGAGGAGAATACTTTAACATTGCAGGGTTGTTCTATTCTTTTCCTTCTGTCTTTTCTCCTCCAGTCTGTCTGCAAGCTACCCTCAGTGTTTTAGCCTGGCCAACCTGATGTCGAGTCGTAATGTGGTACTGAAGAGCAGCAGTCTGACGTGGGGAGGTGGAAAGGGGTCAGTCTATCAGTAATAACCTGAAACAGCTACTTCAACTAAATGACCTAAACACATTCTGAGCTGCTCTGAGAACTGCCCTTGTCAGTGTACATTTGCACTGACTTTGTTCTCCTCCTCGGGATAAATTGGCAGCCACTAAACTAAAGGTCACCCACAAAACCGCCTCCGTCTCTCTCTGCAATACGGTTCTCTCCCTCTCTCAGTCATTGCACTTATCCCCACCAGTGTCTGTGTTTGGATGTAAGTCCTGGTCCTGTTGTGTAGGATCACTGAGAGGGATACGGCAGGCTGAGGACCCTCTGCATAACGCTGCTTCTGCTCTCTCTTTTTCTTTCTCTCTCTCTCACTCGCTCTTGCTCTAACTCTCCATCTCAGTTACCCTGGCCCGCAGTAAAAAAGCAGGCAAAGACAGGTTGTTTATGCCGACACAAATCCTAAATGATGGCTTTACGACAGACTTCATAAAGGGAATGAGAGTATAATTTAATCAATTTACGCATTTGCTTATTCATCATCTATATGCATCAGATGCTGCTTTTGCCCTCCCCTTCTCCTCTCCTCTCCTCTCCTCCTCCCCTCCCCTTCTCCTTTCCTCCTCTCCTCCCCTCCCCTTCTCCTTTCCTCCTCTCCTCCCCTCCCCTTCTCCTTTCCTCCACTCCTCGCCTCCCCTTCTCCTTTCCTCCTCTCCACCCCTCCCCTTCTCCTCTCCTTTCATCCTCTCCCCCCTTCTCCTTTCCTCCACCCCTGCCCTTCTCCTCTCCTTTCCTCCTTTCCTCCTCTCCCCTCTCCCAACACCCACATCAGTCAAATGGGTTCGGCCTCCAGGTAAAATTTGAAATAATGTTTTGCTCTTTCTCCTCTTTCTGTTAACTTGATTTGCAAATGAATGCAGGGGGATCTGGCAGGCAGTAGCTAGGTAATGTAGCAGTAGATTGGCACTGTGAATGCCTATTCTCTACTACTTTTGACCAGTGC
Organism: Salmo salar; assembly: GCF_965601325.2. Taxonomy (NCBI): domain Eukaryota; kingdom Metazoa; phylum Chordata; class Actinopteri; order Salmoniformes; family Salmonidae; genus Salmo; species Salmo salar. The sequence continues at coordinate 32,234,260 of NC_138299.1, forward strand.
CTACATGGCTCTGGTAAAAAGCAGTGCACTATATAGGGAATAGTGTGTCATTTGGGACGAAACCCTTGACTCAATTTTCTCTCTTATAGCTCCAATAATTATAGCTCCAATAATGGTGATGAGCAGCTTAGTCAATCAATGGATAAAGGGCTATGTAGATGAGCATAGTGATAGAGGTTTCCCTAATAGGTAGGTGCGGCTGCATACTAAACAGACAAGTCTTTATAACCCTTCTTAGAGGTGAAAATGTTAACATATACACTGCCACAATAACATATACATATCGTGAAATGTACTGTATAGATGCCAAGGTAATTTTAGGATTTTATACATTGTTGAAACACAATTGGCAATAGGGACAAAGCGTGGCTTGCTATTTGTATTGAAGGGTACTGTTGTTGTTTGTAAATGTCTCTCTCAGGAGGAGTGGATGGATGCTGTTCCGCTCTGGCAAGAGAGATTTCTGAAGGAGCCAACATTCACATATTTATTCCTGCCATAACTTCATTAGGCCAATTAGCACATTAGGTTCAACATGTCCCCATTACAATGCGTGTTTGTCCCCATCGTCTCCCTCACAGTCTTCTTCACAAAAATTTGCGGAGGTGTTTCTCAAAGCACTAAGTAGAGCCAGTCACAGCCCAGCGTGAATCTCATTTCAGCTTTCTTCACTATGGCGTGTGGACAATGGGTTTTTTACACATAGTATGTGCCATAAGATTGTTCTATGTGGTTTCGGCATTGGTGCTGTACCGAAAGCCACATTGACAAATATCAGTCATTGTATATCATGACTCAAAAGACATGCTACCCACACACAGCATACAGAGACACCTGGGAGGCTATGGGAGGAACATGTTTTACTTTAACAGCATAGCACTACACATACTATAGAGTAGACTAAGAATCAGTGGAGGCTGCTGAGGGGAGGAGGGCTCATAATAAATCAAATAAAATCTTATTTGTCACCTGCTCCGAACACAACAGGTGTAGACCTTGCAGTTGTCGTGTCTTTGGCTATGCCGGATTAAGTGATATGACATGCTATTCTATAAAATCCTTAACTGTAATTAATATCACCTGATTCGCTAATCATGTAAATGTAATTAACTAGAAAGTCGGGACACCACGGAAGAGTGTTTATAGAGCCGTTATCTTCCGAATAAACTCTTAAAGACTTTAATATTTTACATCAATAGCCGTCAATATTAATCCTCATTTTATTTTCAGTCTCATAATGAAAGTTGTAAATTCTTGGTTATCTTCACGAACCCTGGCTAACAAGTTGAATCAGCAATACAAAATTGGGTTTAATTATTTATTTACTAAATACCTAACTAATCACACAGAATTACATATACACAGAATACAAATGATGTCGTACAGAAAACGTCCCTGGTGGACGGAGCCAACATGGCGGCTTGTTACACAAAGAAAGGGGGTTGGGCTTGAATGAAAGAGCGGGAAGACTTAGGAACAAAGAAACAACAGCTATGCTATCATAAATACAGAATCTTATGCATTCTAAATTACCGCCCATTTGGAAAAGGAAAATGCAATAAATATTTACTCTGAGCTGCGCTTCGGTAGATTGGTCGTAGATGCTGGCCGGGTTGGCCAACAGATCTTCCGGTCCTCGGAAGAATGTCTCTGGTGGTAAATTGGATACGTGGTGGTATCTTTGTCTGTGGTAGACTGGATCCGTCATCCGTCCTTTCCTAGCCCACGTCTACAGCGGCCGCTGCTAACTCAACGGCTAGGAAGTATCACTTCTGTAGTGAATAAGTTCAAAGTTCATACCATTCACAACCAAAGCTCACGCCGAGGTTGGCTTAGTTCTGTACTTGACATGTGTGTCCTTGTAACGCAGAGGCTGCAGACCTCACGTAGTGGAACTCTGGAGAACATTGGTCATTGTCTTTTATAGTGGCGAGGGGAGGAGGGTGTGTTTCATTGTTTATAACCCCTGTCTCTTCACAGGGGCGGGCCACTGATCAAGCAGGGCACTTTTCTTATGAAAACCCAATTCTTTCAATTGGAAGCTAAAATTACATTTAATCTCCTAGCAAACAATTTTAATATCAAACATTTCAATTGCATAACAATTCCATGTGATTCTGATAACTAGAGGGTCTATACTTTCCCAGGTACCGTTTATGTCGTCCTGTCATCAGTCATAATGTCTCAGATGACAACCGAACTGATATCCATACTCATTAAGTTCCAAAGCATATTTCCAACTGGTTTTATTACCAAAATATGGTTCCTTTTCCCCATTTGTTTGATGTTCCCAGACTCTTTATATTTAACAAAGGCTATTCAACAGTCCTTCAGTAGAGTCAAAAAGAGAGAGGAAGGGAGAAAGGTATTTATGGGGGGGTCATAAACCTTACCCACAGGCCAACGTCATGACACAGTGAAATGCTTAATTACAAGCCCTTAACCAAAAATGCAGTTTTAAGAAAATACCCCCCCACAAAAAAAGTAAGAGATAAGAAAAATGTTTTATTAAAGAGCAGCAGTAAATAACAATAGCAGGGCTATATACAGGGGGTACCGGTACAGAGTCAATGTGCTGGGGCACCGGTGTCGAGGTAATTGAGGTAATATGTACATGTAGGTAGAGTTAAACCTCTCTAGGGTATGTGGGACACTCGCCAACAGCCAGTGAAATAGCAGAGCTCCAAATTCAAAACAATAAAAAATCTCATAATTCAAATTTCTCACACAGACAAGTATTATACACCATTTTAAAGATAAACTTCTCGTTAATCCAACCAGTGTCCGATTTCAAAAAGGCTTTACGGCAAAAGCATACCATTAGATTATGTTAGGACAGCACCTAGACAAGAAAAACCACACAGCCATTTTCCAAGCAAGGAGAGGCATCACAAAAAACAGAAATACAGCTAAAATTCATCACTAACCTTTGACAATCTTCTTCAGATGACACTCCCGGGACTCAATGTTAGACAATACATGAATGTTTTGCTCGATAAAGTTCATATTTATATCCAAAAACCCCATTTTACATTGGCGTGTAATGTTCAGAAATGTATTGCCTCCAAAACCACCGATGAATGAGCACATCAATTTACAGAAATACTCATCATAAACATTGATAAAATATACAACTGTTATGCATAGAATTAAAGATACACTTCTCCTTAAAACTTCTCTAGGGTAGGGGGCAGCATTCAGAATTCCAGATGAAAAGCGTGCCCAAATTAAACTCCCTACTACTCGGGCCCAGAAGGTAGGATATGCATATTATTAGTAGATTTGGATAGAAAACACTCTGAAGTTTCTAAAACTGTTTGAATGATGTCTGTGAGTATAACAGAACTCATATAGCAGGCAAAAACCTGCGAAAAATCCAACCAGGAAGTGGGAAATCTGAGGCTTGTCGTTTTTTCAAGTGATTGCCTTTACAGAATACAGTGACTTAGGGTTCATTTTGCACTTCCTAAGGCTTCCGCTAGATGTCAACAGTCTTTAGAACGTTGTTTCAGGCTTTTACAGTGAACAGAGAGCGAACGAGAAGGCCGGGAAGTTGGTGAATCAGAAAAGAACATGAGTTCAGTGGTGCGCATTCACGTGAGAGTTAGCTGTGTTCCGTTCCTTTTTTGAAGACATTGGAATCGTCCGGTTGGAATATTATTGAAGATTTATGTTAAAAAGGCCCTAAAGATTGATGTTATACATCGTTTGACATGTTTCTACGAATGTAAATATAACTTTTTTTGACTTTTCGTCGTGAAATTTTCGGCGCGCGTTCTACATTTGGAGTAGCTTACTGAACGCGCTAACAAAAAGGAGGTATTTGGACATAAATGATTAACTTTATCGAACAAAACAACATTTATTGTGGACCTGGGATTCCTGGGAGTGCATTCTGATGAAGATCATCAAAGGTAAGTGAATATTTATAATGCTATTTATGATTTTAGATGACTCCAAAATGGTGGGTATCTGAATTGCCTGATGTTGTTTTCTGAGCACCGTACTCAGATTATTGCAGTGTGCTTTCCCCGTGAAGCTTTTTTGAAATCTGTCACAGCGGTTGCATTAAGGAGATGTTTATCTATAATTCTTTGAATAGCAGTTTAATATTTTATCAACGTTTGATGTGTATTTCTATAAATGTATGTGCTCATTCACCGGAAGTTTTTGAAGGAAAAACATTTCTGAACATTATGGGGTTTTTGGATATAAATATGAACTTTATCGAGCAAAACATGCATGTATTGTGTAACATGAAGTCCTATGAGTACCATCTGATGAAGATCGTCAAAGGTTAGTGCTTAATTTTAGCTGTATTTCTGTTTTTTGTGACATCTCTCCTTGCTTGGAAAATGGCTGTGTGGTTTTTCTTGTCAAGGTGATGTGCTAACATAATCTAATGTTATGCTTTCTCTGTAAAGCTTTTTTGAAATCAGACAATGTGGTTGGATTAACGAGAATCTTATCTTTAAAATGGGATATAATAGTTCTATGTTTGAGAAATTTGAATTATGAGATTTTTGTCGTTTTGAATTTGGCGCCCTGCTATTTCACTGGCTGTTGAAAAGTGTGTCCCGCAGGTGGGACGGTCACGTCCCACATACCCAAGAGAGGTTAATGCAACTGCTGTGTCAGATTTCAAAAAAGCTTTACGGCGAAAGCACACCTTGCAGTAATCTGAGTACAGCGCTCAGTCACCAAAACAAGCCATACAGATACCCATCATGTTGTGGAGTCAACAAAAGTCAGAAATAGCGTTATACATATTCACTTATCTTTGATGATCTTCATCGGAATGCACTCCCAGGAATCCCAGTTCCACAATAAATGTTTGTTTTGTTTCGATAAAGTCCATATTTATGTCCAAATACCTCCTTTTTGTTCGTGTGTTTAGTTCACTATAACAAATGCAAAATGTGCGAGCACTAAGTTCAGACGAAAAGTCAAAAAAGTTATATTACAGTTCGTAGAAACATGTCAAACGATGTACAGAATCAATCTTTAGGATGTTTTTATCATAAATCTTCAATAATATTCCAACCGGACAATTCCTTTGACTTCAGAAATGAAAAGGAACTCAGCTCGCTCTCACGAGCGGAGCGCGTGACTGAGCTCATGCCATTTTTCCAGACCCCTGGTTCAAATAGCTCTTATTCTCTCCCCATTCACAGTAGAAGCATGAAACAATGTTCTAAAGAATGTTGACATCTAGTGGAAGCCTTAGGAAGTGCAATATGACCCCATAGACACTGTATATTGGATAGGCAATCACTTGAAAAACTACAAGACTCAGATTTCCACACTTCCTGGTTGGATTTTTTCTCAGGTTTTTGCCTGCCATATGAGTTCTGTTATACTCACAGACGACATTCAAACAGTTTTAGAAACTTCAGAGTGTTTTCTATCCAAATCTACTAATAATATGCATATCCTAGCTTCTGGGCCTGAGTAGCAGGCAGTTTACTCTGGGCACGCTTTTCATCCGGACGTGAAAATACTGCCCCTTACCCTAGTGAGGTTAAAGTGACAATGCAGCCTCCCGGGTGGCGCAGTGGTCTAAGGCACTGCATCGCAGTGCTAGCTGTGCCACCAGAGATTCTGGGTTCGAGCCCAGGCCCATGGGGCGGCACACAATTGGCCCAGCGTCGTCCGGGTTAGGGAGGGTTTGGCCGGCAGGGATATCCTTATCTCGCACTAGCGACTCCTGTGGCGGGCCGGGGGCAGTGCACACTGACCAGGTCGCCAGGTGTATGGTGTTTCCTCCGACACATTGGTGTAGCTGGCTTCCGGGTTGGATATACATTATGTCAAGAAGCAGTGCGGCTTGGTTGGGTTCTGTTTCAGAGGCTCTCGACCTTTGCCTCTCCTGAGTCCTAACGGGAGTTGCAGCGATGAGACAAGACCAATTGGATACCACAAAAATTGGGGAGAAAAAAGCGGTAAAATAAAAACATTTTATAAAAAAAAGTGACAATGCATCGACAATAACAGAGAGTAGCAGCAGCCTAGAGTCTTTGACAATTTTTAGGGCCTTCCTCTGACACCGCCTGGTATAGACGGTGGATGGCAGGAAGCTTGGCCCCAGTGATGTACTGGGCCGTACGCACTAGCCTCTGTAGTGCCTTGCGGTCAGAGGCCGAGCAGTTGCCATACCAGGCAGCGATGCAACCCATCAAGATGCTCTCGATGGTGCAGCTGTAGAACCTTTTGAGGATCTGAGGACCCATACCAAATCCTTTCAGTCTCCTGAGGGGGAATAGGTTTTGTCGACTGTCTTGGTGTGCTTGGACCATGTTAGTTTGTAGTTGATGTGGACGCCAAGGAACTTGAAGCTCTCAACCTGCTCCACTACAGCCCCGTCGATGAGAATGGGGGAGTGCTCGGTCCTCCTTTTCCTGTAGTCCACAATCATCTCCTTTGTCTTGATCATGTTGAGGGAGAGGTTGTTGTCCTTGCACCACACGGTCAGGTCTCTGACCTCCTCCCTATAGGCTGTCTCATCATTGTCGGTGATCAGGCCTACTATTGTTGTGTCAGCAGCAAACTTAATGATGGTGTTGGAGTTGTGCCTGGCCATCCAGTCATGAGTGAACAGGGAGTACAGGAGGGGACTGAGCACGCACCCCTGAGGGTCCCCCATGTTGAGGATCAGCGTGGCGAATGTGTTGTTACGTACCCTTACCACCTGGGGGTGGCCCGTCAGGAAGGTTGAAAGTGTCAGTGACGACACTTGCCAGTTGGTCAGCGTATGCTCGGAGTACACGTTCTGGTAATCCGTCTGGCCCAGCGGCCTTGTGAATGTTGGCCTGTTTAAAGGTCTTACTCACATCGGCAGCGGAGAGCGTGACCACACAATCATTCGGAACAGCTGATGCTCTCATGCACGTTTCAGTGTTACTTGCCTCAAAGCGAACATAGAAGTTATTTAGCTCATCTGGTAGGCTTGTATCACTGGGCAGCTCTCAGATGTGCTTCCCTTTGTAGTCTGTAATACACTGCTCAAAAAAATAAAGAGAACACTTAAACAACACAATGTAACTCCAAGTCAATCACACTTCTGTGAAATCAAACTGTCCACTTAGGAAGCAACACTGATTGACAATAAATTTCACATGCTGTTGTGCAAATGGAATAGACAACAGGTGGAAATTATAGGCAATTAGCAAGACATCTCCCAATAAAGGAGTGGTTCTGCAGGTGGGGACCACAGACCACTTCTCAGTTCCTATGCATCCTGGCTGATGTTTTGGTCACCTTTGAATGCTGGTGATGCTTTCACTCTAGTGGTAGCATGAGACGGAGTCTACAACCCACACAAGTGGCTCAGGTAGTGCAGGTCACCCAGGAAGGCACATCAATGCGAGCTGTGGCAAGAAGGTTTGCTGTGTCTGTCAGCGTAGTGTCCAGAGCATGGAGGCGCTACCAGGAGACAGGCCAGTACATCAGGAGACGTGGAGGAGGCCGTAGGAGGGCAACAACCCAGCAGCAGGACCGCTACCTCCGCCTTTGTGCAAGGAGGAGCAGGAGGAGCTCTGACAGAGCCCTGCAAAATGACCTCCAGCAGGCCACAAATGTGCATGTGTCTGCTCAAACGGTCAGAAACAGACTCCATGAGGGCGGTATGAGGGCCCGACGTCCACAGGTGGGGGTTGTGCTTACAGCCCAACACCGTGCAGGACGTTTGGCATTTGCCAGAGAACACCAAGATTGGCAAATTCGCCACTGGCGCCCTGTGCTCTTCACAGATGAAAGCAGGTTCACACTGAGCACATGTGACAGACGTGACAGAGTCTGGAGACGCCGTGGAGAATGTTCTGCTGCCTGCAACATCCTCCAGCATGACCGGTTTGGCGGTGGGTCAGTCATGGTGTGGGGTGGCATTTCTTTGGGGGGCCGCACAGCCCTCCATGTGCTCGCCAGAGGTAGCCTGACTGCCATTAGGTACCGAGATGAGATCCTCAGACCCTTGTGAGACCATATGCTGGTGCGGTTGGCCCTGGGTTCCTCCTAATGCAAGACAATGCTAGACATCATGTGGCTGGAGTGTGTCAGCAGTTCCTGCAAGAGGAAGGCATTGATGCTATGGACTGGCCCGCCCGTTCCCCAGACCTGAATCCAATTGAGCACATCTGGGACATCATGTCTCGCTCCATCCACCAACGCCACGTTGCGCCACAGACTGTCCAGGAGTTGGCGGATGCTTTAGTCCAGGTCTGGGAGGAGATCCCTCAGGAGACCATCCGCCACCTCATCAGGAGCATGCCCAGGCGTTGTAGGGAGGTCATACGGGCACGTGGAGGCCACACACACTACTGAGCCTCATTTTGACTTGTTTTAAGGACATTACATCAAATTTGGATCAGCCTGTAGTGTGGTTTTCCACTTTAATTTTGAGTGTGACTCCAAATCCAGACCTCCATGGGTTGATAAATTGGATTTCCATTGATTATTTTTGTGCAATTTTGTTGACAGCACATTCAACTATGTAAAGAAAAAAGTATTTAATAAGATTATTTCTTTCATTCAGATCTAGGATGTGTTGTTTAAGTGGTCCCTTTATTTTTTGGAGCAGTATAGTTTGCAAGCCCTGCCACTTCCAATGAGCGTCGGAGCCGGTGTAGTACGATTCGATCTTAGCCCTGTATTGATGCTTTGCCTGTTTGATAGTTCGTCAGAGGGCATAGCGGGATTTCTTATAAGCTTCCGGGTTAGAGTCCCGCTCCTTGAAAGCAGCAGTTCTACCCTTTAGCTCAGTGTGAATGTTGTCTGTAATCCATGGTTTCTGGTTTGGGTATGTATGTGCAGTCACTGTGGGGATGACGTCCTCGATGCACTTATTGATAAAGCCAGTGACTGATGTGGTGTACTCCTCAATGCCATCGGAAGAATCCCGGAACATATTCCAGTCTGTGCTAGCAAAACAGTCCTGTAGTTTAGCATCTGCTTCATCTGACCACTTTTTTATAGACCAAGTCACTGGTGCTTCCTGCTTACAGTTTTACTTGTAAGGAGGAATCAGGAGGATAGAGCTACGGTCAGATTTGCCAAATGGAGGGTGAGGGAGAGCTTTGATCGCATCTCTGTGTGTGGAGTAAAGGTGGTCTATCATTTTTTTCCCTCTGGTTGCACATTTAACATGCTGATAGAAATTAGGTAAAACTGATTTAAGTTTCCCTGCATTAAAGTTCCCGGACACTAGGAGCGCCGAATCTGGATGAGCGTTTTCCTGTTTACTTATGGCAGAATACAGCTCATTGAGTGTGGATTTAGTGCCAGCCTCGGTCTGTTGTTGTATGTAGACAGCTATGAAAAATACAGATGCAAACTCTCTAGGTAGATAGTGTGGTCTACAGCTTATCATGAGATACTCTACCTCAGACCAGCAAAACCTTGAGACTTCCTTAGATATCGTGCCCCAGCTATGGTTTACAAATATGCAAAGGCCCCCACCCTGTGTCTTACCAGAGGCTAATGTTCTGTCCTGCCGATAGACTGTATAACCCGCCAGCTGTATGTTTTTAACGTCATCGTTCAGCCATGACTCGGTGAAACATAAGATATTACAGGTTTTAAAGTCCTGTTCGTAGGATATACAGTTGAAGTCGGAAGTTTACATACACCTTAGCCAAATACATTTAAACTCAGTTTTTCAAAACTCCTGACATTTAATCCTAGTTAAAATTCCCTTTCTTGGGTCAGTTAGGATCACCACTTTATTTGTGAAATGTGAAATGTCAGAATAACAGTAGAGAGAATGATTTATTTCAGCTTTTATTTCTTTCATCACATTCCCAGTGGGTCAGAAGTTTACATACACTCAAATAGTATTAGGTAGCATTGCCTTGAAATTGTTTAACTTGGGTCAAACACTTCGGGTAGCCTTCCACAAGCTTCCCACAATAAGTTGGGTGAATTGTGGCCCATTCCTCCTGACAGAGCTGGTGTAACTGAGTCAGGTTTGTAGGCCTCCTTGCTCGCACACGCTTTTTCAGTTCTGCCCACCAATGTTCTATGGGATTGAGGTCAGGGCTTTGTGATGGCCATTCCAATACCTTGACTTTGTTGTCCTTAAGCCATTTTGCCACAACTTTGGAAGTATGCTTGGGGTCATCGTGCATTTGGAAGACCCATTTGCATCCAAGCTTTAACTTCCTGACTGATGTCTTAAGATGTTGCTTCAACATATCCACATAATTTTCATGCCTCATGATGCCATCTATTTTGTGAAGTGCACCAGTCCCTCCTGCAGCAAAGCACCCCCACAACATGATGCTGCCACCCAATTGCTTCACAGTTGGAATGGTGTTCTACAGCTTGCAAGCCTCCTCCCTTTTCCTCCAAACATAACGATGGTCACTATGGCCAAAGATTTCTATTTTTGTTTCATCAGACCAGAGGACATTTCTCCAAAAAGTATGATCTTTGTCCCCATGTGCAGTTGCAAACCGTAGTCTGGATTTTTATGGCGGTTTTGGAGCAGTGGCTTCTTCCTCTCTGAGTGGTCGATATAGGACTCGTTTTACTGTGGATATAGATAATTTTGTACCTGTTTCCTCCAGCATTTTCACAAAGTCTTTTGCTGTTGTTCTGGGATTGATTTGCACTTTTCGCACCGAAGTACATTCATCTCTAGGAGACAGTACGCGTCTCCTTCCTGAGTGGTATGACGGCTGCATGGTCCCATGGTGTTTATACTTGCGTACTATTGTTTGTACAGATGAACGTGGTACCTTCATGCATTTGGAAATTGCGCCCAATGATGAACCAGACTTGTGGAGGTTACAATTTATTTTCTGAGGTCTTGGCTGATTTTCTTTTGATTTCCCCATGATGTCAAGCAAAGAGGCACTGGGTTTGAAGGTAGGCCTTGAAATACATCCACAGGTACACCTCCAATTGACTCAAATGATGTCAATTAGCCTAGCAGAAGCTTCTGAAGCAATGACATAATTTTCTGGAATTTCTCAAGCTGTTTAAAGGCACAGTCAACTTAATGTATGTAAACTTCTGACCCACTGGAATTGTGATACAGTGAATTATAAGTGAAAAAATCTGTCTGTAAACAATTGTTTGAAAAATGACTTGTGTCATGCACAAAGTAGATGTCCTAACCGACTTGCCAAAACTATAGTTTGTTAACAAGAAATGTGTGGAGTGGTTGAAAAACGAGTTTTAAAGACAACCTAAGTGTATGTAAACTTCCGACTTCAACTGTACGTGCTTTCAGTTCGTCCCATTTATTTTCCAGCAATTGAACGTTAGCTAGCAGGATAGAAGGCAAGGGCAGATTAGCCACTTTTCGCCTGATCCTTCCAAGGCACCCTGATCTCTTTCCGCGAAACCTTCGTTTCCTTTTCCAGCAAATCACAGGGATCTGGGCATGGTCAGGTGTCTGTAGTAGTATATCCCTCCCTTCCGTCTCAATGAAGTAGAACTCTTCATCCAATTTGAGGTGAGTAATCTCAGTTCTGATGTCCAGAAGCTCTTTTCGGTCATAAGAGACGGTAGCAGCAACATTATGTACAAAACAAGTTACGAACAACGCGAAAAAACTAACAAAATAGCATGGTTGGTTAAAAGCCGATAAAACGGCAGCCCTCCTCTCCGGCGCCATTTTCCAAAAAAATTATGTCTGGAATGGAGTTAATGGAGTGGTATCAACCACATGGAAACCACATCTTTGATGTATTTGATACCATTCCATTGGCTCCATTCCAGCCATTATTATGAGCCATACTACCCTTATCTGCCTAAACTGCTAAGCATTCACCAATGGTGATTTCAAGAATTCCAAATATCATCTACAGATATACTGTATGTGTGAGTCATAACTGTCCTGTAAGAACTGTAAATATCACCTCTATCTATATAATAGTATAAAGGATATATATTAGTATATTTCTGCTGAATACTGAAAACTCTGGTTCAATGTTAAGCGGGAATTTAAATGTCTATAAAACAACAACCTTTAAATGCAACTGCAAGCATGTGAGAGAGAGAGATTTTCGATTTTGAATGGTGACAGCTAGTCTTACTGGGAAACGGCATATAACGAAAAAGACATTACAGACAAAGGACTTTACAATTTGCACACATTTAAAAACATGAACATCTTGTGTGTGTGTGCGCATCTATCAGTTACACATACATGTCAGTACATGCACACAACAAGTAGGCTACATGGGGGAGAGGTGTTGTGCTGTGAGGTGTTGCTTTATTTGTTTTTTGAAACCAGGTTTGCAGTTCACTTGCGCTATATAAGACGGAAGGGAGTTCCATGCACTCATGGCTCTGTATAATACTGTACGTTTCCTTGAATTTGCTCTGTACCTGCGGACAGTGAAAAGACCCCTGGTGGCATGTCTCGAGGGGTAAGTGTGCGTACCAGTGCTGTGTGTAAGTTGACTATGCAAACAATTTGGAATTTCCAAAACATTAATGTTTCTTATAAAAACAAGAAGTGACGCAGTCAGTTTTTCCTCAACTATTAGCCAAGAGAGACTGGCAAGCATAGTATTATTACTAGCCCTCTGATTACAATGAAGAGTAAGACGTGTTGCTTTGTTCTGGACCAGCTGCAGCTGAACTAGGTCTTTCTTTACAGCATTTGACCATATAACTGGAAAATAATCAAGATAAGATAAAACTAGAGCCTGCGGGACTTGCTTTGTGCAGTGTGGTGCAGAGCATCTCTTTATTACGAACAGATCTCTCCCCATCTTTACAACCATTGAATCTAAACTGTCATGGTACATTTATTTTGACCATGACAGTTTAAAATCTAAGGTAACACCAAGTAATTTAGTCTCCTCAACTTGTTCAACAGCCACACCATTCATTACCAGATTTATCTGAGGGCTAGAACTTAGGGAATGATTTGTACCAAATACAATGCTCTTAGTTTTAGTGATGTTCAGGACCAGTTTATTACTGGCCACCCATTCCAAAACAGACTGCAACTCTTTGTTAAGGGTTTCAGTGACTTCATTAGCTGTGGTTGCTGATGCGTATATGGTTGAATCATCAGCATACATGGACACACATGCTTTGTTTAATGCCAGTGGCAATTCATTGGTAAAAATAGAAAAGAGTAGAGGGCCTAGAGAGCTGCCCTGGGGTAAACCACACTTTACATGTTTGACATTAGAGAATCTTCCATTAAAAGAAAACTAATGAATAGAGAGTGATTACTCAGAAGAATCACAAAGCACTTCATTCCAGAACCTAGGTATACAGCTTTTACTGTAAAGCCATAAGGTACGTAAGGTGTGTGGGTGTAAAGTGTTTATGTAGTTATGTTTACTCATGAGTAACGTGTCAATCATCAATCAGCAAGGAAGGAAGGGAGCAGGAAGTTGCACTAATGAATAAATTCCGCATTAAGGGTGAGTTGCACCAACATGGATTAACTCTTAAACTGTGTTAAATTATGGTTTATCTATTAATCTTTTTGCACCAAATGTTAAACCTAGTTTTAAATTCATCCTAGTTAAATTAAATCCTTCCTCTAATCTAAATGTAGTTTTCACATTAAACTTAGATTAATCTTAAGGCTGTTGCTCAATGAATAGAAAATATATATATAAACTTAGATTGGAGATTAATTCTAAACTGCCACTTAAGGTGGTTTAACTGATAAATTGGCAGCATATCTACTGTGGAGAGACCAAAAGGTGTTCCTCAGAGAATAATTAGAGACAGGTTGAATCCTGTTGAGTTTTATGATAATTAACTAATTATTAGTAGGCAATTTACGTGCCCATGTTGTACAACCATTGAATTGGGGCTTATGATATGCCCAGCCTTGATACGAATGATGATGTTATGCAACATGCTGTAATGGACCTGATAACGGTAACATTGAAGAAGCATTAATGTTAGTTTTAACGTGCATTATAGGCATTGATATTTACCAGTTATTTATGCTTACTAAATATTGGTGGGTCAAGTTGTCTGTCGTCATCATAGGGGTTATGGAGAGGGGCAAACTGCTGCGGAATCATCTCGCATATCTTCTGGGTGATAGGATCTATTCCCTTGGATGGAGGCCCCCCTCCAGCTCCGGTCTGAAATAGCCCCCGCCTCTCTTCTGCTGCATCCTTTTTGGCTTTAGCTTTTTTTTTTCCAGCACGCTTTCATCCAATTTGCATCCCTCTTCTCTTTAATCTGTGTCAATCCATTACATTTGACGCATAAAATGGCCCAGGTGTCTTCCTTCTTTTTGACAGTTGTGTTGTCTGTCATTTTATCCTCCAGTACGTTACTAAATTCCTCCATCAGCTCTGACAAGAGTTTTTTTTCATGAGCAGAGAAACGTGAACTTCTTTGACGTGCCATGATCAGGTGGCTAGCTGACAAATAATAAAATGGCTAAATAACGTTAAGTAATGACAATAATAAATAATATTGTATCCGAGCTAGCTTTGCTTATAAACTAGCTAGTTACAGAAGCTAACAAATTCATTTTCAGTCTAGTACTGTCACATGAATTGACGCTGGCGAGACGAAGCAGGTACGGGGAGTCAAACATTTAATAAGGAACATACATGAAACGAGACAGGAACAGCTTCAGCACAAGGGTAACAAAGACAAAAACAATTAATGCATCAGCAGGGAACAGAGCAGGGGAACTGACAAATATAGGGGAGGTAATAAACAGGTAATGAGTGAGTCCAGGTGAATCCAATATCGCTGATGCACGTGACAAGGAAGGCAGGTGTGCGTAATTGATGATGGCAGGAGTGCGTGATGCAGGGCAGCCTGGCGCCTTCGAGCACCAGGGGGGAAGAGCGGGAGCAGATGTGACAAGTACTGGCAAATAACGGATTTTATTTCAAATCAGCCAACCCATGAGAACCTTTCACGATGGAGTTGAAGTAGTTCTAAAGTTACATTGTTATTATTTTATCAAGTAACAGCAACTTTGTGGCCTCATTTGTCAAGTAGGCTAGCTACTTCGTTTCAACTCACGAAAAATGTCACTAATCATAGTTTAAAACCGTTAATCATAGATTTACTGATCCAGATTTCAAAATAAGTGGTGCAACACATCTCTGATTAATTATAAACCTAGATTTACAAAACCTAGATTAGCTCTAATCCTAGATTAATTTAAACCATATTGGTGCAACCCACCCTAAATCTACAATTAGTCAGCCGTTAACAAAACTTCAAGTTTAACACACATATATAACTAGGGGTGTTAAAGGAACACTCAACACTACTGCTTCAGTCTCTTGACGAAGTGGTTTATGTTAGAAGAAGGAAGACATTTTGGGGCATGAAGTGTTAGTTTCCTGTTCCCTGTGCTGAGATGCCTGGAGGGCTCTGTGCAGTTGGCTCTGTGCTGTGTTGTCCAGGAGTACTGTACTGTAATTGCACTGAGGGGATTAGACTCTGGGAACAGCAGGGGCAGAACGACATGGCACAGCCCCTTACACAATGAGCCATCCTGGATCTATATTGTGCTATATGTCCCCAGGAGGTTTCCCTTGAAAAAGACATCCATCAAAAGGCAATCAGATAAGGTTATCAATTACTGTATGGCTGGGGAGCCCGAGACGTTCTCCCATTGTACCTCCAGATGAAAAACAAAGAACAGTTAGCCTTTCTTCTGACTTGGTCTCCAGAGAACTCATTATTTAATTAACTAGCAGCCCAGTGCACTTTACTATAAGGACAGTTTTCTCCCTTTAGGGAAGTAGGGCTATCAGGGAAACTAAAGGAAATGTTGGGAGTTCTAAAGTCTAAGGAAGCATTTTTTATTTTGAAAACCAACTGAAGCTGTTGGACAGAGATTATGGTACAAAGTTGGGGATTCGGGAAGAAGAGGGCACTTCAAGAAAAGGAGGATATGATTTCAGCACTGCATCCAAAAGTATTGGCATTTTTTAAAGGTCAGCCCTCTTCTCCCTGTGAGTTGACTAAAGTTTCTTCCTCCTCACTGTGAGGCTGGTTTTCATCCTTCTCTGCATCCCTCCCGTCCTCCCTCTTATCCCCTTGTCCTAGCTGTTGGCGTCCACATAATTCCCTCAACATCGCTTCAAGTATCCTTCTCAACAAACAACAACACCACAAACGTAATACTTCCAGGTCAACTGTAATATGAATATTATTATAAAGCACAACTTCTCCCCTTTCCAGCAAAATCAATGACGAGACCTTCATGCTGCCCGTTTCTGCATGATTGAAGATGGCAATGAGCTCCGTCGGGTCTTTTTAAAAATGGCAGGTGGGGAAGCGAAACCTACTGCGTGATAGTGAAAGGGGGAGATAAGCCGTGGTGGCCCGATCTGTCCAATTTATCACCTCTAAAATGTAAATAAAACACTATAAAGAATTTATATAATGTGTCATTACATACCTATTTACCTATCGGGTTTTTAGGGCGGCGCAAAAGTTATCTTCAGAAGTAAACAGCGGCTGTCACGGCTTTTGAGGGTCATGGTGGCTTGCAGTGATGACGCAAAAATGAATACATTCAGTTATTAACTAGGTATCCCCCTTACCCTGTCCCTGCCCTTTTCTTGTTTTTAATCTGTGAGAGAAGCGCTACAAATGGTGGAGAGAGGCTGTACAACACAGAATGAGTTGCATAATGCGTGCTGTACGTTACGTCTTGACACGTCACAATTTCATTTACAGTGTCAGAGGGGTCCGTTTTTTCAACTTTTCTCCAATACTATCGGGCCATTACCATGTCAATCAACGCTTGAATAGAAACGTAGTTCACACCCCAGATTTTGATGCCAACACAGTCGCTACAGTCCCATTAGTTTTCACTGCAGCCTCGTTTGAATGCCACGGTTGCACAAATTTGTACGGAATGAGGTTAGTCATTGTTGCATGTCTTAAAAAAAGACTCCACTATGCAAGTAGCCATTTGAGTAGAATGTCACTGCGACAACTGTTGATAGATGTAGCTGGTAAATTTGCTCAGAATAACTGAGGAATTTACAAACGCTCAACACCTGTTGAATATGGCCGGTGTCAGTAAACATTGGCAAAAAGGCGCAAATTCTTGCCAGCAGCACAGATGCAGTCACCAACGCTCTAAATAACATAAAAACAGCCTAACCAGCTCTGCTAGGGTGAGGAAAATGGTCAGTAAGCTGTTCTCTCATTTGTGTCTGGAAGTAGCTAGCAAGCTAGCCAATGTTAGCCAGTTAGCTTGGGTGCTCGACTGCTGTTGTTAGGGTAGAACGCTCGGATCAACCCTTAAAGAGATGGGTGGGGCTAAAGCTTAAGAGGGTGTGAACAATGCTGAATGGGTGTAGACAAAGAAGAGCTCTCCAGTAGGTACCAAAACATTCAAAGACCATTTTCTCAAAAGTGAGGTTACAAGTTTATCAACTTTCAAAGCAGAATCACTTTCCAATTGTTCCTCAAATGCAGTGTATGGTATACCATTTTGAAGCTCTTTGTCTCTGCTTTTATCCAATGTAAAAAAACACGATTTCAAATGTTGCTACATATAAGACCGAATCAAGGCGGTCAGTCATATATACGCATCAGCAACCACAGCTAAAGAAGTCACTGAAACCCTTAACAAAGAGTTGCAGTCTGTTTTGAATTGGGTGGCCAGTAATAAACTGGTCCTGAACATCTCTAAAACTAAGAGCATTGTGTTAAATACAAATCATTCCTTAAGTTCTAGACCTCAGCTGAATCTGGTAATGAATGGTGTGGCTGTTAAACAAGTTGAGGAGACTAAATTACTTGGTGTTATCTTAGAATGTAAACTGTCATGGTCAAAACATATAGATTCAATGGTTGTAAAGATGGGGATAGGTCTGTCCGTAATAAAGATATGCTCTGCTTTTTTGACACCACACTAAAAAGCAAGTCCTGCAGGCTCGAGTTTTGTCTTATCTTGATTATTGTCCAGTCGTGTGGTCGAGTGCTGCAAGGAAACACCTAAGCTGCAGCTGGCCCAGAACAGAGCGATACGTCTTGCTCTTCATTGTAATCAGAAGGCTAATAATAATAGTATGCATGCCAGTCTCTCTTGGCTAAGAGTTGAGGAAAGACTGACTGCATCACTATTTTTTATAAGAAACATTGTGTTGAAAATTCCAAATTGTTTGCATAGTCAACGTACACACAGCTCTAACACACACTTACCCCACCAGGGGTCTTTTCATAATACCCAAATCCAGAACAAATTCAAGACAGCGTACAGTATTGTATAGAGCCATATAGAACTCCTATCCATCTCATATTGGTCAAATGAACAGCAAACCTGGTTTAAAAAAACAGATAAAGCAACACCTCACAACGCCTCTCCCCTATTTGACTTAGTTTGTGTGCATGTACTGATATGTAGGCTACCTGTGACTTTTTAAATTGATGTAGTTCTGTCCTTGAGTCGTTCTTGTCTATTAATGTTCTGTATTATGTCATGTTTCATGTTTTGTGTGGACCCCAGGAAGAGTAGCTGCTGCTTTCACAACAGCTAATGGGGATCCTAATAAAATCCCCAAAATATCAAAAATTACTACACTGCTCTCTTCCACAGACTCAGACTTTAAGTGGTTATAAAATCTCCTTAAGTAGAGAGGCGCTACCATCGTACGGGAACACATAAACCCCATTCATTGCGGGTGTTTACTTTCAGATGAAAATATATGTTACATTTTATTAGAGAGTGTAAATATCCAGCGGGGAGTGTGAATCTATGCTTCTTGTCATCACCTAAATGCACTGCTCAAACAGTAAGAAAGTCAATTCATAGGTATTACCATAAGCTCCTGTTTGTTCCCAATGGTTACAATCATGTCATAATGATTGTAAAATTGGTTGTGATGACATCTGGGATGCTATAAGCCTTAGTCTGTCTTTCTCGTGAAAAGCAGACCATTGTGAGGCAACAGACTGAATAATCAAATATGTGATATTATTCAGAGAGGACATTAGCAAGCCCATAAATGGATACTTCATGAATTTGACAATAAAGGGTCAGCTCTTTATCTATTTCCCCGGAGTCAGATGAACTCGGGGATTTCATTTTTATGTGTCTGCATGCAGTTTGAAGCAAGTTGCTAATTATTGTTAGCACAATAACTGGAAGTCGACCATAGACTTGGCTGGCGAAACTACCTCTAACTTCCTGTAACGGTTGTCGTCGGGAATGGAGGACCAAAACGCAGCAGGAATGTGGATGCTCATCTTGGATTTATTTTCAACCAATAGAACACCAAAATAACAAACAAAGAACTCACGAACAACAAAACAGTCTTGTCAGGCTCACACACGCAAAACAAGAAACAATCTCCCACAACACTACACCAAACAATTACCCATATATAGGACTCTCAGAGGCAACGAGAAAGCACCTGCCTCCAATTGAGAGTCCAACCCCCCATTAACCTACACATAGAAATACCACAAACCAGAAAGAACATAGAAATACAAAACATAGACCAAAACCCGGAAATAAATCAAACACCGTACTACATAAATCACCACCCCGAACCACAAACAAAATACCCTCTGCCACGTCCTGACCAAACTACAATAACAAATAACCCTTATACTGGTCAGGACGTGACAGTACCCCCCCCCCCCCCCCCCCCCCCCCTAAAGGTGCAGACCCCGGATGCACCTCATACATATAAAATAAAAAATAAATAAAAAAATCCCCCAAACTAAAGAGAGGGAAGGGAGGGTGGCTGCCGTCACTTGTGCTACACCCCCCCTCCCCAACCCACCTATACAGGAGGTGGTTCTGGCTCCGGCCTACTGTCCTCCAGAATGTAGACAGACTTGATCAGTTTCGGGCCGTAGGCAGACTCCCCTCGTTCCGGATCGTAGGCAGACCTCTTCCGTTCCACACTGTAGGCAGACTCATTTGAAACAGTTACTCATATTTAGTTCCATATCGTCAACAGACTTAGTTCCGGGTTGCTGATAGACTCCCTTGGTTCTGGGTCACAGGCAGACCCCTTCGGTTCCGGACTAGACACTGTTGCCGGATGCTCTGGACTGCACACTGTTGCCGGATGCTCTGGACTGCACACTGTTGCCGGATGCTCTGGACTGCACACTGTTGCCGGATGCTCTGGACTGCACACTGTTGCCGGATGCTCTGGACTGCACACTGTTGCCGGATGCTCTGGACTGCACACTGTTGCCGGATGCTCTGGACTGCACACTGTTGCCAAACTCTCGAGGCTGGGCTGACGCACTGGAAGCCTGATGCGTGGTACTGGTACTGGATGTGCCAGTCTGGGAACACGCACCTCAGGGCTAGTGCGGGGAGTGGGAACAGGCCGAGTCGGACTGGGTTGACGCACTGGAAGCCTGATGCGTGGTGCTGGTACTGGAGGTATCAGCCTGGGAACACGCACCTCAGGGCTAGTGCGAGGTGCAGGAACAGGCTGTACTGGACTGGGCTGACTCATTGGAAGCTTGATGCGTGGTGCTGGTACTGGACGTGCCAGACTGGGGTTTCGCACTTCCGGGTCCGCACGAGAGACAGGAACTGGAAACACAGGGCCATGGAGGCGCACAAGCGGTCTTGATCTCACCTCCTGCACAACCCGTCCTGGCTGGATGGAACTAGTAGCCCTGTACGAGCGGAGTGCTGGTACAGGGCGAACTGGGCTGTGCAGGGGCCTGATGGTTGCCGTGCGTAGAGCGGGAGTAGGGTAGCCTGGTCCTAGGAGGCGTACCGGCGACCAGACGTGCTACGCAGGCATCCTCCTACCAGGCTGGATGCCCACTCTAGCACGGCATCTGCGAGGGGCTGGAATAACTCGCACCGGACTGTGCGTGCGTATGGGCGAGATTGTGCGCACTTCAGCAAAACACGGCACCCTCCACTCCATACGCTTCTCCATATAAACACGGGAGCTGGCTTAGGGCTCACCCTTGGCCCAGCCAAACTACCCGTGTGCCCCCCCCCCAAAAAAAATGATTCGGGGGTGCCTCTCGTGCTCTACCTTCCTCCCAGGCAGGTTGTCACAGTGGTCCAGTAATTGTTCCCATGTCCAGTCAATCCTAGACTCCAATACCTCCAGCGACCAGGATGCCATCTCCTACCGAGCGCGCTGCTTCCTATAGTCCAGACTGAATTCCCTTGGCTCCTTTCTCCGCAGCTTGGTCCTTTTGTGGTGGGAGATTCTGTAACGGTTGTCGTCGGGAATGGAGGACCAAAACGCAGCAGGAATGTGGATGCTCATCTTGTATTTTTTTTCAACCAATAGAACACCAAAATAACAAACAAAGAACAACAAAACAGTCTTGTCATGCTCACACACACAAAACAAGAACACAATCTCGCAGCACTCTACACCAAACAATTACCCATATATAGGACTCTCAATCAGAGGCAACGAGAAAGCACCTGCCTCCAATTGAGAGTCCAACCCCCCGTTAACCTACACATAGAAATACCACAAACCAGAAAGAACATAGAAATGCAAAACATAGAACAAAACCCGGAAATAATAAATCAAACACCCTACTACATAAATCACCACCCCGAACCACATAAACAAAATACCCTCTGCCACATCCTGACCAAACTACAATAACAAATAACCCTTATACTGGTCAGGACGTGACACTTCCTTTATATTGGACACAGAGAAAAAAATCCTGTATCCCTTTAATAATTTCTGAACATCTTAATTCATCATGGGGAGCAGCGCAGGAATTAGTGACATTTTGTCAGCAGGCTGCATTGTTAAAACCTCAAACCGCTGCAGGAGAGGAACCCCTCCACTTGAAAAGAGTGGTAATTTGAGACATGGTTGGTCAGGAGAAATCCATGAAGTGTTATCAAGCTAACTGGCTCACCATGTTGTCTAGAGACACCATAGTCCTCGCACACTGCTTCTCTGTGGCTGTCTCACTTTGTTGTTTGTTTCTCTGGGCGTGTATGGAGGAATGCAACAATTAAAACACCAACAAAAAGACTGCACAATAGCCTACTATTTATCCATAGTGCAAGTGCAGAACAGTGCATCAAATACAAATTATTTCTATGTGAATTCAAATGCATTACATTCAGAATGCAAAATACAGTGTTGGCAGGACTAAAAAGCTGTCAAAGCCTGAGTAAAGGTTACTGTTATCCCTTCATTCTACTGAGTAGTGACAGACTTGCTGCACACACATACACACACACACACACACACACCAACACACACGTATGCATGCAATGCACGCACACACATCCCGCCCCCCAGCCAGACCCATCGGATGCCTCTTTTACCCCCTCCTGACCACAGTAAGAGCTGATCAGAGAAGGAGCCAGTATCTATCTGTCTCAGAGTGACAGTGCCATCACAGAACACAGACAGCACACAGGTGTTCAGTGACAGGGAGCACAGCTGATCTACCATTCATTATTCATCTTAGCCGGCTGATGCTTTTATCCAAGGTGACGTAGCCAACAACACAAGACACAGCTGGAGAAACCTGCCAGGTGAGGAGGAGGAGGAGGAAGAACGGGGTCACTGAATGGTTTCTGAAAGATTGTATAATCTAACAACCAACCTCTCCCAAATGGTGTCGGCACAAACCACAAACCCTCCAGCTATACACGTCAAAATGCAGAGAATAAGATAAGATAGGATAAGAGAGTACTTCATTAATTCGGAAAGGGGAAATACATACACAACAATGAACATACAGACACATACTAACAATAATTATACCACGGACCACTGATAAAAGCAATGAATGAATAAGGCAATATGATGATACAGATCTGCACTTTTCATTGGGCAGCAATGAAACAACAGCTATAATATCGCTCTATGATAAATAAATATAACGTGTAAAAACTGCCGACTTGATGGGCAGAGAAAGCCACTTTCTTTACAGTAGTTGTAAAATAAATGATGCCGCGGCAAAGCAGTGCAGACATTACGGCGACAGCTCTGCTGCTGGCTCCTATGTCTCACGATTATATTCATACTTTGTTCACATCGGGACATCATCCGTTATGGTACATTGTTGAACATAATCAAACTATTATGGTTAGGATAATGCCTAGCTGTGCTATGTCTCCAGCGTTATGTAATATGTTTGTTTACCTCTTTCCCATTCAGCGGGAAAGTGAATGGTTTTAGTATTTGGAAAATGTTTGTCTCTCTGTGGAGAGGTCTTGTCTGAGTTATAGACACCTTGCAAGGTAGGCACTTCTATTTCCGAATTTGCAGGCAGCTTCTCCTGAAGCCTATTTTTCAGACAAGGGGTGTTTGCTAAATGGAGCATGGAGAGAAGATGTGGCAGCAAGTACAAAAGAGCAAGTTCCTCTTTGTCTCACATACAGTATATTACAACAGAAATCAGACTATTCATTCAGATTATTTAAGGTTCAGTTGAGCTTGTAATGACTTAATGTATGCATGCAAACAGCATTGTGTACAAAGTGGATGCATTATGCATTAGGGTAAAGTACTATGGGAGAATGGTTTTTTATCAGTATTATTTGTGGAATAATACAAATGTACAAAACATTAATCTGAATTAAGCAAGGACTTGTTTGGCGTGGTGATCCGATGCTGTATGTACATTACACATTACACAGAATGCAACATGCTAATACCACTGGGTTGTAATTTCATGGGTCAAGGAATCTTTGCATGTGTCAAAGTCTGAATCCACTACCTAGCATGAGGATCTATTCCAATAGCAATTATAGTTTGAACTCCATTTTGTGATAGTCAGACTCATATCACAACTGATCATTGGTGATCACTGTGGCGGCAGGTAGCCTAGCAGTTATAATGCGTTTACATGGTACGAGGTAGATGGTAGACGGCAAACCAGATGTCATTGTTTTCAATGAGAGCATGAAGGTAAATGCTATTGACGCTGGCGGTGAGTGCCGTCAGACACCAAGATACACGGATCTTGCCTCCAAAGTTCAAATATTTTTTACTTTTCACATCTGCCGTAGTGTTGCTTTCTACCAGATGTTGATTTGCACTGCTTGTTTACTGAAATCTCCATAGCAACGCATAACATCGCGCTGGCTTGCTTTTGCCATCACCTTCTGTCTTGCTTTCTTGTCCCGCTATGCCGACAGATATGACCGTTTTTGCGTCCCTCGTCTAAACGCAGCACTAGAGTGTTTGGCCAGTAGGTAACCAAAAGGTTTTTGGTTCGAATACCCAAGCCTATAAGGTAAAAAAATATTTTGATGTGCCCTTGAGCAAGGCACTTAACCCTAATTTGCCATACTACTAAGGCTGACCCTGTAAAATAACACATTTCCCTCTAACCTATCCAGTTTATGTGAAAATGAAACATAATATCAAACTCTACACAGGCTTAAGTTGGAAAGAACACAATGTTTCTCCACAAAAGTATATTTGGAAAATATTTTCTGCTCCTGACTGGCGTAAATAAAAAAAATGTCAGATGCAGTTCTGCTTCAATCAACCAACTACACATCCCACAAAGGAACCCCAGAGGAAAAGGCACCCCCAGAGGTAAAGGCATCCCAAAAGAACAGACACAGACTGTTTTCTATGCTCCCGTCCAGCAGGCGGTACCGGTGCATCAAGGCTCAGACCAACAGACTCCTAAACAGCTTCTATCCCCAGACCATAAGACTGTTAAATGGCTAAAAACTACTGCTCTCCCTCTCCCACAGACTATGACCATCCACAGGTCTCTACCCTCTCAGACACAACCTACGCCTTTGCAAAACGTATTATTGATTAGATGTTTTACTCCATTACGCTGCTGTCCATTGATTGCCATTACCATTAGTATTTATCCTGCTACTGGTCACTATTGCTGTAACGGCCGTCTGAAGAAGTAGACCAAGGCGCAGCGTGTATCGTGCTCATCTTCTTTATTATTATAAGAGAACACTTAAACAACGTTAAAAAAACAAACGACAGCCAAACAGTTCTGTCAGGTATACTCACAAAACAGAAAATAACTACCCACAAACCCCAAAGGAAAACAGGCTGCCTAAGTATGACTCCCAATCAGCGACAACGATGTACAGCTGTCCCTGATTGAGAGCCAAAACAAAGAAATACAAAGCATAGAAAAAAGGACATAGAATGCCCACCCAAATCACACCCTGACCAAACCTAAATAGAGACATAAAAAAAGGCTCTCTCAGGTCAGGGCGTGACAATTGCTCCTGTTTACATGTCTATATTACCATTAGTATATTATTAGAAAGTTATTTTCAGAATATTCTATTTATTCTAATGGTCCTGAAATGGGAAGGTTGTTTGTGTGTGGCTTCTTTGACATCATTGCTATTCTTACACTATCGCTATAAATGCCATGTGTATTGATGCTGGTGATTGTTCTTTTGCTTTATTACAGGTGGGGGAGAGGCACATGGATTTGTGCCTCTCCTGCTAAGTCTGGACACATTAGACAGCAATCACAACAATACTGTTTGTATGTGCCTTTCTGCCAAGCAAAATGCAAATGCTTCCGTCTTACTGCAACAATACATAAGGAATAAAGTCAAAGGAGACTATTTCCAAGACAGACTTTTCTTATCGTAAATTAGACCATTTTCATTCTCGGCTTGGTTTCTGAGTGGCATTTATCAGTTCAAAGTGAAATTTAAGGCATTTTCAAAACAGTAAGAGTATTCTCTTGTTTTTCGGCACTGAGATGAAAAAACTATTTTCATTTAAGTGTTTTAAATCCAATTGAGAAACTGGAGTGTTAGCTTGCCAGCTAGTACCCAGGGCACCATTGTAAATAAGATTGTTATCTCTGGGTAAACAGAGGAGCGCATATTTTTCTGGGAGAAATGGATCTCTGCAGAGCGTCTGACTTTTTTGTTAGCGCAAGATGCTGCCACCGACCAGGGTAGCTTGAAACAAATTAAGGCCCTGTGGCATAGAGACTAGAAGCACTTTGGTTCTCAACTACCTTAGATTTGGCTGAAATATTTGAAAGCAGCTAGAAGCTGCAGCCAGGCCTCTGATCAGTAGTCCTCAATGTCTATCAGAGACAATGTCAGGACGTCTCACAAATGTAAGTGGAAAGAAATGGACTAAGACTTCAGATTATTTCAGCAGATAGGCAGTAAGTAGAAAGGATGTTTTGGTTCATTTAAAGAGAGCTTGTCCCGACCCTCAGTACTTATTACTGTCACACAAGCATGTGCGTGCGAACACACACACGCTGCCCACAGCACCGACAACAAAAATACCATGGCACTAATGGGGAAGTCACATCATGTGAGAAATGGTAACTCATAGAGATGTGTGTTCTATTTAACTCAGTTGAAACTTAATAGGTATGTTTCCTGGTCTAGATTCCTGGTAGCATTCTGTCTGCTATGTTGTCATCTCTGTCAAGGACCACATCAAGTGCAGGTTGGAATTTATTGGGTTGACTCATGCACTAGAGGCAGCTCTTCAGGGTAGTCACTAGCTGGCACAGCCACAAAGTGATACAATCTGTCTGACCTAACAAGATCTACAGCCTAACAGACATCTGTCAGTGAATGGTTTACATAAAAGGCACAGTAATACAAACAGTAACAACAAAATTATGACACAAATGCAAACACTACGTGTTCTGATAGAAAGAATGCACAAAGAGATTATATTTATCACAGGTATACAACATGTACGAAAAGATTAACAATTTAGATGAATCTAGTGAACACAGAATACATTGGATGTTTCTCAAATGGCACCCTATTCCCATTATAGTGCACCATAGGGCTCTGGTCAAAAGTAGTGGACTATAGAGAATACGGTGCCATTTGGGACGCATCCATTGCTTACCAGAGACTCATCTTTCTTGAAGTGTACTGCAGGGGCTTTATGAGTGGAAATCTCATAAAGTCTTATTATATAATCAGTATATTTAAGAAATAATGCCCGAGGGGGTGTGGTATATGGCCAATATACCACAGCTAAGGGCTGTTCCTAGGCACGGATGCCTAGCGGATGCCTGGACACAGCCCTTAGCCGTGGTATATTGGCCATATACCACAAACCCCCAAGGTGCCTTATTGCTATTATAAACTGGTTACCAATGTAATTAGAGCAGTAAAGTCAATATTTTGTACAGAACTTATTCTGCACAATGGAACAAAAGCTTCAAGAATTCCATATGTCGAAACATATTTATACTCAAGCTCAAATAATTCCATTGATCTAAGATGTTTAACTAGAGATGTGCTCCAGCCTATGTTAAGGGATGTGTTCTGGACAATAGTATCTATGCTCAATGTGATCTGTCTGGTAGGAATCAGACTAAGAGGTTGTTCTCTAAACAGTAATATTCCCATTTACTTTTTGTTACCAAATAATATTTCAGGTATCGTTGCTATCAAAGGTGGTGTTGTGATGGGTGATGAGTAAATTATATATTCATTTTTATGGTCAAACCCAAAATGTTATATACATACATTCTCCATATCCTTCTATGTAAACATGTCCATTCAATATCTATGGTGTTTCTTGATTGGGATTCCTAACCAAATCAATCTCTGAATATAAATTGTTTAAGAGAAAAGTGACCCAACTGTTTTTAAAACAAAA
Organism: Salmo salar; assembly: GCF_965601325.2. Taxonomy (NCBI): domain Eukaryota; kingdom Metazoa; phylum Chordata; class Actinopteri; order Salmoniformes; family Salmonidae; genus Salmo; species Salmo salar. Next base: position 32,261,763 of record NC_138299.1, read on the forward strand.
CCAGACCAAACCAGAACTCCAAAGTATTATACTGAGAATGTACAATACCTACAAGGAAGTGTAGTATTTCAGAAACATACAATACCTAGTATTTCAAAAACACAGCCCAGTGGAAACATTTAATCTACTGTTGTTCTATTATTGTATTCAGACAGTTTTTTAGAGAGCAGGGAATGATAAATAACATAGTGTGGAGACTGTATACTGTTTTCAATGATAATTGAATAGCGAGTGGCGGCTCGCATCAGAACCGAGACATCTGGCAACATGCTGCAGGAAGGATACTTCACACACCCTGCTGTTCTACCAACTCCTGTTCTGTTGTCTCTCTCACGTCCTCTCTCAGCCAACTGTGACGTACAGAGGCTATTAGTTAGCTAGTATAACCAGTAAGCAAACAGTAGCCAATATCAATGTACACTGAGCATACCAAACATTAAGAACAGCCTCAATTTGTCGGGGCATGGAGTCTATAATGTTTCAAAAGCGTTCCACAGGGATGCTGGCCCATGTTGACTCCAATGCTTCCCACAGTTGTGTCAAGTTGGCTGGATGTCTTTTGGGTGGTGGACCATTCTTGATACACACGGGAAACTGTTGAGCGTGAATTACCCAGCAACGTTGCAGTTCTTGACACAAACCGGTGCAAAATCTTTTGTCTTTCCCATTCACCCTCTGAATGGCACATATACACAATCCATGTCTCAATAGAAATCAGCTCCAAATTATTTTCATTTTGGAAGTATTCCCACACATAATAGAGAGACGTGATCGTATTCAAATAATAATAATAATCTATTGGATTTATAAAGCACTTTTCTACCAACTGAGGTACTCAAAGCACTTTACATAGTAGTGGGAAATGTGTAGCACCCACCTGGGTGAAGCATGGCGACCATTTATGTGCCAGAACGCTCACCACGCATCAGCTATCAGGTGGAGAGGTGAGGAGTGATATATGCCAATTAGGAATGAGGGGGATGATTAGGTGGCCATGATGGAATGTGGCCAGGTTGGGAATTTAGCTATGACACCGGGGTGAACACTCCTACAATAAGCGCCATGGGATCTGGAATGACCACAGAGAGTCAGGACACCGTTTTAACGTCCCATCCGAAAGACTGCACCCTACGCAGGACAATGTTCCCAAATGTAATCAAAGTTTGAAATGATTATGTTTTATTCAAATATTCTTTCTGTTTAGGCTTCTTGCTGTCAATTTGCAGTCTAAAAATATTTTTTGCATTATGTTCCAGCCCCCTGACCATCCGCTCAAGAAAAAATTGGCCCGTGGCTGAATCTAGTTGATGATCCACAACATAGTCTGTACCCAGGCTATAAGCGAGTATATTGCAATCAGGAAGCAGTCTAGGTTTACATGAAAGCCACAATCTGTCATTTGCTTTTTAATTTGCATTTATTTGCAAGTTATATTATTAAAGTATCAATTGGTATGTTATGTATCATTAATTGAATTGACCATGAACAGCCGTAAATATTACAGATTGTACCATTAATGTATGCAGGTAAACCCAAACAGGATTAAAGATGGATGACAGGGCTGCTGATGCCTCCTACCCTCCTGAGGGCAGGGCATTCTGACAGTTCACTTCTGACAGGCCAGCCTCTCGGTTGGAGAGTGCTTTTGTTTGCTTTTAACAGGCTTTCAGTCCTGCTGGTAAGACATCCATTATGGCCTGTGAGCCCTCTCTCTCCAATCATTCACCCATTGTCAGTTCACAGCTGACAAGCTGCCTTTTTCTCTCTGTCTACTATCTCTCAGAAAAATCGATGCGATCTGATTTTGTGCCATCCTTGTCAGAGTTTTTTATGAGTAATTAGAGTGGGTCTTTTCTGAAAGGTCATCGGTCAACAGACATGGACTGTTCCATTTCGGATGTGTTTAAGTGCTGCTCAACATCCACCAACACCCAAGGCCATAAAAAGGGAATTTAATGAAAGAAATAAACCAATGTGCAGGTTATCTAAAGGCCATCAGAGGGTTTGTAGAGGTTTGTAGATCACTGAGCCTGCCAGCCATGCAGACAAGCCTCCTAAGGATGCCAGAGCCTGAGAGATGGATCTGAATGGACATGAGTAATGGAGATGGCAGACAGGGTGCAAAGTCGATCCTCGTTGTGATGAATCTCTCACTAGACAACCGTACCCTCTGAGTCAGCGAATCAGTTTGGGAACTGTGAGCGGTCAAGGTAAGACAGACAGGCAGACAGACAGGCATCCAGGCAGGCAGGAGAGATGGCGTGATCAGAGGCACCTGCTCACAAAGTTCAAAAGGGAGAAGGAGAACGAGGAGGAGGGGGCGAGAGTGCCCAAGAACTTAGAGCCAGTCATTTATAGTGCCAAGAATTATGACAGGATGTCATGATAGAAAAAAAGCTCTTAAACACTGAGAAATGTAGGCCCCTGCTGCCTGCCAGAGTACAGGGGGGACCCCCAAACCTCTGTGTCAGCACTCCCACCTGACGAAAGCTGCTCCATAAATCTCAGCCCTGTTCTCTCTCCGCCCTGAAAAGTGCCTTCAAACAAACTCGTTAAGCAGGGAATTGAGTTGTGATTTTGTGGTATATATCACAACCCTCTGGGTAGCTCTCCAGGGATGGGGGGGGGACAATGGAGAGAGTGAGACAGTACTTAAATGTGTATTATAGCTGAGTCAACTGGGGGGAAGCGGCCGGGATCATTGTGTTACTGGTCAGAGGAGCTGTCGGATGAGAGCCCTTACCCACATAAGCTCTGCCGCTCTGGCCAAGCAGGAGACATTCTGATATAGTACCACGGCTTCTCGCCTGGAGTTCATTGGCTGAAGCCATCTAAAGCCTCTCTCCACACACACTCACACACCACCTCCACCACCTATTACAGTACAGCTTAGATATGGTTCTCAGATGGTCCAGCAGAGGGGCTGCCATATTTACTACCTCAATATTACAGATAATTGAAATGCCTCAAAGTTTGCAAACAGGCATATACGTACATACAGTACACACACAAACACAGTGATTCCCTAGCAAGGAAACGATCATTTATCTGTTCTGCAGTATTTATCACCCCCTGTCATGTATTATTCAAGGTCCACTCCTGGTAAGAGGCTCAATAATGTATCAGATGTACAGGATATCTGATGTTAAGCACAGGGCCCATATCCAGTGACCAGGCTTAAGTTGGATCACTTTATGAGCAGAGCACTGTAGTGGCTAGGAGCAGGGGAAGGAAGGCCACACAGTAATCTGGGCCGGCACTCACACAAAACACACACAAAACAGGTCTCCATATACAGTACACGAATGTTGTGATGTGTAAGCATTTATTCATTCTCTCTATACTGTACGGAAGTGGAACTCAATCCAATAGGAAGAGAGGGGGACAGCTATTGAAGGGACCAACTCCAACTCCAATTGGATGTAACATCTTCTAACATTATAAGGTGGTTTTGATCCACCTCTGGATGTGTCAACCCACTAAACTACACACAACCATAATAACAATCCCCAGAGATATAACTATTACACACAGAATCAGATGTCATAACAGGATAGAAAATGAACATAACTGTAGTTTGGTTGCTGCCTCTTCCTCGTCTTATCTTGCTTGATTTAAAACATGCATCACTCTGACATTCTATTACCTAGCTTGGATCAACATAGCCAATAAGATTAAATAGAAAAGTTTTAATATCCTTAAAATAGAGCATCCTGTCGCTATTGTTCATCACGAATGTGGCGGCATCAGACTATCTGTTGTGTTTATTGCTAGATGATAAGCAATTAAGCACCTCCACAATTAAATGTGTTAAGGGTGAGATACCAATAAACACATTTTGTGGCAACAAACAACAGATTCATGCTCCAGCACCCTTAACTTTTTAGAACTTTTTTTATAGAAGACAACAATTGTGAGGAGGGATGTCTGTAATGTTGGTAAACAATTGGGTAAGTTAGTTCAATGGTAAGTCTACCTGAAACCCGGAAAAATATTATTGTGGCAATTTAAAAGCCAGAAATAATGGTTTCTGAGAAAGGTATATGATAATAACATTCATTTTCCATAGGTATTTATCATTGCTGCAACAACAACAAAAATCAGAATTGTAAAGGATCAGGCAAAAGGCAAATATTACAATAAGAGATGATATTACCGGTTTAATATTTTTTTTTCCTAAACTGACCTTTTCCTTCATGGCGTTAAGATAATCTAAATCCTCGCAGCCATGCTCATTAGCTCATTCTTAATGTTTTCATAATCAATGTTTCCAGCTCATCCTTGCTTCAATTGATCTCATTAACTGGGAGCTCTGTGACGAGGAGAAAGACTTAAAGGTTTCAGTCTCTCAAGTGATCAGTATAGCTACAGAGAGAGAGACAGAGAGAGATCTATATACAGAGAGAAAGGCTTGAATTTCCTAATATGATTGTAGACTGTGGTGGTGATGGGGTGTAGTCGCTAGTTTAGAGCTTCTTTTATTGCGTACGAAAGCAGATGGGGATCAGTACATCTTGGGCTCCAGACACGTCACACTGACTGTGGCTCCGCTGTACTGTCTAACTGGTTGCCACTGCCTGCCTCACCGATGCTCCTTTTAAAAAAGATTTTCTTCAGACCTAGTACCTGGGTTCAAATATTATTTGGAATCATTTCAAATATTTTAGATGTCATTGATTATTAACCTTGCCTGCTGGAAGGAACTAACAGAAAAGTCCCGCAAGCCCAAACCTCGCTCACCTGGCACTCCAGACAGGCTAAAGCCAAATGCTTAAAATGTCTGAAAGATTTCAAATAGTACACTGATCCCAGGTCGATCACACAGAAACCCATAGAATGTCAGCTGCAATGCACACTGGAAATGAATGACTAGAGGGGGTCGATGGTGCGACACCGTGCACATTCACAACACAGTAGAGTACATCAAACTGGGCTGTTAGACATACAGACAGGAAGTACAGGTGCCAAATGTTGGAATACAGAATCTATTATCTTCTGTGAGTTTATTTCAAAAGGTTCCTCTCCAGTGGACCATATATTCATGACTTGGGCCTTGATAGCAGCATAGTAATGACTTATGTTCCCTCAGATAAGCTATTGAAGTCAATCACAAGGCTGCAGGAACCTATCACAAAGTTATAAAATGTACAATGCCAACTTTCGTCCTTTATTCAAAGTCAGCTGCGTAAAAGTAAGAGCATGGCCGTTTTAAAGCTACAATCTTGTCAACACCAACCAGTGAGGCTTTCAACCTTACAATTCTGATGCATACTCTACAAAAAAAAAGGTTTATATAACACATCAGTCTCCTAAGTGATATTTAAAGGTAAAAAAAAAAATCTTAATTTATCATGTTTTTCAAGAAATTATTAAATAGTTTGACAACCCTGTTTCAAATTAAATCCCCAAAAATGGGTCACATGCGCCGAATACAACAGGTGTACGTAGAACTTACCGTGAAATGCTTACTTACAAGCCCTGAACCAACAATGCAGTTAAGAAAATATTTACTAAATTAAAAAATTAAAAAATACAAGAGCAACAATAATATACATGGGGTACCAGAACCGAGTCAATGTGGTTCAGGTTAGTCAAGGTAATTGAGGTAATATGTACATGTAGGTAGGGGTAAAGTGACTATGCATAGATAATAGATAATAAACAGCGAGTAACAGCAGCGTAAAAAAAAAGGGGAGGGGGGGCAATGCAAATAGTCTGGGTAGCCATTTGATTAGCTGTTCAGCAGTCTTATGGCTTGGGGGTAGAAGCTGTTTAGAAGCCTCTTGGATCAAGACTTGGCACTTCGGTATCGCTTGTCGTGCGGTAGCAGAGAGAACAGTCTATGACTAGGGTGGCTGTAGTCTTTGGCAATTTTTAGGGCCTTCCTCTGACACCGCCTGGTATAGAGGTCCTGGATGGCAGGAAGCTTGGCTCTAGTGATGTACTGGGCCGTACGCACTACCCTCTGTAGTGCCTTGCGGTCGGAGGCCGAGCAGTTGCCATACCAGGCGGTGATGAAGACATAAATGTCCCATGGTAGGGTGGGTTACGCAAAATTGGTCAACTTTAAGCACCTCTATCTCCTGATAAAAATCATATATAATGACCCAAATGCATTATGCATTTTTAACAGAGATCATCCCTGTACGGCCAACCCAGAATTCCATCTCACATTCACTTCCTAGTTAATATACTTTAGACTCCTGGGCTAATCCCTGGCCTATCAAAACTCATGGCTGTGTGAGGGGGACACTACTTCAGGTCTCAGGGCAGGTGACACTGTACGATGACTACTTGCGTTCACTAGCTAGTGAAGTTAGTTCACATCAGGTAAGCTCACCCCCTTTGATCTCTTCTTGCAACACCCCCAACAGACACACATATTGAGAAGCACATTTACATCTTATTGCTGTTGTGAGTTCAGCTTTCTTACAGAGCACATGTTATATTTGGTTTACACTCCTTTGGTGTCTACAGAGTTAGGTAAATCAGCCTTTAACTTCCTTGCACCGTATGTTTGGAATAATCTCCAAAAGACGATTCAATTGGATGCTTTGGTGTCCATAGCGCAATTCAGACAGCTGACAGAGGATTTTTCTAATGAAGAATGTGTTTGTTTTAATTGACTGTGTTCTGAATCTTAATGTGTATTTAATGTGTATATTGTGTATATTTCTGTGTATCTATACTTGCCTATTGATGGGTTCCTTTTTGTATTGTGCAGGGCTCATTTGCAAGAAACTTTAGTCTCAATATGACTTCCCTGTTGAAATCACATTTATAGTACAACGTAACGGCATAAAAGTTCTGTTGGATATTACTCTGAATCCATACCACTGGCGCTGACCTTCAGAAGACTATTTATTTGTCTACAGAGGGTAGTTAGCCTTTTAAAGCAGTGATAAAATAGGCCAGTAGCCACTCCCCACTAGAGATCTGGGCTAAGCATCAGGCACCAGCACAGTGGAGAGAAAGAGAGGGATGGTTGTATTCTAGTTGAGGTTGTGAAGAAGCTATTATTTCCTGGCCCCTTATACTCACAGTTCTCTCTGAGGGCAAAGACTTTCTTACAGACATATTTTCTCCGGGATCACTGAAGGCTAAGCACAACTCACAAAAACAGGCCAAGACCCCAAATCATAGCTCTTATCTAGAGATGGAGAGATGGAGACCTGAGCGATACACCTGAGAAATAGATGTCAGGATGATGTCTCAAACCCATGATTTCACACAAAACAACTATACAATCATGGTCTGTGTGTGTGTGTGTGTGTGTGTGTGTGTGTGTGTGTGTGTGTGTGTGTGTGTGTGTGTGTGTGTGTGTGTGTGTGTGTGTGTGTGTGTGTGTGTGTGTGTGTGTGTGTGTGTGTGTGTGTGTGTGCGTGCGTGTGTTGATGTGTATGTCTGTGTGTGTGTTCTTCACCTGGCCCTGCAGCTCTCACTGACTCCCTGACTGTCTGAAATTACAGTAGGTGTTTAGCACTAGTAGAGCAGATGCCTGTCCGTCACCGGCCCCGTGTTCCTCTGACCCCTCACTGTCATGAAAAGACAGGCAGTATTGTCCTCCTTTGTTTACAGGAACCTGGATACAACCCACCACTTAGGTCTGGAGGACCGGGGGTGTCTGGTGTCAAGCATGGCATGGCTGTAGCAGGTATCCTGTGTCGTTTGCGGCGTGTGTGTATGTGTGTGCACGCACGCACGCATGCATGCGTGTTGTTTGCAGTACAGGTCAGACAGGTCCATTATGGAGCTTGATCATTGTGCATAATGAAACAGCCAGGTGGAAAGAGGTTTAAGCACACGGCAGGCAGGTCGTAGGATCACTCTTGTGTTCTGTTACGGCTCATGTGCATAATTTATCCCTAATTCAAGGTCAAGTACAACAGGGCCGGGGGTTAAGTATGAGATTCCAATTCAGCGACGCCTCAATGTCAAACAGCTCCAGCCAGTGTTGCCTGTACTCTAGCTTGCTACAGTGCATTCAGAAAGTATTCATACCCCTTGACCCATCTACACACAATAGCCCATAATGATGAAGTGAAAATATGTTTTTAAAATGCTTAGCAAATTTATTGAAAATGAAATACAGAAATATCTCATTTACATACGTAACTATTCACACCCCTTTCTTATCACACTCCAAATTGAGCTCTGTTGCATCCAATGTACTTTGATGATCCTTGAGATGTCACTAAAACTTGATAGGGAAAGAAACACACCTGTCTAAATAAGGTCCCACAGTTGATAGTGCATGTCAGAGCAGAAACTATACCATGAAGTCCAAGGAACTGTCTGTAGATCTCCGAGATAGAATTGTGATGAGGCATACAGTACCAGTCAAAAGTTTGGACACACCTACTCATTCCGGGGTTTTTCTTTATTTTTACTATTTTCTACATTGTATAATCAAAACTATGAAATAACACATATGGAATCATGTCATCAAGGCAAAGGGTGGCTAACTTGTAGAATCTCAAATATAAAATATATTTTTGTTTACTACATGATTCCATATGTGTTATTTCATAGTTTTGATGTCTTCACTATTATTCTACAAAGTAGAAAATAGTCAAAATAAAGAAAAACCCTTGAATGAGTAGGTGTGTCTCACGCCCTGACCTGAGAGGTTTATTTCTCTATTTTGTTAGGTCAGGATGTGGGGGGGGCATTCTATGTTTTGTATTTCTTTGTGTTGGGCCGAGTATGGTTCCTAATCAGAGGCAGCTGTCTATCGTTGTCTCTGATTAGGAATCATACTCAGGCAACCTTTTCCAACCTGTGTTTTGTGGGTAGTTATTTTCTGTTTTGTCTTTCGTTACCTGACGGAACTGTTTGGCTATTCGGTTTGTTGTCTTTGTTCTAGTGTTTTCATTGTTAAATAAAGATAATGAACACTTACCACGCTGCGCTTTGGTCCCCTCTCTACGACAGCCGAAACAGAACTACCCACCACCAAAGGACCAAGCAGCGTGGTCAGGAGGACTGGACCTGGGAGGAAATCCTGGATGGGGCAGACCCTGGACAAGGCCTGGGGAGTATCGCCATCCGCAAGAGGAGATAGAGGCTGCGAAAGCGTAACGGCGATACTGGGAGGAACAAGCACGGCAACAACGGAAGCCCGAGAGGCAGCAGCAAAAAAAAAATGGGGGGGGGGGGGGGGGGGGCACACGGGGAGATTGGCAAAGTCGGGGTTGAGACCTGAGCCACCCGTGCTTACATTGGGGAGCGAGTGACCGAGCAAGCACCGTGTTATGCGGTGATACGCACTGTGTCGCCAGTGCGCACTTACAGCCCGGGGCGCTCGGTGCAAGCTCCTCACCGTTGCCGTGCTAGAGTTGGCCGTCAGCCAGGAAGAAGTGTGCCGGCTCAGCATTCCTGGTCTCCAGTGCATCTCTTCGGCCCAGGTTATCCTGTGCCAGCTCTACGCACGGTACCCCCCTTTCACCAGCACAAACCAGTTCGTCCTGTGCCAGCGCTCCGCCCTTGCCGGGCTAAATTAAACATCCAGCCAGGACGTGTTGTGCCAGCCCTAAGCTCCAGACCTCCAGTGCGCCTCCACGGCCCAGTATACCCTGTGCCTGCTCTGCGCACCCAGTCTCCTGTGCGTCTCCCCAGTCCGGTGAGACCGGTTCCAGCTCCACGTAGGAAGCCTCCAGGTATGATCTATGGTCCGAAGCCTCCAGTGATGATCCATGGCACGAAGCCTCCAGTGATGATCCATGGTCCAGAGCCTCCAGTGATAATCCATGGCACGAAGCCTCCAGTGATAATCCATGGCCCGGAGCCTGTAGGGATAATCCATGGCAAGAAGCCTGTAGGGATGATCCATGGCCCGGAGCCTGTAGAGATGACCCATGGCACAAAGCCTCCAGTGATGATCCATACCGCGGAACCTGTAGTGATGATCCATGGCACGGAGCCTGCAGTGACGGTCCCCGGGCAGGAACCTCCAGCGACGCTCCCCAGTCCGGAGCCTCCAGCGACGCTCCCCAGTCCGGAGTCTTCGGCGACGGCCCGCAGCCCAGAGTCTTCGGCGACGGCCCGCAGCCCAGAGTCTTCGGCGACGGCCCGCAGCCCAGAGTCTTCGGCGGCGGCCCGCAGCCCAGAGTCTTCGGCGGCGGTCGGCAGCCCAGAGTCTTCGGCGGCGGCCCGCAGCCCAGTCTTCGGCGGCGGTCCGCAGCCCAGAGTCTTCGGCGGCGGTCGGCAGTTCAGAGCCTCCGGTGATGATCCATGGTCTGGTTCCTCCGGCGACACAGAAGCGGGGGGATCAGCAGGCGGTGTGGGGGCTACGCCCCGAACCAGAGCCGCCGCCAAGTATAGATGCCCACCCGGACCCTCCCCTATAGGTTCAGGTTTGCGGCCGGGAGTCCGCACCTTTGGGGGGGGGGGGGGGGGGGGGGGGGGGTACTGTCACGTCCTGACTTGAGAGAGAGGGTTTATTTCTCTATTTTGTTAGGTCAGGGTGTGGGGTGGGCATTCTATGTTTTGTATTTCTTTGTGTTGGGCCGAGTATGGGTCCTAATCAGAGGCAGCTGTCTATCGTTGTCTCTGATTAGGAATCATACTTAGGCAGCCTTTTCCCACCTGTGTTTTGTGGGTAGTTATTTTCTGTTTTGCCTTTCGTTACCTGACGGAACTGTTTGGCTATTCGGTTTGTTTTCTTTGTTCTAGTGTTTTCATTGTTAAATAAAGATAATGAACACTTACCACGCTGCGCTTTGGTCCCCTCTCTACGACAGCCGTAACAGTGTCCAACATTTTGTATGGTGTAGAATAAGGGTAGGAATACTTTCTGAAGGCACTGTATGTCGTTTCGACAAGAAGTTGTTCTGTGTATCCTTAACATAATTTAACTAAAAACCTGTAAACTCCCGTAAAAGCTTACACCCTATTTTACATAATCTGAGGTGTTTATGATGTACCCACCATCGGTTGAGAGAACCAGCATACTCTAGAATGCAAGGTGGGTGTCATATATACTAAAATTAGAATATAATTGAAATGTCAACTTTTAAATGGTACCACAAAGATGGTTTGAGGTCCACACATGAGACACTTTTAACTTGAGTGGGAATATGCACTGAGAGACTGACACTGAGAAGATGCTGCTCTCCACTCTCATTGGCTATAAGCCATCGTGTCTGCAGTTGTAGGATTTAGGAGGGGCGGGGCTAACCATAACAAATATTTCCTCCTAGGCTCTGTGGTAAGGAAATCAATACCAACAATGTAATGCAGCTCAAATCCATCTAATTTCCTCTCCAGCATTTTGGATCTGTGTCATTGGTCGTAGTGGTGCAAAGAGATCAACAGTGCCCCCTGCTTGTAAATATATGTATGGAAATTGAATAGGAGTGTTGCTGCTGCTAGACATACAGTTCTATAATCAAATCACTTTTTTTTCACACGCACCAAATACAACCTTACCGTGAAATGCTTACTTACAAGCGCTTAACCAACAATGCAGTTCAAGAAATAGAGTTAAGAAAATATTTACTAAATAAAATGTAAAATAAAATACAAATGAACACCGTAAAATAACAAAATAATATACCGGGGGTACCGATACTGAGTCAATGTGTGGGGGTACAGGTTAGTCGAGGAAATTTGTACATGTAGGTAGGGGTAAAGTGACTATGCATAGATAATAAACAGCGAGTAGCAGCAGTATAAATAGTCTGGGTGGCCATTTGATTAATTGTTCAGCTGTCTTATGGCTTGGGGGTAGAAGCTGTTAAGGAGCCTTTTGGACCTAGACTTGGCACTCCGGTACCGCTTGCCATGCAGTAGCAGAGAGAACAGTCTCTGACTTGGGTGACTGGAGTCCTGATAATGTTTTGGGCCTTCCTCTGACACCGCCTAGTATAGAGGTCCTGGATGGCAGGAAGCTTGGCCCCAGTGATGTACTGGGCCGTACGCACTACCCTCTGTAGCGCCTTACAGTCGGAGACCGAGCAGTTGCCATGCCAGGCGGTGATGCAACCAGTCAGGATGCTCGCGATGGTGCAGTTGTAGAACTTTTTGAGGATCTGGGGACCCATGCCAAATCTTTTCAGTCTCCTGAGGGGAAAAGATGTTGTCGTGCCCTCTTCACAACTGTCTTGGTGTGTTTGGACCATGATAGTTTGTTGGTGATGTGGACCCCAAGGAACTTCAAACTCTCGACCCGCTCCACTACAGCTCCGTCTAAGTGAATGTGGGTGTGTTCGGCCCTCCTTTTCCTTCAGTACACGATCTTCGCCTTTGTCTTGCTCACATTGAGGGAGAGGTTGTTGCCTCTGACCTCCTCCTTATAGGGTGTCTCATCGTTGTTGGTGACCAGGCCTACTACTTTTGTGTCATCAGCTGGACTGTGTTGTTCATGAAAGCCCATGCATGGACTAGGGTTTCAATGACATGGACTAGGGTTTGTCTAGGGGTATTCCACACATGTCAGACACTTTGAGATCAGTAAGCACAATGGAAAGAAGCAACAGCCACACTTGAGAACTACTGACACATATATAATCTGTCTTGGTCCGTGCCTGTCACATGCATGTAGGCCTATACAACAACCATGTAATGTCACTTGCCATAGAAGACAGACAATAATTTCTCCAAGAAGAAATACCTCTGCATTGCAGACTGCAATGAGTATCACTTTGGATGGACACTGGAAAGTATTGTTCTGGGAATTGGTCTATGTCTGGTCCTACACTGCCATCTAGTGTATATCATCAAAAGTTCTCCAAAGGAATTTCATGTAAATGAGGATGATTTGATTGTCTTTCCCTGGCATTGTCTTTAACGACGTTGATTAATACTGGCAAAAATATATATAATGAGAAGTAGGCTATATATTACCCCCAAATAAAGGTAGGATAATTTTATTTTTATTTAGAAAACATTTTAGTAATAACATACCAAATATAATATCTTCAAGATGCTAGAGTGATACTCATTAATATTGTTATTCCAATCCCATTCCACATGCACTTCACCTTTTTGAGTGCAAGATCTAGGCCTACTCTCACTTTCGTGTCTTGCATGTTGGTTACCATGCCAACCCATATTCGGTTCGCGCTGCTCAAACTTGGAAGCAAACGCTAAACACTGATACAAGTCAACGAAGCTAGCTATTTGCATATATTTTACATTCGACATGGCATCTTGCTTAGTGCCAGACTTTCCAGCTGTTCTGGTTGCTTTGGAGCATTTGGGCGAATTAGGTAAGAAAACAACAGGCGCCTCTCTCTCTTGCTACTGTTCCACATGTCATGAGTGACTATAGCTAGCTAGCCCCTACCTATCATTGTCAACGAAACGTAGTGAGAAGCATCCGATAAACTGCTACTTTTCAGTGTTGACAACTCCTAAACCTGTGAATGAGCGCAGACTTGATGCAACCCGCCCGATTACTTTGATTTGTAGTTGCCAAGTTGAATCATTTTAATGTTTCAAATAAGTACTTGTATCAGATCTAAATTTACATCGCTAATAGCACAACTTGCCTGTTTGAACGTTTGCCTTGACATAGACAAGCAGCTGAGGGATGAGGGAGTTCCATTCAGTCCTGAGGCCAGTCATCACCTGAAAGAAATAGCTGCTGCCATCACTGAACTGGTAGGCATATGCCAATAGGGAAAGAGAAGATCGAACATCGGGTAGTCTAAATATTGTCACGACCAATACGATTGATTTAATAAGTAGACTAATAAACTAATCGATTATCTAAAGTGGAATGTAAACCTATCCACTGGGCACACACTGGTTGAACCAACGCGGAATAGACGTTGAATTTACGTCTGTGCCCAGTGGGTAGGTAAATATAAAGTATATTATACTGAGCCATTTACTTTATGTTCGTATTCTTATCTATTCTTATTTCTTATTGTTGTTGCATTGTCGAGAAGGAACCTGCAAGTAAGCATTTCGTTGGACTGTGTATACCATGTGTATCCTGTACATACAACTAATAAAACATTGAAATTAAATAAGTCCATAGAGACAATGGCCATAGAGGCCAGAAAACTTGCTTTACACACTCTTTTGAAAACCCTATTTTCTATAAATCAGGAGACTTCCAGAAGAGTAGTCCATGAACAACTGGAGGTCGAAACTATTGAAACGAGCAAACTCCGACATCAATGCCAGAATATCCATGATGATGTTCAGAATGAGATATCAGGTAATAACTTATATAGCCCAATGATATGATTTCATAGAATACAACCCACTGGGCAAAACCTGGTTGGATCAATGTTGTTTCCACATCATTTCAACCCCAAATTGAATTGTGATGATGTTGAATCAACGTGAAAAACTGACTGGAATTGGAAAGAAGTCATCAACGTAAGGGAATTTCATATTTTTCCCACACAACTTTTAGACTATATCCAATGACATGGTGGAAATGTTTTGTGGATTTCACAATTTACATTTAGTTGTCAACTAAAGTGAATTCACTTTAGTTGACAACTAAATGTAAATCAAAACTAGACATTGAACTGATGTCTGTGCCCAGTGGAAATAAATTAATATTGCCCGGCTCTAGCCCTTTGGGGGCCCTAAGCGAGATTTGTTTTTTATTGGCCCCAATCTTGAAACATTTTGCAGGTCTAAAGTACATTTCCTGCAATTCTACACATTTTGCCATAGTGCTGAGAGAAAATGTTGCAATTTTATAAAAATATATCATGCAATTCTCATTTTGCTATGAGTCAGCGAGAAAAGATTTGCAGTTTTACAGCTAATTTCCTGCCATTCTAACATTTTGCCATGACTTATGCCATGTTAATGATATCTGAGTGAGAATGACTTACAAAATCAGTGGGGGCCCCCTGGAGGCCAGGGTCCCTGGGCATGTGCACTGCGTGACCTGTCGGTATTTGGACATGATTACTACAAGTTTAGATAGCTGGCAAGACTAACTTACCAATATAAAAATTGTTAGCTGACATGGCTGAGTGACTGTCAGTGACTGACATAACAAGAGAATAATGTCAAACTTGCACCTTGTGTATTCTACTATTCTAACTCTCAACAGTAAGTTAAGACCCCGACTGAGGTCCTAAGAGACTGCTTATGTCGCTTATGCCTAGAGCGGCCTTGTTGCCTGGTCTTGCCTTAAAGCTAGAATGAAAAAGCTATCCAGTCATGTTTTGCTCACAGATATGTGTCATTGTCCCTTTCAGCTGGTGTTGCGGCTGCAAGAAATATAAATGCGGGTCAAATTACTCAACTCCAAGATGAACTGAACAGTATAGTACAAGAAATAGAATTAATGGAGAAAAAACAGGAAGTCCTTGAAAAGCAAAATGCTATTCTTTAGTAAGTAATATAAGTAATGTTGAGCAATGAAAGGTGTAACAGATCATAACAAAATTGGCAACATTTCACATAACATCCATGATGTTATAACTTGTTATTACTTGTTTTGGAATCCTTTTCAGTCCTGAGAGAGAGTTGGTAAAAGGTGACCATGAAAATGTCATCAACCAATTAAACTACCAGCTGTCAGAGAAGGCCAATAAACAGATTCTGCTCAATGAAACAATGAACAAGATCAAAGAAGGGAAAGCCAAGATCACAGATGTGGAGACCGCTAAAGTGGAGCTAGAGGAGGACATGATTCAAGAGAGGAAGACGTTTGATGAAACAAATGAGAATCTTCAGAGAGAGGTACATCACAGTCACCTCTTATTATAGCTACATTTAAATGTTTAAATGTTTGTTATTTAGCAGACGCACAGGAGCAATTAGGTTTAAAAGTCCCTTGCTCAAGGGCACATGGGCAGATTTTTCACCTAATCGGCTCTTGGATTCGAACCAGCGACTTTTCGGTTCCTGGCCCAATGCTCTTAACCGCTATCTGCTTACAGTATCTGAGATACTATACCCTGCTGTGAGGCACCGTCTTAATCTTATCCTCCCCTGCTGGTCTAGTGTGAGGAAGTCATCAATAACATACAGGACCAGAAGAAGAACAATGAGAATAAACGCAGAGAGCTGGACATTTTTTTAGCAGAACTGTTGGATAAGGAGGACAAAGTCACAGAGCAAAAAAAAGTAAGTGAACTGAAGTATTTCAGTCAAGTAGTAAATTAATAAAATTATCCACTAATGCTCTTCACTTGCTATAACTGCCTTTTTTATTCATTTATAGTATGATATAAACAGTGGTGTAAAGTAACTAAGTAAAAATACTACTACTTAAGTAGTTTTTGGTGAATCTGTAAAATATATATTTTTGACAACTTTTACTCCACTACAAAACTAAAGAAAATATGTACTTTTCACTCCCAGAAATTTTCCCTGGCACCCAAAAGTACTTGTGACATTTTGAATGCTTAGCAGGACAGGAAAATGGTCCAATTCATGCAATTATCAAGAGGACACGTGGTCATCCCTACTGCCTCTGATCTGGCACTCACTAAACACAAATGCTTTGTTTTTAAATGATATTTGAGTGTTGGAGTGTGTCCCTGGCTCTCCGTTAATTCAAAAAACAGGAAAATCATACTGTCTGGTTTTCTTAATATAAGGAATTTGAAATTATTTATAACGTTTACTTTTACTTTTGATTCTTAAGTATATTTGAGTAATTATTTACATTTACTTTTGATACTTAAGTATATTTAAAACCAAATAGTTTAAGAATTTTACTCAAGTAGTACTTTACTGGGTTACCTTCACTTTTACTTCAGTCATTTTATATTAAGGTATCTTGACAATTGGTACTATCTCCACCACTGGATTTAAATACATATTTATAAATTTTGTTATTTCACACAACACTCTTCCTTCATTGCAGCACATTGCCCAGTTAGAGCAAAGTATAGCCAAACTGACAGCGTCTGAAATCCAATACAAAGAGCAGCTGGCAGACGAGATCAAGACATTTGAGGAACTTGTTCTTCAGAAGTAAGATTTGCATTCATCCAGGTACTGTATGTAGCGTAAGCATGGAGCATACATGGAATGCAAGGGATACTGTATGTTACATCATGTTTGATTCCATCATTCCATCTTTTTCGACTCATTAACCATTGTTTCCACAGGGAATTTCATGTAAAGGAGTTGGCTGAAGTGAGAATTGTATTTGAACTGAAAGTTCAGGCACTACAGGAAAAGATTGTAGAGGTGAGAGATAGTTTGATTTTTCCAAAGCGATGCTACTACTACAGTACAGCTCCAGGGCAACATGTTGCTTCATCCTCCTCTTCCCTCTCACTCTTCTCTTCTCTCTGTTGGTGTTGCTATGGTGGGAGGGATTATAAACACCTGCATGATGTCAGATGTGAGACATCGATTTCCTGCCATTGCCAGAGGCCTCAGCCCTGCTGTTCTGTAGTCAAATTGATATTTTTAGAAATTATTCCTTCAAAGGCACTTTGTGCTAAGTCTGACCTTTAAGAGAGCCAGTTCACTGGAGTGTCCTCTGATGTGCTAGAGTTCACACAGTCCATCAAAGGGCATAGCAGCTGTGTCTGGCCATATGATCCGATGACAGGCTGACTGAACGTGAAAATGCCCTTTGAATAGAATTACTCTCCTGGTTTCCCCTTGTAGAGGAGTTGGAGTGTTTGTATGTGTCTGGCAAAAGTCAGAATCATACACCATATATACAAAAGTATGTGGACATCCCTTCAAATTAGTGGATTCGGCTATTTCAGCCACACCCGTTGCTAACAGGTGAACAAAATTGAGCACACAGTCATGCAATCTCCATAAACAAACATTGGCAATAGAATGGCCTTACTGAAGAGCTCAGTGACTTTCAACGTGGCACCGTCATTAAATGCCACCTTGCCAACAAATCAGCTTGTCAAATGTATGCCCTTCTAGAGATGCCCCGATCAACTGTAAGTGCTGTTATTGTGAAGTGGAAACGTCTAAGAGCAACAACGGCTCAGCCACGAAGTGGTAGGCCATACAAGCTCACGGAATGGGACCACGAGTGCTGAAGTGCGTAGAACGTAAAAATCATCATTCATCGGTTGCAACACTCACTACCTAGTTTCAAACTGCCTCTGGAAGCAACGTCAGTACAAGAACTGTTCGTACGCAGCTGCACACAATGGCCGAGCAGCTGCACACAAGCCTAAGATCACCATGCGCAATGCCAAGCGTCGGCTGGAGTGGTGTAAAGCTCGCCACCATTGGACTGTAGTGGAAATGTGGAAATGCGTTCTCTGGAGTGATGAATCACACTTCACCATCTGGCAGTCCAACAGACTAATCTGGGTTTGGCGGATGCCAGGAGAACGCTACCTTCCCCTATTCATAGTGCAACTGTAAAGTTTGGTGAAGAAGGAATAATGGTCTGGGGCTGTTTTTCATGGTTCGGGCTAGGCCCCTTAGTTCCAGTGAAGGGAAATCTTAACGCTACAGTATACAATGACATTCTAGACGATTCTGTGCTTCCAACTTTGTGGCAACAGTTTGGGGAAGGCCCTTTCCTGTTTCAGCATGACAATGCCCCCGTGCGCAAATGAGGTCCATACACAAATGGTTTGTCGAGATCGGTGTGGAAGAACATGACTGGCCTGCACAGAGCCCTGACCTCAACCCCATTGAACACCTTTGGGATGAATTGAAATGCCGACCTCACTAATGCTCGTGGCTATATGGAAGCAAGTCCCCGCAGCAATGTTCCAATATCGAGTGGAAAGCCTTCCCAGAGGAGTGGTGGCTGTTATAGTAGCAAAGGGGGGACCAACTCCATATTAATGCCCATGATTTTGGAATGATATATTAGATGATCAGGTCTCCACATACTTTTGGCCATGTAGTGTATGTGAAACAAATTTATGATGCTGAGGGTTGGCTTTGACTTCAGGTAGTACCTCCCCGTTTCAAAATGTTTACTCGCTACTGAACACCCCCCTGGGATGATATGCGGGGTTGGTGTGGTCTGGGGGAGCCAGTATTGGTTGATTGTAGAGCAGGGTTCCCAAGTGTTCTGAGCAACAACAATTTTTAAATATTTTTATTGTTGGACATAAAAGACTGTAAAATCACCAGCAAATCAGCTCCAAGGGATTTTCATTTTGGAAATCTGTTTGAAACTATTCCTACGCATAATAGAGAGATATATGTGATCGTATACAAATGTAAGCAAGGTTGAAAGTTGTGTTTTAGTCAAATATATCAGTTTGGGCTACTTGCGGTCAATTTGCAGTCTAGGAATTATTTGTAATTATGTTCCGGCCCCCTAGTTGATGATCTCTGTTGTAGAGGATTCTCATGCATTATAGATAGGCGCTGTGTAGATGGGCTCTGTTCTGTTATGTGTGCAGGTGGATGGTGAGATGGAGGAGGGCCAGATAGTGAATGCCATCCGCCTGGAGTCTATTGCTAAGATGTCTGACAGATTTAAAGCTCAAAGGAAAGAGGAGGACGACGTCATGGCTGAACACCTCAATGTCTCAAGACGGTATTCCAGCTATACCTCTTTGCATCCTACATCTACGAAGGATCAAGTCAACCTGCAACACTGCTTTCCCTTTACTTTGGCTGACAGTCATTTTTACTTACATTTTATCAGTGGTGTAAAAAGTACTCAACTGTCATACTTGAGTAAAAGTAAAGATAATTGAATAGAAAATGACTCAAGTAAAAGTTAAAGTCACCCAGTAAACTTCTACTTGAGTAAAAGTCTAAAAGTATTTTGTTTAAAATATACTTAAGTATCAAAAGTAAAAGTATAAATAATTTCAAATTCCTTATATTAAGCAAACCAGATGGCACTATTTTCTTGTTTTTTTAATTTATGGAAGGCCAGGGGCACACTCCAACACTCAGACATCATTTACAAACAAAGCATGTCGGTTTAGTGAGTCCACCAGATCAGAGGCAGTAGGGATGATCGGGGATGTTCGGTTGATAAGTGGGTGAAGTTGACTTTTTTCCTGTCCTGCTAAGCATTCAAAATGTAACGAGTACTTTTGGGTGTCAAGGAAAATGTATGGAGTAAAAAGTACAATATTTCCTTAAGGAATGTAGTGAAGTAAAAGTAAAAGTAGTCAAAAATATAAATAGTAAAGTACAGATACCCCAAAAAACTACTTAAGTAGTACTTTAGAGTATGTTTACTTAAGTACTTTACACCACTGCATTTTATCATATGTTTGTTTGTTTGATCGATTTTCAGCTTAGAAAAGTCCAGAGTTAGACTTGAGGAGCGCATTGCATCGATCGCTAAACATAAAATTGAAATCAGAGAAATGGATGAAGAGATCAAACAACTCCATGAAACCAATATGTAAGTAATATGGTCCATTTTATCATATTAGTCTATAATCTCCACTACGAGTTTTGACACTTTTGTGTAGTATCAAAGTAACTTATATCACTAAGGACAGCATTAACCATCTGACCAAGTTTGAAATATAAAGTATGAAAAGTCAAAATAATTATCTTGCAAACTACAGAGCTTTTATCTCATTGTTTAGTTATGTACTAAAAATAAAGTAAATGGCATGCAGAATTGTCAGAATAGTTGCTTACCTAGTTAGCATTTTGTTTCTCATAGAGTTAATGCAGACCTGTTTGAAATAAATGTGGATGAACTGCATGGACAGCTCAATAAAGAAAAGAAGAACATGTAAGCAACAAATAGTATCTCTTCATTTCATTACAGACTTGGACTTTCTCTTCATAAATTGGGTTATTTGATGCAGTCTACGGTTTTTACTTTTTCTTTTCAGAGCAATCTTTGAAGTTGAAAAAGAAGAACTGTGCCAGTCTCTGGAGAATCTAAAAAAAGATCAAGTACAGCATGTGAAAGAGGTCAACTCTAATATTGGTTTAACCAGGAGGAGATATGAGGAACTGCTTGAAGAGGTTCGCTTATTTTTCCTTAATTCTTCAGGAATCTATTGAGATAGCACATGCACTTTATATTTGTTTTGTTATTAATTTATATTTCATAAACATTTAAATCAGGAGAAGAAACTCAGAGACCATGTATTCATGGGCGCGTTGATTGAACGTCTCAGTAACAAGATTGTTAAGGCAAAGGAGGGGAATGAACAGATGACCATTTCCTACAATGCCGAGATCCAACAGTTCATCGTAAGTATATTTATATATATTTACATTTTACATCTAACTCAGCTAGCAGACATTAGTAAGCCTCATCACAAATACAAGCTGTTGAGAAAACATGTATTTAATGTCTTCTTCTTCTGTGAAATTAGACTGAAGCGGAGTCAGTGACACAGAGCCGACTGGAGAAGGAGGAGGACCTGAAGGGTAAAGAGTCTATCTTGGAGGAGGCGGAGGCCCAGTTTGATATTGACCAGTCCAGGCACCAAAAACTAAAAAAACATACCTCAGGTACTGACCCAATAATCTGCTAATATATCTATAATAACAACTATAATAACACAGAGACGCACGCGTACAAAGCTCTCCTCTGCCCTCCATTTGGCAAATCTGACCATAATTCTATCCTCCTGATTCCTTCTTACAAGCAAAAATTAAAGCAGGAAGTAACAGTGACTCTCTCAATACAGAAGTGGTCAGATGACGCAGATGCTAAGCTACAGGACTGTTTTGCTAGCACAGATCAAATCAAATTGTATTGGTCACATACACATGCAGATGTTAGCAGATGTTATTGCGAGTGTACTGTAGTGAAATGCTTGTGCTTCTAGTTCCGACAGTGCAGTAATATCTAACAGTAATCTAACAATTCCACAACTACCTAATACACACAAATCTAAGTAAAGGGATGCAATAAGAATATACATATAAATATCTGGATGAGCGATGACCGAGCAGCATAGGCAAGATGCAATAGATGGTATAAAATACAGTATATACATATGAAATGAGTAATGCAAGATATGTAAACATTATTAAAGTGCCATTATTAAAGTGACTAGTGATCCATTTATTAAAGTGGCCAATGATTTCAAGTCTGTATGTAGGCAGCAGCCTCTCTGTGTTATTGATGGTTGTTTAACAGTTTGATGGCCTTGAGATAGAAGCTGTTTTTCAGTCTCTCGGTCCCAGCTTTGATGCCCCTGTACTGACTTCGCCTTCTGGGTGGTAGCGGGGTGAACAGGCAGTGGCTCGGGTGGTTGTTGTGAATGTTGACCTGTTTAGACTGGAATATGTTCCGGGACTCATCCAATGGCATTGAGGAGTATACCACATCATCATCGATGCACTTATTGATGAAGCCGGTGACTGTTGTCTCCACACCAACCAGAAGCCATGGATTACAGGCAACATCCGCACTGAGCTAAAGGGTAGAGCTGCTGCTTTCAAGGAGCAGCTCAAGGAGCAGGTTTTTTTTCTTTTTTTTTCTACCAGTTAAGAACAAATTCTTATTTTCAATGACAGCCTAGGAACAGTGGGTTAACTGCCTGTTCAGGGACAGAACAACAGATTTGTACCTTGTCAGCTCGGGGATTTGAACTTGCAACCTTTTGGTTACTAGTCCAAGGCTGTAACCACTAGGCTTCCCTGCCGACTATAACCCGGACGCTTATAAGAAATCCCGCTATGCCCTCAGACGAACCATCAAACAGGCAAAGAGTGAATACAGAACTAATATTGAATCCTACTATATCTGCTCCAACGCTCGTCGGATGTGGCAGGACTTGCAAACTATTACGGACTACAAAGGGAAGGCCAGCCGTGAGCTGCCCAGTGACACAAGCCTATCAGACGAGTTAAATTACTTCTATGCACGCTTCGAGGCAAGCAACACTGATGCATGCATGAGAGCACTAGCTGTTCTGGACGACTGTGTGATCACGCTCGCCGTAGCTGATGTGAGTAAGACCTTTAAACAGGCCGCAGGGCCAGGCGTATTACCAGGATGTGTACTGCGAACATGCGCTGACCAACTGGCAAGTGTCTTCACTGATATTTTCAACCTGTCCTTGGCTGAGTCTGTAATACCTACATGTTTCAAGCAGACAACCATAGTCCTTGTGCCCAGGAACACCAAGGTAACCTGCCTAAATGACTACTGACCCGTAGCACTCACATCTGTGGTCATGAAGTGCTTTGAAAGGCTGGTCATAGCTCACATCAATCCCATCATCCCAGAAACCCTAGACCCACTCCAATTTGCATACAGACCCAACAGATCTACAGATGACGCAATCTGTATTGCACTCAACAACGCCCTTTTCCACCTGGACAAAAGGAACACCTAACGTGAGAATGCTGTTCATTGACTACAGCTCAGCGTTCAACACCATAGTGCCCTCAAAGCTCATCACTAAGCTAAGGACCCTGGGACTAAACACGCTGATCCTCAACACAGGGGCCCCTCAGGGGTGCGTGCTTAGTCCCCTCCTGTACTCCCTGTTCAACCATGACTGCGTGGCCAAGCACGACTCCAACACCATCATTAAGTTTGCAGATGACACAACAGTGATAGGCCTGATCACCGACAACGATGAGACAGCCTATAGGGAGGAGGTCAGAGACCTGGCAGTGTGGTGCCAGGCCAACAACCTCTCCCTCAACGTGATCAAGACAAAGGAGATGATCGTGGACTACAGGAAAAGGAGGGCTGAGCACGCCCCCATTCCCATCGACGGGTTGTAGTGGAGCAGGTTGATAGCTTCAAGTTCCTTGGTGTCCACATCACCAACAAACTATCATGGTCCAAACACACCAAGACATTTGTGAAGAGGGCACGACAATGCCTATTCCCCCTCAGGAGACTGAAAAGATTTGGCATTGGTCCTCAGATCCCCAAAAAGTTTTACAGCTGCACCACCAAAAGCATCCTGACCGGTTGCATCACCGCCTGGTATTGCTACTGCTCGACCTCCGACCACAAAGCGCAACAGAGGGTAGTGCGTACGGCCCAGTACATCACTGGGGCCAAGCTTCCTGCCATCCAGGACCTCTGTACCAGGCGGTGTCAGAGGAAGGCCCTAAAAATTGCCAATGACTCCGGCCACCCTAGTCATAGACTGTTCTCTCTGTTACTGCACGGTACTGGAGCGCCAAGTCTAGGTCCAAAACGCTTCTTAAAAGCTTCTACACCAAGGCATAAGACTGCTGAACAGTAATGATGGACTGTTGTTTCTCTTTTCTTATTTGAGCTGTTCTTGCCATAATATGGACTTGGTCTTTTACTAAATAGGGCTATCTTCTGTATACCACCCCTACCTTGTCACAACACAACTGATTGGCTCAAACTCATTAAGAAGGCAAGAAATTCCACAAATTAACTTTTAACAAGGCACACCTGTTAATTGAAATGCATTCCAGGTGACTACCTCATGAAGCTGGTTGGGAGAATGCCAAGAGTGTGCAAAGCTGTCATCAAGGCAAAGGGTGGCTACTTTGAACAATCTCAAATATAAAATATATTTTGATTTGTTTAACACTTTTTTGGTTACTACATGATTCCAAATATGTTATTTCATAGTTTTGATGTCTTTACTATTATTCTACAATATAGAAAATAGAATCAAATAAAGAAAAACCCTTGAATGAGTAGGTGTGTGTCCAAACCTTTGACTGGTACTGTACATATTACCTCGATTACCTCGACTAAGCTGTACCCCCGCACATTGACTCGGTACCGGTACCCCCTGTATATAGCCTCGTTATTGTTATTTGATTGTTGCGCTTTTATTTTTTACTTTAGTTTATTTCGTAAATATTATTTTTCTTAAAACTGCATTGGTGGTAAAGTGCTTGTAAGTAAACATTTCATGGTAAGGCCTACACCTGTTGTATTCGGCGCATGTGCAAATACAATTTGATTTGATTTAGTAGACATTATCAAGTAGACATACACAAATATGCAGATATCTCAAAGAATGTGCTCACTATAACCTTAAAAATCATGTAGTGCAGCATTTTATAATTACTTAAATGATTTTCCCCACTAGAGTTAAAGAGTAAGAACAGTCATCTGGAGCTCTTCATCCAGGA
This sequence comes from Salmo salar, assembly GCF_965601325.2. NCBI lineage: Eukaryota > Metazoa > Chordata > Actinopteri > Salmoniformes > Salmonidae > Salmo > Salmo salar. The sequence continues at coordinate 32,286,669 of NC_138299.1, forward strand.
TATGAAAGAGAGCACTAGTACTCTTCTCAAACCGAAGGTGAGTTTCATAACAAAAACATTCAGTATGTACATCTTGGTTACCACACACTCCAAAAGGCAAGCTGTGAAGTATAATAGCATTGAAACAGTCTGCTTGTAACTGACTGACAGGAGGACATGAAGAGGAGTCTAGAGGGTTTGCGTGAGAAACACATGGAGCTGCTGACGTCTCACGCTGCAGACATCATCGCCACGGAGAAGAGCATCTATGACAACGGGATGATGCTGGAGCAGGTCAATATGGAGAACAGCAGACTGCATGTGGTAAGAGACACAAGTCACTCACAATGGTCCTCCATACTGAACTACACCGCTCACTCACCTACCAAGCAAAAACTCAATGTAAACATTGTTTTTCAGTGTATTGAACAAATGAAGGAGGACATATGGAACACCAGGAAAGACCAGGAAAGACACACAAAGGAGATTGGGTGGCTGAAAGAGGAGGTTCATTCTCTATTTGGTGAGCATCAGCCGAGCTCAATGACTCCAACTATTGTAAAACGTTGTGCATAACATTTAGTTCAGTCTATCAGGTTTTAATATCATCATAACTTATAAACGCATCTTCCCCTAGAGAGCCTGCTTGATGCTTGGGCAGAGGACACTGTGGTGACTGAGGTAAGGATTCTTAAAACATGGCTGGTCAGTCCAGCAGCTTACTGTACATACGCCATTTCATTTTTTACAACCTGTGATGTTAACTTATAGCCTGACCACATGCTGACAGACAACCGTGTACATGACCAGAATTCTCTGGTTAACGTATTTTGACAAATCCACAGTGCAGGACTTGAGGGATTTGTAAGTCAATAGTAAACTGTCATGAAGAGACCACACTAAATCATCCATGACTCATTCAACACTTCAGGAATCTTCAGAGAGAGACCACAAGATTCTGGAGGCTATCTACAGACTCATGACCAAGATCCACGACAGGAAGTTCCAACTGGGGGATATCAACAGTAGACTAGAGGAGGAACTGAAGGGCATGAGTTCCCTGTTGGCCAATAGTAAATCGAACATTTCACTTAAAGAACAGGGCAACTAAAGTGAGACATCAAGAAGGATTACATCAACACAATTGTTCAGTCATATGAGATGAAAGTAGATGAGTACTCACACTTGTGATGAAAAATCATAACACTTTATAACACACTGCATTTCACAAGTTTATTTGAACAATACATTTTACAATAAATAGTCAAAATTGTTGCTAGTCAAGTCCTCATTCTGTATGTTTTAAAATTACACTGCAATAAAATTATATATATTTCTAATAAACACATCCATTGTCATTTATTTACAAGCATTCTATGAGCATGCATAAAATACATTCACAATTTACTATCCAACAAGCGTATTTCCCCAACATCATTTACAGGGAAACAGCAGGATAATTTTCATTCCATTTTTGATCAAGCAAAAATAATGGAAATATATTCCACTTGGCTTGTAACATAATATTAGGTAATAATAAACTATTCAATCTGCCACTGGACGTATGCATGTGTTGAGAGTTTTTGGCACATTAGATTTAGTTCAAGAACATCTAACTCAACTTAAACTATTGGACATTCCAGAGACCATCTTTGATTTCACTGCAACAATCAAGGATATCTGAGCTTAAAACAATCAAGGATGTTGAGCATATATGATTTTTTAATTTAACTAGGCAAGTCAGTTAAGAAGAAATTCTTATTTACCATGACAGCCTCCCCCGGGCCAAACCCTAATGACGCTGGGCCAATTGTGCGCCACCCTATGGGACTCCCAATCATGGCCGATTGTGATACAGCCCAGGATCGAACCAGGGTCTGTAGTGATGTCTCTAGTACTGAGATGCAGTGCCTTAGATCGCTGAGCCACTCAGGAGCCCAAAATAATATGACAGAGTGAATATCTATATACAAAACAGCCTCAAATGAGGAACAGTACATTCAAGTGGACACAAACGATACCATTCAATAATTAACACTTGAAATATATGGAGCTTTGTTGTTTATAGACATACAGTATGTACACATGTTGTTTGTATTCCCGCCTTAGTTCTAGGAATATCATAAAATCTTCCTTTTCACTGTGAGAGGAATATCAACTATCAACACTGCATGCAGCAGTCATCCTCCTACCATACTCAGAGAAGGCAGTAAAGGCTAGCGTCCATATATCTCCATGGACAACACCTCCTGAATTGATAGACAGGTGGACATTAAAGGTAGACTCAGCAATATCACGTAGATGCAGAAAGTAAACAACAAAGTGGGTAAATTTCCGCAACAACTAAGAGCGTTGACGCACAAAGCTCAACTTCTCCACTGTTTTAGTCCAGCGTCTCCCATGCTGTAAGAGGGTGAAGTGTACCCGTGAACATGCACAGATAAGGCGTGTGACTGAAGTCTTGCATCACGCTCATCTCAATATCTGCGGTGCTGCTCGTGGCAACATCAATTCCCTGAGTCTAACTTAAATACCCACATCCATCTATAATAGTTCTAGTGGCCGTTGCCGCCTTCTGACAGAATCCGGCTAGGTTCAGTGAACCTGGCAGTGAGCAGGTAGAAAAGGGCGGGTCCAGGTACCAGGGCCAATAGAGGTAGGTCCTGCTCCAGTTTATCCAATCGGGAGATGGAGATGATGCCATACGCGTGAAGGAGCCAATGGCTGAAGAGCACCACCAACCTCTTCTTCTTGGCAACGAGATTCTTGAAAGACTATGGATAGGAGTAAAGGGAGGAAACACTTAGGACATGGGATATGTGCTCAAACAATTATATTGACTGAGCTGATATCAAACTTAAAAAATGTTGGTTAGGGAAATATAAAATAAGCAGTTTCTTGCCTGTATTTCTGACGCTGACATGTACACTGCCAGAGTAACCAGGGACAACACCAAAATAATGTATGGAAAAGCATAATCTGAAAAACAGTAAGCATCAAGCTTATACCACAGTCACATGGAAAGACCTTTACCGTAAATTCCGGACTATAAGCCGCAACTTTTTTCCCACGCTTTGAACTTCAGGGCTTAAACAATGACGCGGCTAATATATGGATTTTTCCGGCTTTCAAATTTGTGGGTCCTGACAGCGTGGAGCATTGTCAAAAAATCCACTATCATCAACGGGTTTTGAAAGGCTGGACTGCTGCGTGTTGAAGAGGGCTCAGCGGGGGGATTTGCCTCCGGATGAAAGTGACGTGAGCAACAATGAAAACATCCAATATCGGATGAAGCAATTCTGAGGCTATTCAACTCCGACACCGAAGGAGATGGTTTCAGTGCACAGGAGGAGGAAGATAGTGACCAATGACTTTCTTGGTAGGCTACTGTTTACTGCTAATTTTTAATTTTTTGTTACAAGCCGTGTTTCGTTAAAGCCTATTTATTTTTGTTACAAGCCGTGCTTCGTTAAAGCCTGTGTAAAGTTAATTTGTTTCAATGTACCGGTAGGCACCTGCGGCTTATAGACATGTGCGGCTTATTTATGTTAAAAATAATATTTATTTTTTAATTCAGTGGGTGCGGCTTATATTCAGGTGCAGTTAACATTCCGGAAATTACGGTAGTCTCGCCAGGCCAAATCTTGTCTTGTTGCCTCGACTATTGGAAGTCTGGAGAACTTCAGTACTGGATTTAGTTTTTAGGATGGCTGTTAAATAGTGATGGGGGGTGAAACAATATAGTCAGATAACGTGCTATTATTTAGTACAATATTATATAGCTACCTTGACGCCAAGTATCGAGATATATATATATATAGTACCAGTCAAAAGTTGGGACACACCTACTCATTCAAGGGTTTTTCTATATTGTAGAATAATAGTGAAGACTTCAAAACTATGAAATAAAGCATATGGAATCATATAGTAACCAAAAAAGTGTTAAACATATCAAATATATTTAGATTTTTGGAGATTCTTCAAAGTAGCCACCCTTTGCCTTGATGACAGCTTTGCACACTCTTGGCATTCTCTCAACCAGCTTCATGAGGTAGTTATCTGAAATGCATTTCAAATAACAGGTGTGCCTTGTTAAAAGTTCATTTGTGGGGCCTCCCGAGTGGCGCAGTGGTCTAAGTCACTGTGTCACTAGAAATTCTGGTGTCGAGTCCAGGCTCTGTCGCAGCCGGCCGCGACTGGGAGACCCATGGGGCGGCACACAATTGGCCCAGCGTCGGTATGTCCTCGTCTCATCGCGCTCCAGCGACTCCTGTGGCGGGCCGGGCGCATGCACAGACACGGTCGCCAGGTGTACGGTGTTACCACCAACACATTGGTGCGGCTGGCTTCCGGGTTAAGTGGGCATTGTGTCAAGAAGCACTGCGGCTTGGCTGGGTCGTGTTGCGGAGGATGCATGGCTCTCGACCTTCGCCTCTCCCGAGTCCGTACGGTAGTTGCAGCGATGGGACAAGACTAACCAATTGGATACCACGAAATTAGGGAGAAAAAGGGGTGTAAATATATATACAGTTGAAGTCAGAAGTTTACATACACTTGTCACTAGTTTCCATGGAGTCTACATGGAAACTAGTGACACATTTCTACTTATCAAACCCATCAAATATTGTGGCCTGTGTGATCACTGGCAATAGTTCTGGTGGACATTTTATTTTTGGTCTTCCTGGGGAGAACTTCCCCAGGCATTGGAACAGAACGTGAGGTGCCTAGGCTTCCGAGGCGACAAGACCTATGGCCTTAAAATAATGCATTTCACATAAATCAATTATGTAACCATAAATACTATATAAATGGAAACCAAACCGGGTCGGCCCGAACCAGACCGGACCCTTATTTGAAAGCATACTCACAGAGCAGGCCGCCTCCCACAGCTTGCAGGACTGTCAGGATGGGGAAGAAGTAGAGAGCAGCGTAGATGCTCTTGAAGCGGTCAGATTTCCCCAGACCACAGGCGATCTTCTTGACCAGGAGTGGACGCAGAAGCATCATGAACACCAGGCAGAAGGCGTAGTAGATCAACACTATAGTGTACCTGCGGATACAGAATAAGTCATGTTATTCAATGAACAAAACATCTCACATCACACTGTGCTTGATGGTGCGCACACTGCTCTGAAGCTGAACATGCCAACCAATTTCATATGTTCAGCTCATATCAGTTGATGATGAGACTGTTTCCAGATAGAGACTGAAATTAATCCTGGACTAAAAAGCTATTTCAGCATGCTTTGAGTCCAGGACTAACTGAGAAACCAGCCCTAAAAGTGCATAGATCCCATTCATGACATGGACGAGCCATAGGCTACTCACAGGGGAAAGACAGCTTCCTGTGTACAGTGTAGAGTGGTGATGTAGTCTAGGCTGGGGTTGTACAGCATGGTGTACCAGTCTGAAAGCATCTGGACTCTGCAGGACCTGATAGACAGCAGACTCACTGGGTCGTTGACCAGCAGAGTCACCATAGCCGCAGCGCTGCACTCAAACAGGGCTGTGATGTGTTGGAAGAGGGCACTGGAGCTTCAGAAAGATATACATAATATCAGTAACATTAATGTGAGTTACCAAGTAGGCTACTACAGGACCATGTTTATTTCCTTTCATAAAACACCCCTACAGCAGTTTTGGGGAGTAGTAAACTGCATGTAGTTTAACCAGTAATTCAACTACATTTTGCAGTAGCTTGATGGTAGACAAACTAAATTCAAAATATTGCTAGTGTTAAAAGTAGTTAATTACTTTTTGCCATGTAGCAAAAATAAAATATGGGTGAAGTCGTCAAGAATTTCCTTTCTTTTTCGGGCATCAGACATGCCTAATTCACACTTGAAACATAGTTTTTGTGTTTAATAGGCTAAATTACACATTCTGTTAACAGCGGACTCCAGATTGATCTGTTCTTGCAATTTGGAGTCTAAGACATTTCAGATTTCGATATGATAATTTATAACGATGTAGCGAACTACTTTTTCAAAGTAACTTTAGTTAAGTAAATAGTTTTTTTCTTAAAAAAATGGTAGCTTTAATGCAACTTAACTTCTTTCACAAGTAATTGGTAACTTGGTCAACTATATTTTCAGAGTAGCTTCCCCAACACTGCTCTACAGTAAATGTCACAATATGTAGCCTATTGGCCATGGGTATGACCAGTGGAGCGTGTTCATGGATGCAATGGGATGCCAGGCTTCCCAAGAAAAAAAAATATGACAAAATCATTTCTTTCATCTCTCCGAATTTCATAAACTTCCTTACATTCTTAAGAAGCTGAATGTATCTCACCAGAGAAAGAATCAGAGTGAACAAAACCAAACAAAAAGTGTCAAGGGAAGCAAGTTTGGATTTGGCTTCAGACCAATCACATCACAAACCAAACATCATTATTGACAGAAAAAACTAGAATTGTTGCATATCGTTGTGTTGTCCTCCTCCGGTGTCTAGCTAGCTATTTTTGGTATCTTTTAGTTGTCACTAGGGTTGCAAAGGGTCGGAAATTTTCCATGGGAAGTTAAGCCCGGGAATGTTGGGAATTTTGCTTCAATTCATAAAAAAAAAAGTTAGCTTATAACAGTGAACCTTTTTTGTGGGATACACATAAGTGTCTCCATATGATATGGTAAATATATCCAATGCAAAAAACATCTACATTTAAATGGTATTAATATTAACTTGCATATATTTCCATACACAATTATAGATAGGTATTGTGGCATATTTTGGTTAAACTGTCCCCAATTCAATGAAATTGCAACCCTCTGCATGCACAGTGCACTCTTCCATCACATGTACAGCTGATTCTCAAGATCTTGCACACTAATGAGATGCTATTGAGCCCACACTACTACACTGTCTGAGCCAAGGACCACATCCTTTCTGGTAAGTTTTGATTACAATACTGGGTGGGGTAAATATATTTTATATGACATACATAATTTGTTAACTAGTAAATAGTAGCCTACAGCAAAGTGTGTTTAAATATTTTGTAACTTGTTAACAACTTCTGCTAGTTAGCTTTTGCTACCATGTGGGTTTTAGCTTGCTTGAGCCTGCTAACTGAGTGTTAATTCACCTACAGGTTATTTTAAAACATTTATCTTACAAAGGAGTTCTTTAATCTAACTGCTTAACCCTTTTATCTGTACGTGGAATTGTATTTTGTTTTATTTTTACAATTTTTTTCCTAATCTTTAGAGGAAAATGACACGGGCAGTATCTGATGTGTGGAGACATTTCACTGCAGCTAATGTAGAAGGAAAAGCTGTGTACATTTGCAAATACTGTGCCAAATCATATGTGAAGAATGCAACAAAGATGCAGAATCATCTGGCCAAGTGCATAAAGTTCCCTCAGCGCTCACAACAAGCAACCTATGACAAAAGTCCCTCGAGGTGAAAATTATGAAATTGACACCTTATCAATAGCAACAGCTCATGGTCCTCCTGGAATCAGAAGTTTTTGTTCACTCAATGGAGGAACGTAGTCAGAGAAATGCTGATGAATGTCTTGCTCGAGCTGTGTATGCAACTGGTTCACCTCTGATGCTCACAGGCAATGTGTATTGGAAGAGATATCTGAATGTTCTTCGATTTAACCATTCACAATGTCTACTAATGATAAGGTAAAATGTTTGTCTCCATATGATATGGTAAATATATCCAATGCAAAAAAACATCTACATTTTAATGGTATTAATATTCATTAGCATATATTTCCATTAATTCCCATATATTCCTGTTAATTCCCATATATTCCTGTTAATTCCCGTGGAAAGTTTCCACCTCTGAATTTTCTCCAAAATGTGCAACCTTAGTTGTCACTGTATTAGACTAACCATAGGTGATTGGATCTTCGCAGCTAGCTAGTTGCTACCGAGTGGCTATTGTGGCTAACGCCCTTGTCCAGAAGCATGCACCAGTTAGCCTCGAGCTAGGCCCATCTCCCTGCTAGCAAACGAATTGGCCTGGACCCTTTGTCAACACGGAGCCCCGCCTATCCATCACGACTGGTCTGCTGAAGTAACTCGGTCGATGGGCTCTCAACCGGCCTCTGCGTCGTTGGTGATGATCCATCTGCTAGCCCTGGCCTGCTAGCTCCCTGAACACCGTGTCTCCCGCTCGCTCAACGTAGTAATCGACTATCGAACGTCTCCCTGTTTCATCTATTGCTCTTCATTGGACCCTATGATCACTCGGCTACACAGCCGATGCCTGCTGGACTGTCCATTAACACAGTACTTCATTTTGTTTATCTGTCTGTCTGCTAGAGGTTGACCGCTTATGATTTTTCAACGCCGAAACCGATTATCGGGGGCCCAAAAAAAACGCTACCGATTAAATCGGCCGATTTTTTGGTTTATTTGTAATAATGACAATTACAACAATAAACATCAATACAATCAATTTAGCCTCAAATAAATAATGAAACATGTTCAATTTGGTTTAAATAATGAAAAAACAAAGTGTTGGAGAAGAAAGTAAAAGTGCAATATGTGCCATGTAAGAAAACTAACATTTAAGTTCCTTGCTCAGAACATGAGAACATATGAAAGCTGGTTGTTCCTTTTAACATGAGTCTTCAATATTCCCAGGTAAGAAGTTTTAGGTTGTATACGATTTGTATTTCATATACCTTTGACTATTGGATGTTCTTAAAGGCACTTTAGTATTGCCAGTAACAGTATAGCTTCCGACCCTCTCCTCGCTCCTACCTGGGCTCGAACCAGGAACACATTGACAACAGCCACCCTCGAAGCAGCGTTAACCATGCAGAGCAAGGGGAACAACTACTCCAAGTCTCAGAGCGAGTGACGTTTGAAACGCTATTAGCGCGCACCCCGCTAACTAGCTAGCCATTTCAAATCGGTTACACAAGCCTAATCTCGGGAGTTGATAGGCTTGAAGTCATAAACAGCGCAATGCTTGAAGCATTGCGAAGAGCTGCTGGCAAAACGCACGAAAGTGTTGTTTGAATGAATGCTTACGAGCCTGCTGGTGCCTACCACCGCTCAGTCAGACTGCTCTATCAAATGATAGACTTAATTATAATAAATACACAGAAATACGAGCCTTAGGTCATTAATATGGTCGAATCCGGAAACTATCATCTCGAAAACAAAATGTTTATTCTTTCAGTGAAATACGGAACCGTTCAGTATTTTATCTAACGGGTGGCATCCCTAAGTCTAAATATTCCTGTTACATTGCACAACCTTCAATGTTATGTCATAATTACGGGAAATTCTGGCAAATTAGTTCGCAACGAGCCAGGTGGCCCAAACTGTTGCATATACCCTGACTCTGCGTGCAATGAACGCAAGAGAAGTGACAATTTCACCTGGTTAATATTGCCTGCTAACCTGGATTTCTTTTAGCTAAATATGCAGGTTTAAAAATATATAATTCTGTGTATTGATTTTAAGAAAGGCATTGATGTTTATGGTTAGGTACAGTCGTGCAACGATTGTGCTTTTTTCGCAAATGCGCTTTTGTTAAATCATCCCCCGTTTGGCGAAGTTGGCTGTCTTTGTTAGGAAGAAAGTCTTCACACAGTTCGCAACGAGCCAAGCGGCCCAAACTGCTTCATATACCCTGACTCTGTTGCAAGACATTTTCCCTAGTTAAAAAAAATTCATGTTAGCAAGCAATATTAACTAAATATGCAGGTTTAAAAATATACTGCTCAAAAAAATAAAGGGAACACTAAAATAACATCCTAGATCTGAATGAAATAATCTTAATAAATCCTTTTTTCTTTACATAGGTGAATGTGCTGACAACAAAATCACACAAAAATAATCAATGGAAATCCAATTTATCAACCCATGGAGGTCTGGATTTGGAGTCACACTCAAAATTAAAGTGGAAAACCACACTACAAGCTGATCCAACTTTGATGTAATGTCCTTAAAACAAGTCCAAATGAGGCTCAGTAGTGTGTGTGTGGCCTCCACGTGCCTGTATGACCTCCCTACAATGCCTGGGCATGCTCCTGATGAGGTGGCGGATGGTCTCCTGAGGGATCTTCTCCCAGACCTGGACTAAAGCATCCGCCAACTCCTGGACAGTCTGTGGTGCAACGTGGCGTTGGTGGATGGAGCGAGACATGATGTCCCAGATGTGCTCAATTGGATTCAGGTCTGGGGAACGGGCGGGCTAGTCCATAGCATCAATGCCTTCCTCTTGCAGGACCTGCTGACACACTCCAGCCACATGAGGTCTAGCATTGTCTTGCATTAGGAGGAACCCAGGGCCAACCGCACCAGCATATGGTCTAACAAGGGGTCTGAGGATCTCATCTCGGTACCTAATGGCAGTCAGGCTACCTCTGGCGAGCACATGGAGGGCTGTGAAGAGCACAGGGCGCCAGTGGCGAATTTGCCATTCTTGGTGTTCTCTGGCAAATGCCAAACGTCCTGCACGGTGTTGGGCTGTAAGCACAACCCCCACCTGTGGACGTCAGGCCCTCATACCACCCTCATGGAGTCTGTTTCTGACCGTTTGAGCAGACACATGCACATTTGTGGCCTGCTGGAGGTCATTTTGCAGGGCTCTGGCAGTGCTCCTCCTGCTCCTCCTTGCACAAAGGCGGAGGTAGCGGTCCTGCTGCTGGGTTGTTGCCCTCCTACGGCCTCCTCCACGTCTCCTGATGTACTGGCCTGTCTCCTGGTAGCGCCTCCATGCTTTGGACACTACGCTGACAGACACAGCAAACCTTCTTGCCACAGCTCGCATTGATGTGCCATCCTGGATGAGCTGCACTACCTGAGCCACTTGTGTGGGTTGTAGACTCCGTCTCATGCTACCACTAGAGTGAAAGCACCGCCAGCATTCAAAAGTGACCAAAACATCAGCCAGGAAGCATAGGAACTAAGAAGTGGTCTATGGTCACCACCTGCAGAACCACTCTTTTATTGGGGGTGTCTTGCTAATTGCCTATAATTTCCACCTGTTGTCTATTCCATTTGCACAACAGCATGTGAAATTTATTGTCAATCAGTGTTGCTTCCTAAGTGGACAGTTTGATTTCACAGAAGTGTGATTGACTTGGAGTTACATTGTGTTGTTTAAGTGTTCCCTATATTTTTTTGAGCAGTGTATATACTTGTGTATTGATTTTAAAGAAAGACATTGATGTTTATGGTTAGGTACACGTTGGAGCAACGACAGTCCTTTTTCGCGAATGCGCACCGCATCGATTATATGCAACGCAGGACAGGCTAGATAAACTAGTAATATCAACCATGTGTAGTTAACTAGTGATTATGATTGATTGATTGTTTTTTATAAGATAAGTTTAATGCTAGCTAGCAACTTACCTTGGCTTCTTACTGCATTCGCGTAACAGGCAGGCTCCTCGTGGAGTGCAATGTAAAGCAAGTGGTTAGAATGTTGGACTAGTTAACCGTAAGGTTGCAAGATTGAATCCCCGAGCTGACAAGGTAAAAATCTGTCGTTCTGCCCCTGAACCCACCGTTCCTAGGCCGTCATTGAAAATAAGAATGTGTTCTTAACTGACTTGCCTAGATAAATAAAGGGGTAAAAAAATATATAATAATATTAAATGTAAAAAATAATAATAATTGTTAAAAAAAGCTATAAATGTTTAAAAAAAAAAAAAAAAGTTTGAAAAAATATTTAAAATAAAATACTAAATTCTGCCAAATCGGTGTCCAAAAATACCGATTTCCAATTGTTATGAAAACTTGAAATTGGCCCTAATTAAATCGTCCATTCCGATTAATCGGTCGACCTCTACTGTCTGCCCCAGCCTCAAACTCAGGCCCTGTGTGTAGCTAACTGACTCTGTGCCCATTCATCGCCATCTACCCATTGTTGTTGTCCTAGCTGTTTACCCGTTGTTGTCTCACCTATTGTTGTCTTAGCTCTCCCAATCAACACCTGTGATTGCTTTATGCCTTTCTCTAATGTCATTATGCCTTGAATACTGTTGTTTAGGGCAGCTCTCATTGTTTAATTTTGCTGCGGAGCCCCTAGTCCTGCTCAACATGCCTCGGATAGCTCCTTTGTCCCACCCCCCACACATGCAGAGACCGCACCCAGCTTAACTGGCGCCTCCAGAGATGCAACCTCTCTCATCGTCACTCAATACCTAGGTTTACCCCCACTGTATTCACACCCTACCATACCCTTGTCTGTACACTATGCCCTGAATCTATTCTACCACGACCAGAAATCTGCTCCTTTTGTTCTCTGTTACCAACACACTAGACGACCAGTTCTTTTAGCCTTTAGCCGTACTCCTTAGCCGTACCCTTATCCTACTGCTCCTCTGGTGATGTAGAGGTTAACCCAGGCCCTGTGTCCCCAGGCGCTCTCATTTGTTGACTTCTGCAACCGTAAAAGCCTTGGGTTCATGCATGTTAACATCAGAAGCCTCCTCCCTAAGTTTGCTTTGTTCACTGCTTTAGCACACTCCGCCAACCCTGATGTGCTAGTCGTGTCTGAATCCTGGCTTAGGAAGCCCACCAAAAACTCTGACATTTCCATCCCCAATTACAACATGTTCCGTCATGACAGAACTGCTAAAGGGGGCGGAATTGCAATCTACTGTAGAGATAGCCTGCAGAGTTCTGTCATACTATCCAGGTCTATGCCCAAACAGTTCAAGCTTCTACTTTTAAAGTTCCATCTCTCCAGAAATAAATCCCTCACTGTTGCCGCTTGTTATAGACCCCCCTCACCTCCTAGCTGTGCCTTGGACACCATATGTGAATTGATTGCCCCACATCTATCGTCAGAGTTCGTACTGCTAGGTGACTTAAATTGGGAAATGCTTAACACCCTGGCCATCCTACAATCTAAGCTAGATGCCCTCAATCTCACACAAATTATCAAGGAACCTACCAGGTACAACCCCAAATCCGTAAACATGGGCACCCTCAAAGATATCATCCTGACAAACTTGCCCTCTAAATACACCTCTGCTGTTTTCAACCAGGATCTCAGCGATCACTGCCTCGTTGCCTGCGTCCGCAGTCAAATGACCTGAGCCTCGCCTGTCTCATACATATCACTCCAGTGTAAATTGCTAAATTGTAATTACTTCGCCACTAGTGGCCTATTTATTGCCTTACCTCCTTACTTCATTTGCATACACTGTATACAGATTTGTCTATTGTGTTATTGAAGTCCGATTGTTTATCCCATGTGTAACTCTGTTGTTTTTGCTTTGCTTTATCTTGGCCAGGTCGCAGTTGTAAATGAGAACTTGTTCTCAACTGGCCTACCTGGTTAAATAAAGGTGAATAAAAAAAATAAATAAAAAAAAGATGTTGAAATGTTGGTGTTGAAATGTTGCTGGAATAGTGGAATCAGCTCCTGTTTTCTTTGAGACTTGCAGACTTCCTTGACCATGTAACTGTTTGTTTCATGCAATATGTTTTGTGGACTTCACCGGACACATGTTGCTCTCCAGTTTTGTAACGAAACAAAGGTGTGGTTGAATTTATTCTGCCACTGTCTTTTTATTATCTCAGCCTTTAGTCCTATATCACGGTGCCAAGGCTTATGAACTAACAAGTTATTGAGCAAACGACGCAATTATCACAACAGATAGGATGTAATGTTTTTTTTCTTCTGGATTAGCTTCTCTAGTGATTTAACCTACATGCCACAATTGGTTATGACTGCTGTAATTTGGGCTGAAAATGAGACATTACCTTTTCTTCCCAGAGTACCACTCGATGAAGAACCAGTGTAGAACCAGTGGCAGCATTGCCATGAATCCCAGGTACAGCCAGTCATAAAGTTCAGGGGATTCTGTACACTTCTCACAGATCTTCTGCATGTTTGTCTTCTCTCCTCTGGGACATACCGGATAATTCAACTACATTTTAGGGTATGGGTTTAGCCTAACACTAGGTTACAGAACTTAGTGCTACAGTAGTAACTAGAATGCCCTTCCAACAGCTCAGTTGATTTGTTAAAATTCAGCTGGAACTATACTCACCCCACATTCTCCATCAAACGAGCCATTTATCAACATCTTGCCACAATAATGTCCCGGACAGGTTGAACTCATGGCTACGGCTGTAATGAAACAGTAATACAACAAGTCAGTTATTGACAATACTGCGGACATCTAACAATGTAGCTACATTACATAAACAAAAGTATGTGGACACCTGCTCGTCAAACATCTCAATGCAAAATCGTCGGCATTAATATGGAGTTGGTCTTCCCTTTGCTGCTATAACAGCCTTCACTCTTCTAGGAAGGCTTTCCACTAAATGTTGGAACGTCGCTGCGGGGACTTGCTTCCTTTCAGCCACAAGCTCCTTAGTTAGATTAGTTCTTAGTTAGATTAGGCCTGGCTCATAGTTGGCGATCCAATTCATCCCAAAGGTGTTCGATGGGGTTGAGGTCAGAGCCCTGTGCAGGCCAGTGAAGTTCTTCCACACCGATCTCAACAAACCCTTTCTGTATGGACCTCGCTTTGTGCACAGGGGCATTGTCATGCTGAAACAGGACAAGGCCTTCCCCAAACTGTTGCCACAAAGTTGGAAGCACAGAATCATCTAGAATGTCATTGTATGGTGAAGCGTTAAGATTTCCCTTCACTGGAACTAAGGGGCCTAGCCCTAACCATGAAAAACAACCCCAGACCATTATTCCTCCTCCACCAAACTTTACAGTTGGCACTATGCATTGGGGCAGGTAGTGTTCTCCTGGCATCCACCAAACCCAGATTCGTTCGTCGGACTCCCAGATGATGAAGTGTGATTCATCACTCCAGAGAAATCAGTTCCACTGCTGAAGAGTCCAATGGTAGCGAGCTTTACACCACTCGAGTCAATGCTTTGCATTGCGTATGAAGATCTTAGGCTTGTATGCAGCTGCTCAGTCATGGAAACCCATTTCATGAAGCTGACTTTGCTTCCAGAGGCGGTTTGGAACTCGGTAGTGAGTGTTGCAACCGAGGACAGACAATTTTTATATGCTATGATCAGAACAAATGCTACACGTTAGCACCAGATGTAAGCAGGGCTTTTCTTTAACCTCAACGTCAACTTGGTTTGATCTTCACATTGTTGTAATTTTAGCTGTATATATAGTATTTTTGTATTTTTGATGTTTTCAATATATTTGGAACACTTTCAGACAATGCACATAATCACACCAAAAAAATGTA
Organism: Salmo salar; assembly: GCF_965601325.2. NCBI lineage: Eukaryota > Metazoa > Chordata > Actinopteri > Salmoniformes > Salmonidae > Salmo > Salmo salar. The sequence goes on from NC_138299.1 coordinate 32,301,810, forward strand.
AGACTTTATTTTAAAGGTACCTGATAAACTATTTATAAATTGTGTGTTCACCATTTCTTTATCATTAGTCCCGCATTTATAAACCATTTACGAATCATTAGTTAAGTCTTTGTGCAGTCCTTAATCTAAAGTGAGTGCTATTTATACTTTATAAACATTTTATAAATGTTTTGAGTGACCAGTGTAATTTTTCACAAAAAGATGGACATGCCATTGGTAGACATTCCAGCAGTACGTGGTAAAATAATAAGCACACAACACATGTTCAACTAGCTTACTAGCATTAGAAATGTGAGAATAATGATTCATAAATTGTGAACACACAATTTATAAATGCCTTATAAATGGTTTATTAGGTACCCATAATATAAAGTGTTAGCAAAGTTAACTCAAGTTACCTGATTAACTCTGACAGCCCCCCTAGAGAGAGAGAGAGAGAGAGATAGAGGCTGAGAGAGAGAGAGAGAGAGAGAGAAAGAGAGGCTGAAAGACACAGAAGAAAGAAAGAAAAGAAAGAAGAAGAAAGAAAGAAAGAAAGAAAGAAAGAAAGAAAGAAAGAAAGAAAGAAAGGAAAGAAAGAAAGAAAGAAAGAGAAGAAGAGAAAGAAAGAAAGAAAGAAAGAAAGAAAAAGCCCTGTGCTACAGAGCGATGGACCTAAAGAAGAGTCCACTCAGCCAGCTGGTTCTGGGGCTCTGTTCACAAACACAAACAGACCCCAGCACAGCAACACAATTAGACCCAATCAAATTATGAGAAAGCAAAAATATAACTATTTGACACACTGGAAATAATCAACCAAAAAACAGAGCAAATTCCAATGCTATCTGGCCCTAAACAGAGTACACATTGGCAGAATACCTGACCACTGTGACTGACCAAAAAATTAAGAAAATCCTTGCTATCCCTGCCATAGGCAGACCTGGCTCACAAGAGAAAGCAGGATATGTGCCCACTGTCCAAAAAGTAGGTGGAAACTGAGGTGCACTTCCTAACCTGCCAAATGTATGACCAAATTAGAGACACATATTTCCCACAGATCACACAGACCCACAAAGAATTTGAAAACAAATCAATCATTGATAAACTCCCATATTTGTTAGGCAAAATACCACAATGTGCAGTCACAGCAGCAAGATTTGTGGCCCGTTGCCATGAGAAAAAGGCAACCAGTGGAGCACAAACAACATTGTAAATATCACCAATATTTCTGTTCATTTATCTCCCCCCACTATTCATACTACAACTATTTGCACATTGCTAAAATATAACACTTGAAATGTCTACCTTTTTTAAACCATTTTGGGAGCAATGTTACATTTTTTGTATTTCTTTAATTTTTTTATTGTTTTATTGTTTTTTGTTGATGTGGATACATTTGTTTCTTCTCACTTTTATGTATTGTTTATTTCACTTGCTTGGCACTGTAAACACACAGTATGTTTCCCATGTCAATATAGACCCTTTGAATTGATGGGGGGGGGGGGGGGGGGGGGCACAGAGAGAAAGTTCACAAATACACCACCTCCACTGAGTAATACACTGTATGTATAAATGTAATGTGAAAATATATATTTAATACATAAGGGGAAATCTGCACTCGCTATATCATGTTGTTTTCATCAAAAACTACAGAGTTTTGTATTTATTTATGTATCATGGCGCCGAAGAAGATGGCTGACGTTTTACGTGCTCCTAACCAACTGTGTTTTTTTGTTTGTTTTTTTGCGTTGTTTGTAACTTATTTTGTAACTTCATTTGCACATAATGTTGCTGCTACCGTCTCTTATGACCGAAAATAACTTCTGGACATCAGTACAGCGATTACTCACCACAAACTGGCAGAAGCTTTTTTTTCCTTTAACAAGTCCGATGAGCCCGACGTGAAGGACATACTGTTTTCCCAGGAACAGGCCCAAATCCCCGTCATTTGTGTGAAGAGAAGACGGAGAAAAAGAGGGCAGAGGTCGGGCTGCCTTCTGAGAATTCGTAGGCGATCGAATAAACTCCCACTGCCATACGTTCAACTAGCTAACACGCAATCATTGGAAAATATTGACGACCTACGAGGAAGATTAAACTACTAACGGCACATTAAAAACTGTAATATTTTATGCTTCACGGAGTTGTGGCTGAACGACGACATACGTTGTATCGGCAGGATAGAACAGCGGCATCTGGTAAGACAAGGGGTGGCGGACAATGTATATTTGTAAACAACAGCTGGTGCATGATATCTAAGGAAGTCTCAAGGTTTTGCTCGCCTGAGGTAGAGTATCTCATGATAAGCTGTAGACCACACTATCTACCTGGAGAGTTTTCCTCTGTATTTTTTGTACCTGTCTACATACCACCACAGACTGATGCTGGCACTAAAACCGCACTCAATGAGCTGTTTACCGCCATAAGCAAACAGGACAATGCTCATCCAGAGGCGGGTCTCCTAGTGGCCGGGGACTTTAATGCAGGGAAACTTAAATCAGTTTTACCTCATTTTTATCAGCATGTGAAATGTGCAACCAGAGGAAAAAAAACTCTAAACCACCTTTACTCCACACACAGAGATGCGTACAAAGCTCTCCCTCGCCCTCCATTTGGCAAATCTGACCATAATTCTATCCTCCTGATTCCTGCTAACAAGTAAAAATTAAAGCAGGAAGCACCAGTGACTCGGTCAATGAAAAAGCAGTCAGATGAAGCAGATTCTAAGCTACAGGACTGTTTTGCTAGCACAGACTAGAATATGTTCCGGGATCCTTCCGATGGCATTGAGGGGTACACTACATCAGTCATTGGCTTCATCAATAAGTGCATCGATGACATCGTCCCCACAGTGACCGTACGTACACCAACCAGAAGCCATAGATTACAAGCAACATCCACACTGAGCTAAAGGCTAGAGCTGCTGCTTTCAAAGAGCAGGACTCTAACCTGGAAGCTTATAACAAATCCCGCTATGACCTCCAACAAACCATCAAACAGGCAAAGCGTCAATACACGACGAAGATCGAATCGTACTACACTGGCTCCAATGCTCATCGGATGTGGCAGGGCTTGCAAACCATTACAGACTACAAAGGGAAGCACAGCCGAGAACTGCCCAGTGACACAAGCCTACCAGACAAGCTAAACTATGTCTATGCTCGCTTCGAGGTTAATAACACTGAAACATGCATGAGAGCACCAGCTGTTCCGGATGACTGTGTGATCACGCTCTCCGCAGCTGATGTGAGTAAGACCTTTAAACAGGTCAACATTCACAAGGCCACAGGGCCAGATGGATTACCAGGATGTGTACTGCGAGCATGCGCTGACCAACTAGTAAGTGTCTTCACTGACATTTTAAAACTCTCCCTGTCCGAGTCTGTAATACCAACATGTTTTAAGCAGACCACCATTGTCCCTGTGCCCAAGAACACTAAGGTAACCTACCTAAATGACTACCGACCCGTAGCACTCACGTCTGTAGCCATGAAGTGCTTATAAAGGCTGGTCATGTCTCACATCAACACCATTATCCCAAAAACCCTAGGCCCACTCCAATTTGCATACCACCTTAACAGATCCACAGATGATGGAATCTCTATTGCACTCCACACTGCCCTTTCCTACCTGAATAAAAGGAACACCTATGTGAGAATGCTATTCATTGACTACAGCTCAGCGTTCAACACCATAGTGCCCTCAAAGCTCATCAATAAGCTAAGGACCCTGGAACTAAACACCTCCCTCTGCAACTGGACCTGCCCCCAAGTGGTAAGGGTAGGTAACAACAAATCCGCCATGCTGATCCTCAACACAGGGGCCCCTCGGAGGTGCATGCTCAGTCCCCTCCTGTACACCCTGTTCACTCATGACTGCATGGCCAGGCACGACTCCAACACCATCATTAAGTTTGCCAATGATAACAGTGGTAGGCCTGATCAACGACAACAATGAGACAGCCTATAGGGAGGAGGTCAGAGACCTGGCCGTGTGGTGCCAGAATAACAACCTATCCCTCAACGTAACCAAGACAAAGGAGATGATTGTGGACAACAGGAAAAGGAGGACCAAGCACGCCCCCATTCTCATCGAGAGCTTCAGGTTCCTTGGTGTCCGCATCAACAAACTAACATGGTCCAAGCACACCGAGACAGTCGTGAAAAGGCATCTCAACAGTTTTTACCCCCAAACCATAAGACTCCTGAACAGGTAATCAAATGGCTACCCGGACTATATGCATTTTATGCCCCCCCCCCCCCCCCCCCCCCTCTTTTACGCTGCTGCTGCTCTCTGTTTATCATATATGCATAGTCACTTTATCTATACATTCATGTACATACTACCTCAATTGGCCCGACCAACCAGTGCTCCGGCACATTGGCTAACTTGGCTATCTGCATTGTGTCCCGCCACCCGCCACCCACCACCCGCCAACCCGTCTTTTACGCTACTGTAACTCTCTGTTCATCATATATGCATAGTCACTTTAACCATATCTACATGTACATACTACTTCAAATCAGCCTGACTAACTGGTGTCTGTATGTAGTCTCGCTACTGTATATAGCCTCGCTACTGTTATTTTTCACTGTCTTTTTACTGTTGTTTTTATTTCTTTACTTACCTATTGTTCACCTAATACCTTTTTTGCACTATTGGTTAGAGCCTGTAAGTAAGCATTTCACTGTAAGGTCTGTTGTATTCGGTGCACTTGACAAATACATTTGATTTGATTTGAAGAGGGCACAACAAAACCTATTTCCCCTCAGGAGACTGAAAATATTTGGCATGGGTCCTCAGATCCTCAAAAGGTTCTACAGCTGCACCACTGAGAGCATCCTGACTGGTTGCATCACTGCCTGGCATGGCAACTGCTCGGCCTCCGACCGCAAGGCACTACAGAGGGTAGTGCCTACGGCCCAGTTCATCACTGGGGCCAAGCTTCCTGCCATCCAGGACCTCTATACCAGGCGGTGTCAGAGGAAGGCCCTAAAAATTGTCATAGACTCCAGCCACCCAAGTCATAGACTGTTCTCTCTGCTGCCGCACGGCAAGCGGTACCGGTGCGTCTAGGTCCAAGAGGCTTCTAAACAGCTTCTACCCCCAAGCCATAAGACTCCTGACCATCTAATCAAATGGCTACCAAAGCTACTTGCATTGCCCCCCCCCCACCACCACCACCCCCTTTTACACCACTGCTACTCTCTGTTATTATCTATGCATATCCACTTTAACTCCACCTACATGTTACCTCGACTAACCGGTGCCCCCGCACATTGACTCTGTACCGATACCCCCTGTATATAGTCTCGCTATTGTTATTTTACTCCTGCTCTTTAATTACTTGTTCCTTTTATTTGTTATTCTTAGTCACATTTTTTAAACTGTGTTATTGGTTAGGGGCTTGTAAGTAAGCATTTCACTCTAATGTCTACACCTTGTTGTATTCAGCGCATGTGACTAATACAATTTGATTTGATTTTTAAATGTTTTACTTATAAATTGCAGGTTAGTGTTTTTCCATCATGAATGTTGTTCTGGAGGCACCTCTTCAGAGTGGTCACTAGCTGGCACAGCCACAATGTCATTTGTGGTGGTTAGGCTGTTTTTAAGCCTAACCCTAACCTTAAACCCTAACCACACATCTTACCCTCATGCCTAACCCTATTAAATTAAGACCAAAAGGGTAATTTTTCTATTCATGAATTTTTACCATATAGCCAATTTTTACTTTGCAGCTGGGCTATCTAAGGGGAAATCGCTCAGTTCTGCCTCCAGTATAAGACTGCTTATAAATTAATGACATGTACCCATTGATTCTTGAGTAATATAACTTATAAAAGTCTCATGAGCTTAGTCAAATTGTCGTACACCATCATAAGCTTGTTTTACTCCAATGTTTGTAAACAAGCACTGTATAGCCTCACAAATTGTTAAAATTATAATTTTGATATCATGGATGGTCAGTCCTTGCATCCGTAGCTCTGTCTATGAATTTGAGAGTGGTTTCATTTCTCTAGTCCCATCCCTCAGCTTTTTGGCGAAACAGTGGCAGGGAAGGCATTGTTATTGTTTCAATCACTGATTGCTGCTTTAATGGTTTGATCCTACAATTAATTGTAATTATATGTAATTATAATGCCTATACCCAATATGAGAATTAAACCTACTTGTAAAATTGCAGGTGTCAGTCTTTCTGTTTTAAAGCCTACGTGGGGAGGCCTATAGGTACCTGACCAAATAACTAATCATCCAGAAAGTGCGTAATTGCACTGAAGAAAACCATCACTGATACCATGGCAACGGCTCTAAACGTCACGAAGGGGTGCAAAGACACAAATTGTACGCAAGGAAGGCGGGGACTCGGCAATATGAGATTCAGGAATACGGGGATTGAGGCGACCAGGCGAGAACTGCAAACAGTGGCATGGACCCCAGTTTGAATAACGAGGAACATTTTGAGGAACATTTTGAGGAACCCATAGAAAGGGGGTTGCAAAGGGGATCTACATGTCTTCAATGCGACATATCTAAGCTGCTGCATCAACACAGAGACAACATATCCGTAGAGGGATGAATCTCCTTCCATTCTTTGGAGGCCCCCCATTTGTGTCCGATGGATTTCCCCGTGGACATTGCATTGCTTGGCACCAGCAACTCCACCGCTCCAGACAACACCTCTGGCACGGGTTTAACGCTGGAAATAGTCACCATAGCACCGGTGTTACACAGCTTTTTTACAAAGGCAAGTCATGGAAACCTTACGGGCGGAGGCGACGAAAACCAACAACACATACCCGTGCAGAGCGCGGAGGGAAACTCGGTCCTCCAGGGCATCACGGTGGCAGCTCAAGCCTTGGTGCTCCTGGCCATCTTCTTCCTCTCTAGTTTAGGGAATTCTGCGGTGGTGATTGTCATAATAAAACATCGACAGCTGAGAACCGTTACCAATGCTTTCATCATGTCCCTTTCACTGTCTGATTTCTTGACGGCCGTTCTTTGTTTACCGTTCTCGTTCATGATGCTCTTCAGCAAAGATGGTGTGTGGATGTTTGGAGACCGTTTCTGCGTCGCCAACGGGTTCTTCAACGCCTGCTTTGGTATTATTTCCACACTGACAATGACTCTAATTTCTTTTGACCGGTATTATGCCATCGTGAGGCAACCTCAGGAGAAGATAGGCAGGAGGAAGGCTATAACGCTGTTGGTGGCAGTGTGGTTAACAGCAGTGTTTTTCTCCATTCCATGGTACCTGGTGATGCGAACATCCAAGGATCTAGTCGTCCATAAAAGGGGCTTCTACCACTGTATGTATGTCTTTCACACTGGCACTTCTAGGATGGGTACCTCTTACAGTATAGCTTTAATAGTGGTGTGTTATCTCCTTCCGTTTGCGCTCATGTGTTTCTGTCATTATAACATATGTAAGACCGTTAGGTTATCAGAAATAAGGGTGCGGCCGGTGACCACTTACGCGTATTTACTCCGGTTTTATAGTGAGATGAGGACGGCCACGACAGTGCTGATTATGATAGTGTTTATCATCTTCTGCTGGGGCCCCTACTGTCTGATGGGTATCATCACCGCCATGGGAGATTACTCATTCAACCCTGTCATGGACACCGTGGCAATATGGATGGCATGGGCAAACGGTGCCATAAACCCGCTCATTTACGCAATTAGAAACCCAAACATATCGATGCTTTTAGGCCGAAGCCGAGAAGAGGGATATAGGACTAGAAACATTTCTGCCTACCTATCTACACAAACCCAAAGCAGGGATGTAAGAACCAGGGCCGACCAAATCAGAGACCGGTATGTGAGCAGACATGGTGCAAACAGCCGGTTGTCTTCCTCCAGCCCAGCGAACGGAGGAGAGGTTGCGATGTGGGCTTGTAAAAACCCCGCGGTGTTCTTCTGTAGGGATGCTCAGCCCGATACTCTGTCCGAACCCACGGTGCCAAAAGTTGAAACTGCAGATACAAGTCTGTGATCGTCCTTTTATTTTCGAGAAACATGATGAATGTCAAAATGTTGAAGTAATTTAATGTGCCAAAGTTTTGAACAAATGGAGAAATCAGAGGAAAAGTAGGCCTAACTGTTAATTAGTGATAAGGGATATAAAAGTCAGTCCTATGAATTGACAACGCGGGTTTGGACACTTTATGTAGTGCCAAGCGCTCTACACACTGATGGAACAGAGTGCACATTTAAAAGCCCAATTTATTTTCAGGCCATTTAAGCAGTGTGATTTATAAAATACTCAAAATGATTAAACATCTCATTTGAATATATGTATTACTTTATGCCTTTTCAGATACATGTTTATTGCGCAACATTTACCACTGGGCGCAGACGTCAGTTCAACGTCTAGTTTTGATTTACATTTACATTTGGTTGAGTTGTCAAGTAATGTGAATTCAACAAGAGCCAGTCTTTCGATTCCACTTTGATTTGAGGCATAGTTTATTGCTATAGTATTAAACTGTCAAAAGTGGCACCCCAAACCACTAAATCCCATTGAACTAACCCAAAGGAAAAACTGGATAATGGCGATAGCTGTTTAATTTAGGCTGATTTCCTTTTTGATTTGGGATAATGCATTTGTCCTCATTTATACTGTATTCAGGGTAGAGGTTTAATATTGAATACTGTGAAGAATTCAGTCATTTAAATAGTGTGCGCGCTTTGATTTGATGTTCAAGATGTCATGTATGGCTGGCCATAGCGATTTGCTAGAACATGAAACAATGCTATGAAAACACAATTTAAATGTGCCTGTATTAAAAAAAGGTGTATTTTGAATACCATACTCATTAGTTTGTCCATTTAAAATGTAATAATTGTATTGTTTGCCATAAGAAGCTGTGAGTTGTCAGAATTTTATTTTATTGGTGAGTTGTTTGTTAAATCATATTTTAAGTTAAAATGTATAAAATAAATGTTTTGAAGCATCATATATTTATGTATAGTTCCTTATATGTGACACTGCCAATACAGATCCTGACCTAGGACAGGTGGAGTGGTGAAACAGCAGCTAGATGAATTGTTACCAGAGGTTTTATTAGTGACAAAGTCATTATTCACAATGCTTTCTGAATAGTATCCAAAGTATTGCAATTCATAGAAGCAGATGTTTCCTCAGAATGTCTTTAAAACATTTCAGAAATCCTTCACTTTCAGACAAGACCAACAGTAAATGGAACCTGTAGAATAGATACATGGGCGCATTGGCCACTCCTTACTATAACTCAGATGAATACCTGTCTTTGTTGCACAGTTTGGAAAACAGGGTTAAATTACATTTTAGTCATTCAGCAGATACTCTTATCCAGAGAGACATACAGTTAGTGCATTCATCTTAAGATAGCTAGGTGAGACAATCATATCAAGTACATTTTCCCTGCAAAGTATTTATCAGCAAAGTCAGTGCTAGTGGGAAAAAACGGGGGAGGGTCATGAGCATGTTAAGATACTTTTCAAAGAGGTAGGGTTTCAGATGTTTTCGAAAGATGGGCAGAGACTCCGCTGTCCTGACTTTAGGGGAAGCTTGTTCCACCATTGGGGTGCCAGGACAAAGAGCTTTAACTGCCCTCCTGTAAGGGGTGGGAGGGCCAAGAGACCAGAGGTGGCGGAACGGAGGGCTTGGGTTGGAATGTTGGGTTTGAGCATAGCCTGAAGTGGGGCATTTCCCCTTGCTGCTCCGTAGGCAAGAACCAGGGTCTTGAAGGTTATGCAACCTTCACATGGAAGCCAGTGGCGTGTGCAGAGGAACGGGGTGACATGAGAAAACTAGGGAAGGTTGAACACCATGCGGGTTGCAGCCTTCTGGATAGGTTTCAGGGGTTTGATGGCACAAATGGGGAGCCCAGCCAACAGAGTTACAGTGGTCTAGATTGGAGATGACAAGTGCCTGGATAATGACCTGCGCCGCTTCCTGAGTGAAGGTCGTACTCTAGGGATGTTGTAGAGCATGAACCTGCATCACTGCTTTGATGTTTGAAGGGAACGACAGGGTGTTTTCCAGGGTCACACCAATGTTCTTTGCACTCTGGGAAAGGGACATCGCCATCGTGGAGTTGTCAACCGTGATGGAGAAGTCTTGGAGTGGGCAGGCCTTCCCTGGGAAGAAGAGCAGCTCCGTTATGTCGAGGTTGAGCTTGAGGTGGTGAGTAGACATACAAGCTGAGATATCTGCTAGGCACAAAGAAATCCATGTCGCCACCTGGGTGTCAGAAGGGGGAAGAGTAGTTGAGTGCCACCCGCAAAGAAAGGATAGGAGAGACCATGTGACAGAGCCGAGTGACTTGGCGTAAAGAGAAAAGTGGGGACACCAGTATTGAGAGCATGTGGTGCAGATGCAGATCCTCTCCACGCCACCTGGTCGGTGCGACCTGCCAGGTAGAATGCAATTCAAGAGTGTGCAGAGCCTGAGACGCTCAACCCTGAGAGGGTGGAAAGGAAGATATGATGGTTAGATCTAGGATGATGAGAAAAGAGTCAGCTTTGGCAGAGCAGAGAGCGGTCTCAGTTGAGTGAGCTGCCTTGAAGCCTGACTGGTTAGGGTCAAGAAGCTGGTTATGTGAGATAACGAGAGAGTTGGTCAGAGACAGCATGCTCAAGTGTTTTGGAAAGAAAAGGGATACCGGTCTCTAGTTTGACGTCAGAGGCTGTCGAGTGTTGGTTTCTTGAGGGGAGCGTCTCTGGCCATCTTGAAGTCAGAGGGGACACAGCTAGTGGTCAGGGATGAATTAATGAGGGAAGTGAGAAGGTCTCCAGAGATGGTCTGGAGAAGTGAATGGGGTCAAGTGGGCAGGTTGTTGGGCGGCCGGACATCATTTGTCGCAGGATTTCATCTGGAAAGAGGGGAGAAAGAGGTCAAGTCGTAGGGTAGTTCTGTGTGAGTGGAACTAGTGGACTCAGTAGGCTGAGTGAATGAGGAGCGGATGTAGTCAATCTTTTTTTCAAAGTGGTTGACAAATGTCTGCAGAGAGGGAGGAGGAGTAACGAGAGAGGAGAAAGTGGAAAATAGTTTCCCAGGGTTGGAGGCAGAAGATACAAATTTAGAGTGATAGAAGGCAGTTTTAGCAGCAGATAAAGAGGGAGATGGTAGATAGAAGGGAGTGGAAGGAGGAGGATAGGTCCTCCGGAAGTTTCATTTTCCTCCATTTCCACTCAACTGCCCACAGCCCTGTTCTGTTAGTGCGCATTGAGTGACTCATCAACAGAGCAAGAGGTGAAGGTCGGGCTGGCCAGGAGGAAAGGGGACAGTGGGAGTCAAAAGGAGGCGGAAAAGGAAGAGAGTAGGGTCGAAGAGGCAAAGTCAGGAGGATTTAGCAGAAGGAAGAGCGGATAGAAGAGAAGCGGGAGCAAAGATTGTGGAGGCGCATGACCATCTGCGTAGGGTCTGAGGGTTGGAGGAGAAAAGGAAACAAAGTAGTGATCAGAGATCAGTAGGCGTACATCCTCTAGTGAAGTTGAGGTCAACCTGATTGCCTGCCTTGTGCGTGTGAGGTGACTGGGAAAGGGTGAGGTGAAAAGGAGTGAAAACAAAGAGGGAGGAAATGTATATAAGTCAGGCGTCAGGAGGTTAAAGTCACCCAATAGACAGGTGAGAGGGGGAAAGAAAAACTCCACTTAGGAGAAGTGATTAGCCCTGTGCCACCACCAAGACGACCAGTAGCAGTGTTATAGGGTATTCCATGTCTCCGTCATGGTGAGATGAATTCAGCTTTATTGGCCGTAGATCGGAAGTACCAAACCCTGCCAGAGACTAAGAATTCCACACGGGTTGTGCTCGCAGGGTACACTAACTTAGAAGTGTTACAGCCAATGAGTGGGCAACGAATATAAAACCTACCGGGAGAGGAGCGAACTGAAATGGGACACACATACTTGCCAAAGATACAAAAGATCAAAATAAGATCTGAAAATAACTAGGTAAGATACTCAAGTGAGAGAGTGATGTGGAGCCTTCCTCAAACAACTCAGCAGACAGTCTGGTTTGGTGACAATACTGCCTCTTACAGCTGCTGCTGAAGAAACAGGGGAGACTGAAGTACTAGCAGTAATTGCCTAGCAGAGATGAAAGACACCTCCTAGCAGTGATTGCCTGGCAGAGGTGGGGGAAAAAACACCCCATGCAATAAAACACGCCCACATATTAGCAAAACTGTTAGACAAATAGGCCTGAAACTAATCCAAGTCCACAACAACAGTCACAAGTACTGAGCAAATTAGACAGTTCAAACAGCAATGATTAAGTAGGCTACTAGATAAAAGACAGCACTTCAATTTCAATTGCTCTAGAAAGATAATACCAAAAGCTACTTATTGAATAAAAAAATATACTTGCTACTCTTGTAGGAGCTGATGTCCTTCTAAACTATAGATGGCGCACTAAGACTGGGGCCAAGTAATGCTCCTTAAATAGTCAGGGAGACAAGTAAGGCCACTCCCTCTTAAAACATCCAACTGTTAACAAGGGCTTTTACCCAAATTGGCCTGAAACTATTCCAAGTCCACAACAAGTACTGAGCAATCAGACAGACAATGAATAAGGTAAAAGGTAAACTTGGTAAAAGACAGCACTTAAATTCAATTGCCCTAGCGAGACATTACCAACAGCTACTTATTGAATACAGTCTGAGAGAAATTACTGGTTTACTGGCTTGCAAACATAACAAAGATTCAACAGATAATTGACATCCAGGTTTATTACTTTAGTCTGTTTCGAAATAGAAAGTTGTTTAAATAATAAAAAAGCTGTATTGAAAGAACCCACATACCTCCATCAGAAATGCTATCACACAGAAGGAGGGTGTTGGTAGAAATGTGACCAAAGGTTTTAGAAGGGTTTTACTAATTGGATCTGACTAAATAACTGAAAGGTTTCTGCTGTACATAACATAGTGAGAAGGTGACACGGGAATTGGCACAATACATAATATATACACATACATGACAGTATTGAACACAAATAAAAAATGTATAGGATGCATAGTTTCCAGACTGATATCCACACTGTTTGTCAGGATGGCCAGATGTAGAGCAATCATTTTTGGTAACACTTTAAATCAAATCGGAGACAATATCCTTTCAAAACTTCAAACTAGGTCCTATACTCTTTTACAATAATGTATATACAGTAAAATATACATTATTTTTCGACCCATCTTTTGTTGCTGTTTTAATAGATTATTTTCTAAAGGTGAAAGTTAGGGCTCTAATAAAATGGCAATATTGCATCTGTGATTTGGTTTTTAATATATCTAAATTAGGTCTTTGTAAAATTGTGATAAAAAAAACAGTATCAAAATGTGTATCTTGTTGTTATGCTTTTGTGCTTAGCTAAAAAACATTATCATTCATACATACTGGATTGTGCTTCAACAGACACTGTTTCTTTGCATGGGGTTGACATCTTTTACTATACCCTTAAGGGAGTCTGACTGAACACAATAGCAGGAAAGATTTTACACAAAGGCTAGTACATTCTCCCGATTAACACAGGAAACGTGTCTCCGCCAGGGTCACTGCGTGTGTGTGTGTGTTATCCCAGGCTTTCCATTTCACTTCCTGGTTATCTTTGCAGACAGGGAGGGTCAAGAAGAGGGTCCTACTCTAGGGCACCAGCCCTATGCTATTAAAGTGTCCCATTCACGACATGAGCAAAACTGTCATTCAGACCACAGCATTTAAAAAATGTAGGTTAACACAAATAGCTTAGAGAGTCACTCCTGATCCACAGTTCATGGTTTTCAGAGGAGGTAATGTCTGTTTCCAGACAGACACAAGCTCTGGGTTATTGTTGCTTGAGTAGCAGAAGAGTAAGTAGAGGTCTGTCCACCACCTTTCATGATCATTTCAGTTCTGTTTTAGTAGTGAGTTCTGTCCACTCCAAAATGAGGGGGCGCTAGGCCCATTCCAAGCCACCAGAGGGCAGCATATCCTAGCTCTAGCAGGACAAAGGATCAGTCATCAGTTGTTTTAGAGGTTCAGTTTGGTGACCGGCCGCTCCCTGCTGGTCTCAGCTGATGAGTTGACGCGCTTGCGGTTGCGTTTCATCTTGGACAGGTCCTTATCGAACACCTCCCCAGAGCGCAGGGCTGAAACCAGGTCGTCGAACTCACCGTCCTCCTCACAGTTCTCCTTAGCCTTCCTGGACTTGCGCTCCTTCTCCCTCTGCTCCTTCAGCTGAGGGGACAAAACAGGAGTGACTATATGACACACACCTACAGTAGCGTATAGTGTGTGACGGATGTATTTGGTGTATTGAGTAAATGAGCAGTACAGCACATGCATTTGAGTGTGTGTTGGTCAAGAGTAAAAAAAAAAAAACTCTGGTTTGATACCCATTTGTAATATTTGTTGCATAATGACTGGGTGGTTAAATGGTGACCATAGGTGACTCTCTCTAGTGTTTTGGTCGGTGATAGATAATATTAATCTAACCTGTGCTTCCATGCGGGCCCGTCGCTCCTCTTCCTCCTTGCGTCTGCGCATGTTCTCATTCTCCTGCTTGGCCTCTGCGAATGCCTGCAGGAATTGGTCGAAGATTCCGAAGAACTCGTCAGGCTGCATACGGGTTGCATCCTCACCGAAATGCTGCACTGCCTTCAGAAACTGGAGAGAAAACAACGTTAGACACCAAATACTTTAAGATGGTCAAACAGCTTTTCCTCTAGATGTAATAAAATGCAATCAATAAGTCACAGGTGATTTCTTTCAGTGTTATACTGGGGATGAATGTGTGAGACGTGGGTACGCCATCATATCTGGGTTCAAATACTATTTGAAATCATAACTAATACTTTATCTGGGCTTGATTGTGCTTGTCTGGTACATTGGAACCAACAGAATAGTCACAAAAGTGCAAACTCTGCCCACCTGGCACTCCAGGCATGGTAGGGCAAACATTCTGTAATTAAAATATTCCAAATATTATTTGAACCCAGGTCTGCTCCCAACAGGTGGTTTCCTCCTCCCTGCCATTGTAAAGTTGAACTTGACACATAAATAAATACATTCCACATGGCACTTCATCCAGGGGGAAAACCATGGCTTTGAAACTGATAGCCTTGACCCATCTCAGTTAAACATTAACTGCTTATATTCAGAGGTTCCAATGTCCATGCAGGTAGACTGTAACCCTTGAACAGACGTGAGTTATTACATCCTCCACATTGAAATACTGTGAAACACGAGGCATACTATTTATATTGGTTGTTTGAAAAGGTGACTTCAAAGCTGCAGTAAGAACACTTAATGTGTGCTACATCCTTGGTTGTGGCCAAATATAAAGTTACAGGATTTGCCATTTGCGCTGCCCTTATAAAATCTTTAAAGCGACCATATTTTAGTTTTAGAGCTCCTAGCTGTGGAGAGAAGCATGAAGAGGAGGGGGCAGACGGACAATGCGGTCCCCAGACCCTGGCCCCCGCCAGTTCTCACCAGCTCCTTGGCCTCGGTCAGAGAATCCTCCACGTCTGAGAAGCTGAAGCTGGCCACGGTGATGAACTGGCTCACCACAGACACAAACTTATCCCCCAAAACCTGAGGAAGACTTCTCTGAAACTCCAGCTCCTATACAGTAGGGGACAGCATTACAGGATAATTATATGACTGTCATCAGACAACCCACAACACAAGAGTACAGTACCATGCCCATTTCCGATTGATCATTGCTAGGGCCAGGAGTTTTGTATGGCCATGTGATATGACCAGGCAAAACTCCAGGCCCTAATCTTTGGCGTTCTGTCAGTGGAAACTTATTGAGACTCATGAACTGGAGGTAGAGGAGTGTAAGCCCAACTATACTGCCTCTGATATCATGTGTGTCTCCATTAAGGGTAAACCAATAGAAATGGCCACTTACCGTTTCCACACTCTTCAGTCCAGAACGCAAGTTGTTGATGTCTTTCTCCAGCTCTGTCATACTGTGGACAAGGGTAGAGGAAAGGGAAGGAAAGGGAGTGAAGAAAGAGGAGAGGAGAGGAGAGGAGGAAAGGGGAAGGGAAAGGGGAAGGGAGTGGAGAGAGGAGTTTATTGACGTGAAACAATTACAAACCATCTGTGCTCCAACCAAGTCACAACTTAGAGACAGGAAACGTGTGAGGATAAAACCCAACTTCCTTCCTTCTCAGTCAGGAAAGGAATGGATACAGGGTTCACTAGGTTTAACAGAAACTCTAACTTAGATTATCTTTATTTGCGACCTGAATTATTATAATTGTTTTAATGCTGACTGTTACACTATTGCTTTGTTGTGGTACGATAGGAAACACCTTTCATTTTGAGGATTGTAGGGTTCACGGTTCACACTTTCCACATTTCAAGAGGATCACTGAAATATGGGCTATTAGGACAACCTGTGCCTCTGACCCTCTCTGTAAACACGGCATGTAAGGTAATACACACAGCAATACGGTCTTAACCTTTTACCCTTTCTACTTAAAGTCAGGCGCCATTCATTTGGCTAAGAGAGGAAAATTCAACAATTACAATGTTGCAAGGGTAATTACACACAGTTCCTACACATAAATGAGAGCAACTTAGGTTTATGAAACAGCATCTGTGTGTGTGTGTGTGTGTGTGTGAGAGGTGTGTGTGTGTGTGTGTGTGTGTGTGTGTGTGTGTGTGTGTGTGTGTGTGCGCACGCGTGTGTTTGTTGGATCTGATTCAGTCAGCCTTAGCAGCAGCTCGTACTTGACTTTGGCTGCCTCTGGAACACTTTGAAGCTCTTCCTGGAACATGGCCACTTTGGGATACTTATGCTCCAGGATGGTGATCAGGTAATGCAGCAGAGTAATGTTCCTACAAACGCATACCACACATTAGTATTCATATCACACATTAGCATTCATATCACACATTAGAATTCACATCACACATTAGAATTCATATCACACACTAGAATTCATATCAGACACATCATCCCACACGACACACATCATCACTTTCTATTCAATGCTCTTAGTGCGGTGTCATTTGGACAGGTCTATGAACAACAATATTTTTATGTCAATGGTATTTTTCCTGTATACATAAAGGATAAATGAAATATACTCAAGCCAGAACATTTCTTACTTGTCAATGCTGGACTTGGTGTCAGCAATCTTGTTGAGTGAGGACACTTTGAAGCCATAGGCGTTCCCCCTCTGACCCTTGTTCATGTAGTTACCAAAGGCCAGGACCACCTCCAGAAGCTGCTTGAGGTTGCGGCTCTGCAGCACCTCTTTAGATGCCCTGATCAGTGCTGGGGAGAGGAAGAGGACGTTACCGTTATGAGGATAAGACATTGGTTAAATGGCACCCTAGTTCCTATGTAATGCATTACCTTTGACCAGGGACCACCAAATGGCACCCTAGTTCCTATGTAATGCATTACCTTTGACCAGGGACCACCAAATGGCACCCTAGTCCCTATGTAATGCATTACCTTTGACCGGGGACCACCAAATGGCACCCTAGTTCCTATGTAATGCATTACCTTTGACCAGGGACCACCAAATGGCACCCTATTCTCTATATAGTGCACTACTTCTTTTAAAGGTAGATCATTTGAGCATGGAACATTGTAGGAAAATCCTACCTTCAACTTTAGGTTTGACTTCGAGGATTCTTTCAGCAAATTTCTTTTTGAAGTAGAGAGACTGCAGCCTTGGCTGGTAGTGGTTGATTCTGTATTGTAGAAAGAGGTCCAAATATTATGTTTCAATCAGAATTTACATAGACATTACACTTCACTGAAACTGTTGTGTAATAGACGGGTTGCCTGACAACGTCACGAAAATGATGCGCACGCATCGATGAGGCGTAAGGCCGTGTGTTATGATTCTGAACGGTCAGATAGCTAGCAACAATGACAAGAAGTTGCCATGTGGGAAATCGTAGGGGGCTTGTTTCAGGTAGTTGTATATTGTTCTTGATATTATGTCTTGTTTGAAGGTGTTTTGATTCAAGTCACGACTATGCTAGCACGACTCAAACTTTGAATAACCAACAATTGTAACAATGTGTTTGATAGACAACAAGTGCTTACTGTGCAAATGTATTTATGTTTTCAATAAACAGTTGGACTAAATATAGTTGACATGTTTTCAATAATATTTTTTTTTCTATTTGATATGACCTTTCCTAAATGAAGGCTATGAACTTTGAATAGAAAGACACTTGTTTTGTCACCACGGGTGATGGTCGGATTCGCGTTTAACGTCAAAGGAATGATCGTTACACTGAGGCCTGTACTCTGGAGCGGGATCGATTTGGAGGTGGAGGGTCCGTCATGGTCTGGGGCGGTGTGTCACAGCATCATCGGACTGAGCTTGTTGTCATTGCAGGCAATCTCAACACTGTGCGTTACAGGGAAGACATCCTCCTCCCTCATGTGGTACCCTTCCTGCAGGCTCATCCTGACATGACCCTCCAGCATGACAATGCCACCAGCCATACTGCTCGTTCTGTGCATGATTTCCTGCAAGACAGGAATGTCAGTGTTCTGCCATGGCCAGCGAAGAGCCTGGATCTCAATCCCATAGAGCACGTCTGGGACCTGTTGGATCGGAGAGTGAGGGCTAGGGCCATTCCCCCCAGAAATGTCCAGGAACTTGCAGGTGCCTTGGTGGAAGAGTGGGGTAACATCTCATAGCAAGAACTGGCAAATCTGGTGCAGTCCATGAAAAGGAGATGCACTACAGGACTTAATGCAGCTGGTGGCCACACCAGATACTGACTGTTACTTTTGATTTTGACCCCCCCTCCTTTGTTCAGGGACACATTATTCCATTTCTGTTAGTCACATGTCTGTGGAACTTGTTCAGTTTATGTCTCAGTTGTTGAATCTTTTTATGTTCATACAAATATTAACACATGTTAAGTTTGCTGAAAATAAACTCAGTTGACAGTGACAGGACGTTTATTTTTTGGCGGCGTTTACATACATCTTTCACAAATGATCTTACTGGATTAAATATCCAACATGAAAAACTCAGAGCACATTGAATAAAGAAGCTCCATTCCTGCTCCCTGCCCAAACTCTGTTACCACAGCTTCAATGTTTTCAGGAAGGCAAAACACAAAAGGAGAAACAACTCCAGATCCTGGAAGGAAGTCTCTATTCCCATAGTAAATGGCTTGATACATCATGGGAAAAATGGTGCTGGTACTACACTCACAATGGCACCTGGTCATACGTTTCCTTTCCTATAATCTAGTAATCCAACCTTCATTTGTAACACAGTAGAGGAATGCCCATTAAAGGGACTGCAGTGAGCCCTAGCCCTGGGGTTTCTTTTTTTGCCCTAGCTGAGAATGTCTCCCCATGGAGGTTTCATATTCATTCATTAACAACAGAGTTACATGGAGAGTTCAGCTGCTTGCCGCCACCTTTGCACCAGCCTCCCCCTCAACCACAGGCTCAACCACAGCCTCCACGTCAACCACAGGCTCAGCCTCCCCCTCAGCCATAGCCTCCCCCTCAGCCTCCCCCTCGGCCACAGCCTCCCCTACCCCTCAGCCACAGGCTCCCCTACCCCTCAGCCACAGGCTCCCCCTCAGCCACAGCCTCCCCTACCCCTCAACCACAGACTCCCCTGCCCCTCAGCCACAGGCTCCCCTACCCCTCAGCCACAGGCTCCCCTACCCCTCAGCCACATGCTCCCCCTCAGCCACAGGCTCCCCTACCCCTCAGCCACAGGCTCCCCTGCCCCTCAGCCACAGGCTCCCCTGCCCCTCAGCCACAGGCTCCCCTGCCCCTCAGCCACAGGCTTCCCTACCCCTCAGCCACAGGCTCCCCTGCCCCTCAGCCACAGGCTCCCCTGCCCCTCAGCCACAGGCTCCCCTGCCCCTCAGCCACAGGCTCCCCTACCCCTCAGCCACAGGCTCCCCAGCCCCTCAGCCACAGCCTACCCCTCAGCTCAGATAGCATGACTCATGGTAAAGAATAATCTAAAGAAATAATAATCTATTTGCTCACTCACATATTATACTTCTAAAACTAGTTGGGGGCTGAATTCTCGTAATTATAGTCCATAGTGAATTACATGGACAGTAATCCAAAAGTGCAGGGCAGTGCTGTATACTTTATTCACTAAAGTACAATACCAATTGTTCTACTCTCCCCAAGACCTCACAGTCAGGACCGATGGCCTTCACTGGCAGATCTAGGTCACAGCTTCATGTCTGGCAGTGATGTCCCTCAGCAGTTACAGTAGATATACCAAAGTGATTTGTGTTAAAAGACGTTGACATCCAGCTAGCATGTGTCACTGAGTGTTATGCTGTTTACATATGCTGCTGGTGGTACTACAATGATCTGTGTCAATTCCTGTTAACAGGAACGTTGATTCAAGACTATTAACACAGAACATGTTGTTATAGTAAAAGCCCTGATGAAGACTACATGTTAACAATGAAGAAGCCGTTTTAAAGTCAACATCCATTGTCATCCGAGAGCAGCTGAATATTTTCCACAGTATACCAACAAACAACATGCTGAGGATAGTGTCTAGCACTGCGGATTTTTAGCAATTTGGGGTTTTGAAAAGCGCATTACAAATAAAATGTATTATTATTATTATTATTGGGAATGTGGTGTTGCACAATGTAGCAGTACCAAAAGTCATTATACCGAACCAAAGTCCGTACCTGCTCATCTCGTAGAGGAAGCGGTCAGCCTTGGCCATGCGGTCCAGCTCATGCTTGTGCTCCTCCAGGAGATCCACGTCACTCTTCTCTGGGACAAACTTCAGCAGCTGGACAGGAACAGGACAATTATCAAGAGAGACCTGTACAGCCACACACTAATACCCTTCTCTCCACTGTGATAGCTGATGTGTGGTGAGCTTTCTGGCACAAAATGTCAGGTATGGGGAGTTTCACCCCTTACTAACTATAGAGCTTTGACAATCTGGAAAAGCGCTATAGAAATCAAATCAATTATGAATTATTATCATTGAAAAGACATGCAGAGTTATCACTGAGATGTGGTAATCTCCTGCTGGAAATAAATGGCCTCTGTGCTCTGAATGTAAATTATGTTTAAATGACTCAGACCTAGAACTCGTACAACTTTGATCATGTTTCATTGAACAGATGGATTAGGTTGGCAGCTGGACACATTTTTCTTCAGAACTCAGAACAGACATGGCAGTCAGGCAGTATTCCCACTAACAGCATTCAGATGCTTTAAAACCTTGCTAAATAACCTCCGCCATCCAGGCCGGCCGGGCCGGGCCCCACCATTACATATGCTCCATTCCGTCACTAGCGCACTCCCTACGAATACTGCAGACTTTCTTTAATTAGGGCCCTAGATTAAAGCAATAGCAATGAAAAGTCTTATAAAACTCGATTAGCCTTCAATTACTCACATCTATTTGAAAATACTATACTTTTTCACCTCGTCATCGTCATAGTTATGGGGCCATAAAGAACATGAAGGCTCAGCGGTTTTGAGGGAAGGTTAAAAGGGGACGAGAAGTTTTACGATTACATGTCATCAGTTAGTCATCATCAAAGCAATCATTGGATTACAGAATTCTCTGGAATATGGTGATACATTTGGCCTGTGTGTTGTACTTCAATCAGAGTAGAAACAGAAAAGGGCTCCCTAAAAAATATATTTTTACACAGGCAATAAGTTATCAACACTGATCTGCTCTAGGTAAAGCCTGTCATCAGAGTCTAACAGATCTGTAAGGTGGAAGCAATATGGTGGAAGCTAAACCACGCCACTCCTTACACCTACCTATCCAGACCCTTCAGATCTGTGAATATCGAAGGGTTAGGGGGATGAATAGGATGGGAATTGGGACCTGCTATACGGCATAAAGCCATTCAGCCGCTACAGTAGAGAGAAGGTCTCCATGCTGTGTGAGTGAGTAATGAGAGAGAGAGAGAGAGAAAAAGAGGGAGAGAGAGAGAGAGAGAGAGAAAAAGAGAGAGAGAGAGAGAGAGAGAGAGAGGAGGGCTACATGCTGTATTGGAGAGACAGGAGGGCTACATGCTGTATCAGAGAGAGAGGAGGCTACATGCTGTATCAGAGAGAGAGGAGTGCTACATGCTGTATAGGAGAGAGAGAGGAGGGTTACATGCTGTATAAGAGAGAGAGAGAGGAGGGCTACATGCTGTATCAGAGTGAGAGGAGGGCTACATGCTGTATAGGAGAGAGAGAGAGAGGAGGGCTACATGCTGTATAAGAGAGAGAGAGAGAGGAGGGCTACATGCTGTATCAGAGAGAGAGAGAGGAGGGCTACATGCTGTATCAGAGAGAGAGAGAGGAGGGCTACATGCTGTATCAGAGAGAGAGAGAGGAGGGCTACATGCTGTATCAGAGAGAGAGGAGGGCTACATGCTGTATCAGAGAGAGAGAGAGGAGGGCTACACGCTGTATCTACATGCTGTATCAGAGAGAGAGAGAGGAGGGCTACATGCTGTATCAGAGAGAGAGGGAGGGCTACATGCTGTATCAGAGAGAGAGAGGAGGGCTACATGCTGTATCAGAGAGAGAGAGAGGAGGGCTACATGCTGTATCGAGAGAGAGAGAGGAGGGCTACATGCTGTATCAGAGAGAGAGAGAGGAGGGCTACATGCTGTATCAGAGAGAGAGAGAGGAGGGCTACATGCTGTATCAGAGAGAGAGGAGGGCTACATGCTGTATCAGAGAGAGAGAGGAGGGCTACATGCTGTATCAGAGAGAGTGAGAGGAGGGCTACATGCTGTATCAGAGAGAGAGGAGGCTACATGCTGTATCAGAGAGAGAGAGGAGGGCTACATGCTGTATCAGAGAGAGGAGAGGAGGGCTACATGCTGTATCAGAGAGAGAGGAGGGCTACATGCTGTATCAGAGAGAGAGAGGAGGGCTACATGCTGTATCGAGAGAGAGAGAGGAGGGCTACATGCTGTATCAGAGAGAGAGGAGGGCTACATGCTGTATCAGAGAGAGAGAGAGAGGAGGGCTACATGCTGTATCAGAGAGAGAGGAGGGCTACATGCTGTATCAGAGAGAGAGAGAGGAGGGCTACATGCTGTATCAGAGAGAGAGAGGAGGGCTACATGCTGTATCAGAGAGAGTGAGAGGAGGGCTACATGCTGTATCAGAGAGAGAGGAGGGCTACATGCTGTATCAGAGAGAGAGAGGAGGTCTACATGCTGTATCAGAGAGAGAGAGAGGAGGGCTACATGCTGTATCAGAGAGAGACAGAGGAGGGCTACAAGCTGTATCAGAGAGAGAGGAGGGCTACATGCTGTATCAGAGAGAGAGAGGAGGGCTACATGCTGTATCAGAGAGAGAGAGAGGAGGGCTACATGCTGTATCAGAGAGAGAGAGGAGGTCTACATGCTATATCAGAGAGAGTGAGAGGAGGGCTACATGCTGTATCAGAGAGAGAGGAGGGCTACATGCTGTATCAGAGAGAGAGAGGAGGGCTACATGCTGTATCAGAGAGAGAGAGAGGAGGGCTACATGCTGTATCAGAGAGAGAGAGAGGAGGGCTACATGCTGTATCAGAGAGAGAGAGAGGAGGGCTACATGCTGTATCAGAGAGAGAGAGAGAGGAGGGCTACATGCTGTATCAGAGAGAGAGAGGAGGGCTACATGCTGTATCAGAGAGAGAGAGAGGAGGGCTACATGCTGTATCAGAGAGAGAGGAGGGCTACATGCTGTATCAGAGAGAGAGAGGAGGGCTACATGCTGTATCAGAGAGAGAGAGGAGGGCTACATGCTGTATCAGAGAGAGAGAGAGGAGGGCTACATGCTGTATCAGAGAGAGTGAGAGGAGGGCTACATGCTGTATCAGAGAGAGAGAGGAGGGCTACATGCTGTATCAGAGAGAGTGAGAGGAGGGCTACATGCTGTATCAGAGAGAGAGAGGAGGGCTACATGCTGTATCAGAGAGAGAGGAGGCTACATGCTGTATCAGAGAGAGAGGAGGGCTACATGCTGTATCAGAGAGAGAGAGAGAGGAGGGCTACATGCTGTATCAGAGAGAGAGAGGAGGGCTACATGCTGTATCAGAGAGAGAGAGAGGAGGGCTACATGCTGTATCAGAGAGAGAGGAGGGCTACATGCTGTATCAGAGAGAGAGAGAGAGGAGGGCTACATGCTGTATCAGAGAGAGAGAGGAGGTCTACATGCTGTATCAGAGAGAGAGAGAGGAGGGCTACATGCTGTATCGGAGAGAGAGAGAGAGGAGGGCTACATGCTGTATCAGAGAGAGAGAGGAGGGCTACATGCTGTATCAGAGAGAGAGAGAGGAGGGCTACATGCTGTATCAGAGAGAGAGAGGAGGGCTACATGCTGTATCAGAGAGAGAGAGAGGAGGGCTACATGCTGTATCAGAGAGAGAGAGGAGGGCTACATGCTGTATCAGAGAGAGGAGAGGAGGGCTACATGCTGTATCAGAGAGAGAGAGAGGAGGGCTACATGCTGTATCAGAGAGAGAGAGAGGAGGGCTACATGCTGTATCAGAGAGAGAGAGGGAGGGCTACATGCTGTATCAGAGAGAGAGAGAGGAGGGCTACATGCTGTATCAGAGAGAGAGAGGAGGGCTACATGCTGTATCAGAGAGAGAGAGAGGAGGGCTACATGCTGTATCAGAGAGAGAGAGGAGGGCTACATGTTGTATCAGAGAGAGAGAGGAGGGCTACATGCTGTATCAGAGAGAGAGAGGAGGGCTACATGCTGTATCAGAGAGAGAGAGAGAGGAGGGCTACATGCTGTATCAGAGAGAGAGAGGAGGGCTACATGCTGTATCAGAGAGAGAGAGGAGGGCTACATGCTGTATCAGAGAGAGAGAGAGGAGGGCTACATGCTGTATCAGAGAGAGAGAGGAGGGCTACATGCTGTATCAGAGAGAGAGAGGAGGGCTACATGCTGTATCAGAGAGAGAGAGAGGAGGGCTACATGCTGTATCAGAGAGAGAGAGAGAGGAGGGCTACATGCTGTATCGAGAGAGAGAGAGGAGGGCTACATGCTGTATCAGAGAGAGAGAGAGGAGGGCTACATGCTGTATCAGAGAGAGAGAGGAGGGCTACATGCTGTATCAGAGAGAGAGAGGAGGGCTACATGCTGTATCAGAGAGAGAGAGAGAGGGCTACATGCTGTATCAGAGAGAGAGAGAGGAGGGCTACATGCTGTATCAGAGAGAGGAGAGGAGGGCTACATGCTGTATCAGAGAGAGAGAGGAGGGCTACATGCTGTATAAGAGAGAGTGAGAGGAGGGCTACATGCTGTATCAGAGAGAGAGAGGAGGGCTACATGCTGTATCAGAGAGAGAGGAGGCTACATGCTGTATCAGAGAGAGAGGAGGGCTACATGCTGTATCAGAGAGAGAGAGGGAGGGCTACATGCTGTATCAGAGAGAGAGAGGAGGGCTACATGCTGTATCAGAGAGAGAGAGGAGGGCTACATGCTGTATCAGAGAGAGAGGAGGGCTACATGCTGTATCAGAGAGAGAGAGGAGGGCTACATGCTGTATCAGAGAGAGAGGAGGGCTACATGCTGTATCAGAGAGAGAGAGAGGAGGGCTACATGCTGTATCAGAGAGAGAGAGGAGGGCTACATGCTGTATCAGAGAGAGAGAGGAGGGCTACATGCTGTATCAGAGAGAGAGAGGAGGGCTACATGCTGTATCAGAGAGAGAGAGGAGGGCTACATGCTGTATCAGAGAGAGAGAGAGGAGGGCTACATGCTGTATCAGAGAGAGAGAGAGGAGGGCTACATGCTGTATCAGAGAGAGAGAGGAGGGCTACATGCTGTATCAGAGAGAGAGAGAGAGGAGGGCTACATGCTGTATCAGAGAGAGAGAGAGAGGAGGGCTACATGCTGTATCAGAGAGAGAGGAGGAGGGCTACATGCTGTATCAGAGAGAGAGAGGAGGGCTACATGCTGTATCAGAGAGAGAGAGAGGAGGGCTACATGCTGTATCAGAGAGAGAGAGAGGAGGGCTACATGCTGTATCAGAGAGAGAGAGGAGGGCTACATGCTGTATCAGAGAGAGAGGAGGGCTACATGCTGTATCAGAGAGAGAGAGAGAGGAGGGCTACATGCTGTATCAGAGAGAGAGAGAGGAGGGCTACATGCTGTATCAGAGAGAGAGGAGGGCTACATGCTGTATCAGAGAGAGAGGAGGGCTACATGCTGTATCAGAGAGAGAGAGAGGAGGGCTACATGCTGTATCAGAGAGAGAGAGGAGGGCTACATGCTGTATCAGAGAGAAATGAGGGCTACATGCTGTATCAGAGAGAGTGAGAGAGGAGGGCTACATGCTGTATCAGAGAGAGAGGAGGGCTACATGCTGTATCAGAGAGAGAGAGGAGGGCTACATGCTGTATCAGAGAGAGAGAGGAGGGCTACATGTTGTATCAGAGAAAGAGAGAGAGGAGGGCTCCATGCTGTATCAGAGAGAGAGGAGGGCTACATGCTGTATCAGAGAGAGAGAGGAGGGCTACATGCTGTATCAGAGAGAGAGGAGGGCTACATGCTGTATCAGAGAGAGAGAGGAGGGCTCCATGCTGTATCAGAGAGAGAGGAGGTCTACATGCTGTATCAGAGAGAGAGAGGAGGGCTACATGCTGTATCAGAGAGAGAGGAGGGCTACATGCTGTATCAGAGAGAGAGGAGGGCTACATGCTGTATCAGAGAGAGAGAGGAGGGCTACATGCTGTATCAGAGAGAGAGGAGGGCTACATGCTGTATCAGAGAGAGAGAGGAGGGCTACATGCTGTATCAGAGAGAGAGAGGAGGGCTACATGCTGTATCAGAGAGAGAGAGAGGAGGGCTACATGTTGTATCAGAGAGAGAGAGAGGAGGGCTACATGCTGTATCAGAGAGAGAGAGGAGGGCTACATGCTGTATCAGAGAGAGAGAGAGAGGAGGGCTACATGCTGTATCAGAGAGAGAGCGGAGGGCTACATGCTGTATCAGAGAGAGAGAGGAGGACTACATGCTGTATCAGAGAGAGAGAGGAGGGCTACATGCTGTATCAGAGAGAGAGGAGGGCTACATGCTGTATCAGAGAGAGAGTGAGAGAAGAGGGCTACATGCTGTATCAGAGAGAGAGAGAGGAGGGCTACATGCTGTATCAGAGAGAGAGAGGAGGGCTACATGCTGTATCAGAGAGAGAGAGGAGGGCTACATGCTGTATCAGAGAGAGAGAGGAGGGCTACATGCTGTATCAGAGAGAGAGAGGAGGGCTACATGCTGTATCAGAGAGAGAGGAGGGCTACACGCTGTATCAGAGAGAGAGAGGAGGGCTACATGCTGTATCGAGAGAGAGAGAGAGGAGGGCTACATGCTGTATCAGAGAGAGAGAGAGGAGGGCTACATGCTGTATCAGAGAGAGAGAGAGGAGGGCTACATGTTGTATCAGAGAGAGAGGAGGGCTACATGCTGTATCAGAGAGAGAGGAGGGCTACATGCTGTATCAGAGAGAGAGAGAGGAGGGCTACATGCTGTATCAGAGAGAGAGAGAGGAGGGCTACATGCTGTATCAGAGAGAGAGAGAGGAGGGCTACATGCTGTATCAGAGAGAGAGGAGGGCTACATGCTGTATCGAGAGAGAGAGAGAGGAGGGCTACATGCTGTATCAGAGAGAGAGAGAGGAGGGCTACATGCTGTATCAGAGAGAGAGAGGAGGGCTACATGCTGTATCAGAGAGAGAGAGGAGGGCTACATGCTGTATCAGAGAGAGAGCGGAGAGCTACATGCTGTATCAGAGAGAGAGAGAGGAGGGTTACATGCTGTATAAGAGAGAGAGTGGAGGGGCTACATCCTGTATCAGAGAGAGAGAGGAGGGCTACATGCTGTATAAGAGAGAGAGTGAGAGGAGGTCTACATCCTGTATCAGAGAGAGAGGAGGGCTACATGCTGTATCAGAGAGAGAGGAGGGCTACATGCTGTATCAGAGAGAGAGAGGAGGGCTACATGCTGTATCAGAGAGAGAGAGAGAGGAGGTCTACATCCTGTATCAGAGAGAGAGGAGGGCTACATGCTGTATCAGAGAGAGAGTGAGAGGAGGTCTACATCCTGTATCAGAGAGAGAGGAGGGCTACATGCTGTATCGGAGAGAGAGAGAGAGAGGAGGGCTACATATTGTATCAGAGAGAGAGAGAGGAGGGCTACATGCTGTATCAGAGAGAGAGAGGAGGGCTACATGCTGTATCAGAGAGAGAGAGGAGGGCTACATGCTGTATCAGAGAGAGAGAGGAGGGCTACATGCTGTATCAGAGAGAGAGAGGAGGGCTACATGCTGTATCAGAGAGAGAGAGGAGGGCTACATGCTGTATCAGAGAGAGAGGAGGGCTACATGCTGTATCAGAGAGAGAGAGGAGGGCTACATGCTGTATCAGAGAGAGAGAGAGGAGGGCTACATGCTGTA
Organism: Salmo salar; assembly: GCF_965601325.2. Lineage (NCBI taxonomy): Eukaryota > Metazoa > Chordata > Actinopteri > Salmoniformes > Salmonidae > Salmo > Salmo salar. The sequence goes on from NC_138299.1 coordinate 32,330,171, forward strand.
TCAGAGAGAGAGGAGGGCTACATGCTGTATCAGAGAGAGAGAGAGGAGGGCTACATGCTGTATCAGAGAGAGAGAGGAGGGCTACATGCTGTATCAGAGAGAGAGAGGAGGGCTACATGCTGTATCAGAGAGAGAGAGGAGGGCTACATGCTGTATCAGAGAGAGAGAGGAGGGCTACATGCTGTATCAGAGAGAGAGGAGGGCTACATGCTGTATCAGAGAGAGAGAGGAGGTCTACATGCTGTATCAGAGAGAGAGGAGGGCTACATGCTGTATCAGAGAGTGAGGAGGGCTACATGCTGTATCAGAGAGAGAGGAGGGCTACAAGCTGTATCAGAGAGTGAGGAGGGCTACATGCTGTATCAGAGAGAGAGGAGGGCTACATGCTGTATCAGAGAGAGAGGAGGGCTACATGCTGTATCAGAGAGAGAGAGGAGGGCTACATGCTGTATCAGAGAGAGAGGAGGTCTACATGCTGTATCAGAGAGTGAGGAGGGCTACATGCTGTATCAGAGAGAGAGGAGGGCTACAAGCTGTATCAGAGAGTGAGGAGGGCTACATGCTGTATCAGAGAGAGAGGAGGGCTACATGCTGTATCAGAGAGAGAGGAGGGCTACATGCTGTATCAGAGAGAGAGAGGAGGGCTACATGCTGTATCAGAGAGAGAGGAGGGCTACATGCTGTATCAGAGAGAGAGTGAGAGGAGGTCTACATCCTGTATCAGAGAGAGAGGAGGGCTACATGCTGTATCAGAGAGAGAGTGAGAGGAGGGCTACATGCTGTATCAGAGAGAGAGGAGGGCTACATGCTGTATCAGAGAGAGAGAGAGAGAGGAGGGCTACATATTGTATCAGAGAGAGAGGAGGGCTACATGCTGTATCAGAGAGAGAGAGAGGAGGGCTACATGCTGTATCAGAGAGAGAGGAGGGCTACATGCTGTATCAGAGAGAGAGAGAGGAGGGCTACATGCTGTATCAGAGAGAGAGTGAGAGGAGGGCTACATGCTGTATCAGAGAGAGAGTGAGAGGAGGGCTACATGTTGTATCAGAGAGAGAGGAGGGCTACATGCTGTATCAGAGAGAGAGAGAGGAGGGCTACATGCTGTATCAGAGAGAGAGAGGAGGGCTACATGCTGTATCAGAGAGAGAGAGGAGGGCTACATGCTGTATCAGAGAGAGAGAGGAGGGCTACATGCTGTATCAGAGAGAGAGGAGGGCTACATGCTGTATCAGAGAGAGAGAGGAGGTCTACATGCTGTATCAGAGAGAGAGGAGGGCGACATGCTGTATCAGAGAGTGAGGAGGGCTACATGCTGTATCAGAGAGAGAGGAGGGCTACAAGCTGTATCAGAGAGTGAGGAGGGCTACATGCTGTATCAGAGAGAGAGGAGGGCTACATGCTGTATCAGAGAGAGAGGCGGGCTACATGCTGTATCAGAGAGAGAGAGGAGGGCTACATGCTGTATCAGAGAGAGAGAGGAGGTCTACATGCTGTATCAGAGAGAGAGGAGGGCTACATGCTGTATCAGAGAGAGAGGAGGGCTACAAGCTGTATCAGAGAGAGAGGAGGGCTACATGCTGTATCAGAGAGAGAGTGAGAGGAGGGCTACATGCTGTATCAGAGAGAGAGTGAGAGGAGGTCTACATCCTGTATCAGAGAGAGAGGAGGGCTACATGCTGTATCAGAGAGAGAGTGAGAGGAGGGCTACATGCTGTATCAGAGAGAGAGTGAGAGGAGGTCTACATCCTGTATCAGAGAGAGAGGAGGGCTACATGCTGTATCAGAGAGAGAGAGAGGAGGGCTACATGCTGTATAGGAGAGAGAGAGAGGAGGGCTACATGCTGTATCAGAGAGAGAGGAGGGCTACATGCTGTATCAGAGAGAGAGGGAGGGCTACATCCTGTATCAGAGAGAGAGGAGGGCTACATGCTGTATCAGAGAGAGAGAGAGGAGGGCTACATGCTGTATCAGAGAGAGAGAGGAGGGCTACATGCTGTATCAGAGAGAGAGAGAGGAGGGCTACATGCTGTATCAGAGAGAGAGGAGGGCTACATGCTGTATCAGAGAGAGAGTGAGAGGAGGTCTACATCCTGTATCAGAGAGAGAGGAGGGCTACATGCTGTATCAGAGAGAGAGTGAGAGGAGGTCTACATCCTGTATCAGAGAGAGAGGAGGGCTACATGCTGTATCGAGAGAGAGAGAGAGAGAGGAGGGCTACATATTGTATCAGAGAGAGAGGAGGGCTACATGCTGTATCAGAGAGAGAGAGAGGAGGGCTACATGCTGTATCAGAGAGAGAGAGGAGGGCTACATGCTGTATCAGAGAGAGAGAGGAGGGCTACATGCTGTATCAGAGAGAGAGAGGAGGGCTACATGCTGTATCAGAGAGAGAGAGGAGGGCTACATGCTGTATCAGAGAGAGAGAGGAGGGCTACATGCTGTATCAGAGAGAGAGAGGAGGGCTACATGCTGTATCAGAGAGAGAGAGGAGGGCTACATGCTGTATCAGAGAGTGAGGAGGGCTACATGCTGTATCAGAGAGAGAGGAGGGCTACAAGCTGTATCAGAGAGTGAGGAGGGCTACATGCTGTATCAGAGAGAGAGGAGGGCTACATGCTGTATCAGAGAGAGAGGAGGGCTACATGCTGTATCAGAGAGAGAGAGGAGGTCTACATGCTGTATCAGAGAGAGAGGAGGGCTACATGCTGTATCAGAGAGTGAGGAGGGCTACATGCTGTATCAGAGAGAGAGGAGGGCTACAAGCTGTATCAGAGAGTGAGGAGGGCTACATGCTGTATCAGAGAGAGAGGAGGGCTACATGCTGTATCAGGAGAGAGAGGAGGGCTACATGCTGTATCAGAGAGAGAGAGGAGGGCTACATGCTGTATCAGAGAGAGAGGAGGGCTACATGCTGTATCAGAGAGAGAGGAGGGCTACATGCTGTATCAGAGAGAGAGGAGGGCTACAAGCTGTATCAGAGAGAGAGGAGGGCTACATGCTGTATCAGAGAGAGAGGAGGGCTACATGCTGTATCAGAGAAAGAGAGGAGGGCTACATGCTGTATCAGAGAAAGAGAGGAGGGCTACATGCTGTATCAGAGAGAGAGGAGGGCTACATGCTGTATCAGAGAGAGAGGAGGGCTACATGCTGTATCAGAGAGAGAGGAGGGCTACATGCTGTATCAGAGAGAGAGTGAGAGGAGGTCTACATCCTGTATCAGAGAGAGAGGAGGGCTACATGCTGTATCAGAGAGAGAGTGAGAGGAGGGCTACATGCTGTATCAGCGAGAGAGTGAGAGGCGGTCTACATCCTGTATCAGAGAGAGAGGAGGGCTACATGCTGTATCAGAGAGAGAGAGAGGAGGGCTACATGCTGTATCAGAGAGAGAGGAGGGCTACATGCTGTATCAGAGAGAGAGAGGAGGGCTACATGCTGTATCAGCGAGAGAGAGAGAGGAGGGCTACATGCTGTATCAGAGAGAGAGAGGAGGGCTACATGTTGTATCGAGAGAGAGAGGAGGGCTACATGCTGTATCAGAGAGAGAGGAGGGCTACATGCTGTATCAGAGAGAGAGAGGAGGGCTACATGTGTATCAGAGAGAGAGAGGAGGAGGCTACATGCTGTATCAGAGAGAGAGAGAGGAGGGCTACATGCTGTATCAGAGAGGAGAGGAGGGCTACATGCTGTATCAGAGAGAGAGAGAGGAGGGCTACATGCTGTATCAGAGAGAGAGAGAGGAGGGCTACATGCTGTATCAGAGAGAGAGAGGAGGGCTACATGCTGTATCAGAGAGAGAGAGGAGGTGCTACATGCTGTATCAGAGAGAGAGAGGAGGGCTACATGCTGTATCAGAGAGAGAGAGGAGGGCTACATGCTGTATCAGAGAGAGAGAGAGGAGGGCTACATGCTGTATCAGCGAGAGAGAGAGAGAGAGAGGAGGTCTACATGCTGTATCAGAGAGAGAGAGAGGAGGGCTACATGCTGTATCAGAGAGAGAGAGGAGGGCTACATGCTGTATCAGAGAGAGAGAGGAGGGCTACATGCTGTATCAGAGAGAGAGAGGAGGGCTACATGCTGTATCAGAGAGAGAGGAGGGCTACATGCTGTATCAGAGAGAGAGGAGAGGAGGGCTACATGCTGTATCAGAGAGAGAGAGAGAGGAGGGCTACATGCTGTATCAGAGAGAGGAGAGAGGAGGGCTACATGCTGTATCAGAGAGAGAGAGGAGGGCTACATGCTGTATCGAGAGAGAGAGAGGAGGGCTACATGCTGTATCGAGAGAGAGGAGGGCTACATGCTGTATCAGAGAGAGAGAGGAGGGCTACATGCTGTATCAGAGAGAGAGTGAGAGGGAGGGCTACATGTTGTATCGAGAGAGAGAGAGGAGGGCTACATGTTGTATCAGAGAGAGAGGAGGGCTACATGCTGTATCAGAGAGAGAGAGAGAGGAGGGCTACATGCTGTATCAGAGAGAGAGAGAGAGGAGGGCTACATGCTGTATCAGAGAGAGAGAGAGGAGGGCTACATGCTGTATCAGAGAGAGAGAGGAGGGCTACATGCTGTATCAGAGAGAGAGAGGAGGGCTACATGCTGTATCAGAGAGAGAGGAGGGCTACATGCTGTATCAGAGATAGAGAGGGCTACATGCTGTATCAGAGAGAGAGGAGGGCTACATGCTGTATCAGAGAGAGAGAGGAGGGCTACATGCTGTATCAGAGAGAGAGAGGAGGGCTACATGCTGTATCAGAGAGAGAGAGGAGGGCTACATGCTGTATCAGAGAGAGAGGAGGGCTACATGCTGTATCAGAGAGAGAGAGGAGGGCTACATGCTGTATCAGAGAGAGAGAGGAGGGCTACATGCTGTATCAGAGAGAGAGGAGGGCTACATGCTGTATCAGAGAGAGAGGAGGGCTACATGCTGTATCAGAGAGAGAGAGGAGGGCTACATGCTGTATCAGAGAGAGAGAGAGGAGGCTACATGCTGTATCAGAGAGAGAGAGGAGGGCTACATGCTGTATCAGAGAGAGAGAGAGGAGGGCTACATGCTGTATCAGAGAGAGAGAGAGAGGAGGCTACATGCTGTATCAGAGAGAGAGGAGGGCTACATGCTGTATCAGAGAGAGAGAGAGGAGGGCTACATGCTGTATCGAGAGAGAGAGAGGAGGGCTACATGCTGTATCAGAGAGAGAGAGAGGGCTACATGCTGTATCAGAGAGAGAGGAGGGCTACATGCTGTATCAGAGAGAGAGGAGGGCTACATGCTGTATCAGAGAGAGAGAGGAGGGCTACATGCTGTATCAGAGAGAGAGAGAGGAGGGCTACATGCTGTATCAGAGAGAGAGAGGAGGGCTACATGCTGTATCAGAGAGAGAGAGGAGGGCTACATGCTGTATCAGAGAGAGAGGAGGGCTACATGCTGTATCAGAGAGAGAGAGGAGGGCTACATGCTGTATCAGAGAGAGAGAGGAGGGCTACATGCTGTATCAGAGAGAGAGAGGAGGGCTACATGCTGTATCAGAGAGAGAGAGGAGGGCTACATGCTGTATCAGAGAGAGAGAGGAGGGCTACATGCTGTATCAGAGAGAGAGAGGAGGGCTACATGCTGTATCAGAGAGAGAGGAGGGCTACATGCTGTATCAGAGAGAGAGGAGGGCTACATGCTGTATCAGAGAGAGAGAGGAGGGCTACATGCTGTATCAGAGAGAGAGAGGAGGGCTACATGCTGTATCAGAGAGAGAGAGGAGGGCTACATGCTGTATCAGAGAGAGAGAGGAGGGCTACATGCTGTATCAGAGAGAGAGAGGAGGGCTACATGCTGTATCAGAGAGAGAGAGGAGGGCTACATGCTGTATCAGAGAGAGAGAGGAGGGCTACATGCTGTATCAGAGAGAGAGAGAGGGGGCTACATGCTGTATCAGAGAGAGAGAGGAGGGCTACATGCTGTATCAGAGAGAGAGAGGAGGGCTACATGCTGTATCAGAGAGAGAGAGGAGGGCTACATGCTGTATCAGAGAGAGAGGAGGGCTACATGCTGTATCAGAGAGAGAGGAGGGCTACATGCTGTATCAGAGAGAGAGGAGGAGGGCTACATGCTGTATCAGAGAGAGTGAGAGAGGAGGGCTACATGCTGTATCAGAGAGAGTGAGAGAGGAGGGCTACATGCTGTATCAGAGAGAGAGAGAGAGGAGGGCTACATGCTGTATCAGAGAGAGAGAGAGGAGGGCTACATGCTGTATCAGAGAGAGAGAGGAGGGCTACATGCTGTATCAGAGAGAGAGAGAGGAGGGCTACATGCTGTATCAGAGAGAGAGAGAGGAGGGCTACATGCTGTATCAGAGAGAGAGGAGGTCTACATGCTGTATCAGAGAGAGAGAGGAGGGCTACACGCTGTATCAGAGAGAGAGAGGAGGGCTACACGCTGTATCAGAGAGAGAGAGGAGGGCTACATGCTGTATCAGAGAGAGAGAGAGAGAGGAGGGCTACATATTGTATCAGAGAGAGAGGAGGGCTACATGCTGTATCAGAGAGTACACGCTGTATCAGAGAGAGAGAGGAGGGCTACACGCTGTATCAGAGAGAGAGAGGAGGGCTACATGCTGTATCAGAGAGAGAGAGGAGGGCTACATGCTGTATCAGCGAGAGAGAGAGAGAGGAGGGCTACATTGCTGTATCAGAGAGAGAGGAGGGCTACATGCTGTATCAGAGAGAGAGAGAGGAGGGCTACATGCTGTATCAGAGAGAGAGGAGGGCTACATGTTGTATCAGAGAGAGAGAGGAGGGCTCCATGCTGTATCAGAGAGAGTGAGAGAGGGGGGCTACATGCTGTATCAGAGAGAGAGAGAGAGGAGGGCTACATGCTGTATCAGAGAGAGGGAGAGAGAGGAGGGCTACATGCTGTATCAGAGAGGGAGAGAGAGGAGGGCTACATGCTGTATCAGAGAGAGAGGAGGGCTACATGCTGTATCAGAGAGAGAGAGGAGGTCTACATGTTGTATCAGAGAGAGAGGAGGGCTACATGCTGTATCAGAGAGAGAGAGAGGAGGGCTACATGCTGTATCAGAGAGAGAGAGAGGAGGGCTACATGCTGTATCAGAGAGAGAGAGAGGAGGGCTACATGCTGTATCAGAGAGAGAGAGGAGGGCTACATGCTGTATCAGAGAGAGAGAGAGGAGGGCTACATGCTGTATCAGAGAGAGAGGAGAGGAGGGCTACATGCTGTATCAGAGAGAGAGAGAGGAGGGCTACATGCTGTATCAGAGAGAGAGAGGAGGGCTACATGCTGTATCAGAGAGAGAGAGAGGAGGGCTACATGCTGTATCAGAGAGAGAGAGGAGGGCTACATGCTGTATCAGAGAGAGAGAGGAGGGCTACATGCTGTATCAGAGAGAGAGAGAGGGGCTACATGCTGTATCAGAGAGAGAGAGAGGAGGGCTACATGCTGTATCAGAGAGAGAGAGAGGAGGGCTACATGCTGTATCAGAGAGAGAGAGGAGGGCTACATGCTGTATCAGAGAGAGAGAGAGGAGGGCTACATGCTGTATCAGAGAGAGAGGGAGGGCTACATGCTGTATCAGAGAGAGAGAGAGGAGGGCTACATGCTGTATCAGAGAGAGAGAGGAGGGCTACATGCTGTATCAGAGAGAGAGAGTAGGGCTACATGCTGTATCAGAGAGAGAGGAGGGCTACATGCTGTATCAGAGAGAGAGAGGAGGGCTACATGTTGTATCAGAGAGAGAGGAGGGCTACATGTTGTATCAGAGAGAGAGAGAGAGAGGAGGGCTACATGTTGTATCAGAGAGAGAGAGAGAGAGGAGGGCTACATGCTGTATCAGAGAGGGAGAGAGAGGAGGCTACATGCTGTATCAGAGAGAGAGAGAGAGGAGGGCTACATGCTGTATCAGAGAGAGAGGAGGGCTACATGCTGTATCAGAGAGAGAGAGGAGGGCTACATGCTGTATCAGAGAGAGAGAGGAGGGCTACATGTTGTATCAGAGTGAGAGAGAGGAGGGCTACATGCTGTATCAGAGAGAGAGATAGAGGAGGGCTACATGCTGTATCATAGAGAGAGGAGGTCTACATGCTGTATCAGAGAGAGAGAGGAGGGCTACACGCTGTATCAGAGAGAGAGAGGAGGGCTACACGCTGTATCAGAGAGAGAGAGGAGGGCTACATGCTGTATCAGAGAGAGAGAGAAAGAGGAGGGCTACATGCTGTATCAGAGAGAGAGGAGGGCTACATGTTGTATCAGAGAGAGAGAGAGAGGAGGGCTACATGTTGTATCAGAGAGAGAGAGAGGAGGTCTACATGTTGCATCAGAGAGAGAGAGAGAGGAGGTCTACATGTTGTATCAGAGAGAGAGGAGGGCTACATGCTGTATCAGAGAGAGAGGAGGGCTACATGCTGTATCAGAGAGAGAGAGGAGGGCTACATGCTGTATCAGAGAGAGAGGAGGGCTACATGCTGTATCAGAGAGAGAGGAGGGCTACATGCTGTATCAGAGAGAGAGGAGGGCTACATGCTGTATCAGAGAGAGAGAGGAGGGCTACATGCTGTATCAGAGAGAGAGAGGAGGGCTACATGTTGTATCAGAGAGAGAGGAGGGCTACATGCTGTATCAGAGAGAGAGAGGAGGGCTACATGCTGTATCAGAGAGAGAGGAGGGCTACATGCTGTATCAGAGAGAGAGGAGGGCTACATGCTGTATCAGAGAGAGAGAGAGAGAGGAGGGCTACATGCTGTATCAGAGAGAGAGGAAGGCTACATGCTGTATCAGAGAGAGAGGAGGGCTACATGCTGTATCATAGAGAGAGGAGGGCTACATGCTGTATCAGAGAGAGAGGAGGGCTACAAGCTGTATCAGAGAGAGAGAGGAGGGCTACATGCTGTATCAGAGAGAGAGGAGGGCTACATGCTGTATCATAGAGAGAGGAGGGCTACATGCTGTATCAGAGAGAGAGAGGGGAGGGCTACATGCTGTATCAGAGAGAGAGGAGGGCTAAAGCTGTATCAGAGAGAGAGAGGAGGGCTACATGCTGTATCAGAGAGAGAGGAGGGCTACATGCTGTATCAGAGAGAGAGAGGAGGGCTACATGCTGTATCAGAGAGAGAGAGAGAGAGGAGGGCTACATGCTGTATCAGAGAGAGAGAGGAGGGCTACATGTTGTATCAGAGAGAGAGAGAGAGGAGGTCTACATGTTGTATCAGAGAGAGAGGAGGGCTACATGCTGTATCAGAGAGAGAGGAGGGCTACATGCTGTATCAGAGAGAGAGGAGGGCTACATGCTGTATCAGAGAGAGAGGAGGGCTACATGCTGTATCATAGAGAGAGGAGGGCTACATGCTGTATCAGAGAGAGAGGAGGGCTACAAGCTGTATCAGAGAGAGAGAGGAGGGCTACATGCTGTATCAGAGAGAGAGGAGGGCTACATGCTGTATCAGAGAGAGAGAGGAGGGCTACATGTTGTATCAGAGAGAGAGAGAGAGAGAGGAGGGCTACATGCTGTATCAGAGAGAGAGAGAGAGAGGAGGGCTACATGCTGTATCAGAGAGAGAGGAGGGCTACGTGCTGTATCATAGAGAGAGGAGGGCTACATGCTGTATCAGAGAGAGAGGAGGGCTAAAGCTGTATCAGAGAGAGAGAGGAGGGCTACATGTTGTATCAGAGAGAGAGAGAGGAGGGCTACATGCTGTATCAGAGTACATGCTGTATCAGAGAGAGAGAGGAGGGCTACATGCTGTATCAGAGAGAGAGGAGGGCTACATGCTGTATCAGAGAGAGAGAGGAGGGCTACATGCTGTATCAGAGAGAGAGGAGGGCTACATGCTGTATCAGAGAGAGAGGAGGGCTACATGCTGTATCAGAGAGAGAGAGAGAGGAGGGCTACATGCTGTATCAGAGAGAGAGGAAGGCTACATGCTGTATCAGAGAGAGAGGAGGGCTACATGCTGTATCATAGAGAGAGGAGGGCTACATGCTGTATCAGAGAGAGAGGAGGGCTACAAGCTGTATCAGAGAGAGAGAGGAGGGCTACATGCTGTATCAGAGAGAGAGGAGGGCTACATGCTGTATCATAGAGAGAGGAGGGCTACATGCTGTATCAGAGAGAGAGAGGAGGGCTACATGCTGTATCAGAGAGAGAGAGGAGGGCTACATGCTGTATCAGAGAGAGAGAGGAGGGCTACATGCTGTATCAGAGAGAGAGGAGGGCTACATGCTGTATCAGAGAGAGAGAGGAGGGCTACATGCTGTATCAGAGAGAGAGAGAGAGAGGAGGGCTACATGCTGTATCAGAGAGAGAGGAGGGCTACATGTTGTATCAGAGAGAGAGAGGAGGGCTCCATGCTGTATCAGAGAGAGTGAGAGAGGGGGGCTACATGCTGTATCAGAGAGAGAGAGAGAGGAGGGCTACATGCTGTATCAGAGAGAGAGAGAGAGGAGGGCTACATGTTGTATCAGAGAGAGAGAGAGGAGGTCTACATGTTGTATCAGAGAGAGAGAGAGAGGAGGTCTACATGTTGTATCAGAGAGAGAGGAGGGCTACATGCTGTATCAGAGAGAGAGGAGGGCTACATGCTGTATCAGAGAGAGAGAGGAGGGCTACATGCTGTATCAGAGAGAGAGGAGGGCTACATGCTGTATCAGAGAGAGAGGAGGGCTACATGCTGTATCAGAGAGAGAGGAGGGCTACATGCTGTATCAGAGAGAGAGAGGAGGGCTACACGCTGTACCAGAGAGAGAGGAGGGCTACATGCTGTATCAGAGAGAGAGAGAGAGGAGGGCTACATGCTGTATCAGAGAGAGAGGAGGGCTACATGCTGTATCAGAGAGAGAGGAGGGCTACATGCTGTATCAGAGAGAGAGGAGGGCTACATGCTGTATCAGAGAGAGAGGAGGGCTACATGTTGTATCAGAGAGAGAGAGAGAGGAGGTCTACATGTTGTATCAGAGAGAGAGGAGGGCTACATGCTGTATCAGAGAGAGAGGAGGGCTACATGCTGTATCAGAGAGAGAGGAGGGCTACATGCTGTATCAGAGAGAGAGGAGGGCTACATGCTGTATCATAGAGAGAGGAGGGCTACATGCTGTATCAGAGAGAGAGGAGGGCTACAAGCTGTATCAGAGAGAGAGAGGAGGGCTACATGCTGTATCAGAGAGAGAGGAGGGCTACATGCTGTATCAGAGAGAGAGAGGAGGGCTACATGTTGTATCAGAGAGAGAGAGAGAGAGAGGAGGGCTACATGCTGTATCAGAGAGAGAGAGAGAGAGAGGAGGGCTACATGCTGTATCAGAGAGAGAGGAGGGCTACATGTTATATCAGAGAGAGAGAGGAGGGCTCCATGCTGTATCAGAGAGAGTGAGAGAGGGGGGCTACATGCTGTATCAGAGAGAGAGAGAGAGAGGAGGGCTACATGCTGTATCAGAGAGAGAGAGAGAGGAGGGCTACATGTTGTATCAGAGAGAGAGAGAGGAGGTCTACATGTTGTATCAGAGAGAGAGAGAGAGGAGGGCTACATGTTGTATCAGAGAGAGAGAGGAGGGCTACATGCTGTATCAGAGAGAGTGAGAGAGGAGGGCTACATGCTGTATCAGAGAGAGAGAGAGAGGAGGGCTACATGCTGTATCAGAGAGAGAGAGAGGGCTACATGCTGTATCAGAGAGAGAGGAGGGCTACATGCTGTATCAGAGAGAGAGGAGGGCTACATGCTGTATCAGAGAGAGAGAGGAGGGCTACATGCTTGTATCAGAGAGAGAGGAGGGGCTACATGCTGTATCAGAGAGAGAGAGGAGGGCTACATGCTGTATCAGAGAGAGAGAGGAGGGCTACATGCTGTATCAGAGAGAGAGGAGGGCTACATGCTGTATCAGAGAGAGAGGAGGGCTACATGCTGTATCAGAGAGAGAGGAGGGCTACATGCTGTATCAGAGAGAGAGAGGAGGGCTACATGCTGTATCAGAGAGAGAGAGTAGGGCTACATGCTGTATCAGAGAGAGAGAGGAGGGCTACATGCTGTATCAGAGAGAGAGGAGGGCTACACGCTGTATCATAGAGAGAGGAGGGCTACATGCTGTATCAGAGAGAGAGGAGGGCTACATGCTGTATCAGAGAGAGAGAGGAGGGCTACATGTTGTATCAGAGAGAGAGAGAGAGAGAGGAGGGCTACATGCTGTATCAGAGAGAGAGAGGAGGGCTACATGCTGTATTAGAGAGAGAGGAGGCTACATGCTGTATCAGAGAGAGAGAGAGAGGAGGGCTACATGCTGTATCAGAGAGAGAGAGGAGGGCTACATGCTGTATCAGAGAGAGAGAGGAGGGCTACATGCTGTATCAGAGAGAGAGAGAGAGGAGGGCTACATGCTGTATCAGAGAGAGAGGAGGGCTACATGCTGTATCAGAGAGAGAGGAGGGCTACATGCTGTATCAGAGAGAGAGAGGAGGGCTACATGCTGTATCAGAGAGAGAGAGAGGAGGGCTACATGCTGTATCAGAGAGAGAGAGAGAGGAGGGCTACATGCTGTATCAGAGAGAGAGAGAGGAGGGCTACATGTTGTATCAGAGAGAGAGAGAGAGGAGGGCTACATGTTGTATCAGAGAGAGAGAGAGAGGAGGGCTACATGCTGTATCAGAGAGAGAGAGAGGAGGGCTACATGTTGTATCAGAGAGAGAGAGAGAGAGAGGAGGGCTACATGTTGTATCAGAGAGAGAGAGAGAGGAGGGCTACATGCTGTATCAGAGAGAGAGAGGAGGGCTACATGCTGTATCAGAGAGAGAGAGGAGGGCTACATGCTGTATCAGAGAGAGAGAGAGGAGGGCTACATGCTGTATCAGAGAGAGAGAGAGAGGAGGGCTACATGCTGTATCAGAGAGAGAGAGAGAGGAGGGCTACATGTTGTATCAGAGAGAGAGAGAGGAGGTCTACATGTTGTATCAGAGAGAGAGAGAGAGGAGGTCTACATGTTGTATCAGAGAGAGAGGAGGGCTACATGCTGTATCAGAGAGAGAGGAGGGCTACATGCTGTATCAGAGAGAGAGAGGAGGGCTACATGCTGTATCAGAGAGAGAGGAGGGCTACATGCTGTATCAGAGAGAGAGGAGGGCTACATGCTGTATCAGAGAGAGAGAGGAGGGCTACATGCTGTATCAGAGAGAGAGGAGGGCTACATGTTGTATCAGAGAGAGAGGAGGGCTACATGTTGTATCAGAGAGAGTGAGAGGAGGGCTACATGCTGTATCAGAGAGAGAGGAGGGCTACATGTTGTATCAGAGAGAGAGGAGGGCTACATGTTGTATCAGAGAGAGTGAGAGGAGGGCTACATGCTGTATCAGAGAGAGAGGAGGGCTACATGTTGTATCAGAGAGAGAGGAGGGCTACATGTTGTATCAGAGAGAGTGAGAGGAGGGCTACATGCTGTATCAGAGAGAGAGGAGGGCTACATGTTGTATCAGAGAGAGAGGAGGGCTACATGTTGTATCAGAGAGAGTGAGAGGAGGGCCCACCTGCTCCAGCATGTCCTTGGGCAGATCCTCGTGTTCGTCCATAGTTAGGATGGCCCTCTTGATCTCCTCATTGGTCAGCTTCAGCCTGCAACACAACAGCATTATCATTACCACAGAGGACTACTGTACATCTAAAATGGTCAATAGGAGAGGACACCAGTTTTACCAGTTAATGTCTTGTTATTGATGTGTTAACAGTTTGTTTTAACAGTAATGTACAGTGCATCCATGTTATGTACTATTTGTGTCGCCTCACACAAAAATCAGTAAGGAAATTTAGAGTTGTAGTATCCATTTTGAAAAGCACTGTAAGTATCAGTCATAAAGAGAGTAAAGTCACAAGCTAAATAACCTGTCCCAAACTTTTAGCAGTTGCAGAAGCAAAGAGTCAGTGTTGTACAGTTGAAGTCAGAAGTTTACATACATTTTAGCCAAATACATTTAATCTCAGTTTTTCACAATTCCTGACATTTAATCCTAGTAAAAATACATGTTTTAGTTAAGTTAGGATCACCACTTCATTTTAAGAATGTGAAATGTCAGAATAATAGTAGAGAGAATAATTTATTTCAGCTTTTATTTCTTTCATCACATTCCCAGTGGGTCAGAAGTTTACATACACTCAATTAGTATTAGGTAGCATTGCCTTGAAATTGTTTAACTTGGGTCAAACGTTTCGGGTAGCCTTCCACATGCTTCCCACAATAAGTTGGGTGAACATTGGCCCGTTCCTCCGGACAGAGCTGGTGTAACTGAGTCAGGTTTGTAGGCCTCCTTGCTCACACAAGCTTTTTCAGTTCTGCCCACATATTTTCTATAGGACGAGGTCAGGGCTTTGTGATGGCCACTCTAATACCTTGACTTTGTTGTCCTTAAGCCATTTTGCCACAACTTTGGAAGTATGCTTGGGGTCATTGTCTATTTGGAAGACCCATTTGCGACCAAGCTTTAACTTCCTGACTGATGTCTTGAGATCTTGCTTCAATATATCCACATAATTGTCCTACCTCATGATGCCATCTATTTTGTGAAGTGCACCAGTCCCTCCTGCAGCAAAACACCCCCACAACATGATGCTGCCATCACCGTGCTTCACGGTTGGGATGGTGTTCTTTGGCTTGCAATCCTCCCCCTTTTTCCTCTAAACATAATGATGGTCATTATGGCCAAACAGTTCTATTTTTGTTTCATCAGACCAGAGGACATTTCTCCAAAAAGTACAATCTTTGTCCCCATGTGCAGTTGCAAACCGTAGTCTGTTTTTTTTATGGCAGTTTTGGAGCAGTGGCTTCTTCCTTGCTGAGTAGCCTTTCAGGTTATGTCGATATAGGACTCGTTTTACTGTGGATATGGATACTTTTGTACCAGTTTCCTCCAGCATCTTCACAAAGTCCTTTGCTGTTGTTCTGGGATTGATTTGCACTTTTCACACCAAAGTACGTTCATCTCATGGAGACAGAACGCGTCTCCTTCCTGAGCGGTATGACGGATGCGTGGTCCCATGGTGTTTATACTTGTGTACTGTTGTTTGTACAGATGAACGTGGTACCTTCAGGCGTTTGGAAATTGCTCCCAAGGATGAACCAGACTTGTGGAGGTCTACAATTAGTTTTCTGAGGTCTTGGCTGATTTATTTTGATTTTCCCATGATGTCAAGCAAAGAGCAACTGAGTTTGAAGGTAGGCCTTGAAATACATCCACAGGTACACCTCCTGTTGACTCAAATAATTGAAATTAGCCTATCAGAAGCTTCTAAAGCCATGACATCATTTCTGGGATATTCCAAGCTGTTTAAAGGCACAGTCAACTTAGTGTATGTAAACTTTTGACCCACTGGAATTGTGATACTGTGAATTATAAGTGAAATAATCTGTTTGTAAACAATTGTTGGAAAAATGACTTGTGTCATGCACAAAGTAGATGTCCTAACCGACTTGCCAAAACTATAGTTTGTTAACAAGAAATTTGGGGAGTGGTTGAAAAACGAGTTTTAATGACTCCAACCTAAGTGTATGTAAACGTCAGACTTCAACTGTAAGTCCCAGCTACTAGCCCCCAGCCAGCCAGAGATAGCAGGTGTTTTAAGTCCCAGCTACTAGCCCCCAGCCAGCCAGAGATAGCAGGTGTTTTAAGTCCCAGCTACTAGCCCCCAGCCAGCCAGAGATAGTAGGTGTTTTAAGTCCCAGCTACTAGCCCCCAGCCAGCCAGAGATAGCAGGTGTTTTAAGTCCCAGCTACTAGCCCCCAGCCAGCCAGAGATAGTATGTGTTTTAAGTCCCAGCTACTAGCCCCGAGCCAGCCAGAGATAGTAGGTGTTTTAAGTTCCTACTAGCCCCCAGCCAGCCAGAGATAGTAGGTGTTTTAAGTCCCAGCTACTAGCCCCCAGCCAGCCAGAGATAGTAGGTGTTTTAAGTCCCAGCTACTAGCCCCCAGCCAGCCAGAGATAGTAGGTGTTTTAAGTCCCAGCTACTAGCCCCGAGCCAGCCAGAGATAGTAGGTGTTTTAAGTTCCAGCTACTAGCCCCCAGCCAGCCAGAGATAGTAGGTTTTTTAAGTCCCAGCTACTAGCCCCCAGCCAGCCAGAGATAGTAGGTGTTTTAAGTCCCAGCTACTAGCCCCCAGCCAGCCAGCCAGAGATAGCAGGTGTTTTAAGTCCCAGCTACTAGCCCCGAGCCAGCCAGAGATAGTAGGTGTTTTAAGTTCCAGCTACTAGCCCCCAGCCAGCCTGAGATAGTAGGTGTTTTAAGTCCCAGCTACTAGCCCCCAGCCAGCCAGCCAGCCAGAGATAGCAGGTGTTTTAAGTCCCAGCTACTAGCCCCCAGCCTGCCAGCCAGAGATAGCAGGTGTTTTAAGTCCCAGCTACTAGCCCCCAGCCAGCCAGAGATAGTAGGTGTTTTAAGTTCCAGCTACTAGCCCCCAGCCAGCCAGCCAGAGATAGTAGGTGTTTTAAGTCCCAGCTACTAGCCCCCAGCCAGCCAGCCAGCCAGCCAGAGATAGCAGGTGTTTTAAGTCCCAGCTACTAGCCCCAAGCCAGCCAGCCAGAGATAGCAGGTGTTTTAAGTCCCAGCTACTAGCCCCCAGCCTGCCAGCCAGAGATAGCAGGTGTTTTAAGTCCCAGCTACTAGCCCCCAGCCAGCCAGAGATAGCAGGTGTTTTAAGTCCCAGCTACTAGCCCCCAGCCAGCCAGAGATAGTAGGTGTTTTAAGTCCCAGCTACTAGCCTCCAGCCAGCCAGAGATAGTAGATGTTTTAAGTCCCAGCTACTAGCCCCCAGCCAGCCAGCCAGAGATAGTAGGTGTTTTAAGTCCCAGCTACTAGCCCCCAGCCAGCCAGCCAGAGATAGTAGGTGTTTTAAGTCCCAGCTACTAGCCCCCAGCCAGCCAGAGATAGCACGTGGCAGACAGCCTGAACACTGAGGCTCCACTGGCACACCAACAAAATCATAATGTGCCAGGAAACCAATGAACACACGGTTCTAAAAGACTTGGGCAGAAACACAGGGTAGCTCTCCACACACACAAACAGACACACACACCAGGCTCTGAAGGAGCTAGGCCTGAAGCCCTAGCCTACCACCGCAACCACGGTGCTTTCTGACAGGACTTTGGATGTCTCACAGTCAGCATGCATGATTTAGACACACACGAATGACAGAGCAATTAAGGTTCAGTCATGTCAATATTATTAAATACATATATCCCTTATTCAATGTGTTGGCTAAGAGTGAAAAGGCACGTTAAATGCATCATTTATGCCACTTTGCAGAAAGATAATATTTTCAGTTCTGCAAGCTGGCAACAGGAATGAACCACCACTTGTAACCACAACAATTGAATGAGACAGGAAGAAATAGAAATAGCTGAATCCCTTAAACTTCGAAGTTTCATTCACAGTTGTTAAATTGAGAATGATAGCTACATGAAATTAACTTAGTAGAAAAGACACAGGCCTCTTTGTTAGTGGTTGCTGCCATGGAGACCAGGGGGGACAGTAATGAACCAGAAAATACAGTACTAGTCAAAAGTTTGGACACACCTACTCATTCCAGAGCTTTTCTTTATTTTTACTATTTTCTGCATTGTAGAATAGTAATGAAGACATCAACACTATGAAATAACACACATGGAATCATGTAGTAACCAAAAAGTGTTAAACAAATCAAAATATTTTAGATTTTAGATTCTCCAAAGTAGCCACCCTTTGCCTTGATGACAGCTTTGCACACTCTTGGCATTCTCTCACCCCACACTCTTGGCATTCTCTCACCCCACACTCTTGGCATTCTCTCAACCAGCTTCATGAGGTAGTCATCTGGAATGAATTTCAATTTACAGGTGTGCCTTGTTAACAGTTCCATTTGTGGAATTTCTATCCTTTTTAATGCATTTGAGTTGTGTTGTGACAAGGTAGGGGTGTTATACAGAAGATAGCCCTACTTGGTCAAATACCAAGTCCATATTATGGCAAGAACAGCTCACATAAGCAAAGAGAAACATCAGTCCATCAAGAACTTTGAAAGTTTCATCAAGTGCAGTCGCAAAAACCATCAAGCGCTATGATGAAACTAGCTCTCATGAGGACCGCCACAAGAAAGGAAGACCCAGAGTTACCTCTACTGCAGAGGATAAGTTCATTAGAGTTACCAGCCTCAGAAATTGCAGCTCAAATAAGAGATTGTGTGAATCAGGCCTTCATGGTCGAATTGCTTCAAAGAAACCAATACTAAAGGACACCAATAAGAAGAAGAGACTCGCTTGGGCCAAGAAACATGAGCAATGGACATTAGACCGGTGGAAAGATGTCCTTTGGTCTGATGAGTCCAAATTTGCGATTTTTGGTTCCAACCGCAGTGTCTTTGTGAGACGGAGATTAGGTGAGCGAATGATCTCCGGATGTGTGGTTCGCACCATGAAACATGGAGGAGGAAGTCTGATGGTGTGGGGATGCTTTGCTGATGACACTGTCGGTGATTTATTTAATTAAAGGTACACTTAACCAGCATGGCTACCACAGCATTCTGCAGCAATGTGCCATCCCATCTGGTTTACACTTAGTGGGACTATCATTTGTTTTTCAACAGGACAATGACCTAAAACACACCTCCAGGCTGTGTAAGGGCTATTTGAAGTGATGGAATGCTGCATCAGATGACCTGGCCTCCACAATCACCCGACCTCAACCCAATTGTGATGGTTTGGGATGAGTTGGACTGCAGAGTGAAGGAAAAGCAGCCAACAAGTGCTCAGCATATGTGGGAACTCCTTCAAGATTGTTGGAAAACCATTCCATGTGAAGCTGATTGAAAGAATTCCAAGAGTGTGCA
Source organism: Salmo salar (assembly GCF_965601325.2). Lineage (NCBI taxonomy): Eukaryota > Metazoa > Chordata > Actinopteri > Salmoniformes > Salmonidae > Salmo > Salmo salar. The sequence goes on from NC_138299.1 coordinate 32,348,987, forward strand.
AAGCTGTCATCAAGGCAAATGGTGGCTACTTTGAAGAATCTGAAATATAAAATATATTTGTTTTTTGGTTACTCCATGATTCCATATGTGTTATTTCATAGTTTTGATGTCTTCACTATTATTCTACAATGTAAATATTTGTAAACCCTTGAATGAGTAGGTGTGTCCAAACTTTTGACTGGTACTGTAGTTCCTGACCAACATCATTCCATTACAAAAATACATATATCATTCTTGGCTGCACTTGATGCTTAAACACATCGTCAAATATGAAAGTTTCCCTCAACTCGAGTCAAAGTTTATGTAAATACAGAATTGCCGAAATGGTAGAGTAAATCTGCATTTAATGTAACTTGGCTGTGTACAGTAACAGAGGTCTGTGTGTGTGTGTGTGTGTGTGTGTGTGTGTGTGTGTGTGTGTGTGTGTGTGTGTGTATACATGCGTGTGTGTGGAGAGAGCCATTTAAAGCACTCATTAGATGGATACAATCACAATAAGTGATGTCCACTAATATAAGTAGGACATACTTCTGCTATGATGTCATGGGGTAGAAACTGTCAATTACTAACCGAGAGAGGAGGATGTTACAGTTCTGGGCTCTGCGACCGTCGATGACTGACAGCTCCTTGACCTTCTTGGAGGTCACTGTGTCATCTTCAGACTCTTTCTGGATGGAGAACATTTGGGAGGGAGGGAAGAGTTGGAACATGAAGAGTAATACTCAGTGGATAACATCCAACAGCTGAACGTTGCGTTCATATAAACACACAGTTTTATATAATTTATCATACTTAGGCACTTTTGGATGAAGGCTAGCGTGCAGAACACAACGATGTCTTGTTGCACTACTGTATATGACCTTAAATGACACACTAACAGAGCTAGAGTTTGACTGCGTTACTGTTTAATAAACACACAATTGTATATCATTCATCACACTTAAGCACTTTTGGATGCAGTATTTGCTGAACGCAGCAAAAGCTTGTGACTACATGACCTTAATAATACTCTCTCTGGGAGAAAGAGCCACACCCAGTACACCAGGGTTGTATTCATTAGGGCACACTCAGCAAAATGTTTTGCAACGGAAAACAAAAATGAGCGTTTTTTTATGATACAAGTCCATGTAATCCCTCCCTGTTTCAGTCAGTTTTCGTTTTGTTCCTAATGAATACGGCCCATGAATAACAGTGCCCCAAGGCTGTTTGGTGGAGGGCTGTGGCTGACTCACACCAGCATACATTTTAGCTGTTGAACAACGGCAATAGGAACAAGTATTTTTATTAAGGCTTCTTCCATTTCCCCACCTGCTGTCTCATATGTCCATAAAAAACTATGGTGCATAGTAACCAGTCAGCAACAGACAAATAGACACCAGATAGTGACACACACACACACAATAATCCATGACACAATACCCATATGCATGCACCATCAACCTTAACAAAAGCCCAGGATGCACAGGAGACACACAGTACGAACATAAAACAGAAAATTGTTCCTCTGACTGGGTCAGTATATGAAACTGCCAAATGGAGGACAGCTGGGAAACAGGCTGTGTGAAATGGTGTGTTTGGCGAATAAGTGCTTGTTTTTATTTGGGGGGGCTTCACTCAAAGAATACAGGAGAGATTTGTTTTTGGAAAACGGATATCTGGCACTTTTTATAGTTGCAAGACTCCAGCTGCTTGCAGAATTGACTGCGTGCCACAAAACCAATTTGGCTAATTATGCACAGAAACATCTTGAAATGGTAACCAATAAAACTGAAATAGTTCATTCAAACAACGTGGTGGTGTGTTAAGAAGTATATTCTAAAAAGACTTGACTGAAAGAATGAATCCACAGAAACACAGAGGCTACAGGAAGACATGGCTTTCACAAGTATTTCACCTACGGACACGGACACGGACACACACACACACACACACACACACACACACACACACACACACACACACACACACACACACACACACACACACACACACACACACACACACACACACACACACACACACACACACACACACACACACACACACACACACACACACACACACACACACACACACACACACACCAATCCCCATGCAGTCATAAAGAGGACAGAGTCGAGTGAGAGAGAGAGCGAGAGAGAGAGCAGAGTACGATGAAGGACGGTAATGAGCATGAAGACAGACACGTCGCAGACGCAGAGCAGGGTCAGAGCAGGGTAAAGGACACATCGAGAGGTCAGAGGTCACTCACCTTATTGTTCAATGTTAAGAAGTCCTAAACAGGCGGGTGGGCAGGAAGCAAGGAAGATGCAGCATTCATTATTATTAATTACAAGATGCAGTAGGCTATGTATGGTGAATTACAGCAAAAAGGGCCAGCTCAGCAGATCAGTGATGCATTTGTTTGTGAGGACAAGCAGAATCCTGAGTAGCAGAGTGAGTCAGAGATGCAAATAACTGTGTTCAGACACATCATGAACAGCATGGCTTAAAACTCATAAAGTCCTTATACGACAAAAGGAATTCCATGCAACTTTATTTGTACCATTAAGGGCAGTTAGTAATGGAAATAGGGCCCTAGTCTAACCTTTATAATCACAGTCTTATTAGGTTGGTTATGGGAAAAGCTATCTGGAGGATTTCAATTGAACACCGTAGACAATGTGGACATATAGAGGCTTAATGAAATATGCCACGCTTCTCATGCAGCACTAGTAAACTATCCAAGGACCACGTTATCAGCATGGCTACTTCCTGTTGTAAACATTCCTGTTCTGTCTGGTTCCCTGTAACACTCACAAGGTAGATGACTAATTTGAACAGACCTAAATAGCCTGGTCCCAGATCTGTTTGCGCTGTCTTGCCAATCCTTATGGTTATTGTCATCCTAGGAGTTGGCAAGACAGCACAAACCGATCTGAGACCAGGCTATAAAAAAAGCACTGTAATGGCCTGATATCCTTCTGAGCCAGTTCCAGACAAAGTGTTGAGAAGTGCTGCTGGAAGCATTCAGTTATGGAGTGCAATGGCATGCATGTGTTTATCACTAGCAAGCAGTGTTTGTTGGAACAGCATGGTCGGTGGCCTTGGAAATGCTCTGAATAGTTATATGCAAATTGTTAAGAAATGATTTGGGGTCTTGTGTCCTGTCCTTAAGGGTGAATTGATATGTACTGAAATGCCATTTCCCTACAGTAATACTTTGGTATTTAGGTGTTAACTGTACCTGCTGTCTCTGGTACGCAGAGAAGGTCTTCTCGATGTCCTCAAGGTCCAGGATTTTGAAAACATTGATGTCATCGACGTCCGTCCACACAGTGCCCTCCAGCTTATTCTGCAACAAAACAAAACAGCCCCCATCCATAACTAAGACTGTAAAGGCTTATTCAACTAGAACACAGGCCATACACCCCTGAAACTTTAGAGGTTACAACAACAACATAAAAACACACCCAGGGCTTGTTTGCTATATTGATTTCATGCCATTGTGCAAACAATGCAAGAGATAAAGCATTGGGCCATCCTTATCCTTCATTCCCCCTGGCCACTCTGAGGCGTAGCTACAAAAACACTAGTTTCTGTTTGCCTCAGCAGCACAACAATCACTCTCTCTGTTATGAACAGAGATGCACAAAACACCTAATTTACAGGCTATTCCCTATTAAGTGCATTCATTTTGACCGGCCCTGGTCAAAAGTAGTGCACTTTATAGGGAATAGGGTACCTGACTAAGCAGCACTCACTGACCTCAGCCAGCTTAGCCCAGTTGAATGACTTGAGTGGGTTGGAAGGCTGGGGGATATTCTTCTTCTTCAGACCAGGTCCCATTGGAGCTCCAGGGGGAGGAGGGAGACCGAAGGGAGCCATGCCCGGAGGAGGTGGGGGTCCCCCGGGTGGAGGGGGTGGAGGGGGTGGCGGTGGAGGCATGCCCTGAGTGAGTGGTAGAGGGGCTGGGATCATGCCAGCCTGCATCGGAGGGGGTGCTGTGGGACCTCCAGGGGCCCCAGGTATGAATGGAGGACCACCAGGAACACTTGGATTTGGCCTCTGAAAATGATGTGAGACATTGGGATGGACAATCGATTAGCACTGGATGTACTTCAATATTTGATATGTTCCATCATGGAAATCCTAGAAACTCTCTGTTCTAACTACAACAGTTCCAATCAACATATATTAACTTGGAAGAACATCACAAGGCAATGTTGTTGTGTGGATGTTCATGTCTAACTGTGCTCTAACCAAACACCCGCTGTATCCGCTCCTAAACTGAACTGAGCTAAGGGGAAAACCATGCGGTTTGGACAGTGAAGGACGCTGGCTAGCTAGTTTTTCAAGCTATTTACCAAGGACAGCAACCACTGTCATCTGGAGGACTATTCAAAATGTGTTATTATTTTGGTCTTTGCACAGTTGAATTATTTAGGCCATGTGTTGTTTACGTCAATTCAGCTTTTAGCTGTGAATGTGTTTGTTTGATGTTTGAAGAGAACCACAATACAAATATGTTGTTATCGTTTTCTCCTCAACGGTTTTTGTTGCATTGTATCCACATTTGTGGTTGTATTTGAGTTTTTAAATTGTCAAATAAATCCGAAAGAAGACATTAGCCTGGTCCCAAATCTGTTGTGCTGTATAGCCAACTCCTATGATTGTTGTTTAGCATGACAATGTCAATAGGAGTTCGCAAGACAGTATAAACAGATCTGGGAACAGACTACGAGGACAGAGGCCATGTTTGACGTTCAACTGTGCCATAACCAAAACATTGTGCATTTATTCCTGATTGGAAAAGCTAAAGGGAGGAGGAGGATGTAAAGATGTGATTGTGTAATGTAAAATTACAATGCAATTTCTAATGCTATTGTATTTTTCATGGAATCTTGGAAGATTAGCCCTATTGTGAGCTAAACAAGCAAACAGACGTACAGTGTTGAGGTCATGCAGCTGGGCGGAGAGGTCGGCCACTTGCTGCTTGACCTGTTTGTGCTCGCTGGACTCTTTCTCCAGCTTCTCCTTCATCTTATTCAGCGTCTGCATCATGTCCTCCTTCTCCTGGGTCTTGGCGTCACACTCGCGTTCCTTCTTGTCAAACTTCTGCTGTAGCTCATGGTGCTCTGTGAAACCAGATCAGACGAGATCAAACCAGACCATACCATACCAGATCAGATCAGATCAAACCAGATCAGTCAGCAGTATGATGATACACAGTACAGAAGGTTCTGCCTTCAGATAGTTCCATCGCTAATAGAAACCAGAGACCATTAGTGTTTGTACCTTTTCTCATTTTCTCCGCCTGTTCTTTCCACTGTTTGACTTCATTCTCGTTGACCAGCCTGAGCAGTACAACACAGGAGGTTATGCTCGGTATCTGAGGTATTAAGACATCACAACACCACTGCACAATCCCACTAGGCTTTACATCCCACTGAGGTTAGGCGTAGGCTCAGTTATAAAAACAGATTCATTAGACAAGTCATTGGTGATCAGAGTTAACAACAGGGAACCTGAAAGCTTCTTCTAAACCAGAGACAGTCAGACTTTAGATTTGCAGGAAGCAGCTGCAGTAGGTTGACTGATGTTTCTGTCTATGTGTGTTTGGAAATGTACATCTTACTGATTTCCTCATCCAAAAAACAGATCAAAGCACTTTCATTATGGATTAAGAGTTCGGGATTATATTTCCAAAAACAAATTATGAAAATCCCTGTAAAATCCACAAAATGACTTGCTGATTTGTGGCAAGTATTAAGGGATCAGGGTATTCATTCTAGACCAGCAGATAGTATTGAAAAGGATTGTAAAATGAAGGAGATCATGGGAAATATAGATACATAGAAATGCTGATTTACATTTAGCATTTGTGATGTACAGTACCTTGATCACTTGATCAAGAGTGATTATGATTATGGCCACTGTATTAAGCCTAGGATAAGATGAACTCATGAGTAAATATACAGTGCAGAGTTTTGTCTTGATCCCCATATTTGGGTTTAAAGCCATTTCTAGAACGAAGCATGTTAAATAACACATGGAGATTTACGATGATGACAGTCGGTGCTCTGCCATGCGAGGTGGGGAGGACGTCAAACCGACTCAGACATGTCAAAACATTTATCCCCCTGTCGTTCCTCTCCTATCACTCACATTCGCACCACGTTCTTCACGTTGAAGTTCTCCAGAGGGGTGACGTCAGGGTCGTGACCTTTGTCGTTCTGAAGGACGATCTGCTGCACGATGCGGTCCAGGAGGAGCCAGTACTGCACCGTGTTCCCACTACGCTTGTCTGAGAGGAAAGAGGAGAGCACTTTATTAATACACAAAAGGGAAATTTGATTGCACCAGCCAATGCATACGCAACAATGAACATCTAGGGCTGGGTTCCTGAACACAAACTAAGTCTAGTCCTGGAGTAAAAAGCATGTTCAATGGAGATTGTCCATTGAGAGTGCTTTTTAGTCCAGTACTAGGCTAAATCCATGTCCGGGGAAACAGTACCATACACATAGCAACACATTAGGGGATAGTGTAAGTGGAGAGATCAGTCTGAAGTCAGCTCCCTCAGGCCACCATACCCACAGCTAATGCAATGTGGAGGAACAGCATTACCGCTATAATGTAGAAAGTTCTTATCGACAGATAGAACACCTTCTAGATTTAAATACCTCACATAGGCAGAATTCCAACAATCATTTCCAGATATTTTGAATTACCTAGAGGACATCATTTTAACTGCCGTCCTAAAAAGGCACTAAAAACACAGATTTATTACCACTTCGGATCCCTCAGAGAAAAAAAACAGTCCAGTTCTCAAATATTTAAAATGAGGAGAGGCCTGTAGACTCTTGGTGAACCCAAACAACTGTAGAGAAATGGCGAACGGCGGGCAGGCAGCACTTACAAGGCATAAGGAGACAGTGCTGTAAGACAGATATAAAGTGCGGGTGTGCATCTGTGTGGCTCATCTTCTTCTTTATGAGCTCAAACACTTGCGTGGCACTTTTTGTGTCAATGTGCACCTGCAACAACAACAACAATGTGATATTACAACTAGTGGACAGAGAAGTGACCATTGTAAACTACATGAACTGTACAGGTCAATCGTTACTCACGGTGTCAAAGCGTTTTGCCAACGACAGTTCATCCTCGTTTCTCAGCATCTCAAAGAAGTCCAAATGCCTAGAAGACAACAAACACCTCATGGTCAGACACAATCTCCTGCAGTTGGGTATGACGGTGTGGTCTAGATCTGAAATGTACTATACCAGTCTTGACTTCACTCACCTGTCTAATGTTGAGTTGTCGTGGGACCTCAGTTTATCGATGACCGGCTGGATGCCCAACATAAGGAACTCGTACCTCAGGTGAATTCTGAACTCAAAGCTTGACTGCGGAGTACAGTACACATAGCAGTTAGACTCTCTGAAGACAACCAACAGGACCATGAGAGGGTAAAGACTTAGAGAGGAAGTGGAGCACTCACCTCCCCTGCTCCCTGACTGAGCACTGCATTGATGAAGGACATGATGGCTGTTTTCAGGTTGACCTCGTCCCTGTAACGCCCCGTACTCCTGTCCAGGTCATTCAGCAGAGTCTAAGACATTAGAAAAGGACAGAAAGAAGGAATAAGCATCAGTAAAGACATTGTTATTCTAGGTGTATGGACATGAGAAAAACATTGCTGTGGTCGTAAACACAAAACTATTTAGAGTAACGCCTGAAAGTTCAATATGTTGAGTGAATGAGACCATGAAACACGACTCTGGATCAGTTTTAACACAGGATTAAGGAAAGCCTTGGGGTAACACATTACAGTGTGAAAATCCCAAGTGAACGCTTGGCTAGAGTGGTGTCTATGTGGTATAGGAGTCTGTCCCTCCACCTGGAAGCGAGTCCTCTCGCAGGCAAACTTCTGGTAGTGCAGCATAGCCTCCAGGATCTTCCTGTGGCCTCCTGGCACCAGACAGACAGCACCCATGATCTCCAGCACCGCCACCTTGGTCTTGACGTTCTCAGTGGCCAGGCTCTGGGCGATGATGTTGATGCTCTCTGTGTGGGAGAGCACGTGGGAGCGGCCCTGGGAGTTGTTCATCAGGGCCTTGATGCAGCCGATCAGCGACGTGTGGATCTGGGACTCGGTGGTGTCGTAGTCCATGCTCTTCAGGAAGTTCAGGATGCAGGTTAGGCCGTCCAGGTCGATGAACCGCGTCACAAACCTTTAGAGGAAGAGGAGAATTGAGGTTAAAAAGGTCAGAGACAGAGGCGCATCGAAATGACACCCTATTCCCTATGTAGTACACTATTTTTGACCAGAGCCATATAGGCCCTGGTCAAATGTAGTGCACTACGTAGAGAATAGGGTGCAATTTTGAATGCACCCAGAAACAGATCACGTTTACTATAAATCCCATTCTGTTCCTGAACAATACACAATCAGTGCCTACTACTCTCCTCTTTGACTTTGACGAGAAACTCATTTCATAGTTGACTGGGTTTCATTAGAAAATGGGGAGATGGCAATATCAAACAAGCTATATACATTAGTGAAACTGCTGGGGGGGGGGGGGCTTGACAGGTGTATGGGTGTGTGTGCATCTGTTCGTATGCGTGTTCAATATATGCCAGTGGAATTGAACAGTGGCAAAATAAACATCTTTAGCCAGCAGTCAAGCACCATTTAGCACAATAACACAGGATGGAGGAAAACAGAGAAAGCTCATTGGTGATAGACTACTAGGGGTTAGAGGTCAAAGGTGAGAAGGGCAGTGTTGACCTAACCTCTGGAGGACCTTAAGGAGAAGACGTATTACGCCACGTGTGTCGGGCTAGTCTACTAAGTGTGGGCTACAGGGCTGTAATATCATATTAATGCAGTGGTGTTTGGACTGGAGAGGGAAGTGGCAGCAGATGAATGAGCTGGGGCTGTTGAATGGCTCTCAATACAAAGTCTAGCCTAGTGATCAATCATATTACATCACTCTAATGACAATAATTGGACTCTGGGAGACCCTGAGCACAGTGAATTAACCCATCCTCCTTTGTGCAAATAGCAGACTCATTAAGGCACTCTCTGCATTGTTGGGAAGGGCCCGTAAGTAAGCATTTCACTGTTAGTCTACACCTGTTGTTTATGAAGCATGTGACGAATAACATTTGATTTGTCATCCTCTATTATGACTTATAGAAAATAGAATATGAGTTTATTATAATTAATGACTCAACAAAGAAAAGGAAACTCTATATCATGTGATCTACATGGATATTATTACAATAGGTCCATCTCACAAGCAAGGCTATCCAGTGCAGTAACGTCGCACTGCAATTCTTTAGTTTTCTGCCTTTGGTTTCACAGACACATACTGTAAATAGCGCACATCATAAATGAATGCATGCATATGAGAACAAGATGGATAAAAAGGAGCATGAGTGTGTCAGTGTAACTGGTATACCTCATTGGTTGAGTCCTTAGAGCGGTCTTCAAGCTCTCTATGGTCTTGTTCCTCTCTTCCTCATCCTCCTTTTCCAGCGCAATAAGAGTCTTCCTCTGTTGATGAAAACATTGAGAAAACTTGTTAGACGAGAAGACTCAATGACAATGTACTCACTTATCAAACTCAAAGGATGTCCTGCAAGGCTCTGTTCTAGGACCAGTACGGTTCTCTCTTTGTTCCCAGGCCAGATTAACTTTGACCTATGATTCACGGTGCTGGGAAGGAACCTGCTCAGTAAGCTAGTATCCCTGGCTGTAGACCAACAGCAGGCAGCTCTTATCCCATTATCCCAGTGGCCCACCGGTAGTTCCTTCATGGATACATGACTGGAGTTCATTTCCTCTACAGGGTCTGGAGCAGGCTACACACTGTGGTAACAGTTAGGTTAGGGATCCAACCAGAACCTCTCACCTGCCAGCCCTAGTGCTATTCTACTGCCCTGGGAAAATATCATAAATTAGCCCACAGGGTCCAGAGGAAGTGTGTGGAGATTTAACACCACACCTCCAAGGTGCGAGAACCCATTGAAGAAACATAGATGAACTTCACCAGCTTGTCAAATAGTGCATGTTCAGGTGGACAAGCCTTCTCAGGTCATCATCATTTTCAATACCTTAGCAGGTTAAATAAAGGTAATACTAAATAAAGGTATCTTTGACTTATATACACTGTAAGGGTTTTCATAGTTGTTTACAGATGTGAGATATATCTAGCGTTATAAAAAGACACACACAGAGATCCCCCTCCAGGCAAACCTATAAAAGTAATTGATATTACCCCCCTAATTTACTCCAATTTCCCAAAGATTTAGCATCAGACCATAAGCTTTTAGAAAGAAACCGTAGCGGCAAGTGGAACACCAAAATCACATGACTACAGCATGTCTTCATGGTTGGCTGGTTGTTGTGCGTTATTGTTTTGCATCTGCATGGTTAGCTTTGATTGTCAAGTACAGATTGGGTATTTGATGAGGGGAGAAGGACACTTACAGCAGCCATGGAATTCAACTGGTCGATGTAGAACTCTGGCCAGCTAGTCGCACCCTTGCTCTCTTCTCCCTCCTGAAAACAGACAGTCAAAGGGTTAGATACACACACACACACACACACACACACACACACACACACACACACACACACACACACACACACACACACACACACACACACACACACACACACACACACACACACACACACACACACACACACACACACACACACACACACACACACCTTCCTCCACCACCGCATGAACTCCTACATTTCCCTTGACCATCATATCATCATATTATCCTGACATCCAAACCATGTATTGAACAGTACAGCACAAAGCCTGAGAACAGAGCAGTCCTCCAAAGCCTAATAACCCCCATATAACCCAACCCACTAGTGTGTAATTGCTGCGGAACTCCTTCCAGTGACAATGGAAGTGTGTGAACTGGACTGCCCTCAGTCATTTCCAGCCCAGTCTCCCTTTGAGACCACAACCACACCATACATGTACTCTCAGGCTCTCACCTGGCTCTCTGGCTCACATATACTGTATAAGGTTTCTGTCTAGCTGGAGAGGAATTAGGCTCAAGTGGTCCATTTTGTCTGAGGTTTTTGGCTGGGCATGAACAGTCTAGAGTGATGTCCAGTACATGCCTTCTCCCTCCTTAGTTATGGGTTCTCAACAGATGGTAGCATTTGCTTTCTATAAAGGTTGATGTTCTGAAACAATGCCATCGTACATTCACTGCAATGACCAGGACAAGACATCTATTGAGACCAGCCTTCCTTCCACATGTTCTCTCAAACATTCTTCCACAATCATTTCAAAAGAGAAAACTCTTCCAGATGCCATTTCTTTCTTCCTGATGAGGGGATAGTAACTCAGACTCCCATCCATCCTCATCACATGAGCAATGAGATTATAAGGATGAAACCAGGCTGTATTTCAGGCAGCTGAACTCAGACAGCTGAAGGCAGCTGAATTCAGTTTTCTAGTTCCATTATTGTGTAGTCCCCTTGTAATTGACGCCACTCCAGGTGTGGTTAGATACTTGAGCTGAGGCCTCTTCGTTTAACTACCCAGCTGATCTATCTCTCCACAAAGTGGCTTTTCTCACAGGCTTAGTAAAGGTCAACACAATATCCAATTAAAGGGGTCCACAAAGCAGACTCATCCTCTGTGAAAACAAAGGAGCAGGATCTATCTCAGACTCCCATCCATCCTCATCACATGACCAATGAGATTATAAGGATGGAACCAGGCTATATTTCAGGCAGCTGCATTTATTAAATGGTTGAGTAGATCTTCATTCAAAAATAATATCCCTTAAGGGAAAGAGAGGGCCTTTAAGCAATCACTATGCTCCAATCACTAATTCCCTGATGTGTGAGGGTCCAGTTGGACACCATGAAGGTCACAGCTGTGTGGTGGCAAGGCACACATTGATTAGCATCCATCATGAACCACAGAAAGTCCAGTGCAGGACCATAGATACAAGCCAGAGATACACTTACAGACGGAGGCCAAACAGTGCTCATGAGTTGTCCAAGAGAAGGAGTGGGTCAGCTGGAATGAGGTCCGTAGTAGTGACCACTACTATAGTACTTACATCACAGAGAATGCTAAAAGGAACCCCGTATTGACCACCTTGGCAGCTGGGGCTGGTAGATTCAGGTAAAGTGGGGGTGAGATCTAGTCTACAATCCAAACTGAATATTGCTTGATTTCACTATTGTGTCACTTCACCGATCAGCAATAGTGAAACAGAGCAGTTTGGATATCAGTCTAGGTGAGAACCGTGATGTTACTGAAACAAGATGTTGACCCCAGTAAGGGAACTTACTAGAGTGTACGCTGGACATGAAATGTTATGCAAATATGACAGGAAGTGAATAAGTGCTACCTTGGCTCGGAGAGCCCAACACCTGCTATTGGCTACTGGCAATGCCACTCAGCACACAACATGGAAAGACAGCTGCCTACTGCTCGAACAAACAGCAGCTGCACTGGCGTTTCTATGGCAGCACTGCAGTACTCTCTCTCTCAACGTGGTCTTACAGGGCAGGACATGCCAGACAACAGAAACCCACCAATTACAGAGCTTTTACAGACCAGGGGGGGACCTCACATTCAGCCAAACCCTATCCTTTATGAAGTCAATCCCATGAAATACCTCACTGGATAAAACTTTATCGTTTAGGTTAGGTCTGTGTGTTGGAGGCATGACCTCAGTATGTATGTACTTTAATACAGCCAGTCTTCTATATTCATATATTCACTAGTGAGATTTATGAGCTACAGTCGGTCATGACAGATGAGAACGTCCTTCCAGGAAATGTATCCAATCCATTAAAAGGGAACAGCACAACTCCCCAATGCTGGGGTTAAGTTCCTGTTAGAGCGCTGCAACACCAGCGGAGGGCTTTGATGTGTTGACTAGGCTGAATTGGGGTTAAGGCACGGAGGTGGGGAATGGAGGGGGACTGGGGCTGTGTTGGCCCCATGTTTTGTCTGGCAGCAATGATAAAAGAGCTCTTTCACCGAGACTGAGAGGATACAGTAGATCTGCTCTCTCTCGCTGCCTGACCACTCACTCACCCTCTCTCTCACCATCTCTCTCTCTCGCTACCTGACCACTCACTCACCCTCTCTCTCACTGTCTCTCTCTCTCACTGCCTGACCACTCACTCACCCTCTCTCTCACCGTCTCTCTCTCTCTCTCGCTGCCTGACCACTCACTCACCCTCTCTCTCACCATCTCTCTATCACACTGCTCTCTCTTTCCATCTTTCCATCCCCCTCTCCCTCCCTCCCCTCCCCTTTCTCTATTCCCCTCCCTCCCTCCCCCTCTTCTCTAACTCTCTCACAGTCCAGCTGCAAAACCAGCTCATTTGTTTAAGTCGCAATGAAAATATTTTCCAAAAACTGGCAGAGCTCAGCAGACATTCTCTCTAGATCCTGTAGCTAATGTCACACACACACACACACACACACACACACACACACACACACACACACACACACACACACACACACACACACACACACACACACACACACACACACACACACACCACACACACACACACACACACACACACACACAATCTCAAGCAAACACAGTACAGAGAAACAAATCAACACATGGAGGTTACATGCATACTAACTACTTGTCAAGTGGCCTTAAACTTACCTTCTTCTTGCTGCAGTACATCTGCCATTTTTTTTCAGCTGGCAGGGCGAACATGACTTCCCTGTGTTTCCCTGACAGGTCCAGCTCCTCCTGCAGAGAGAGAGAGGAACAGAGTACTGTGTTAGTGGGATATTAGGCACCTCCATGTCCAACACACTTTCATGAACTTGTGGTAAGAGGGACTATCTAATCTTTCCTGATCCATGGAAAACTCGCATTATGCTAATGTTAAGCTGATCCGGTGTTCTTCAGTGATCCTGGCTTTGTGATTTCTCACAAGATTTTCTTTTCGCTTTCTGACTTCAAACTGGTTTTGTGAGTAAGACAGGAAGCGGATTGATCAAGCTAAAGATATGAGAAGATGTGCTGATAATAGAAAGATACATTATGAACTCAAATGGTCCATGTGGATGTGTCTGCTGTTCCATGCATCTAAACCAGCCTGCAGTGTGATTGATCCCCTATCTGCTCTCTGTATTTCTGTTCCCAATCATGACCATTTACATCCAAACATCCACTGTCCCTGCAATATCAGATTAATATTGACATCCCATAGAATTCCATTGGACAGATTCCAGACAGGACGGCTGCCAAGTGGGATATCAATTCTTAAATTAAGAGTGACCCGATAACACCCTATTTCAATGACAACAACCATAATGCATTAGCATTCCTGGCTGGACTGGATCATTCTCAAACGATATGTTTGGCCGCAAATATATCAACTTCATGTGCAAGTTATTATGCACCGCCAGGTCAAGTATCTATCTCCATAACAGCACTGTGATGACTGGAGGAGGAGGGGAAAAAAATACATGCAAAACTGTTTTTACCAACAGACATCATGAAATGTGGCTAACATAAAACCAATCTAAACAGAGTAGCTTTAGCAGAGCAGATAGTCCAGTGTGAACAACAGGCATACCAGAGAGAAAACGTCACTGCCAGATGCCACATCTCTTCTCCAGGTCTGCCAAGCTACAGGCCTGATCTTATCCAGACGAGCCCTATGGAACCCCAAGTCAGAGACACAACTGGCCGGTGCATCAACGGATGGAGGGACGGAGGGACAAAATGGAGGAGTGAAATAACAGAGATAGCTAGAGCGTTTCCTCCATCGTTTAGCTGCCAACCTTCGAGGTAATATAAATAACTTCAAAGAGAAGAACGAACACAGGTCTCACTATGTTTCCTGTATTCCTCTTCTTCTTTCGAAGATGGTTGGCAACATCCCCTCATCAATCAGTGTTTTGGACTATTTTCTTCCGTTTCGTGCCCGCTGAACATGGCCCAAGCCATATTTCCCTCGTCCTGAGGCATTGAGCCAGGCTGTTTACCAGACTAGGGTTTAGGCTGACACTGTTTGACATATCTGTTTTGGCCCATTGTGAGAGGTCCCGTCAGGACACAATGGCTGCAGATGGGTTCTCTGCAGGAGGCCTGTTTGGCCAGTGCCGAGTGACTCGGCAGAGCATGTGCAGCCCTGCAAGGAGCCCAACAGTACCACTGGCTGCTCTGCTGGCTGCTGCTTGGAGGGGACAGGCACTGTCACCCCCTGCCTGCACAGACGCTCACTGGCCCCCTGCTCAATGGAGTCTGCAGAGCTAAATGAAGATGAGCTGTATGGTCCCACTCACGGCAGTTAACCCTTTAATGGATCATTAATGAGAGGAACCAGAAGATCACAGAGAGGTTTGGTCACAGAGAGGTTGGGATTATGAGAATGAGGACTAGGAAAAAGCCATTCTCTATCTTCATAGAGGCATGAGCACTGGCCCTTAGTTAACACTGTGATGACCATACAAACAGGAAACCATGGGCCTCTGAGCTTTCTGAACGTTCCTTTTTCTGAAATACTGTATGGTTGCCGTGCAGAGGGCAGTCTACATGTGTTATAGTGTTAAAGCTATTAGTAAAGCACCTTTATATTGCAGTCAAGAAACATTGACTTTGCTGGAAACAAGCAAACATAGAGTATATCAGAGGACATACAGTATATAAAAAACCAGCCCCTCCCTTAGTGAGTATTTATGAGTCAATAACACAGCCAGGCCCTGGAAACAGAGTTGAAGAAAAGCAAGTGCAGACCTGGCCGCGTCGCCTTCCAACATGGCAGCCGTCCACGTATCCCTCACATGTGATTAAGCTAGTTAAATACTTCACAGTCCTGAAAGCTTCTGATTCGATTGTAATCATGTAATAAATGAAAGCCAAACGAAAACATTTACGTCCAACGCAATCATTTTGTTTAAAAGTCATCGTGGACAAGAGTGCTTTTTATGGCAAGATCCCTTTACTAGTCATCTATTTATAGTGTCGAGCTGAACCAAGTACCAACCGGCAGCTCTGTATGGGGGAGAGAGGCAGAGTAGAGAGAGACAGAGAGACAGACAGAGAGACAGACAACAGAAAAACAGACAGAAAGAGAGAGAGACAGAGAGCAAGAGTAAGCATGTCAGCATGGCAGTGGGCCAAGCCCAGCCCTGGAACAGTACGTACCACAAGCTCAGAGAACATGGCATCCAGCTCCTCCTCAGGCGGCATGGGCAGGGAAGGCGCCATGGTCTGTAGGGTGAAGTTACTGTCATGGCGGAGGCGGTAGGTGATCTCCGGGTGATCACTCCCTTTAAAACAGCAGAATATATCAGAAAAGCCCCGCCCTGGACGCTTGCGAGGGGCCATGGCTTGGCAGTGGCGGGGTCTGGGCACTTTCTAGGGAACGTTACCGTCTCTCACAACGGCTCCCTATAGAAGGAGACAAGGGGAAACTGTTAGTGGAATACATGGTCGGAGTGGTTTCACCAGGTATTTGTCACCCAAAGGGCGTCACTTCTAACAACAAGGGTGTGGTCTATATCACCCTCCAAAGTTGTGGTAATGTCATCCCCAGGGCGTGGTGTATGTCACTCAAATGTGAGTGGCTGAGTTCCAAAACACAGGCCTAAATGTACAGCTACATAACCAGATCCAACAATGTGTCGAGGTAAAGAGACACAGAGTCCCATGTCAATGGGAGAGAGCCATCACTGGACTATTGGCTTCTCTATAGAGAAAACACAGTGCTACACTACAAATAATATGCCAGAGTCTGATTTATTCAAATAATTAGATAAAAGCAAAATGGTTTGATGTTTAGTAACAAGCCAACCCTTCATCATCATGTGCTTCACATTGCAGGGCTCCTGTCTCCTTTCTCCCCCACTGTAGACTAGAAGGTGAAAGATTCTCTGATACTGAGATACACACACCATGTATGACCATGTAGAGGTGTCTGTACCCCCATCCAGTATAGCATCACCATATTTGGTCATGTGGATGTGCACAGTTGACCAGGTTCCAGGGGAAGTAGCATAAACCACCCAACACATAAACCGAGAGAGAGACAGACAGAGAGAGAGCGACAGAAAGAAAATAACAAAATAAAGAAAAAAATGAAGAGAGAAAGAAAGACCAAAAAAGAGAGAAAAAAAGAGAGAAAGAGAGAGATAAAGAGAGTAGAGTTATACTGAGGGGCCTCAACCTGCTGTATTCCTCTCTGTGACCCTATACAGCAGGACCAGGATTTACAGTGTGAGCTCCAAAAGTATTGGGACAGTGACACAATTGTTGTTGTTTTGGCTCTGTAGTCCAGCACTTTGGATTTGAAACGATACAATGACTATGAGGTTAAAGCGCAGACAGTCAGATTTAATTTCATCCATATCGGGTGAACCGTTTAGAAATTACAGTACTTTTTGTACATATTGTCGTCGTCGTCCCCCCATTTTAGGGGACCAAGTTATATTTATGCCTGCTCCTAGTCTCACTCATCATTATTCAAGATTCATTCAGGATTATCCGTATTTTCATGGTAGCATCCACATAATGTAGAAGTGTTTAGAAACATATTCTATTCTTATCTACAAATAAAAGTGACTCCACAATGACACAATATATTATTTACCATTCATTTCTATTGGGCACCAAATAACCTGAAACAACCAAAACAAACAGCAAATGCATCCAACAAATGTGTAGAGTTACAAGCTTGATGTAGTCATTGTGTGCTATGAATATGGGACCACATTTTACTACTTTAATACACATAAGTGAATTTATACCAATACTTAAAATCAGGGGACTACGTACAAAAAGTGCTGTAATTTCTTAACTCTTCACCCGGTATGGATGAAAACACCCTCAAAGGAAAGCTGATAGTCTGCACTTCAACCTCATAGTCATTGTTTCATTTCAAATCACAGTCAAAACAACAACAAATGTGTCACTGTCCCAATACTTTTGGAGCTCACTGTACATCCAAACACAGACACTGTGGTGATAATTGCACTGACTGGGTAGAATCACTGTGGTGAAGAGGTTACATAAGCGATAAGGCCCAGGGGGGTGTGGTATATGGCCAATATTATCACGGCTAAGGGCTGTTCTTCTGCACGACTGTCACGTCCTGACCAGTAGAGGGTGTAGTTGGGTCAGGACGTGGCAGAAGGGAGTGTGTTTTTTATTGTTTCATTGATTTTGGCCGTGTGACTTCCAATCAAGCACAGCTGTAGAGGGTTGTGGTTGATTGGGAGTCACACATATGGAGCATGTTTTTCCTTTGGGTTTTGTGGGTAATTGTTTCTTGTTTAGTGTGTTTGCACCTGACAGGACTGTTGGCTGTCAGTTTCCTTGTTTTGTTTGTTATAGTGTTCTTTCTAATTAAATTGAAAGATGAATACTAACTCCGCTGCATTTTGGTCCATTCCTGAAGACAGCCCTTACAACGACGCATCGCGGAGTGCCTGGATACAGCCCTTAGCCGTGGTATATTGGCCATATACCACAAACCCCTGAGGTGCCTAATTGCTATTATGAACTGGTTACCAACATAATTAGTCAAAATAAATGTTTTGTCATACCCGTGGTATACGGTCTGATATACCATGGCTGTTAGCCAATCAGCATTCAAGGCTCGAACCACCCAGTTTATAAATGGTCTTTATATGTTACTGTACAGCAGGCACTTCTGCAAAAATAAAATGCACATAACAATCCTTATGAGAGTGTTAAAGAAACTTTGTATACATTAAGCTCACCATGAAACATATTGTAATTCCCCCTGCCTGTACATGGCTGACACACACACACACACACACACACACACACACACACACACACACACACACACACACACACACACACACACACACACACACACACACACACACAGAAACACAGCTTTCTGTGGTGCACGTAAATGTGATATGCATTTTAAACAGGTTTAATTGAGGAGCACCTTGAGCCTTGAGAAGTGAGCACCTGCAATATCTTCTGCAAAACATACTTTCACTCAGGGGTTATTGTATTGTGCGAGGTAGTAAGCTTTACACTTAAACTACTACTTTGGTAACAGGCTTGAAACATGCTGATAGATCATAGTGACCAGTAAACTAGTGGCTTGACTATTCTATAAATAAGTAGGTATAGGCTTCTATTCATCACATCCTTCATCTACTGTTCCTTCTAGTCATTCTCTTCATCCTGCATCCCACTACCTGACTGGAAATATACTTCCTCATACGGTAACGACACTGTCTCATAAAAGGTTAAATGTCTTCAAACAGTGTACTGGCTGCTTCTATCCTCCTCTCTATCTCTCTGGCCTACCAGACAGTGAGTCTGAGCAGAAGCAAAGTGATTTCTATAATCCAGACTGGGCTAGTCAAAACAAATTGCAGGATGTTAGTCTTTGAAGAGGGAGAGATTCTGATGTTGTGAGAGTAAATCATGTGACTCATATCTGTGAGCTTTCATTAAGCAGGAGCCAGAGACTCAACTCCCACTGTTTCTGCTGAGAGAGAGGAGAGAGAAAGATAAAAGATTTGAGACAAAAAGAGAGAATCTCAATGAAAGGAGAAAAGCAAAATAAAATAATATCACCGAATTTTGCTATTGCTTAAACCGAAAAGTTACATGGATATTAACTTAATAGTAATAATATTTGAGGTTTCTGGGTTTTAGGGCTGGAAATTGCCAGGGACTGCACGATACAATATTATCACAATGCTTATACAATATGTATTGCAATTCAATACTTGCTCACTATGTGTCTGCTGCAGAGGGAGAAGAGAGGCCATAAGAAAATTAGTTTTGATCAGACACGGAAATAAAAAGTGCTGAAAACATGTTGGCTCACTAATTAAAAAGCTATAGGATGACAAATACCAGCGTTTTGGTGCAGGTACAGCTGACTGCGCTAGCTAACGCTACCTAGCAAAAAAATGAACAATTATAATAATATACATATTATATTTTTATCGATACTTGGAGTCATAGTATTGATAGAATATCGTCCCAAAAGAATATTGTCAAACTGAGGGGGGAATATGATGCAAATCACAAGATAAGTGGGTCTCAAATCAAATACAAATACCATGGGCCCTTGTCAAAAGTAGTGCACTATATAGGGAATAGGGTCCCATTTCAGACGCAAACCAGGGTTGGCCCAAAAGCCAATCTAAGAACCGCAGGAGAGAAAAATGAAACCCAGCCATCTGTGGTAGCAGACGGTGCAGCCCCCAGTCGGGTTAGGGTCAGACAGCGGCCAGTACTGTATTTGGGGTTCATGCACAAAAATCTCTCAGTGAATAATTTACACAAACTGAGATGAGAGGGTCTTCCCTTGCTGTCAGTTTTTCTCCTGGGAGAGGTCATATGCACAAGGCACACAAAAGGCCATAGCGAAAGAGATCAGCTTCCCAAACACCCAAGCAAGCACTACTCTGACGTTCCACAAAGCTCTAAGCAAACAGTATAATTCAACCTCTTCAGTTACTATAAAGGGTTTTTCTTGAACTAAGGATGTGTGGATGTGGGTGTTTAAGCAGGCTAAATCCTGTGGGTGTTTAGGCAGGTTAAATCCTGTGAGTGTTTAGGCAGGTTAAATCCTGTGGGTGTTTAGGCAGGTTAAATCCTGAGGGTGTTTAGGTAGGTTAAATCCTGAGGGTGTTTAGGCAGGTTAAATCCTGTGGGTGTTTAGGCAGGTTAAATCCTGTGGGCATTTAGGTAGGTTAAATCTTGAGGGTGTTTAGACAGGTTAAATCATGTGGTCGTGGAAGATACAGAACCCATTCAATCCACAACATTGACATCTTGTATTAGAGAACAACTTTAACATTGTGTTACAGTAGTAGAGATGTATAAATGAGAACAGACCAAACAAGAATGTAAACGTGATTGACCGCTCTTTGCACCAGGCACATCCAGTTTATGTCGCATAATCAAGCAATAAGGCCCGAGGGGGTGTGGTATATGGCCAGTATACCACGGCTAAGCTAAAGTAAAACCTACAGGAGGGTTGCTCTCCAGGAACAGGGTTGGATTGAAAACCTACAGGAGGGTAGGTCTCCAGGAACAGGGTTGGATTGAAAACCTACAGGAGGGTAGCTCTCCAGGAACAGGGTTGGATTGTAATCTACAGGAGGGTAGCTCTCCAGGAACATGGTTGGATTGTAATCTACAGGAAGGTAGCTCTCCAGAAACAGGGTTAGATTGAAAACCTACAGGAGGGTAGCTCTCCAGGAACATGGTTGGATTGTAATCTACAGGAAGGTAGCTCTCCAGGAACATGGTTGGATTGTAATCTACAGGAGGGTAGCTCTCCAGGAACATGGTTGGATTGTAATCTACAGGAAGGTAGCTCTCCAGGAACATGGTTGGATTGTAATCTACAGGAGGGTAGCTCTCAAGGAACATGGTTGGATTGTAATCTACAGGAGGGTAGCTCTCAAGGAACATGGTTGGAGAGCCAGTAAAACCAAGATGTCTTTCCAGGACCTCAAATTCAAATAAGTGTCAGATTTTTTATTTTTTAAGTCTCTCTCCCCAGCTATCATTGTAAAAACACATGAAACGGTCTGTTTGTTTATGACCAAACCTGTCCTTCATGAATGGACTACCATCATCAGCACAGAGGGCATGTCTCAAATGGCACCCTATTCCCTTTTAGTGCCAGGGCCCATACTACGTTATAGAGGGAGTAGGGTGCCATTTGGGAGGAATACTGAATGTGTTCCACGTGCTGGACTGTTCCTACCATAGCAGATGATGTCCTTGTGAACTTCACATGACATGTATCCTTGGAAAGGGGGATTTTCTGTGACAGGGAATTAAAGAGGGAACCAAAAGGAGAAACAGGTACTGCACGTATAACAGCTGTAGTAAGACCTGGAAGAGAGCCTGTAGAGAAACCATTCTCCCCTTTCTCACACAGGTCAGCGTCAGGAAAAACAGACACAGACACACACACAGCTCAGTGTCAGTAAAGACACACACACGCACACACACACACACACACACACACACACACACACACACACACACACACACACACACACACACACACACACACACACACACAGCTCAGTGTCAGTAAAGACACACACACACACAGCTCAGTGTCAGTAAAGACACACACACACACACACACAGCTCTGTGTCAGTAAAGACACACACACACACACACAGCTCAGTGTCAGTAAAGACACACACACACACACACACACACACACACACACACACACACACACACACACACACACACACACACAGCTCAGTGTCAGTAAAGACACACACACACACACAGCTCTGTCTCAGTAAAGACACACACACACACACACAGCTCAGTGTCAGTAAAGACACACACAAACACACACACACACAAGTCAGCGTCAGTAAAGACACACACACAGGTCAGCGTCAGCAAAGACACACAGGTCAGGGTCAGTAAAGACACACAGGTCAGGGTCAGTAAAGACACACAGGTCAGCGTCAGTAAAGACACACAGGTCAGGGTCAGTAAAGACACACAGGTCAGGGTCAGTAAAGACACACAGGTCTGGGTCAGTAAAGACACACAGGTCAGCGTCAGTAAAGACACACACAGAGGTCAGCGTCAGTAAAGACACACAGGTCAGGGTCAGTAAAGACACACAGGTCAGGGTCAGTAAAGACACACAGGTCAGCGTCAGTAAAGACACACACACAGGTCTGGGTCAGTAAAGACACACAGGTCAGCGTCAGTAAAGACACACACACAGGTCTGGGTCAGTAAAGACACACAGGTCAGCGTCAGTAAAGACACACACACAGGTCTGGGTCAGTAAAGACACACAGGTCAGCGTCAGTAAAGACACACACAAAGGTCAGGGTCAGTAAAGACACACACACAGGTCAGGGTCAGTAAAGACACACAGGTCAGGGTCAGTAAAGACACACAGGTCAGCGGTCAGTAAAGACACACACAGGTCAGCGATCAGTAAAGACACACAGGTCAGGGTCAGTAAAGACACACAGGTCAGGGTCAGTAAAGACACACAGGTCAGCGTCAGTAAAGACACACACACAGGTCAGGGTCAGTAAAGACACACAGGTCAGGGTCAGTGAAGACACACAGGTCAGCGTCAGTAAAGACACACAGGTCAGGGTCAGTAAAGACACACAGGTCAGGGTCAGTGAAGACACACAGGTCAGCGTCAGTAAAGACACACAGGTCAGCGTCAGTGAAGACACACAGGTCAGGGTCAGTAAAGACACACACACAGGTCAGCGTCAGTGAAGACACACAGGTCAGGGTCAGTAAAGACACACAGGTCAGGGTCAGTAAAGACACACAGGTCAGGGTCAGTAAAGACACACAGGTCAGGGTCAGTAAAGACACACAGGTCAGCGTCAGTAAAGACACACAGGTCAGGGTCAGTGAAGACACACAGGTCAGCGTCAGTAAAGACACACAGGTCAGCGTCAGTGAAGACACACAGGTCAGGGTCAGTAAAGACACACAGGTCAGGGTCAGTAAAGACACACAGGTCAGGGTCAGTGAAGACACACAGGTCAGGGTCAGTAAAGACACACAGGTCAGGGTCAGTAAAGACACACAGGTCAGCGTCAGTAAAGACACACAGGTCAGGGTCAATAAAGACACACAGGTCAGCGTCAGTAAAGACACACAGGTCAGCGTCAGTAAAGACACACAGGTCAGGGTCAGTAAAGACACACAGGTCAGCGTCAGTAAAGACACACAGGTCAGGGTCAGTAAAGACACACAGGTCAGGGTCAGTAAAGACACACAGGTCAGCGTCAGTAAAGACACACAGGTCAGCGTCAGTAAAGACACACAGGTCAGCGTCAGTAAAGACACACAGGTCAGGGTCAGTAAAGACACACAGGTCAGCGTCAGTAAAGCCCAGGCAGGGCGGACACACAGGTCAGCGTCAGTAAAGACACACAGGTCAGCGTCAGTAAAGACACACAGGTCAGCGTCAGTAAAGACACACAGGTCAGCGTCAGTAAAGACACACAGGTCAGCGTCAGTAAAGACACACAGGTCAGCGTCAGTAAAGACACACAGGTCAGCGTCAGTAAAGACACACAGGTCAGGGTCAGTAAAGACACACAGGTCAGCGTCAGTAAAGACACACACACAGGTCAGGGTCAGTAAAGACACACACACAGGTCAGGGTCAGTAAAGACACACAGGTCAGCGTCAGTAAAGACACACACACAGGTCAGGGTCAATAAAGACACACACACAGGTCAGCGACAGTAAAGACACACAGGTCAGCGTCAGTAAAGACACACAGGTCAGGGTCAGTAAAGACACACAGGTCAGCGTCAGTAAAGACACACAGGTCAGGGTCAGTAAAGACACACAGGTCAGCGACAGTAAAGACACACAGGTCAGGGTCAGTAAAGACACACAGGTCAGCGTCAGTAAAGACACACAGGTCAGCGTCAGTAAAGACACACACACAGGTCAGCGACAGTAAAGACACACAGGTCAGGGTCAGTAAAGACACACAGGTCAGCGTCAGTAAAGACACACAGGTCAGAGTCAGTAAAGACACACAGGTCAGCGACAGTAAAGACACACAGGTCAGGGTCAGTAAAGACACACAGGTCAGCGTCAGTAAAGACACACAGGTCAGCGTCAGTAAAGACACACAGGTCAGGGTCAGTAAAGACACACAGGTCAGCGTCAGTAAAGACACACACAAAGGTCAGCGACAGTAAAGACACCCACAGGTCAGCGTCAGTAAAGCACACAGGCAGGGTCAGGCCCGGTCAGCGTGAGAAGACACACAGGTCAGCGTCAGTAAAGACACACAGGTCAGGGTCAGTAAAGCACACAGGCAGCGCGTGCCCAGGCGCGTCAGTAAAGACACACAGGTCAGCGTCAGTAAAGACACACAGGTCAGGGTCAGTAAAGACACACAGGTCAGCGTCAGTAAAGACACACAGGTCAGGGTCAGTAAAGACACACAGGTCAGCGTCAGTAAAGACACACAGGTCAGGGTCAGTAAAGACACACAGGTCAGCGTCAGTAAAGACACACAGGTCAGGGTCAGTAAAGACACACAGGTCAGCGTCAGTAAAGACACACAGGTCAGCGTCAGTAAAGACACACAGGTCAGGGTCAGTAAAGACACACAGGTCAGCGTCAGTAAAGACACACAGGTCAGGGTCAGTAAAGACACACACACAGGTCAGCGTCAGTAAAGACACACACACAGGTCAGGGTCAGTGAAGACACACAGGTCAGCGTCAGTAAAGACACACAGGTCAGGGTCAGTAAAGACACACAGGTCAGGGTCAGTAAAGACACACAGGTCAGGGTCAGTGAAGACACACAGGTCAGGGTCAGTGAAGACACACACACAGGTCAGGGTCAGTAAAGACACACAGGTCAGGGTCAGTAAAGACACACAGGTCAGGGTCAGTGAAGACACACAGGTCAGGGTCAGTAAAGACACACAGGTCAGGGTCAGTAAAGACACACACACAGGTCAGGGTCAGTAAAGACACACAGGTCAGGGTCAGTAAAGACACACAGGTCAGGGTCAGTAAAGACACACAGGTCAGGGTCAGTGAAGACACACAGGTCAGGGTCAGTAAAGACACACAGGTCAGGGTCAGTGAAGACACACAGGTCAGGGTCAGTAAAGACACACAGGTCAGGGTCAGTAAAGACACACAGGTCAGGGTCAGTAAAGACACACAGGTCAGGGTCAGTGAAGACACACAGGTCAGGGTCAGTAAAGACACACAGGTCAGCGTCAGTAAAGACACACACACAGGTCAGGGTCAGTGAAGACACACACACAGGTCAGGGTCAGTAAAGACACACACACAGGTCAGGGTCAGTAAAGACACACAGGTCAGGGTCAGTAAAGACACACACACAGGTCAGGGTCAGTGAAGACACACAGGTCAGCGTCAGTAAAGACACACACACAGGTCAGGGTCAGTAAAGACACACAGGTCAGGGTCAATAAAGACACACAGGTCAGGGTCAGTAAAGACACACACACAGGTCAGCGTCAGTAAAGACACACAGGTCAGCGTCAGTAAAGACACACAGGTCAGCGTCAGTAAAGACACACAGGTCAGGGTCAGTAAAGACACACAGGTCAGCGTCAGTAAAGACACACAGGTCAGGGTCAGTAAAGACACACAGGTCAGCGTCAGTAAAGACACACAGGTCAGGGTCAGTAAAGACACACAGGTCAGCGTCAGTAAAGACACACAGGTCAGGGTCAGTAAAGACACACAGGTCAGCGTCAGTAAAGACACACAGGTCAGGGTCAGTAAAGACACACACACAGGTCAGGGTCAGTAAAGACACACACACAGGTCAGCGTCAGTAAAGACACACACACAGGTCAGGGTCAGTGAAGACACACACACAGGTCAGCGTCAGTAAAGACACACACACAGGTCAGGGTCAGTAAAGACACACACACAGGTCAGCGTCAGTAAAGACACACAGGTCAGGGTCAGTGAAGACACACACACAGG
The DNA here is from genome assembly GCF_965601325.2 of Salmo salar. Taxonomy (NCBI): domain Eukaryota; kingdom Metazoa; phylum Chordata; class Actinopteri; order Salmoniformes; family Salmonidae; genus Salmo; species Salmo salar. The sequence goes on from NC_138299.1 coordinate 32,375,501, forward strand.
TCAGCGTCAGTAAAGACACACACACAGGTCAGGGTCAGTAAAGACACACACACAGGTCAGCGTCAGTAAAGACACACACACAGGTCAGGGTCAGTGAAGACACACACACAGGTCAGCGTCAGTAAAGACACACACACAGGTCAGGGTCAGTAAAGACACACACACAGGTCAGCGTCAGTAAAGACACACAGGTCAGGGTCAGTGAAGACACACACACAGGTCAGCGTCAGTAAAGACACACACACAGGTCAGGGTCAGTAAAGACACACACACAGGTCAGCGTCAGTAAAGACACACACACAGGTCAGGGTCAGTAAAGACACACACACAGGTCAGCGTCAGTAAAGACACACACACAGGTCAGGGTCAGTAAAGACACACACACAGGTCAGCGTCAGTAAAGACACACACACAGGTCAGCGTCAGTAAAGACACACACACAGGTCAGGGTCAGTAAAGACAAACACACAGGTCAGGGTCAATAAAGACACACACACAGGTCAGGGTCAATAAAGACACATAGGTCAGCGTCAGTAAAGACACACAGGTCAGCGTCAGTAAAGCAATACTCTCTGAAGCGTCAGACAGTGTGTTTTTTCTCTCCTTTCGTCTTACCCTTCTCTTTCCCTTGCTTTTATCAAAGACAAAGAACAAAGAGCCAGACTGGGGATATTTAATATCTTCCATTTCAAAGTGCAGCTTGTAATAATCAGGATGCTGTTAGCAATACTAACTGATGCTCTTCCGTTTATTATCTCATTCCTTTAGGTTTCCCTTTAGTCGAGACATGACAGAGGGAATATACTGTACATACATATACAGTACCTACATATACTGTACATACATATGATGCACTCAGAGAGCATTCTGGGGAGAGTGAGATTGAGAGTGATATTTTAAAGCCTACGTTTGCATGCTGAGCTTTACATTAATTCCCTTTACGATGATGCACTACTTTTTAATTCCCCCCCACTCCTCCTCTAACACACACAGGCACATACAGTACATTACACACTCCATCAACATGTGGTGTGCCGCCCTCCCTCCGAGACACTGAGACTGTGAGCCTCGGAGCCACACCTGTTCTGGTTGTTGTACCGAGGTGAGTCAGCAGGGGAAAACAGGGTGTGTGCAGTGCCCCAGGTTGTTTCATGTGGTTTCGCTCATTCACACCCACACATGTTCCTACTGTAACAGTCCAGGTGATTATCCAGTACCAGCTGCAAAACACACGGCCACTGAGCTGACCTGAGAGAGTCCATTGCAATTCCATTGCAATTTGAGCAATTCTAAGAAATTGAATTGAAATGGAATTGGTCCCAAACCTGATCCAAATTTGTCTTGTCATTTGACTGGTATTGCTGATGCCTATGACAGACGTCTAATTAACAATGCCTATAACAAACATATTACAGTGTAGTATTGCATGGATTACTGAAAGGAAGTTTGAGAGAAAACCTAAAACAATGTTTGAACAAATACAACTCACGATTTGCAGAATCAGATTAAGTGATAATCTTGAGAACCCAAAGTGTACTTCAACTTTAGACAACATACCAGGCTGATTGTTGCCCTTAAAGCAAAACCCGATACGCTCGACATGTTCAAGAAGTAATTGTTGGATTCTACGTAGCTAGAGCTTTTTACACATATTGGATCCAGATGTCCAGAAGGGCCATGAGTTGCGCTGCAACCCCTCACATGAATCTGAGAACATCTGGCAATTAAAAGACCTGAACAATCGCAGGATGTTCGTGGTCTTTATTGGTCTACTGACAGGCAGTACAGTTTGATATTGTCTCCAGAGCTCAGCTGAGACAAACGTCTGATTGCTGAACACACAACAGTAAAGATGACTCACTCTCTCTCTCTGTTATTGCTCACCATTGGGGATTCTGATAAAAGCAGACACTTAGGGAAACATACTGTCCACAGTAGTTCCTCTATCTGATTATTTGAAATGTTTTTAGCTGAATGATTGGATTGCATGGTGCACTGGCAGTATGGGGCTGGTTTCCTGGACCAAGATGAAGCATATTCCTGTTCTAACAAGCACTTTCAATGGAGTTGATTTGCCATTAAACTGGAACCAGGAAACTGGTTTTTGATGGCCACTCGAAGACAAACTCAATGCTCCATGAACAGCAGAATAGGACTACAGACAGACAGGAAACGGAGCAGCAACATGGGAGGCCTACAGACAATGAAGGGGAGAAAGGAAAGACGGCCCAGTGGTCAGTAAGAGATTATGTAGTTTAGTCCAGTCATTAGAGACAGACTTTAGAACAGATGTTGAACAACCTGCTGCTGCTTATCCATCCGCTGGGCCAAACCTACAGATACAGATACCGGCAGATATAGACAGGCACACTGCATGGTATCCAGTAAGAATGTCTGTTCATCAAGTGTGTGGGGACCATTTGGTCTGAGCATCCATTTTGCCAATACCAAAACAAAGTCTGCAACAAAACATTATTCTAAACTCATGGATAGATCTCCACTTTGTCCAGGGCTGTCAGACTCAGGACAATAATACAATAACAATGTTCTGCCACAATAACATTCATGTTTGACTGTCCTGTAGATAAACAAAGCTATAGAACAATCAGTCTCTACAACTTAACTGTCAAGTAGAAGAGGTTATAATCTGAACCCATTCAGTATGATTCATGTACAATACACATAACAAGCTGATGAATAATGACAGGGAATGAACGTGCATCAAGCTGTCTTCTCAGTGTCATCAACAAGTTGCACAACCATCTGAAAAATGTTACCCCAGCATAGCGGAGTTGTTCAGCGTGTTCTACAGATAGCAAGACATGAGTTCCACCCGTGCTCTCCTCTCCGCTTTGCACAGGATGTCCAAGTTGAGATACCAAAGAGCTGAAGTTCAGACAGCAGACACTGTGATTACAACCATGGAGATGCACCTTTATTATGATGATGTGGAATGTAGAAACAAGCCCTAATTCATCTCCTGTCAGTGTGTTTATTTATTCATGTTTTAAATTCCCCATTATACTACTATGAACATGTACCGGTGTCTGCATCCCAAATAGCACCCTACTCCCTACATAGAGCACTGCCTATGGGCCCTGGTCTAAAGTAGTGCCCTATATAGGGAAAAGGGTGCCATTTGGGACACTGAATACGTGAAGCAGGGTTCTAACAGGAAAGACTGGGTTCACTAGGCTGGGCTAACCCATACAGAGAGCAGACTTGCAATCCCCTGAGGTTTCCCCATCACATGTCTGTCTCTGTCAGCTAATTACAGGCGAACCACAGCCAGAGCCAAGCTCCCACTCCCAGCCTCATGATGTACTGAACTCTATCCACCATAGGCATTTCACTGCCAGAAGCTCATGCCAAGGGTTGAGATTGGGTGCAGGAATAAAACACAGCTATTGCAACTGCTTGGCATCCGACCGCAAAGCGCTACAGAGGGTAGTGCTTATGGCCCAGTACATCACTGGGCTCGATCTCCTTGCCATACAGGACCTCTATACCAGGTGGTATCAGAGGAAGACCCTAAAAATTGTCAAAGACTCCAGCCACCCAAGTCATAGACTGTTCTCTCTGCTACCACACGGCAAGTGGTACCGATGCACCAAGTCTGGAACCAACAGGACCCTGAACAGCTTCTACCCCCAACCATGAGACTGATAAATAGTTAGTTAAACAGTTTACCAAATAGCTGGCCGGACTCTCTGCATTGACCCTTTTTGCACACATTTTTTTTGACTCACCAAATACGCTGCTGCTACTGTTGATTATCTATCCTGTTGCCCAGTCACTTTATTCTTCGTTATACATGTATATACACATATCTACCTCAAATACCTTGTACTCCTGCACATCGACTCAGTACTGGTACCCTGTGTACAGTATATAGCCAAATTATCGTTACTCATTGTATATCTATTATTACGTGTTTTACTTTTCTATTATTTCTCAATTTTTCTTTCTCTGTGCATTGTTGGAAATTGCCTGTAATTATGCATTTCACTATTAGTCTACACCTGTTTTTTACGAAGCATGTGACAAATAACATTTGATTTGACTTTGACTGAGGAAAAATGTACTTACTATGACTGCGATATGTGGTTGTCCCACCTAGCTATCTTAAGATGAATGCACTAACTGTAAGTCACTCGGGATAAGAGCGTCTTCTAAATTACTAAAACGTAAAAAAAATATACAGTACCAGTCAAAAGTTTGGACACACCTACTCATTCCAGGCTCTTTCTTTATTTTTACTATTTTCTACATTGCAGAATAATAGTGAAGGCAACAAAACTATGAAATAACACAAATGGAATCATGTAGTAACCAAAAAAGTGTTCAACAAATAAAAAAATATTTAATATTTGAGATTTTTCAAAGTAGTCCCCCTTTGCCTTGATGACAGCTTTGCACACTCTTGCAATTCTCTCAACCAGCTTCATGAGGTAGTCACCTGGAATGCATTTCAATTAACAGTTGTGCCTTGTTAAACATTAATATTTTGATTTGTTAAACACTTGACTGACCTTCATGTCTTAAAGTAATGATGGACTGTCATTTCTCTTTGCTTATTTGAGCTGTTCACGCCATAATATGGACTTGGTATTTTACAAAATAGGGCTATCTTCTGTATACCACCCCTACCTTGTCACAACACAACTGATTGGCACAAATGCATTAAGAAGGAAATTCAACAAATGTATTTAACAAGGCACAGCTGTTAACTGAAATGCATTCCAGGTGACTACCTCATGAAACTGGTTGAGATAATGCCAAAAGGTGCAAAGCTGTCGTCAAGGCAAAGGGTGACTACTTTGAAGAATCTCTAATATAAAATATATTTTGATTTGTTTAACACTTTTTTGGTTACTACATGATTCCATGTGTGTTATTTCATAGTTTTGATGTCTTCACTATTATTCTAAAATATAGAAAATAGTAAAAATAAAGAAAAACCCTTGAATAAGTAGGTGTGTTCAAACTTTTGACTGGTACTGTGTGTTATATATATACATATATATACACAGTTGAAGTCGGATGTTTACATACACTGTCACGTCCTGACCAGTATAAGGGTTATTTGTTATTGTAGTTTGGTCAGGACGTGGCAGAGGGTATTTTGTTCATATGGTTCGGGGTGGTGATTTATGTAGTAGGGTGTTTGATTTATTATTTCCGGGTTTTGGTCTATGTTCTACGTTTTGTATTTCTGTGTTCTTTCTGGTTTGTTGTATTTCTATGTTTAGGTTGATGGGGGTTGGACTCCCAATTGGAGGCAGGTGCTTTCTCGTTGCCTCTGATTGAGAGTCCTATATATGGGTAATTGTTTGGTGTTGTGGGAGATTGTTTCTTGTTTTGCCTGTGTGAGCCTGACAAGACTGTTTTGTTGTTCGTGCTTTCTTCGTTTTGTTGTTTTGGTGTTCTCTTTATTTAAAATAAATATCAAGATGAGCATCCACATTCCTGCTGCGTTTTGGTCCTCCGTTCCCGACGACAGCCGTTACATACACCTTAGCCAAATACATTTAAACTCAGTTTTTCACAATTCACAATGACATTTAATCCTAGTAAAAATGTCCTGTCTTTGGTCAGTTAGGATTACCACTTTATTTTAAGAATGTGAAATGTCAGAATAATAGAGAGAATTATTGATTTCAGCTTTTATTTCTTTCATCACATTCCCAGTGGGTCAGAAGTTTACATACACTCAATTAGTATTTGGTAGCATTGCCTTTAAATTGTTTAACTTGGGTCAAATGTTTTGGGTAGCCTTCCACAAGCTTCCCACAATAAGTTGGGTGAATTCTGGCCCATTCCTCCTGGCAGAGCTGGTGTAACCGAGTCAGGTTTGTAGGCCTCCTTACTCACACACGCTTTTTTAGTTCTGCCCACAAATTTTCTATAGGAGTGAGGTCAGGGCTTTGTGATGGCCACTCCAATACCTTGACTTTGTTGTTCTTAAGCCATTTTGCCACAACTTTGGAAGCATGCTTGGGGGTCATTGTCCATTTGGAAGACCCATTTGCGACCAAGCTTTAACTTCCTGACAGATTTCTTGAGTTGTTGATTCAATATATCCACATCATTTTCCACCATGATGCCATCTATATTGTGAAGTGCACCAGTCCCTCCTGCAGCAAAGCACCCCCACAACATGATGCTGCCACCCCCATGCTTCACGGTTGGGATGGTGTTCTTTGGCTTGCAAGCCTCCCCCTTTTTCCTCCAAACATAACGATGGTCATTATGGCCAAACAGTTCTATTTTTGTTTCATCAGAACAGAGGACATTTCTCCAAAAAGTACGATCTTTGTCCCCATGTGCAGTTGCAAACCGTAGTCTGGCTTTTTTTTATGGCGGTTTTGGAGCAGTGGCTTCTTCCTTGCTGAGCGGCCTTTCAGGTTATGTCGATATAGAACTTGTTTTACTGTGGATATAGATACTTTTGTACCGGTTTCCTCCAGCATCTTCACAAGGTCCTTTGCTGTTGTTCTGGGATTGATTTGCACTTTTCGCACCAAAGTACATTCATCTCTAGGAGACAGAGCGCGTCTCCTTCCTGAGCAGAATGACGGCTGCGTGGTCCCATGGGGTTTATACTTGCGTACTATTGCTTGTATAGATGAACGTGGTACCTTCAGGCGTTTGGAAATTGCTCCCAAGGATGAACCAGACTTGTGGAGGTCAACAATTAGTTTTCTGAGGTCTTGGCTGATTTCTTTTGATTTTCCCATGATGTCAAGCAAAGAGGCACTGAGTTTGAAGGTAGGCCTTGAAATACATCCACAGGTACACCTCCAATTGACTGAAATGATGTATATTAGCCTATCAGAAGCTTCTAAAGCCATGACATCATTTTCTGGGATTTTCCAAGCTGTTTAAAGGCACAGTCAACTTAGTGTATGTAAACTTCTGACCCACTGGAATTGTGATACAGTGAATTATAAGTGAAATAATCTATCTGTAAACAATTGTTGGAAAAATGACTTTGTGTCATGCACAAAGTAGATGTCCTAACTGACTTGGCAAAACTATTGTTTGTTAACAAGAAATTTGTGGAGTGGTTGAAAAACGAGTTCTAATGACTCCAACCTAAGTGTATGTAAACTTCCGACTTCAACTGTACACTACCGTACAAAACTTTGGGGTCACTTAGAAATGTCCTTGTTTTCCATGAAAACATACATGAAATGAGCAAAATGAATAGGAAATATAGTCAAGACGTTGACAAGGTTATAAATAATGATTCTTAATTGAAATAATAATTGTGTCCTTCAAACTTTGCTTTTGTCAAAGAATCCTCCATTTGCAGCAATTACAGCATTGCAGACCTTTGGCATTCGAGTTGTCAATTTGTTGAGGTAATCTGAAGAGATTTCACCCCATGCTTCCTGAAGCACATCCCAGAAGTTGGGTTGGCTTGATGGGCACTTCTTACGTACCATGTAAAAATCTCCCACTTTACCACCACCAAAGAAACCCCAGACCATCACATTGCCTCCACCATGCTTGACAGATGGTGTCAAGCACTCCTCTAGCATCTTTTCATTTTTTTCTGCATCTCACAAATGTTCTTCTTTGTGATCCGAACACCTCAAACTTAGATTAGTCTGTCCATAACACTTTTTTCCCAATCTTCCTCTGTCTAGTGTCTGTGTTCTTTTGCCCATCTTAATCTTTTATTTTTATTGGCTAGTCTGAGATATGACTTTTTCTTTGCAACTCTGCCTAGAAGGCCAGCATCTCGGAGTCGCGTCTTCCCTGTTGATGTTGAGACTGGTGTTTTGCTGGTACAATTTAATGAAGCTGCCAGTTGAGGACTTGTGAGGCATCTGTTTCTCAAACTAGACACTAATGTACTTGTCCTCTTACTCAGTTGTGCACCGAGGCCTCCCACTCCTCTTTCAAATCTGGTTGGCGCCAGTTTCCGCTGTTCTGTGAAGGGAGTATTACACGGCGTTGTACGAGATCTTTAGTTTCTTGGCAATTTCTTGCCTTCATTTCTCAGAAGAAGAATAGACTGACGAGTTTCAGAAGAAAATTCTTTGTTTCTGGCCATTTGGAGCCTGTAATCGAACCCACAAATGCTGATGCTCCAGACACAAGTCTAAAGAAGAACAGTTTTATTGCTTCTTTAATCAGAACAACAGTTTTCAACTGTGCTAACATAATTGCAAAGGGGTTTTCTAATGATCAATTAGCCTTTTAAAATGATAAACTTGGATTAGCTAACACAACGTGCCATTGGAACACAGGAGTAATGTACGCCTCTGTAGATACTCCATTTTTTTTTAAATCAGGTGTTTCCGGCTACAACAGTCATTTACAACATTAACAATGTCTACACTGTATTTCTGATCAATTTGATGTCATTTTAATGGACAAAAAAATAGCTTTTCTTTCAAAACAAGAACATTTCTAAGGACCCCAAACTTTTGAACAATAGTGTATATATATATACTGCTCAAAAAAATAAAGGGAACACTTAAACAACACATCCTAGATCAGAATGAAAGAAATAATCTTATTAAATACTTTTTTCATTTGACATTTTGACATTTTAGTCATTTAGCAGACTCTCTTATCCAGAGCGACTTACAGTAGTGAATGCATACATTTCATTTCATACAAATTTTTTCTTCTTCGTACTTGGACCCCCGTGGGAATCGAACCCACAACCCTGGCGTTGCAAACACCATGCTCTACCAACTGAGCTACGGGGTTCTTTACATAGTTGAATGTGCTGACAACAAAATTGCACAAAAATAATCAATGGAAATCCAATTTATCAACCCATGGAGGTCTGGATTTGGAGTCACACTCAAAATTAAAGTGGAAAACCACACTACAATCTGATCCAACTTTGATGTAATGTCCTTAAAACCAGTCAAAATGAGGCTCAGTAGTGTGTGTGGCCTCCACGTGCCTGTATGACCTCCCTACAACGCCTGGGCATGCTCCTGATGAGGTGGCGGATGGTCTCCTGAGGGATCTCCTCCCAGACCTGGATTAAAGCATCCGCCAACTCCTGGACAGTCTGTGGTGCAACGTGGCGTTGGTGGATGGAGCGAGACATGATGTCCCAGATGTGCTCAATTGGATTCAGGTCTGGGGAACGGGCGGGCCAGTCCATAGCATCAATGCCTTCCTCTTGCAGGAACTGCTGACACACTCCAGCCACATGAGGTCTAGCATTGTCTTGCATTAGGAGGAACCCAGGGCCAACCGCACCAGCATATGGTCTCACAAGGGGTCTGAGGATCTCATCTCGGTACCTAATGGCAGTCAGGCTACCTCTGGCGAGCACATGGAGGGCTGTGCGGCCCCCCACAGAAATGCCACCCCACACCGCCAAACCGGTCATGCTGGAGGATGTTGCAGGCAGCAGAACATTCTCCACGGCGTCTCCAGACTCTGTCACGTCCGTCACGTGATCAGTTTGAACCTGCTTTAATCTGTGAAGAGCACAGGGCGCCAGTGGCGAATTTGCCAATCTTGGTGTTCTCTGGCAAATGCCAAACGTCCTGCATGGTGTTGGGCTGTAAGCACAACCCCCACCTGTGGACGTCAGGCCCTCATACCACCCTCATGGAGTCTGTTTCTGACCGTTTGAGCAGACACATGCACATTTGTGGCCTGCTGGAGGTCATTTTGCAGGGCTCTGGCAGTGCTCCTCCTGCTCCTCCTTGCACAAAGGCGGAGGTAGCGGTCCTGCTGCTGGGTTGTTGCCCTCCTACGGCCTCCTCCACGTCTCCTGATGTACTGGCCTGTCTCCTGGTAGCGCCTCCATGCTTTGGACACTACGCTGACAGACACAGCAAACCTTCTTGCCACAGCTCGCATTGATGTGCCATCCTGGATGAGCTGCACTACCTGAGCCACTTGTGTGGGTTGTAGACTCCGTCTCATGCTACCACTAGAGTGAAAGCACCGCTAGCATTCAAAAGTGACCAAAACATCAGCCAGGAAGCATAGGAACTAAGAAGTGGTCTATGGTCACCACCTGCAGAACCACTCTTTTATTGGGGGTGTCTTGCTAATTGCCTATAATTTCCACCTGTTGTCTATTCCATTTGCACAACAGCATGTGACATTTATTGTCAATCAGTGTTGCTTCCTTAGTGGACAGTTTGATTTCACAGAAGTGTGATTGACTTGGAGTTACATTGTGTTGTTTAAGTGTTCCCTTTATTTTTTTGAGAAGTGTATTTATTTATTTATTTATTTATTTATGGGGCCAACACCGGTAGAGAAATGTAAGATGTGCTTAGCTATCATCACCTAAACAATCTTCATCTGTGTTCTGATTGATGGTGATTCATCCATGTGAATGATTTACATTTGCACTGCAGGTAATCTAATCATTCGATCCTACCCGAAAAAAAAACTATTTTTATCAGTCATCTTAAATAATGTGGGTGAATATATCTGAAGCTCAGACCCTTGTGATGTCAACACCATCAACATGAATGTAATGATAACCCGGGTACTGAGGAAGCCTGTTGCATAGTGCATTGAGCACAGCACAGCCCTCCCCTTAGAAGTCAGACCTTTTAAGTGGTCAAACAGCATTGCGAAACCCAGGACAACCCATTTAGGCTTTTACATAAGAGAGAGAAGTCAGCGCAGGCTGACCTGTCCAGTTCAACGAGGTCAGTCAATCAGACCATGGGATGCGTTTTACATAATGAACCCAGCAAGTCCCCTGATCGATTTAATCTCTGTCAATATGTTATCAAAAGGAGGCTAAGTGTGTCTATTTAGAACCTGTCGGTCAGCGCAACAGTAGATACTAGATTTATAAAACACACACATTTTACCATGTGACCTGTTCACTCACTGCATGGATGGAAAACTAGCTCATCTTATTGTCAGATCACATTATAATGGAGATGATCTGGACACCATCATTGGAACCACTTGGTGAGGAAAGGAAACAAGGACAGAAATAGACATGCATGTGTGTCGGAGGTAATAGGGGGGCAATTTCCTATTCACTGGATCTGAAAACCACCCAGAGCTGCATCCCAAATAGAACCATTTTCCCTATATAGTGTACTACTTTCGATCAGGGCCCATAGGGAATTGCGTACCATTTGGGACGCAGATCGGGTCATATAGCCTAGCTAGCGACATGTGTGTTACATTTTGGTTAGAGTCGGGAACATTTGGAATTGATTTTGGTCGGTCGGTCGGAGCTGTTTTGGTGCTCTCCTGACAGAATGCCATTGGGATCAGATCACTCAGACTGCAGAGTGGAGCAGAGTGGAGCACTCAGGGTCTAGAGAGTTGCTAAGATCAATATTAGCAGGGTGCTGACAGGCCAATCGGCTCTTAGTTCCCCTGGGCTCTGATAGAAGGGTCAAAGGTCAAGCCAATAGGGGGATGCCTCCAGCCCTCTTCCATCCCACTCATGAAATAACCAGAGGCAGACAGTCCCTGGTCCCTGCAGGAATGCAGTTACCACACACACCACACACACACACACACACACACACACACACACACACACACACACACACACACACACACACACACACACACCACACACACACACACACACACACACACACACACACCACGGCTGGTTTAGATGCCTCTGATGACAACCAACCACACATATATGCACTCTTCACCATCCCAGACTTGATCCCTCCCTCTCATTCAGCCATATCCGAGCTAACTCCCAATTTTCTAAACTCGTCCTTTTCCACAGGACCCTGGATACCCACTGCTCTCCTCCCTTGTTGCCAGGGCTGTTTCTGATTCAGAGCCCTGCCTGCATTACATGTGCTAATCCAGCGGGATGAATCGCTGGGATTGAACAAGGACCAGTGTGAGTAATGAGTTTTTATAGGCTAAGCTTTGGCTGCATGGGTCCCCCAGCTGCCAATCAGAGATGGGTGGGAGTCTCTGGGCAGTGTGTGTGTGTGTGTTGGGGGCAAACAGTAGTGACCGAGCTTCTTCATACAGGGGCTAAGCATCTAACAACATCCATTCAGCCATCCATCCCCTTGGAAACGGATGCGATATTGAGCAGATAAGGAGAATACAGTATATTCAAATCAGGACACAGCCAAAAACCAACTGCCCTGTGCCCTCACTCTTCATAGAAAAATAGCGATAGGGAAACTACTAACTCAGAACAGTCAGGGGTATTAACACAAGGCCAAAGTTCTTGGCTCCATTGACCTTTCTCACAGCCTAGCTCTAGTACTGTTAGAAAAACTCCACCTCCTACTCAAACACACAGAGTCATGGTGAATGCCAGACCAGAGTTCCAGTCACAAACAGAACAATGCTAAAACCCACAGTAACACCCACAGATCCTAAAAACAGTAACACTCAAACGGTGTACTTATGATAAACAATCTGACATGCTGTCTGTGTGTGTGTGTGTGTCTGTGTCTGTGTGTGTGTGTGTGTGTGTGTGTGTGTCTGTGTCTGTGTCTGTGTGTGTGTGTGTGTGTGTGTGTGTGTGTGTGTGTGTGTGTGTTTGTTGGCACACCCTAGGAAGAAATGCATACGAGTCTCAGTTTTTTTGTTCAGGGCTCCCTGCATTCCCAGCTCACACCACACAGAGACAGACGGATTGTTGTTTTCCCTTGAATTATGACAGACACATTCTGAGCACATAGCTGCCTAAATACAGAGGGAGTAAAAGGGAGTAGAATTCCACTGTGCCAGCATACTACTTATGCTTCCCTTACAGTTAGTTGTCCATAGTGAAACAGAAGCAGCCACAGACTTCCACTGAGATCCATTACTGTGCTAGTGTTGTTGTTCCCCTGTTGAATAACATACAGCCAGAAGTCTTGTAACGCTTTCATTAAAACATTTTTAAACAATCTTACCTTTTTACACAACAGCAATAGATCCTCTTATATGGGTAAACATCCTCGTTATAAAGTCCAGTCCAGGCAGCGAAACAAGCTCCACAGAACAGAGCGAGTCCTGCTCTGCTCTCTGCTCTGCTCTCTGCTCTGCTCTCTGTTCTGCTCTCTGTTCTGCTCTCTACAGGCAGCCAGCCAGCGCTACTAGAGACCAGATGACCGACAATGTGAGAAGAGCTGAAGACAGAGCTTCCTATGTCTCCAGCAGTGAGATCACCACAATCACAGTCCAGGAAAGGAGAGAAACACATCCAGCTCCAGCCTCATCCAGCAGAACAGCCCGGAACAGAAAGACCTCCTCAGCACGGACATAGCATTGTGACATCCACGGGTTGAGTCAGTGAAGCGTGGTCACTGAACTGAACAGTAGCTGTAGTCGAGCCAACTCCTCTGTCTGCAGATAAATACAGTCTCACAGTCAGTCGCAAACTATCTATCACACAGAACTGTTTCTCTATTCTACAGTAACACTTGGACCGATCAATCTATCCAAGTCTAACTCACTGTAATCCAGTAAAGTCTCCCCACTTAAACGATCTCTGGAAGTGACTACACTGAGACAGCACACAGGCCGTCAGTCCACACTGCTCTGAGCCTATGGCCAGAGACACACAAACCCACTGATGTTGGCTTCTGCTGCTGCTGCAGTCAGCCAGCCCTCATCCCTATGCCATGCCACACCCCCCAGTGCCCAGCGTGTTTCTATTGGAGGGAGTCCTAGCTGGGCTCCTCCCACTGCTCTCAGCTTTCTTTCTGTTCCACTTAGAGAAGTGTGTGTGTGTGTGTGTGTATGTGTATGTGTATGTGTTTGTGTTTGTGTTTGTGTTTGTGTGTGTGTGTGTGTGTGTGTGTGTGTGTGTGTGTGTGTGTGTGTGTGTGTGTGTGTGTGTGTGTGTGTGTGTGTGTGTGTGTGTGTGTGTGTGTGTGGGAGTGTTTCCTGCTCTATTGAAAGATCAATACTCTTAGTGACATGGACCATCTGTATCCAGATTGGGTTACACTAGCAGGAGCTTTATTATAGAAGATCGACTCATCACACACCCTAACATACTATCTATCACTAACAATCAATCACTTCACAGACTAGGCCAACGTAACTTACAATGCGCTACAATGGCTGGATCTGTCGTCCTGCCTTCCATCCACCAGACAGACAGAGTTCATGTCCTATCATTTTCTCAGAATACTAAGCTATTAAGGGAGTGATGAGGGCTTTCCTCATCAAGAACAGATCACATTACACTCCCTTCCCCTTACTGTTTGACACACACGACAGACAGACAGACAGACAGACAGACAGACAGACAGACAGACAGACAGACAGACAGACAGACAGACAGACAGACAGACAGACAGACAGACAGACAGACAGACAGACAGACAGACAGACAGACAGACAGACAGACAGACAGACAGACAGACAGACAGACAGACAGACCAGAGACACACACACACACACACACACACACACACACACACACACACACACACACACACACACACACACACACACACACACACACACACACACACACACACATACTGTATCTGCGTCTGAGGCAATCCTTTCAATCTGCTTTAAGACTCAATTTCCCACCAACCACCACCAGTACAGCAGGTAACCTAGCAGTTAAGAGTGTTGGGCCAGTAACCGGAAAGGTTTGAATCCCCGAGCCAGCAAGGCGGAAAGATCTAAGTCGATTAAGGCAGCCCCCTGCACCTCTCTGATTCAGAGGGGTTGGGTTAAATGCGGAAGACACATTTCAGTTGAATGCATTCAGTTCCCTTTCCCAGTGTTTTGACTTACAATTGTGATTCAAGTGGATAATCACCTTTGGGATCATTCTAGATGTTTACCCCACCCATTTGACTCATATCAATAAAAAAGGAACACAATACTCTACTATACCAATACTCTACTATACCAATACTCTACTATACACACTGCAATACTACACCCAATGTAAGGTGGGGGTATCATTTCAAGCATTTTAGATCTGCAAAACACACTGAAACTTCCCTGAGGAATACATCTGCAACAGCTGCCTAACGTTGGAGCTGTAAAAAACATAGCAGTAACGCAATGTTGAGCTTAAAAGGTTACAGCAAGTAACTCTGTTGATCCCAAATGGCACCTTGTACAGTCCACTACTTTTGACGAGAGCCCTATGGGCCCTCGTCAAAAGTAGTGCACTAAATAGGGAATAGGGTGCCATCTGGGCTGCATCCTCTGTCCACTGCAGTCAGTAAACAGCATGCTAGTGTTCCTGTGGATGACTGACCTTTGCCCAAATAATACCCAGCAGCATTCGCTCTCATGTTGGTCTTCTCAGATAGTTGCTAAGTAGAGGAATGAAAGGGGGTTTCCCCTGCTGCCAGAATCCTCTTTAATGAGCGAATGGATAAAGGCTTGCTCAGATTTTTTTTAAATTAACTCTTCACATGCTTCTCCCTCTTTCTCTCAGTGCAAAGCCCTCTGATGTACAAAGTCTCATTCACTAGGCTGTTGGAAAATACAGCATCATTCACGACACATACAGTGTATCGATGACAAATAACAAGCAGAGAGCAACTTATCTATAATCTCACATGCTGTGAAATGAATGACACACAGAGATACTGTGACACAATGCTCCGACAACTGGTGGTCTAGAGTCGACTAGTATGTGGAGACAAGTCATTGAAAAGTATCCCATGGTATCAAAAACACAGGAGCCAATCTAATGGAGCCCGTTACAAGCTATTCAATGGACTCAGCAATCGTCCTCCCCTCTAGAAAGAGGACTTTGTCCATGTCACAGAGACACACAGAGCAGGGCCTGGCTGCCCTCAGAGAGAGAACCAGTGTTTGCCAGCAGTCAGCACCCTGGGCTGGGCTGGCCTGGCTGTCTAAGGATGCCTGCCCAGTCTGCAGAGGCTCAGTGGCTAGCTGATACTAACTGGTCAGTGGTCAGACAGACTGACATTCCCCTGTGGGGCCAGACAGCTGAGGACAGCCTGAAGCCTGCCAGGCTCCTAGTAAATAACATGGCCACCAGCACTGTTGTAATGAAACAAACCGGTCATGATGCATTCCCTCTCTGGGACTGACTAACTGACGCACTGTCAGCGTTTGTCTGTGAAGACTGTAGAGGAATGCCACAGATGGACGAACACACACACACACACGCACGCACGCACGCACGCACACGCACACACACAGTCATCATATCACGCGGCTGCAAAAACACTCCTCTGATTATTGATATACTGCCTTTTAATGGGATATATGGGATATTCAAGCCATTTTTTATGACAGTGGTTGAAAGGCCTGGGAAATAAAAGAGCCTGTGCATGTTTTATGTATGCTATGTTCACAGACATTTAGAATCTCCTAAGCTGTGTTTCAGTAAACAGTTCCGTGAAGGGTGAGTCTTGTTTTCCTTCTTGGCGTGCCTCAACAGGATAAGCTGATCCATCGAAGGGGTGACACACAGACCTCAGTAACCCGACCTGGAATATCAGCAAGCCCTGGAGACAAATCTCACAATGGGTCATAATCTAACACAATCAATAACACAATGTCTCAATCACACATACACATTTCCAGCTGAATCCAACATTATGACAGACGTCTGCTGTGATGAATAGGGCTTGGTTAGTTACAGGACATGGTTAGAACTTCACCAGGATGTAAACACTAATCATCAAAAGTTTCATGAAACATCCAAACATGATGACCATCCCACTGTGAGAATTACAGTTAGCTGAAACACATGGCACTGCTTTGTTCGGGTCCCAGTTGTGCTGTGGAACAAGCTGTGTCCTGTCTCTGTCATGAGCAGGGCACTTTAGTCAGTTAGCTGCTGCCTCATTAGCACAGTGAAGTGAGCTGTCAGAGATGTATCTTAGATAGCCATAACACTGTTCACTGTGAGAAACATATTTACCCTGCCTGCATCCCAATTCTCTGGGAAGTCTACACTTGTGCACGCCTCTGAACATATCTACAGTAAATAGCATTTGAAACACGTAAGCATACGCTATAGAGAGTTTCCATCATATTTCTTCACATCAGTCATTTCCTTTTAATGGGAAGTGGGCAAGTGCACAAGAAGGATAAAGAATTTGGACACAGACCCTGTTTGAACGTAGGATACTAACAACATTCAAAAGAATGTGTATATCATCCAATCACAGTCCCTCAGCTGATTGGAGATAGTCAGCAAGAGGCAGTCTGGTTTGATCCCTCTGTACCTCCCCATGTTGCCCGACTGTATTCCAGGGCGTGTTCTCAGCATGCGCAAAACAGCTGGCAGGCGTATTCCCAGTCATTTTCAACCGCTCCTTGTCCCAGTCTGTAATCCCCACATGTTTTAAGATGACCACCATCATTCCTGTCCCCAAGAACTCTAAGTTTTCATGCCACAATGACTACCGCCCTGTAGCACTCACATCTGTAATCATGAAGTGCATTGAGAGGCTGATTATGGCACACATCAACTCTATCATCCCAGACACCCCTTACCCACTCCAAATTGTATACCGCCCCAACAGATCCATAGATTACGCAATCTCAATTGCTCTCCACACGGTCCTCACCCACCTAGATAAGAGGAATACCTATATGAGAATGCTGTTCATTGACTACAGCTCAGCGTTCAATACCATTGTCCCCTCCAAGCTCGTCACCAAGCTTAGGACTCTGGGTCTGAACACCTCCCTCTGCAACTGGATCCTGGACTTCCTGACGGGCTGACCCCAGGTGGCGAGGGTAGGCAATATCACCTCCGCCACGCTAACCCTCAACACAGGGGCCCCACAGGGATATGTGCTTAGTCCCCTCCTGTACTCCTTATTCACCCACGACTGTTGGCCACGCACGACTCCAACACCATTATCAAGTTTGCTGACAACACAGCGGTGGTAGGCCTGATCACCGGAGATGATGAGTCAGCCGACAGGGAACTGGCACTGTGGTGCCGGAACAACAACCTCTCCCTCAACGTCAGCAAGACCAAGGAGCTGATCGTGGACTACGGGAAATGGGGGGCTAGTACGCCACATCGACGGGGCCACAGTGGAGCAGGTTGAGAGCTTCAAGTTCCTCAGTGTGCAAATAACTAAAGACTTAAAATGGTCCAAACACATGCGCATAATCGTGAAGAAGGAGCAACAGCGCCTCTTCCCCCTCAGGAGGTAGAAAAAATTTGGCAGGGGCCCCCAAATCTTCAAAAAATTATACAGCTGTACCATTGAGAGGATTTTGACTGGCTGCATCACTGCCTGGTATGGCAACTGCAGCGCCCTCGATCTCATGGCACTACAGAGGGTGGTGCAGTCATCCCAGTACATCACTGGGGCCGAGCTCCCTGCCATCCAGGATATCTATATCAGGTGGTGTGGTAAGAAGGCCCGGGAAAAAAAGACTCCAACCATCAAAGCCATAGACTATTCTTCCTGCTTCTGCACGGCAAGCAGTACCAGTGCATCAAGTCTGAAGCCAACAGGCTCTTGAATAGCTTCAATCCCCAAGCCATAAGACTGATAAATAGCTAACAATAGCTACACAGACTATCTGAGTTAACCTTGTATCCTCATTGACCTTTTTATTTTTATTTTTGTCTCTATGCACACTCACAGAGCCCTACACACTCACACACTCCCTCCATCATCTGCCCACTCACACATAACATGCACATACATGTATACTGACTCACACATGGACACCCACTCACATACAAGCTGTTGCTACTCTGTTTATCTTATATCTTGATGCTAGTCACCTTACTCCTGTACATATATACCTCCATCACTCCAGTATCCCTGCACATTGTAAATATGGTATTGGAACTGACCCTGTTTATAGTATGCTAACTTACTTATTGTGTTCTTCATATTTTTGGGGAAAAAAATGTATAGTATTACATTGTTAATGAATATTGCACTGTTGGGTTTTGAGTTTGAAAGAAAGACATTCCAAAGTACTTGTGCATTAAAACTAGAAACGTGTTGTTATTGTTCAGAAGATCCCTTATCTGCTTACTGTAAGTTACTCAAGGTATAGACTGAGGGTGAAATCAGTGTTATTGAGTCATTGAGGATACAAAGTGCAAACAGATGATGTATGGTAGCACCAACAACAAACTCAGAATCCTGGTTCACTTCGGACAGATCAGACAGAGCTTCCTTCCTACTTGAGGTAGTTAAAAATACAATTCTAAGAGGTCAGAGTTTGTTTGGAACATTTTGATATGCATGACCAACATAACACAGTTCTTGGGATTGAGTCAGAGACCAGACAGTAACCATCAATTCTCCTCCCATCTGTTGAACGGATCAGAGCTACCTGACATCCTCCTCACCGATCCAGGATATGAACATTTATAACCACATCAAGTTTTATGTTGGAAAGATACCCGGACCTGGATGTCTCAGACCTCAGTCAGCAGAATATGATATTCTTTGAGGAGGACGTGTGCATTATAGTAGGTTAGCCCACCCATCTGCTTTACCTCTGACCGAAGGAGTTATACAGAAAGTACCAATATGACAGAAAACATTTCCTATAAATGATCTTATGAAGAGAACAGTGAGGACGAGACACAGGTATAGGAAGCACAGCATGTCCATATTGAATGATAGAGGCCTATCGTCAATTTGGGGGAACTTACACAAGATCAGGAGTCCTATCAAACATAAATCACCTGCAGCCCATATAGGCCTAAGTTCAGATGGTTAACAAAAGACTAAAACTTTGATCAAAAGTGATGTGCCATGGGAAATCAATTCTTATTATGAACATTACAAAAACAATCCCATTGGTTTGCTTTATTTGGAAACCCCATCAATATTTAGAGTACAATAACTCACACACTGTGAGAAACTGCCCCACTCACAATGACATTGACAGGCAAGCAAATAGTGTAGTTGTTGTCAGTGAAAACAGCAACCATGGAGCGAGGAGCAGCAGGACTGATAGACAGATAGCTACAGATAACTATAAACATCAAAGCAAATGTGGGGTATTCTTTGCATGTCTGTAGCAACACTGTAGCAATCATTCATACCGATCAAGCATCATTGCAACATGGCAAGTCACATTGCTTCAACTTCTGTAACACTCCCAGCCATTTGGAACAACAGTGTCTGGAGACGTCCTACTTGGAATGTTGGTGACAAACAACTAAGGTTTTTCAGTATGATTCACAGTGGAATGCCACCTGGGCTCTATGTTAGCATGTCACAATCAGACATTCATCTATTTAGGCCTAGCCTTGTGGGAAACCATTCTGGCTCACAGTTTGATAGTTTCACTCTTGCCCCAAGGGTAATTCCATGGTGACAGATTTACGAGACTCAGATTTTTTACTTTCAAATGTATACTAAACAAAAACCATTGATTTAAAAGTTTAACAAACCACACAACTCTATGCATATGAAGGATTACTTTTAACAATTTCCACAGAAAATGTTACAAAAACACTTTTACAGGAAGAATTGTGCACATACAAAGTCTGGTAACAGAATAAAACGGAGGGAGATTTCACCGTAATTCTGTTACCAAACTTTGCATCTGCACAGTTTTCCAGTAAAAGTGATCTTTTTTTTAACTGTGTAAATTGTTCAAATGAGTCATTGTGCATAGAGTTGTTTGCTAAACCTTGAATGGTTTTTGTTTGGCATACAGTCTCAGCATAATTCTGTTACAATGGAATTGCCCCTGAACTAAGCTTGTTAAGTTACTTCATAGTTCGGGATCAGAGTAGGAACAGGCTTAGTTTGTATGTGAGGCTGACATTGTTTCTGAGTATGGTGATGTAGTGTGTCCCTCTAAGCTGAATGCCTGTTCACACTCTCTCTTCCCTATTAACAAATAAGAGAGTTTAATGATTCAAAGCATAGCACTGTAACACACTTGCCAACAATGGAAGATTATTCAAAACATTTCCACGCTGCCTGCTCCTCACGCCTATTCAAAGACACAGAGCATAAGACAGTGAAGAAAGAGAGCGATGAAGCACCTTTTATGCAATAGGGACACTTCCCAGCTACACTGTTGGATGTAAAGTCCTATAAAACCGTCTGTATTGCCTCTATCTCTGGGGTGTATGTTTGTGTATGCAGTGTGGGTGCTGACAACCTCGTCTGGGGGGTTAGGGGAGCAGAGAGGGGAGAGAGCTGGGTTCACTGAGGCAGTCCTCTGGTCTAGAGGCTTTAAGTTGGGGGGAGCTGACTGATAGGCTGCGCCTCTGCCTGAGAATGAATAACACCAGATCACACCATTGTCCAGCCCCACTGAAGCACAAAGACAGAGAATGGGAAGTTCAAACAGCTACACTGGGCCATTGTTGAGCCTCACCGGACCGACAGGGCTGGGTTCAATGGGTGGGGCAATGCAGGCAGGGCAGGGCTATAGCGGCCTCTGGGATAGTCCCATCCATTTCATACTAGTCCTACAAAGAAACTAAATGGTGGCTGATGCAACCACCGCACACGCTGTTGCTCCTCCTATCTGCATGATTTTACTGTGGGTGGTGGAAGGGGTGTGTTGCTACCAACCTTGTGGTATTATGCAATGTCTGTCTCCACCACATGCAAATATGCAAGTCTTGAACAGACACACAATCAGAGAGTGAAACACACACACTAAAGTCCAGCAGAGAGCATACAGTACTCTGGTAAATCATTCTCCACAGCAGTTCACAGGCAAAGGCGGAAGCTGAGCGAGCACTGAAGGAAAAACAACTGGCTTGGTTTCACTGCGTGAGATAGCTCATCTATCCTCATCAATATCTTGACATAGCAACAAAACTATTCTAACAACAGTACACCATAACTTCCTTATGAGGAAATATAGTGCCAACCAGAACTGTGCCAAATGGTATAGGTGGCTCCTCTACACATTTAGTGGAAGAGCTACAATGTTTCTCTTTTGCAAGACTTTCCCAATTGTCATAGAGTTAGATCAAGACTGGAAAGTTTTATGAACAACTAGCCTAGTTAGAGTAGAATGCTCTACCTCCTTTCTCTACAAGCGTTTACCCCTTCTGTACATCCCCTCTACGGCTACATCTTCAGATGTCACAGTGGTAGAGCAGATGTCACTCATTCATTCTCATTTATTACTGATATTATATTCATATGTTTTCAATGGTTGTAACGACCGTCGTAGGAAGTGGACCAAAATGCAGCGGGTACGTGAATGCTCATATTTACTATTACGAACACCACACAAAAACAACAAAACGAAACCACGAACGACAGCTAACAGTTCTGCAGGCTAAACATAGCAGTGCACGAATACAACTTCACACAAAGGGACAGGTGAAATAGGGCTACCTTAGTATGACTCTCAATCAGCAACAACGATGTACAGCTGTTCCTGATTGAGAGCCATACCAGGCCAACACAAAGAAATACACAACATAGAAAACCAGAGAAATACAAAACAAGAACATTACCCAAAAACCCCGGAACACATAAATCAAATACCCCTCTTACATAAATACATATCCCATTAAACCCCGAACCACATAAAACAAATACCCCCTTCCACGTCCCGGCCAAACTACAATAACCAATAACCCCTTATACTGGTCAGGATGTGACAATGGTTTAATTACTCCATTACTCAGTCCCGCTTTATTTGAAGTGCATCTTATGAAGGCTTCATAAAGCCCTACATAGATGCTTCACAAATCATCTATAAGCGTATATCATGTTCTATAAAGATTCATAATGTGGCATAACTGTGTGACATAACCATCAGTTTATTTGTTCACATTTATTCATCTTTTATAGAGAATGAAATACAGTTACAGATTATTATTTGTGACCCATGTATGCAGTGCTTATGAAGCATATATGAATGCTTTATGAAGCCTTTATAAGATAATAAAGCGGGACAAATGACTCTTTACCAATACGTCATGGTGTCATTGTGCATGACTAAGTCTGAGACTGGAGCTGCTGTGAGCAGAGCTTTAGATGAATTTGAGGGCGGTGTGAACATCACAGAGTAATTCTAACATCCCTCTCAGGACTCCTCCTCGCTCGGTATCGGTTCCTCGAGTGGAAATAAGTCCCGGTATCAAGTCTTGGCACAGCTCTGACATTCCCTTACGTTGAGATAGCTCCTACAGTACATACTGTATCAGCATGACCTCACTGGTTTTAATTGAAGACTTCTCCTCCCACACATACACACAGGGGGGGGGGGGGGGGGTCCCAGACAGGGGAATGCAGAGAGGTCAGTAGTACTGTAGGAACCTGTGATTCAGGGCTGGTGAACCAGGGGGAATGTCTGCCTGGGGGCACAGTGCAGGCAGGCAGATAACAACCCATCTGAACTGAATGGTCTGCTGCTGGGAAGTAACATCTGCCCAGTGCCCGTCGTGTTAGATATTAGAGGTGTTACTAATTAAAAAGGATGAAACTCCAGTGCTGTACACAGACACACACGGGGGGGGGTGGTCTGGATGACTAACAGCACTGTAATAATCTAAGTGATTGTGAGACTGACTCAGGCATGTGATTTGTGTCAGCCCTTCAAAAAGCCCATCATATTTCAGAATGAGAACAGGTTAGCACTTTGCTACTGGGGATGTTCTCATTAGCATGACTTGGGCTTGATCAGAGGCCTCCAGGCAGCATGCTATTATGCATGTCTAACATCACAGACGTCATTGCAGTGCAGGGAGGTAACCAAGACATTACCCATCTTCTGCATCATTACACACAGCAATTAGGGATAGATGCGTGCAGAGTGCAGACGGTTCAGCAAACATTGATGTTATCATTCTTTTAAATGCCTCACCTGATGCCAGGAGGAGAGGGGGGAAACTGGTACATGTACATGAGTTGTAATGTCCTCTATGCCCTTTTCTAATTAATTAAAAACAACTCATTGGGGCTTAACTGGTTTAATGACTTGGATAAGTCTGATTGCTGGAGAATCTAATAGTATTAAATGACTAATCTGAGAATGGGGATGTCTTACATCTTTAGCCAGCCAAGTCTAGCTATAGGTCTTAAACCTCTAGTATTAGTGTAATGCCTATGAAGAAGTAAGTTCCTGTAGCAGATTGAAGAAGTAGCCTAGAAATGTACCAGGTGACTGAGGGCAGTATAAAGCACCTGTCTCAGACTCCACCCATGAGTTCCAGGTGTGGTCCACCGATCTAAAAATACCAAAACATCTGAAATGATGTATGTCCCCAACATGAAACCTCTTCATGAATAGGTATCACTGCTATTCTGACCCCCAGGGAAGAGTAGAATTTAATACAATATAATACAAACCGTAGATAGTTTACCAACAACACTACATCATAAAGAGAAACTTGTTTGTTTGTTTGTTGATAGTAAAACTGAATCACTTTCTCCCCTGAGAGTCTTGGCAGACATAGTGGCATAGCTTCTAACTGAGGTTCAAGGGAGATTACATTGAATGGCAAAGAAGCCTACTGCTGCCACAGTAGAGTAATACACATGTTGTGAATGCAGTCAAGCGACACTGATGTAGCCTACACACATATCCATCTCGAATTGTTTCCATCATTCATACCATAATTAGCCTACACAGTAGGCCTAATTAGGCTATACTGCATTCATATAATTACTACAGATCAAAGCGTATTCAAAAAGCAGGTCGAATCTCAATGTAACTTGAATACGATGTCGGTTTGCAATGCATGCACACCAGTTCTATGGGTAGAACACAGGTTCTTTCGCTGAAACAAAAGACACACGAAATTCGCAACCGCGTAAAGACATTCTTCACATAGCAAGGTGATCAAATCACCTTTACTGTGCAAAATTTTGCTGACAAAAAGTGTCGGCGGCGGTTCACAGATCTTTAATTTACTATTGTATTGACATGTTATCCCTTCGTCCCACCCATACAGCCTATCCTCAGTCATCGGGTCTCATCCGTGTCGCCATAAATCATTTCAAATAATTTATCTGTAATATATTCCACTGTGGAAAGAAATACACCACTGTCATCATGTTAGTTATCTAATATCGTTTTAGCTCACCTCGTAAACGAATCCATCATCGAAGCAGTTCGATGCTTTATGCTTGTGTATTCCCCTTTAACACAATAGTCATTGGCTGCTGTAAGTGAGATCATCCCTTTTGCGCTCATGCAAATATGATCTATTATATTGACAAGATAGTTGAGTGACCGGTTTTACAAATGGAAATATATGTCCTCAAAGATGGAAGGCAGGCGAGATCAGGTCGGACCATTCACTTATATCAGTGCATTCGCAGCAAACTACCCATTAGCCTACGGAACTTATTTTCGATCATATAAGCCTCACGTAACAAATTAGAAATATAATTTTTGTTTACCAAATTCGACACTCTTATAAAATTAGTTGTCTTATTTTTCGGGGACAGATATTGGGCGGAGTAAATCCTCCCGCTTCGCCTCTTCCTCTCTGCTCATGTTAGCGCGAACTGACCAAGGAAAACAAAGCAATGTTTGTACGGGAAATGTAGTTCCATGGGAATGGTGCTCCAATGGAGAACTATGATCAGCCCTTGTAAAAAAGTTTATAGTACCTTCAGAAAGTATTCACACCCCTTGACTTTTTCCACATTTTGTTGTGTTAACAGCCTACATTTAAAATGAATTAAATTGAGACTCTGTGTCACTGGCCTACACACAATGCCCCATAATGTCAAAGTGGAATTATGCTTTTTATCATTTTTACAAATTAATAAAAAATGAAAAGCTGAAATGTCTTGGGTCAATAAGTATTCAACCCCTTTGTTATGGCAAGCCTAAATAAGTTGAGGAGTAAAAATTTGCTTAATAAGTCACATAAGTTGCATGGACTAATAGCGTTAAACATGATTTTTGAAGGACTACCTCATCTCTGTACCCCACACATACAATTATCTGTAATTCAGTCGAGCAGTGAATTTCAAATACAGATTCAACCACTAAGAGAAGGGAGGTTTTCAAACACCTTGCAAACAAGGGCACCTAATGGTAAATTGTTTATTAAAGCAGACATTCAATATCCATTTGAGCATGGTGAAGTTATTAATTGCACTTTGGATGGCGTATCAATACACTCAGTCACAACAAAAATACAGGCATCCTTCCTAACTCAGTTGCCGGAGAGGAAGGAAACCACTCAGGGATTTCACCATGAGGCCAATGGTGACTTTAAAACAGTTACAGAGTTTAATGGCAGTGAAAACTTAACTATATTTTCTTAAAACT
Organism: Salmo salar; assembly: GCF_965601325.2. Taxonomy (NCBI): domain Eukaryota; kingdom Metazoa; phylum Chordata; class Actinopteri; order Salmoniformes; family Salmonidae; genus Salmo; species Salmo salar. The sequence goes on from NC_138299.1 coordinate 32,401,622, forward strand.
GCATTGTTGGTTAAGGGCTTGTAAGTAAGCATTTCACGGTAAGGTCTACACCTGTTGTATTCGGCGCATGTGACAAATACAATTTGATATGATTTTACAGGAGAAAACTTAGGATGGATCAACAACATTGTCGTTTCTCCACAATACTAACCTACACACATCTTGTTTGCAATAAGGCATTAAAGTAAAACAGCAAAAACTTTGCAAAAGGGCCACCCAAGTCGCGCAGCAGTCTAAGCACTGCATCGCAGTGCATCGCAGTGTTAGAGGCGTCACTACAGACCCAGGTTCGATCCTGAGCTGTATCACAACCGGCCATGATCGGGAGTCCCATAGGGCACCACACAATTGGCCCAGCGTTGTCCGGGGTAGGGGAGGGTTTGGCCGGACGGGCTTTACTTGGCTCATCGCGCTCTAGCGATGTGTGGTGCCTGGAAAACAACCTCTCACTCAACGTCAACAAAACAAAGGAGATGATCGTGGACTTCAGGAACAGCAGAGGGTGCACCCCCCTATCTACATTGACGGGACCGCAGCGGAGAAAGTGGGAAGCTTCAAGCTCCTTGGCATACATATCACTGACAAACTGAAATGGACCACCCACATAGACAGCGTGGTGAAGAATGCGCAACAGAGCCTCTTCAACCTCGGGAGGCTAAAGAAATTTGGCTTGTCACCTAAAACCTTCACAAACCTTTACAGATGCACAATTGAAAGCATCCTGTAGGGCTGTATCACAGTCTGGCATGGCAACTGCATCGTCAGCAACTGCAGGGCTCTCCAGAGGGGGGTGCGGTCTGCCCAACACATTACCGGGGGCAAACTACCCGCCCTCCAGGACACCTACAGCACTTGATGTCACAGGAAGGCCAAAAAGATCATCAAGGACATCAACCACCCGAGCCACTGCCTGTTCACTCTGCTATCATCCAGAAGGCGAGGTCAGTACAGGTGCATCAAAGCTGGGGTCGAGAGACTGAAAAACAGCTTCTATCTCAAGGCCATCAGACTGTTAAACAGCCATCACTAGCACATTAGAGGTTGCTGTCTATAGGCATAGACTAGAAATTACTGGCCACTTTAAGGAATGGAACACTAGTCACTTTAATAATGTTTACATATCTGGCATTATTGCATATGTATATACTGTAATCTATACTATTCTACGGTATTTTAGTAACTTAATAATGTTTACATATATTGTATTACTCATTTCATTTGTATATACTGTATTCTATACTCTTCTGCTGTATCTTAGTCTGTTCCGCTCTGACATCGCTCGTCCGTATATGTATATAGTCTTAATTCATTCCTACTTAGATTTGTGTGTATTGGGTATATGTGGTGTAATTTGTTAGATATTACTGTACTGTCGGAGCTAGAAGCACAAGCATTTCGCTACACCCGCAATAACATCTGCTAATCACATGTATGTGACCAATACATTTGATTTGATTTGATTTTTCGTGGGCCATGCACCTGCAGTCTGACCTCGGTCGTCAGGTAAACTGTGTTTCCTCTGACACATTGGTGCAGCTGGCAGGCGTGTGTTAATAAGCGAGGTTAGGCTGCATCATGTTATGGGTACGCTTCTCATCGGCAAGGACTAGGGAGTTTTTCAGGATAAAAAGAAACTGAATAGAGCTAAGCACAGGCATGAGGAAAACTTGGCTCAGTCTGCTTTCCATCAGACATTGGGAGACAAATTCACCTTTCAGCAGGAATATAACCTAAAACACAAGGCCAAATATACACTGGAGTTGCTTACCAAGACAACATTGAATGTTCCTGAGTGGCCTAGTTATTGTTTTAATTAAACCGTCTTATAAAATCTATGTGTCACGTCCTGACCATAGAGAGCTCGTGTTTTTCTATGGTAGAGTAGGTCAGGGCGTGACTGGGGGGTTTTGTCTAGTTTATTTATATGTTTGGTTCTAGTTTCTTTTTTCTATGATGGGTTTTTGTCTAGTTTACATTTTCTATGTTGTGTTCGAGGTTCTTTTTTCTATGTTGGGTTTTTTGTCTAGTTTACATTTTCTATGTTGTGTTCTAGGTTCTTTTTTCTAGGTTGGGGTTTTCATATGATTCCCAATTAGAGGCAGCTAGTCATCGTTGTCTCTAATTGGGGATCATATTTAAGTTGTTGTTTTTCCCACTAGTGTTTGTGGGAGATTATTTTGAGTTCATGCATGTAGCACCACTTCGTCACGGTTTGTTGTTTTTTGTTTATAGTCTGTCTTGCATAGTTTCACATAGAAATAAAGATGTGGAACGATACGCACGCTGCGCCTTAGTCTCTTTCATACGACATCCGTGACACTATGGCAAGACATGAACATGTCTGTCTAGCAATGATCAACAACTAACTTCACAGACCTTGAATAATTTAAAAGAATAATGTGAAAATATTGTACAATCCAGGTGTGCAAAGCTCTTAGACTTACCCAGAAAGACTCACAGCTGTAATCGCTGACAAAAATGTCTCAAAATATGTTTCGCTTTGTCATTATGGGGTATTGTGTGTAGATGGGTGAGAAAATAAATATATTTAATCCATTTTGAATTCAGGCTGTAACAAAACAATGTGGAATAAGTTAAGGGGTATAAATACTTTTCTGAAGGCCCTGTATGTGTAAGTGGCATATTGAGAGCCTTTAAATACTACAAGACAATGTGGAAAATTGTCATGATTTTGTGGAGAGACGGACCAAAGCGCAGCGTGATCTGGGTTCCACAATTTATTCGTGAAACGCACAAAACAATAAACAGCAAATGAAACGTGAAGCAAATTCAGTGCTCACAGGCAACTACACATAAACAAGATCCCACAAACACAGATGGGAAAAATAACTACTTAAATATGATCCCCAATTCGAGACAACGATTACCAGCTGCCTCGAATTGGGGATCATACAAAACACCAACATAGAAAATGAAACTAGAACACAACATAGATATACTAGATCACCCCCTAGTCACGCCCTGACCTACTACACCATAGAGAAACAATGGCTATCTATGGTCAGGGCGTGACAGTACCCCCCTGCCATGGAGCGGGACTGGACGCCGTGCCTGGACTGGGCACCAGCACTACACCATAGAGAAACAATGGCTATCTATGGTCAGGGCGTGACAGTACCCCCTCAAAGGTGCGGACTCCGGCCGCAAAACCTGAAACCAAATGGGGAGGGTAGGGGGGGTGATTAGTGTCGGTCGCGGCTCCAGTCTGGGGCGAAGTACACACTCAGCTCGCGGATCCGCCAGCATCGGTGGTGGCTCTGGTGCGGGACGAAGAACCCGCTCATCCGCCAGCATCGGGGGCGGCTCTGGTGTGGGCCGAAGAACCCGCTCATCCCGCGGATCCAGCCATGGACCCAAGCTGAACACTGTGCCTGGGCTGGGCACCAGCACAGAGGAAGACTCCTGCCATGGAGCGGGACTGGACGCCGTGCCTGGACTGGGCACCAGCACAGAGGAAGACTCTGGCATTGGAGCTGGACTGGAAGCCGTGCTTGGACTGGGCATCGGCGCAGGTTAAGGCTCTGGCCTTGGAGCTGAGTTGGCAGCCGTGCCTGGACTGGGCACCGGCGCAGAGGAAGGCTCTGGCCTTGGAGCGGGACTGGACGCCGTGCCTGGACTGGGCACCGGCGCAGAAGAAGACTCTGGCCTTGGAGCTGGACTGGACGCCGTGCTTGGACCGGGCATCGGCGCAGGGGAAGGCACTGGCCTTGGAGCTGGACTGGACACCGTGCCTGGACTGGGCACCGGTGCAGAGGGAGGCTCCTGCCCTGGAGCAGGACTGGACGCCTTGCCTGGAAGCTCCGGACCGTTGACCCCCGCTGGAGGCTCCGGAACGTTGACCGTCGCAGGAGGTTCCGGACTGTGGACCGTCGCCGGAGGCTCCGGACTGGGGACCATCGCCGGAGGCTCCGGACTGGGGACCGTCGCCGGAAGCCTGGTGCGTGGAGCCGGCACAGGTGGCACCGGACTGGTGACACGCACTTCAGGGCGAGTGCGAGGAGCAGGCACAGGACGTACCGGACTGGGAAGGCGCACTGGAGGCCTAGTGCGTGGGGCCGGTACAGGCACTGGACTGGTGACACACACTTCAGGGCGATTGCGAGGAGCTGGCTCAGGACGTACTGGGCTGTCGAGGCGCACTGGAGACCTGGTGCGTATAGCCGGCACAGGTTGTACCGGAACGATGATACACCTCGCGTTCGAGTGCGAGGAGCTGGCACAGGACGTACTGGGCTGTGAAGGCGTACTGGAGACTTGGTGCGTAGAGCCGGCACAAATTGTACCAGAACGATGACACACTTCACACGGCAAGTGCGGGGAGCTGGCACAGGACGCACCGGACTGCGGACACGCACTTCAGGGCGAGTGGGCGAGTGCGAGGAGGGGACACAGGACGTACTGGACTGGGGAGGCGCACTGGAGGCCTGATGTGTGGGACCGGCACAAGTTGCACCAGACTGGTGACACGCTCCTCCAAACGCCTGCGTTGTCGCATACTCTTAGCCAACTCCATTCTCCGGTGTCCCTCCTCGCACTGTTCCATTGACTCCCAGGCGGGCTCTGGTACTCTCCTTGGGTCGACCGACCACCTCTCTATCTCCTCCCAGGTTGTCACTGGCTTAATCCCCGGCTCCGCCGACCACCCCGTGTGCCCCCCCAAAAAATATATTTTGGGCTGTCTTTTGAGCTGTCCTTGTGGCCCCGAACCCTGGCGTCGTCGCTGTCCTTCCTTCTCTCCCTGCGTCTGCTTCCACAGAAGGCTTTCGTGTCCTGACATGATCTCCTCCCAAGTCCAGGATATTTTCTCCTCGATCTCCTCCTGGGCACGCTGCTTGGTCCTGTTGTGGTGGGATCTTCTGTCACGATTTTGTGGAGAGACGGACCAAAGCGCAGCGGGATCTGGGTTCCACATATTTATTCGTGAAACGCGCAAAACAATAAACAGCAAACGAAAAGTGACGCAAATGCAATGCTCACAGGCAACTACACATAAACAAGATCCCACAAACACAGGTGGGAAAAATAACTACTTAAATATGATCCCCAATAAGAGACAACGATTACCAGCTGCCTCTAATTGGGAATCATACAAAACACCAACATAGAAAAATAAACTAGAACACAACATAGATATAGATATACTAGATCACCCCCTAGTCACGCCCTGACATACTACACCATAGAGAAACAATGGCTCTCTATGGTCAGGGCGTGACACAAATCAACATGACACCATACTGTATCTTCATCTGACAGGCATCTTTCTGGAATAAAATATGACATAACATAATAGAATAAAATAGAATAAATACATCACAGTAGTTTTAACCAGTAAGTAATAAAAAAGCGATGTGAAAAGTCTTTGAAACCCTCCTACGCATTATGAACTATGTCAAAGTTGACTTTAGAAGTCATATCCTTTTGCAGAGCTGATGGGGAGCTGATGGTGGAGGGGTAACATGGGATTTGTTTAGCCAAAAACAGGGCACAGACAGAATTACTGGGGATTATAGGAATAATGGTGGAATGAGAGCTGTATGGTGGAATTACAGCCATGACAGCAGCTGGTGATGCGTGCAGTGCAGAGCAGACCATAGCTCTGGGATTATGGTCCATTTTGGAATACAGAGATTTACTACTGATTTTAGTCCTAAAAGTTGTCTTTGTTCCTTTTATGTATGTTGTAACTGGAGACTGTGTAACATAGCTCGACCTATAGGTGTGACTACTACTTTTAGTTCCTCACGCCTCCGATCTGGTTTATATATCCAAGGTTGGTTTATTTTGGTTCAACAGTCTACTTAAACACCTTGTCCTTATCGTTTACTCACCATTGCTTTTTCTTCATCAGCCTCATTCTTTACAGCGGTTGAAGAGATCATCACTTTGGCAAACCATCATCATCACCAGCATCATACATTTCCTTATCATCCCTATAGAATTGATGCCTTCCCTTAGAGGCCAAGCTACACTGTTTGCTGTCCCAGAGCCATAGTCAGCGAAGGGAGTGAGGCATGCAGGGGGTCACGTCAGGGGCTGGTAGGTCTGCTTTATGTGCAGAAGGCAGCACTTCCAAAGGTTGGCCTGGGTGTATTAGTGGTGCGTAAATATTTAAATTGTCCAGGCCTGCTTATTGTTCCCAGCTGGGGGGCTAATGGAGGTATGTAGGTGTCGTGTACAGTCAGTAAAACACAGTAAAGCTGCTGTAGGGATAAGCCCCCTGTACAGACAGACTTGTCGTTGTAGTCAGGCAGGGCAGGCAGGACTGTAAGGAGTTCAAACTAAGGTTTCTCTCTCTGGTTTACATTACTTTTTTTTCTCTCTGTCTTTCTCTTCGCAGGTCTGTTCTGTTCTCTTTCTGACTTGGCTGTACTGTAACTCAACCAGATTCATTTGTTATGATGTGGTCACTTTCATTTGTTTCACCTAAAGGTCAAATATGCAGACTTGTTGACTTCATAGTGATAATTTGTTGCTCTTCCTGAGACCAACACATTTGTAAGGAGAATTGCCCACCTCTGTACAGCAAATCCAACCAGACAATGCCTCTACAACCTATAACTTTACTGTGGAGATGTGTAAAAGATCTTTATAATGCAGATAGAACACCACTGAAACAAACGTTTACCTTACAAAGTTTTGATTTCCAGCACTTGATTTATAGTTCTAAACAAAAGGAGAAATCCACCAAGCCATTTCTACACACACATACACAGTACATCTAGACATCAAAGGTTGTGATTGATGGAGGATTAATGATTGGTAGGATAGTATGTCACGCTTTGTCTAAAAATGCCTGAGATGATTGAAGATGGACCACAAGACTATTTCTATAAACTAGTCTACTGTTATTAGACCTATAGCTAACAGAACAAAGGAAACATTATTCAGCAGACAGGCAAACTATACAGCTGTCTGCACCCTCTCTCAAATCTTTCATATCTCAAACATACAGAACTGTGCTTTTTCATTTCTTTCATCCACACTGAATATTACCAACAGATTGTGTATTTCCAAAAGTGTGATAGTTTTCAATGAAAACGGCGTACAGTGTTACGTTATTCCTATAACTCCATTACAGTAACATAGAATATAGTATGCCATTTCGTGTACAGTATATTGTTGTACCACCCTGTCCTTTCCTTGTCTAGAAGGTACCGTCATTGATACCTGAGGCTCAGTCCCAAATGGCACCCTATTCCTTACATAGTGCACTACATTTGACCAGAAAAGTAGTATACATTGAATAGGGTGCCATCCCTGGGATGTCCACTTATGGGAGGTGAGGGATCAATTCTCTAATGACTCTGATCTGATCTCAGATTAACCCTTAATACTCTGTCTCCTGGGGGAGGGATAATTGACCAATCAGATGTGAAAAATATATGATGTGAAAAGATCTGATGTCATTGGTCAAAAGACCAATTAGTGGAAAAAATATCTGAATTGGTCTGCCTGTGTAGATGCAGCATTAGTGGTTCTCAATGACTGTCCTTTCCAAAATACCAGTGACCCCAAAAAAAGAAGAAAAAGAAGCACCTTACTTTCCATTTCTACAGCTTATATCAAACTGATAACTCTAAGGTTACTTGATTTTTTTTACTATATCATCTTTAATTCTTCTACTCATGCTGGAAATCGTACTTAAATTCATGAAGCAACATAAAGGCCTGTTAGAGCTGTGACTGACCTAGGGCCTTGGTGAACTGCTTCCTAAGTGTGCAGTAAACATTCAATAAACTCAGCAGCCGTGCCATTCCATTCTATGGTGCTTGTTATGACACTATAGCCTGGGAGACGATAAAGAGAGTGTCTAATACATACTGTACTCACAGACAGTGAAACACATGAGGCTACTATAGGTAGAAGCAGAGCTATATTACATCTTTATATACATACATTATATGCTCACACATGGCATGTGTTTACATTATGGATGGGCAGAATCATGGGTGTGGAAGAGTAAGACTTGGCATTCCAGTCCTTAGCTTTCCAGATACAGGATCTATCCTCCACACACTCTGCTTTTCAGGAGATAGCCCAAGGCCAAGGGGCTTTTGATCATTAAATATTTACCTTTAGAGACCTCATAGCTTGTAATTAGCCGATCCCAATAGTAGACATTCTTCAATTCAACACAGCTTGTCAAAATAGAGGTAGTTAAGCAAATTGAAAGTGAGCATGAGCTTATCCATGACGATTTGAAATTATTTTATAATCGGTTTTATATGAAGCTGCTACTGATATCTGTTTAACATAGCCATGTTTGGTTTGTTAAGACTGTGTCTCATCAACCATGACAGCTTAAACAATAGCGTAGCCTACATGTACAGTACCAGCCAAAAGTTTGGACACACCTACTCATTCAAGGGTTTTTCTTTATTTGTACTATTTTCTACATTGTAGAATAATAGTGAAGACATCAAAACTATGAAATAACACATATGGAATCATGTAGTAACCAAAAAAAGTGTTAAACAAGATTGGGATTCTTCAAAGTAGTCACACTTTGCCTTGATGACAGCTTTGCACACGCTTGGCATTCTCTCAACCAGCTTCATGAGGTAGTCACCTGGAATGCATTCTTAATACTTCATACTTCTTAATGCCAATCAGTTGTGTTGTGACAAGGTAAGGGTGGTATACAGAAGATAGCCCTATTTGGTAAAATACCAATTCCATATTATGGCAAGAACAGCTCAAATAAGCAAAGAGAAACGACAGTCCATCATTACTTTAAGACATTAAGGTCAGTCAATCCGGCAAATTTACAAGATCTTCAAGTGCAGTCGCAAAAAACATCAAGAGCTATGATGAAACTGGCTCTCATGAGGACCGCCACAGGAAAGGAAGACCCAGAGTTACCTCTACTGCAGAAGATAAGTTCATTAGCGTTACCAGCTTCAGAATTTGTTATTTATTTTACCTTTATTTAACTAGGCAAGTCAGTTAAGAACAAATTCTTATTTTCAATGATGGCCTAGGAACAGTGGGTTAACTGCCTTGTTCAGGGGCAGAAAAACAGATTTTTACCTTGTCAGCTCAGGGATTCGATCTTGCAACCTTTCGGTTACTAGTCCAACGCTCTAACCACTAGGCTACCTGCTGCCTACGCTACCTGCCGAATTGCAGCCCAAATAAATGCTTCACAGAGTTCAAGTAACAGACACACCTCAGCATCAACTGTTCAGAAGAGACTGCGTGAATCAGGCCTTCATGATCCAATTGCTGTAAAGAAACCACTACTAAAGGACACCAATAAGAAGAGACTTGCTTGTGCCAAGAAACACCAGCAATGGACATTAGACCGGTGGAAATCTGTCTTTTGGTCTGATGAGTCCAAATTTGAGATTTTTGGTTCCAGCCGCCGTGTCTTTGTGAGATGCAGAGTAGGTGAACGGATGATCTTCGCATGTGTGGTTCCCACCGTGAAGCATGGAGGAGGAGGTATGATGGTGCTTTGCTGACACTTTGATTTATTTAGAATTCAAGGCACACTTAACCAGCATGGCTACCACAGCATTCTGCAGCGATACGCCATTCCATTTGGTTAGCACTTAGTGGGACTCATATGTTTTCAACAGGACAATGTCCCAAAACACACCTCCAGGCTGTGTAAGGGCTATTTGACCAAGAAGGAGAGTGATGGAGTGCTGCATCAGATGACCTGGCATCCATAATCACCTGACCTCAACCCAATTGAGATGGTTTGGGATGAGTTGGACCGCAGAGTGAAGGAAAATCAGCCAACAAGTCCTCAGCATATGTGGGAACTCCTTCAAGACTGTTGGAAAAGCATCCCTCGTGAAGCTGGTTAAGAGTGTGCAATGTTGTCATCAAGGCAAAGGGTGGCTACTTTGAAGAATCTCAAATGTAAAGTATATTTTGATTTGTTTAACACTGTTTACTACATGATTCCATATGTGTTATTTCATAGTTTTGATGTCTGCACTATTATTCTACAATGTAGAAAATTGTAAAAATAAAGAAAAACCCTTGAATGAGTAGGTGTGTCCAAACTTTTGACTGGTACTATATATCATAAACAATGTAATACTAGATCATTCATGCTTATAGCTGATATAAACAGATTGGTATCAGAAGGAACGCAATATAAGGGTGTCTTAGTATAGCCTACCAGTTCCACTGGTTTTTGGTTAGTCTGCAGAGATAGTGCATCAAAGATGGCGGATTATAAAGATGAGGCAAAAATACCTTGTACCATTGAAAAAAATTGGCACAGTTCCAGTCTACTTTAGGGGTGGCTCTCCCATAGGCAACAATGCAATAGCAGCTGGGTCTGGTCTATTTAGTTCATTTGACCGGCACCAAGCTGATAAAAAGAAGCCTATGAAATGTTTAGCTTTCTCTTGAGTCTCTGACTGTATCTTCTCAGTGACAAGGAGTACCACCTGTTGGTCATAACTAGTAACTGCATTTGAATGGTGCATCAAATGTACACTAATAATAAGCACTACTGAATTTTATTTCAGATTTCATTCCATGAATTAAAGGTTGTCAGAGATTTTCCAAATTTGGCACAGATTACAAAGCAGAGAAATTTGGGGCAGTATTGGTCAACATTGTGAAAATGTATACAACGTGTTAAAAAGCTGTGATCAAAAACTATTAAGAATCCGTCCTCATAATCTTTCATTAACACAGTCTGGAGCCATAAACTGGTGGAAGTCCAATAGCCTTGTAAATAATGTGTGTGCTGTAGCCAACTATACTATTGTTCAATCTACTACGGCAGGGTTTTCCAAACTGTGTTCTTCTATAGTTTATCTAATTCTATGGTTCCATTTTCTGTGTTCATCTATTGAGGACCTTCCTGAGATGTTCCAGCTGTGCCTGATTGACGCTGCTGCCTCCACAGACGATCATCACCAGGGGCCCTGCTAGGGGAACGGGCAGCCGACCCTCACCCTGCAGTCTCTGGATGACTCCACAGTACACAGCTGCTAACACAGCCCCGCAGGCCAGCTCCACCAGCACACGCTCCTCGTCTGGACACACACACACACACACACAAGCAAGCACACATGTATACACACACACAAACAGAACATATTTATTCGTAACCCGTAGCTATGTTTCTTTTAGAATACAACTATACCTCACATAAAGCAGAGTAAAGAATAGGGATGAGAACAGTGACGGCTGGTACAACGCTCACCCAGGAAGGTCTCCACTGCTTGCAGGGTCTGCTGGTCAGTGACCAGCTCTGATATGATGTTCATGTTGCCCCGTCTTCGAACCCAGACACTTGGCCTCTGACAATACAACCATCACAGATTATTAGAATGGAATGGAATAGATTTGAATACAACATAATGCTAAATGAAAATCTCAGTTTAATCTCTGTTCTCTTCTCACCTGGTGATGTCAGAGAGGGTGACTATCTTGCCAGCCTTTACTGCTGCATTTAAACAGTCTGCTCCCTCAGTCTCCACAGATGATGGCCACACTGCCGCAGCCCACCTCCTTACATATTGGCCATATATCACAAACCCCAAAATGTGCCTTATTACAATTATAAACTGGTTACCAACGTAATTAGAGCAGTAAAAACCTGTGGTATACGGTCTGATATACCACGGCTGTCAGCCCATCAGCATTCAGGGCTCGAAACACCTAGTTTATCATTTGTGATCTAAGTCAGTCATTCTTGAAGTCATGCCCTTTACTACAGGCTCGGTTAAGGATTTGTCTGACTTCAATATCTTCTCACCAGAGCAGAGGATGGTCAAAGGGTGGAACATACAGTAGGTCAGGGCATCAGTCTGGGTCAGACGCAGGGCCTCATCATTAGCATCATCCCACACCTGAACAGGCAAAATGAGACAAAAATGGAAACACACACACATGGGGTAACAGACATAGTCTACAAAGTCCACAAGTAAATCAGTCGTCAATTATAAGGATATCCTCTGTATCATTATGAACTCAAGGCAGCATTGAATCACATCTTATCTGGTCAACACCAGGAGGTGCTGTCAAACAAGTGTTTCAAGCGTAGTAAACAAACCAGTTATAATGGCGTCCATTTCCCATATTCCATGATGTGCGTAATTTAAAGGTTTATGTGGAGTTGTTTGTCTGTTTCAAGTGGATTCATATAGACCCATCACTTGTGCGAAACACTAATCATTGAAATGTTACTAAAATAGTATTCTAACTGTGTATTCAATTAGGCCTATAGATGTGAAATTATTTATGGTAACTTAACTTCAAACCTTTTGAACATGCTTACCTTTTGACACGTGTTCAATACCGCAGATGTTGAATGAACCAGAGGGTTGGGAACTTTCCATTTTTAAATACACTGTGGTCCCCATCCGTTCAGAAGTCTATGCTCTCCAAAAACAGACTATTTATGTGAAAGGCTTCTGGATTTGCCATGATGGCCCAAGTCCCTTGATAGACGATTAGTCAACAACTATGAAAGTCTTCGATCTCCTCTTGAATGGTAGTGCACATGCACAAATGCAGGGTTTTATTTTCACACCTATGTGACCAGTCCACAGAAAAGACAGTAGGCAAGAAGTAGGCTGCTATAGTACAATTCATTTTGTAATGGTGCAACTTTGTGACAACCATAACTTACTGCGGCTCTCAGTGCGTGATTGCTACTCGACCTTCACAGAAAACTGCACCTGTCAGGAAGATACTGGTCAATGTTTAGCCCAGAGGTGGGATAGATCAGAAATCAATTATTAACTCTTGTTTGGTGGACTGTATAAAGACTGTAGCCAATGTCAGAATTGCGCATAGCATTGCAAAACGTAAAGTATAACATTCTACACTGAACTAAAATATAACCGCAACATGCAACAATTTCTAACATTTTACTGAGTTACAGTTCCCATAAGGAAATCAGTCAATTGAAATAAATTCATTAGGCCCTAATCTATTAGATTCACATGACTGGGAAAACAGTGACTGTTCGCATGACTGTGACAAACAATATGCATGTTTGTTACAGATACCTTAAAAAAATTTAAAAAATAAAGTAGGGGTGTGGATCAGAAAACCAGTCAGTATCTGGTGTGACCACCATTTGCCTCATAAAGCGCAACACATCTCCTTTACATAGAGTTGATCAGGCTGTTGATTGTGGCCTGTGGAATGTTGTCCCACTCCTCTTCAATGGCTGTGCGAAGTTTATGGATATTGGTGGGAACTGGAACACACTGTCGTACACTTCGATCCAGAGCATCCCAAACATGATCAACGGGTGACATGTCTGGCGAGTATGCAGGCCATGGAAGAACTGAGACATTTTCAGCTTCCAGGAATTGTGTACAGATCCTTGTGACATGGAGCTGTGCTTTATCATGCTGAAACATGAGGTTATGGCGGTGGCTGAATGGCACGACAATGGGCCTCAGAATCTCCTCACGGTATCTCTGTGCATTCAAATTTCCCTCGATAAAATGCAATTGTGTTCATTGTCCATAGCTTATGCCTGCCTATACCATAACCCCACCATGAGGCACTCTGTTCACAATGTTGACATCAGCAAACAGCTTGCCAACACGACGCCATACACACTGTCTGCCATCTGCATGGTACAGTTGAAACCGGGATTCATCCCTAAAGAGCACACTCCTCCATCGTGCCAATGGCCATCGAAGGTGATCATTTGCCCACTGAAGTCGGTTACGACACCAAACTGCAGTCAGACCAAGACCCTGGTGAGGATGAGGAGCACGCAGATGAGCTCCTTGAGACAGTTTGTGCAGCAATTCTTTGGTTGTACAAACCCACATTTTCATCAGCTGTCAGGGTGGCTGGTCTCAGTCAATCCCGCAGATGAAGAAGCCGGACGTGGAGGTCCTGGGCTGGTGTGGTTATACTTGGTCTGCGGTTCTGAGGCTGGTTGGATGTACTGCCAAATTCTCCAAAACAACGTAGAGAAATGAACATTAAATCCTCTGGCATCAGCTCTGGTGGACATTCCTGCAGTCAGCATGCCAATTGCTCTCTCCCTCAAAACTTGAGACATCTGTGGCATTGTGTTGTGTGACAAAACTGTACATTTTAGAGTGGCATTTCATTGTCCCCAGCACAAGGTGCACCTGTGTAAAGATCATGCTGTTTAATCAGCCTTTTACCTGTCAGGTAGATGGATTATATTGGCAAAGGATAAATGCTAACTAACAGGGATGTAAACAAATTTGTGAGAAATAAGCTTTCGTGCATATAGAACATTTCTGGAATCTTTTATTTCAGTTTATGAAACATGGGACCAACACTTTACATGTTGCATTCATATTTTTGTTCAGTATAGGTTAAAAAAAAAATATTCCCATTTAAGGGAAATCATTATTTATTGTGTACATTTACATTTCATTGTGCATATTGATTGGTGTTTGTTTTGTCACATAAACCATCCCATAGAACTGATGGTAATACACAACCTATAGATCAAGCCAGCATCAGTCAACAGGTAGGCTATACCAAAGATAGTACAGTATGGCTCAGTGGAGGCTGCTGAGGGGAGGACGTCTCACAATAATGGCTGGAACGGAGCAAATGGAATGGCATCAAACTCATGGAAACCATGTGTTTGCTGTATTTGATACCATTCCACTATTCCGCTCCAGCCATTACCACAAGCCCATCCTCCCCAATTAAGGTGCCACCAACCTCCTGTGGTATGGCTATACTCAGTGATCAAAATGTGTATCACTTTGCATGATAGGTATTAAAAAGACAACAACCAACCTGAAACAAAAATAGGGAAAACAATACAATGTACAAACGTCTGCTAAAATGTAACTCAATATGAATACAAACTCCAAACAGAGATCCAACTATAGGCCTTTTTAGGTGATAAAGCATTTATATACTGTAGGCTTATGAGTGTTTTGATGAGTTTAGTTCAAATTCACGCCCATAGTTAGCTTCATAGTTATTGCATCTGTAGAAGAGAATGCAGCCCCTTTCACTTTCCCATCCCAGCATTACATCTTCCACTCATTCCTTCAGAACACATTTTGGTTTGCATAAATAACACCAACATTGTATGACTGTTTTAAACATTCCACACATCTTTTAGTAGTTTTAACTGGCCTTCAAAGTCTTTCAATTACACCTTCTGTGTCTTTCCTTCCTTTTCTCATCTTGTAAAAACCTGTTCCCTTCTTTCCTCTGCTGAACCCTGAAGATATGAACTCCAGGGTTTAAACTCTGATCGCCTTCAAACAGCACTTACTGCAAAACCCATATTCAATAACTCATGACTGCTCCTGTTCTCTGCTCCCTTTTCTGAGATCATCACATTCAAGTCCTAACTCTGACACACAGGAGACAAACACTGAGTGAGAGGGGAAAGAGGGAAGCTCTGCTCAGAGTATTCTCTGGATGAGGGGTGGTGGCAGGGTGATGGGAGTCATTGAAAATAAAACAAAAATGTTTTGTTTCATTGCTTCATGATCCAATGAGCTTCATTGCTTCATGGTCCAATGAAGGGCAGGGGGGACCTTACAATATTTTTTAGACAGATCTCTGGGCCGTGGATACTGCCTCTACTTCCTCTTTGGTAAGTGACTACCAATTCCAAGCATGTCTGTCTGTCTGTCTGTCTCTGTCCGGATATGGCCCCCTCTGTCCATGCCATGGCCCTTGTCCTTTGTTCTGGGGTGGCACAGACTGGCACAGAGAGAGGGCACTTTCCCGTCACAGCCACTGTCTGCAGATCCAGTCAGACCCAGCTCTGAGCCCAGTCAGAGCGCAACAACGTGCACTGCCTTCTCAGCAAAGTGCACCGTCTTCTCTATGCCAGAGAACGTTGTCTAGGCTTGATCCTTGGATACAACTGTAAGAAGAAAATGTTACTATTAATTGTATTTTCTGATCATGGAAATTCGTATTCTACAGGCAGGTACAGCAGGGGGTGCCATGTTACAACTTAGGATTTATTACCAAATATTTTGGGATCCTCATCAATTCAACTAACATTAGATTAGCATCTAATTTCAAACAAGATTGTGGAAATCTATATACCTACATACAACACATTAACCATAGAATTAAACAGAATTATAGGATCTCTATGATATTAACTTCCTAGTGACTCAGACCATAGTTGTATCCATCATGGTGACTGGCCTTACCCCGAGCAGGTTGCGTGGTACGTAGCCCTCCTTGTCATGTAGCCTGGCCCACCACCACTCTGTCTCAGCGTCGTCCCTGCGACTCAGGGTGGTGATGGCGTCTCCCTCGTGGAAGGACAGCTCGTCTGAGCTCTGTGCCTCGTAGTCCCACAGCGCATACACAGACCCTTTATTCATCACCCCCAGCTTCTCCTGGAGCCCTGGCGGACGGACAGAGAGGAAGAGGGTCACTTCCCAGTTCTCAGGGGATTCCAGTCGCGCAGCAGTCTAAGGCACTGCATCTCAGTGCCAGAGGCGTCACTACAGACCCTGGTTCGATTCCAGGCTTTATCACAACCGGCCGTGATTGAGGGGCCCCTCCTTGCCCCTAGTGTAGGATTGGATGGGTACCATCAATAAGGTTGATGCTTTGCCTTGCCTTCATATAGATTAGATGGAGCTTTCGACATATAGCTTATACCTATCCAATTCTACATATCCAAGCATGAGTGTGTGGGAATAACTGTTGTTTGGGGGACATGGCCCATAGCTCTCCTTTGAGCTCCACAGATCTACAAAAGTGTGTAAGGGTGTAGGGGCTAGGGGTTGTTTGTAGACAGGAGCCGCATGTTCTCTCTATACAACACCACTCACCGAAGAGGAACTGGGAACACAGTGTGTATCCGTCCTCCATCTCCTCACACTTATCAGCCGCTGTCTCCACGTCACTGATGGTGGTGGCAAAGATGGCCGCCCCTGACTCTACCAGCAGCTTACAGAGATGCACACTGTTACAGGAGGCCGCACAGTGTAGTGGGGTCCTGAACACATGACAGACACAAAAGGAGAGACGTTCATGGAGACATTGTGAAGTCTTGACTGTTTTAAATGCAGCTGACCAAAGCTAAGGTAAGGTCAAAGAGAAAGAGAGGAGAGAAAGAGAAAGAAAAGGTCAATGAGAAATGGTCACAGTGTACGTCCTCACCATCCATCGCTGTCAGCAGCATTGACGTTAACTCCAAAGTCGAGCAGGAACTTGACGATGTGGTGGCGTCCAGCACATACGGCGTTGTGAAGGGGGGTGATGCCCTCGTCATTGGCCGTGCTGGGGTTCTCAACCTGCATGGGGGAAAGGATCAATCAATCACATTTATTTCATGAATCAAATATAAATGTATTGATAAAGCCCTTTTTATATTAACAGTCACAGAAGCCATTAAAATGTTTTAAAGAGCAGCTGACTTAGAAATCAGTTTGAAATCTCTCACAGGCTGACAGAATGGTACGTAAAATGAGAAGACTCAACACAAGGAATTTATCTTCTGGGACAATAAAGTTTGAATTGAATTGAAGAGCCTATGATTACCTCATAGATGATCCGCTGCACCAAGTCAAACTCTCCCTCCAGAGAGGCATCCAGTAGCAGGGCCAGAGGGTTGAACTTGACCCGCAGCCCGTGGCCTATCCGCTCTGATTCAGGCTTCTTCAGGTTAGTCCTCTTGATCTGCTGAGACAGAAAAAGTGGAGTTACTCTCTGGCTAATGCACAGGTGGTTGGTGGCACCTTAATTGGGGAGGACGGGCTCACAGTAATGGCTGGAACGGAATAAATGGAATGGTATCAAACAAGTGGTTTCCATGTGTTTGATACCATTCCATTCACTTCATTCCAGTCATTATTATGAGCTGTCCTCCCCTCGGCAGGCTCCTGTGGTCTAATGTCATGACTAGGGCAGGGAATTTTTCCTGTGAAGAAAGTAACATTTGCAACTCAGATGGCAACTCTGGCATAAGTCAGATTTTTTGTTTTGTTTCTGACCATGTGACCTGACCAGGAGAAACTCTAGACCCTATGTATTATGGCACACAAAAAGGAAGCATGCTGTTGCATTATGGAGCTGTGGCTCCGCAGGTTGACCTTAGGCAATGCCGGGGGTGTGACAGTCCAGAGAGAGGTTTCTTTCTGCTGGGGAGACGAGGCCTCAGGGATGGGGATGGGCCTGGGAGTGGAGGTGGTGCTAGCAGGACCAGGTTGGTTGTTGTAGTTGTATTCCAGGCTGGGCTGGGGGGTGGGCACGCGGGGAGCGGTCTCACTGGGTGGGGGTGTCCTTTTGTCATTGGAGTCAGAGGAAGGGGACATGGAAGAGGACAGGCGATGGTCTGAGTTGGGACTGTCTGCCGCAGTGACGACCAGGGAAGCTGTCCCGATCAGGTTCCCATTTGAAGTGTTGATGTTGTCCATGTCCGGACATCCCAGGACACCACCCATGAAGACGGGCTGGTAGAACAGGGTGCTGTTGCTGCCGTCCATGCCTCCGGCCAGGGTGTTGAAGCGCTGGTACAGGAGCTTCTGGATGTTGGGTCCGGTGGGGCCCTCTGGCTCTGTGATGGAGCTGCGTTTCTTCAGCGGGCGCGGTGCGTTGGTCAGCCGCCGGCGCAGGACCTCTAGGTCGGCGTCGCTCTGGTAGCACAGCGGGGAATGGGCCACGGGGGTCAGCTTGGTGGGGCTCAGGGGCCGCGGGATGTTCTCCACACTGGGAGGGGGTAGGAGTCTACCCTCTGTGGTGTCCCCTTCCCTGTCCACCATGTCCTCTCCACTCTCTCCTCCTGGGGACAGTGCCCCGTGCTGGAAGGGCACAGGGGAGGGAGAGGTGCTGGAGGGAAGCACGGGTTTCCCATACACTACGAACAAAAGGAGATGGTGATATTAATATAGGACCATACAGATTGAGACCCGTGCTTCAAGCATTATCTGAATCAGGCCGGGGTTGAAATACAACTTGTTTTCTTCAAATACTTTGAGAGTTTGATTGAGACTCCCTGGAGCGCCTTTGCACTTTTGGAACTATTACATTGATCCCACTGTGCAAGGCATGCTCAATCAAGTGCAGCTTAATTATTTGAAGGAAATCAAATACTATTAGAACCCAGGTCTGACTGACTCTTTAAAAAATATAATGTCCATCGATTGAGGCTTTTACCTGCTTTGACAGCAGACCTGCCTCCTGCTGGGTAGCTCTTGGCTGCTGCAGGCTGCTGCAGGTACATGTGGTAGATAGAGGAGGAGTTCATAGTGGCAGGGCCCTTCCTGGGGGACTGAGGCCTGGAGGAGGACCGGTCTGGAATGTATGGCCTCACAGCCACAGCCGGCGGGGGGTCAGGCCTCTCCCCCTCCCCCTGGCCTGACTGGGGTGTGGGGCTAGGGGGGACAGAGATACGCTGCTGGATCTGCTGGGAGGAGTAACCAGGAGGTGCTGGGGCTGAACGCTGCCAGGCTAAAGTGGCAGGGACAGACCTGGTCAGGGAGCTGGTAGAGCAGACTATAGACGGGTGGCCAGTAGGTGCAGGGTAGGTCCCGTAGATGGGTAGTGGTTTGGACACGGATCCTCCTGGTAGCTTACTGAAGTCAAGGCTCTGTGGAGGGAAACACCGTGAACCAGTTAGATCCATTATAGGACAGTAGGAAGGAGAGTCCAAGGAGTGTGTGAAAGAGCCAAAAGTGAATGGCTGCATCTAAATAGTCTTAAGTGGCTTCCTCCACTTGTGTCCTCTCTGTCTGCATTGATCTAAAAAATACTGGGTCTGTGAAAGCAATATGGTGTAGAAAACCAACCAGGAATTGCTTTTAATGGTTAGTTATTTAATATCCTTGCAGATGAAAGAGAGGAGATGATGATAGTAAGCCACTTTAGACTATTGAGATGTACCCAATGACTGTAGTAGTGGGAGGTGGAGCATGGATCTCACCTGGTCTGGGCTGGTGTTCCTCCAATCTGAAGGTTGCATCGAGGAGACACTTTTACTCAGGGTGGGCCACACTGCTTCATTGGCTACAGGAGGGGTACACACACACACACACACACACACAGAGACAGAGAGAGAGAGAGAGAGAGAGAGAGAGAATGTTGATGCTAGTCCAAATGAGCAACGGAAAGTACAGTTACACACACACACACACACACACACACACACACACACACACACACACACACACACACACACACACACACACACACACACACACACACACACACACACACACACACACACACACACACACACACACACACACACACACACACACACACACACTGTCTATTTGAAGAACTCGTTGCCTTGTGCTCTCATACCAACAGACTGGCACAGTACAGGAACAGCTTGCCCTCCATACCAACAGACTGGCACAGTACAGGAACAGCTTGCCCTCCATACCAACAGACTGGCACAATACAGGAACAGCTTGCCCTCCATACCAACAGACTGGCACAATACAGGAACAGTTTGCCCTCCATACCAACAGACTGGCACAATACAGGAATAGCTTGCCCTCCATACCAACAGACTGGCACAATACAGGAACAGCTTGCCCTCCATACCAACAGACTGACCTGAGGGACACAGGGTCAGGTCTAATACAAGGTGTATGTGCTGGGTGTATTTTGGTCCCCGATTCTGATCGGGTTAAAGAGATTAGAGTGTCTATCACTCCAAGAGGATAACTCTCTCACTCTCTGAGACATAGTCTGTCTGGAGGTAAACTATTCCCTGTCTGTCTGTCTGCCAGACTTCCTATTAAACCTATTGCAGTGTCTGTGCCAACTAAGCCTTGCCTACTCTCCCTTTCAAACAGTACAACTGCCCAGCCCTATTAAAAGGTGAGCACTTGAAGGACTACACAATTTAAGGCTGCATCTGAAATAGGGCTCTGGTCAAAAGTAGGGCTTACACAGTACCAGTCAAACATTTGGACACACCTACTCATTCAAGAGTTTTTCTTTATTTTTACTATTTTCTACATTGTCAAATAATAGTGAAGACATCAAAACTATGAAATAACACATAGAATCATGAAGTAACCAAACAAGTGTTTTCTATATATATATATATATATATATATACACACATTTTTGATTCTTCAAAGTAGCCACCCTTTGCCTTGATGACAGCTTTGCACACTCTTGGTATTCTCTCAACCAGCTTCCCCTGGAATGCTTTTCCAACAGTTTTGAAGGAGTTCCCACATATTCTGAGCACTTGTTGGCTGCTTTTCCTTCACTCCATCACTCTCCTTCTTGGTCAAATAGCCCTTACACAGCCTGGAGGTGTGTTGGGTCATTGTCATGTTGAAAAACAAATGATAATGATTCACGCAGTCTCCCCTGAACAGTTGATGTTGAGATGTGTCTGATACTTGTACTCTGTGAAGCATTTATTTGGGCTGCAATCTGAGGTGCAGTTATTCTAATGAATGTATCCTCTGCAGCAGAGGTAACTCTGGGTCTTCCTTTCTTGTGGTGGTCCTCATGAGAGCCAGTTTCATCATAGCGCTCGAGTTTCTTTTGCGGCAGCATTTGAAGAAACTTTCAAAGTTCTTGAAATTTTCTGGATTAACTGCACCTCAGTCTTAAAGTAATGATGGAAAGTCGTTTCTCTTTGCTTATTTGAGCTGTTCTTGCCATAATATGGACTTGATCTTTTACCAAATAGGGCTATCTTCTGTATACCAACCCTATCTTATCACAACACAACTTATTGGCTCAAATGCATTAAAGAAAGAAATTCCACAAATTAACATAACAAGGCACACCTGTTAATTTTTTTATTTCACTTTTATTTAACCAGGTAGGCCAGTTGAGAACAAGTTCTCATTTACAACTGCGACCTGGCCAAGATAAAGCAAAGCAGTGCGACAAAAACAACAACACAGAGTTACACATGGGATAAACAAACGTAGAGTCAATAACACAATAGAAAGGATAAGGGTACTGTCACGTCCTGACCAGCAGATGGAGCTGGTGTAGTAGTTTGGGGGTCAGGACGTGGCAGTGTGGTGTGTGTCTTGTGACTCCTGATCAGGAACAGCTGGGAATCGTTGTTCCTGATTGGGAGTCACATATGTAGGAGTTGTTTGTCACTGGGGTTTGTGGGGAATTGTTCTGTGTTGAGCCTATGCTTTGCCAGACTGTTCGTTGGTTCGTTGGTTCGTTCGTTGGTTGGTTGGTTGGTTGGTTGGTTGTTCGTTCGTTCGTTCGTTCGTTCGTTCGTTCATTCATTCATTCTCATGGTTTGTTATTTTGGCATTCATTTTGATAGTGAATAAAAGTCAAGATGAGCCTGCACATACCTGCTGCGTTTTGGTCCTCTTCTCTCCAGTACGACATTTTTAAGGATGAGTACAACTTATTGTGTGACAGAATTCCCCACCAACAAAGGACCAAGCAGCGGAAGAAGGCTGGCGAGGTAAGGGAGACCGAGAGGCACCCCCAATAATTTTTTAGGGGGGGGCACAAGAGCTGCCCGCCAGTCAACAGTCGCCGTCAGAGCTGCCCGCCAGTCAACAGTCGTCGTCAGTGCTGCCCGCCAGTCAACAGTCGTCGTCAGAGCTGCCCGCCAGTCAACAGTCGCCGTCAGAGCTGCCCGCCAGTCAACAGTCGCCGTCAGAGCTGCCCGCCAGTCAACAGTCGTCGTCAGTGCTGCCCGCCAGTCAACAGTCGTCGTCAGAGCTGCCCGCCAGTCAACAGTCGTCGTCAGAGCTGCCCGCCAGTCAACAGTCGTCGTCAGAGCTGCCCGCCAGTCAACAGTCGTCGTCAGAGCTGCCCGCCAGTCAACAGTCGTCGTCAGAGCTGCCCGCCAGTCAACAGTGGCCGGACTGCCCCGACCTGCCCCGAGTGGCCGGACTGCCCCGACCTGCCCCGAGTGGCCGGACTGCCCCGACCTGCCCCGAGTGGCCGGACTGCCCCGACCTGCCCCGAGTGGCCGGACTGCCCCGAGTGGCCGGACTGCCCCGACCTGCCCCGAGTGGCCGGACTGCCCCGACCTGCCCCGAGTGGCCGGACTGCCCCGACCTGCCCCGAGTGGCCGGACTGCCCCGACCTGCCCCGAGTGGCCGGACTGCCCCGACCTGCCCCGACCTGCCCCGAGTTGCCGGACTGCCCCGAGTTGCCGGACTTCCCCGAGTTGCCGGACTGCCCCGAGTTGCCAGACTGCCCCGAGTTGCCAGACTGCCCCGAGTTGCCAGACTGCCCCGAGTTGCCAGACTGCCCCGAGTTGCCAGACTGCCCCGAGTTGCCTGCACCTGAGCCACCTCCAGGATAGGTGGGTTGGGGAGGGAGGGTGTAGCACAGTGCCGTCGTTGACGGCAGCCACCCTCCCTTCCCTCCCTTATGGTTTAGGGGTTATTGTTTGTTGGGTTTTTGTTGGGGTATTGGGGATTTTTCTTGTTTTTTCTTTTTTAGGTGCATTCCGGGGTCTGCACCTTGAGGGGGGGGTACTGTCACGTCCTGACCAGCAGATGGAGCTGGTGTAGTAGTTTGGGGGTCAGGACGTGGCAGTCTGGTGTGTGTCTTGTGACTCCTGATCAGGAACAGCTGGGAATCGTTGTTCCTGATTGGGAGTCACATATGTAGGAGTTGTTTGTCACTGGGGTTTGTGGGGAATTGTTCTGTGTTGAGCCTATGCTTTGCCAGAATGTTTGTTGGTGGTTCGTTCATTCATTCTCATGGTTTGTTATTTTGGCATTCATTTTGATAGTGAATAAAAGTCAAGATGAGCCTGCACATACCTGCTGCGTTTTGGTCCTCTTCTCTCCAGTACGACATTTTTAAGGATGAGTACAACTTATTTTATGACAGGTACGGCTAAAGGCTATAAGAACTGGTCGTCTAGTGTGTTGGGAACAGAGTATAAAAGGAGCAGATTTCTGGGCGTGATAGAATAGATTCAGGGCATAATGTACAGACAAGGGCATGGTAGGATGTGAGTACAGTGGAGGTAAACCTAGGCATTGAGTGATGATGAGAGTGGTTGTGTCTCTGGAGGCACCAGTTAAGCCAGGTGAGGTCTCCGCATGTGTGGGACAAAAGAGCTATCTAAGGCATGTTGGGTGGGGCTGGGGGCTCCACAGTGAAATAAAACAATAACTAACCTAAACAGCAGTAGACACGGCATATTGACATTAGGGAGAGGCATGTGTAGCCGAGTGATCATAGGGTCCAATGAGCAGCAATAGGTGAGTCAGGGAGCCGTTCAGCAACGTCGCAACGGAAAAGCCTGTTGAAACCTCCTCGGACAATTAAGTCAGCAGACCAGTCGTGACGGATCGGCGGTGCTCTGTGTCAGTAATAAAGGGTCCAGGCCAAAGAGGTATTGTAGCCCAAAAATTAGCTGGTAGACCTTTGGTAAGCGGGAGATGGGCCTAGCTCGAGGCTAGCTCAAGGCTAACTGGTGCTTGCTTCGGGACAGAGGCGTTAGCCAGCAGTAGCCACTCAGGTTGTTGCTAGCTAGCTACGATGATCCGGTGTAATGGTCCAGAGAATCCGGAGATGTGGTAGAGAAAAAGCAGTCCGATATGCTCTGGGTTGATATCGCGCTGTGCAGACTGGCAGGTATTGACCGAGCTGAAGCTGGCTGGTGTCCGAGTTAACAGTGAAGACCGCTAGCAGTGGCTAACTGACTACTAGCTAGAAGCGAGTAGGCTGCTGATGGGGTTCTGGTTCTAAAGTATAAAAATAGCAGATCCATACCACATTGGGTGAGGCAGGTTGCAGGAAAGTATATTCAGTCCGTAGATGGAAAGTGAGATTAAAATATATACCAAAAAAAAAACAAGGAAAACTACTATTTACATGGGACAAGACAAACACACGTCCGACTGCTACGCCATCTTGGTTCAATTGAAATGCATTCCAGGTGATTACCTCATGAAGCTGGTTGAGAGAATGCCAAGAGTGTGCAAAGCTGTCAAAGGCAAAGGGTGGCTACTTTGAAGAATCTCAAAAATAAAATATATTTTGATTTGTTTAAAACTTTTTTGGTTACTACATGATTCCATATGTGTTATTTCACAATGTAAAACATTGTAAAAATAAATAAAAACCCTGGAATGAGTAGGTGTGTCCAAAATGTTGACTGGTACTGTATATGGAACAGGGTGCCATTTGGGGCGCAGCTCAAGTCCATCAAAGACAACCTATCATTTCACTCTCTACTGTACGTGAGTTCTATTTGTGAGACATGTTTGGCTTGTTGCATTCAAAGAGGTGGAGAACAATGCCGCAGTAACCCCTTCTCTAACGTCATACGTCCATACAAATAAACCATGTTACCTAACCATTTCCCCTTATTCAATTGAGGCTGCTCATAATGACAATGAATTACAATATCAAGTACCAGTCAAAAGTTTGGACACACCTACTCATTCAAGGAGTTTTCTTTATTTTTACTAGAAGCACAAGCAATGGACGTTATACCGGTGGAAATCTGTCCTTTGGTCTGATGAGTCCAAATTTGAGATTTTTGGGTCCAACTGCAGTGTCTTTGTGAGATGCAGAATAGGTGAACGGATGATCTCTGCATGTGTGGTTCCCACCGTGAAGCATGGAGGAGGTGGTGTGATGGTGCGTTACTTGTGATACTGTCTGTAATTTATTTAGAATTCAAGGCACACTTAACCAGCATGTTTACCACAGCATTCTGCAGCGAAACGCCATCCCATCTGGTTTGCGCTTAGCGGGACTATCATTTACTTTTTAACAGGACAATGACCCAACACACCTCCAGGCCGTGTAAGGGCTATTTGACCAAGAAGGAGAGTGATGGAGGGCTGCATCAGATGACCTGGCCTCCACAATCACCCGACCTCAACCCAATTGTGATGGTTTGGGATGAGTTGGACTGCAGATTGAAGGAAAAGCAGCCAACAAGTGCTCAGCATATGTGGGAACTCCTTCAAAACTGTTGGAAAAGCATTCCAGGTGAAGCTGGTTGAGAGAATGTCACGAGTGTGCAAAGCTGTCATTAAGGCAAAGGGTGGCTACTTTGAAGAATCTATAATCTGAAATACATTTTGATTTGTTTAACACTTTTTCGGTTACTACATGATGCCATATGTGTTATTTCACAGTTTTGATGCTTTTACTACTATTCTAAAATGTAGAAAATAGTAAAAAAATTAAATAAAACCCTGGAATGTGTAGGTGTGTCCATACTTTTGACTGGTACTGTAAATAAATATATTTTCAAGGCCCAAAAGAAATGGAACCTCACACAGGCATACTGAAGATGAACACAATAGTAAGATAATGATTTAAACCTGTACAGATTTTATATAAGGAGGGAAGGCAAGGGAGTGGCATTAGTTTTAGGTTGCTGTTATCCTATGCTATCCTATCCTATGCTATGTTGTTGATATAGGGCCCTGTTACGGAGGCCCCACTCAATGTAGTTATCTTTTATTATTTCTTATTGTTGTAGCATTGCCGAGAAGGAACCTGCAATTAAGCATTTCATTGGATTGTGTTTACCATGTGTATCGTGTACATACGACTAATAAAACTTGAAATGTGTATTTTATTATAATATAGGGCCCTGTTACTGAGGCCTTGTTACGGAGACCCCACTCAATGTGTATATTTAATTATGTATAAAATAAGGGAAGGCTGTGGAATTGGTTTTAGGTCAAAGTTGTAACTATGTTATACATGCAAGTACAGAACTATCTACATTTATGTTGTTGATATTGAGCCCTGTTACTGAAGCCCCTCTGCTTCTGCTGCCCTAGCCCCTGGCTGCAGACTCACTGTCGGCACTGTAGGCCCCTGAGGGGGACCGGGGCCCCTCTCTCATCTCCATGGGGTCCACTATGATGTCTAAATCTGAGACCTTCCATTGGACAGAGGGCTTCCTCACACCGCACCCTTCCTCCCCTGCTGAGCCCGAGACCACGCACAGCGTGGCACCACAACATCAACAACAACACCGACAGAACAGACGATACGAATAAGGGCAGAAGAAGAAGAGGTCCACAGACAGACATGACAGAATAGAGAGGACAGGAAGTTAGAGAACGCTGAACCAGATAAAAAATAAAAAATAATCAGAAAAAAATATAACGAGTTTAGAACTGAAATTTCAGAGAAGTTACCAGCTATGCCATAGCAATCTCATGATTGTCCAGATCAGATAAACCAAGGTGTCCCAAATAAACAGATATAGTCTGACAGTCAGTAGTTTGAGACTGATAAAGTAGGTAAAGCTGCAGTGTGGCGCAGGGACTGACCTGATTTGTAGCGGCCATGGCTGATGGTGCCAGTCCCAGGGACAAACGGTGGTTTAACGGGGTCTGGGGGCAGAGCGTAGCCCACCTCCTGTCTGCCTGGGACGGGCACCTGGAAGTACGGACATACAGCGGCCACGCGGCCTGAGCTGCTGGGGGTGGGCTGGGGGGAGGGAGGACCGTTTATCCTGTTAAGCTGTGGAGAGAGAGAGAGGGTGGAGAGAGAGAGAGGGCAAAATACAATGTCAGCTATACTTCCACAGTCAAAGCAGCGGTGGTTCAAATCACAATGAGTACAGAGATTGTTAAGAGACAGAGAGCAAAGTCAACTACCTAAATACGTGTTAACAGTGCCTAGTGAAATTATCAGCATTTTGTTGTCTTAAATTTGGAAAATTAAAACGCTCGTTTTTAAGGCAGCAAAATGTGAAAACTTTGTGTACTTTCACTACACAGTATTTATGCATGCTATGCTACTGTATACGCTGGCGGTCTGTTTGTATGAGAGTGAGTGGGAACACAAAGCAAATTGAATGCAGTCTATCACAGTGCCATCCGTTTTCTCACCAAAGCCCCATATACTACCCACCACTGCGACCTGTATGCTCTCGTTGGCTGGTCCTCGCTACATATTCGTCGCCAAACCCACTGGCTCCAGGTCATCTATAAGTCTTTGCTAGGTAAAGCCCCGCCTTATCTCAGCTCACTGGTCACTATAGCAGCACCCACACATAGCACGCGCTCCAGCAGGTATATTTCACTAGTCACCCCCAAAGCCAACACCTCCTTTGGCCAGCTTTCCTTCCAGTTCTCTGCTGCCAATGACTGGAACGAATTGCAAAAATCACTGAAGTTGGAGACTTATATCTCCCTCACTAACTTTAAGCGTCAGCTGTCAGAGAAGCTTACTGTTTTTGCCGCACTGCCTTGCTTTATCTTGGCCAGGTCGCAGTTGTAAATGAGAACTTGTTCTTAACTGGCCTACCTGGTTAAATAAAGGTGAAATAAAAAAAAGGTCTTGAGATAGAAGCTTCCCAGAGATACTCAATCTGAGAGTTTCTTCCTGTGGGGTTGATCTCTTTTTGACGTGCCTCTGTTTTTTTCTTGTGCAGGCGCTCGCGAAGGTCCCCAATGCGCTTGTCCATCATGGTCACCTCCGTGTTGCGCTTACTCAGCAGCTCCTTGTTCTGCTGCAGCCTGCCACTATGCTCCGTGTTCAGCTTGTTACGCACCTGACAGAGACACAGAGGGAACAGGGAACAGAATGGCTGTGAGTCACACCAGGAGGCAGATGGATGGGCAACGTGCGCCCTGTCCTGTCTCCGTTTAACCATGCCCTGGCAGGATGAGGAATGGAGAGACAAAGCTGCACATCTATTATGTCAGCGTCACAAATATCCTTCAGAATGAAAATGTCAGCCTGACTCATCTAATCTCCTCTCCTTCACATCTGCTCTGCAGCTGGATGACATCATCTGGAACTTCCTAACAAAATGTGAATCTGAAGTGCCATTTTATAGTGTCATCGCTTGTTGTATTACGTAAAAATAAATGTCACATCAAGCTTTCTCTCTGATGACATGTACAGTACTTCTGACCAGACAGTGTACATTATGCAGTAGTACCCAAAATATACTTTAGAACAGCCGAAGCAAGCACACATTTTCTTCAGGAAATGTACCTGTAGTTCCTGGTAGAGTTTGCGTAGCTCCAGAGCGGCGGTGCCAGTGAGAGGTCCTCCTAGGGGCTGCAGGCCGTTGAGATGTCCCCTCCTCAGGTCCTCCAGCTGCTGGGTGAGCTGGTCCACCTTCACCACAGCT
Source organism: Salmo salar (assembly GCF_965601325.2). Lineage (NCBI taxonomy): Eukaryota > Metazoa > Chordata > Actinopteri > Salmoniformes > Salmonidae > Salmo > Salmo salar. The sequence goes on from NC_138299.1 coordinate 32,430,618, forward strand.
GACTGCAGCTCTGCCTGCTTCTCCTGGAACTGCCCACTCACATGCTGGATCTCAGCCGCTGCATGAGGAGAGGAGACGCAGTACACTGTGAGATACGAACTAGCTGTGTGTTTGAGTGTGTTGGGAGAAATCAAAACATAGTTGTGGACTGGATGGACAACTCCCCTTTCTCCAGAGTACCAGTATCAGAATGTGTCAGACAGGGTGCAGCCTTGGACGTTATACAGGACAGGACTACACCCTGCTACAGTATGAACATAAGGACTTTAAGGCACCCAGACACACCCAGTTCCAGACCACAACATGGGGAGGGTCAGATTCCAGGCTCACTGACAGAACTAGGGAAAGAGATGACATCATGGACAGCTGAACGGGGCCTAGATTCCACTATGCTGGGGTTCTACGTCAGAAGAGGCTGGTGGGAGGAGCTATAGGAGAGCAGGCTCATTGTAACGGCTGGAATGGAATGAATGGAACCGTATCAAACTCCGTTCCATCTACTCTGTTCCAGCCATTACAATGAGCCTGCTCTCCTATAGCTCCTCCCACCAGGAGGAGTGTGCGTTTGCATCCTGCATCACATGGCTTACACAGGTTTCCATTGATGAGCTTGCTGTAGTCCACCTGGCCCCTCATGGCGCAGATCTTCTTTAGTTTGGCCTCCTGACTCTCCACTCGCTCCTTCAACCTCTGTAGCTTCTCAGCCTCTGATACCGTCTGGCCCCGTCTGTGGTCCTGCTGCTGCAGGTACCTCAGACGCTGCTCCTGAAAGGAGAGGAGGGGAAAGGAGGAGAGGACAGAGAGAGGGAAGAGAGAGGACAGGAGAGGACAGAGAGGACAGAGAAAGAGGACAGGAGAGCAGAGGGTTGGGTTGGAGGAACAGAAGGGAACAATGAGTTACAGATGTGGGGAGGGAAAATGTAGTGCAAGCATTCCTCCACTTCATTCCAGCACAGTGCAATGACAGATAAAATTCCCCCCCCCCCCCCCCCCCACACACACACACACACACACACACACACACACACACACACAGAAGAGAGCTGAAAGGAACAAAAGATGAAGAGGAATGAGAAAAAAGAAGGTAATAAAAAGGATTGAGAAAAGAGGGAGCAAGAGAAAACATTAAATACAATCCTATTCAGCTAACACAGTGGGCCTCAACACACCAGCTCGCAGAGAAGAGAGAATACACCCCAAAAAATGATCTTATCACAATAGGAAAAGGGCTTTGCCAATTCATGGTTTTTCCAACACAAAAAAAAACAGCCTTGCAAATAATACTCACATACATAGACAATCTAAATAACGGGAAGTGAATCCATACATACCAAATACACACAAGTGGTACACACAAGTAAGAGAATGAAGGAAAAGGGAAGGAATCAGTATGTGAATGAGAGCGAATTAAAGGGATTGCAAGACTATGTGGTGCTGACAAGCATTTTCAGGTCCGCTCTAGAATGAGCAAACACAGTACAGGCTCTGACAGAGAGAGACAGAGTGAGTAGGACAGGGAGTTTGACTAAACACAATATACTGTTCAATAGAAGGAGAGAGGTAACCCCTCAATACAAACTCACAGCTAATCACGCACATTAATACACACCGCTAATACACTCAACAAATATGACTCACTACAATGCTGTGTAGCTTATACAGTCAATCTACACTGAGCCTCCAGGAGTCCACTTCATCAACATTATTACAATCATCCACAGAGTAAGGCATCATGGCTTCTCAAAGAACAGAAAACATCGGCCCCATCATAAAATCAGATTTACCTTCAGAATGAGAAATATCAGTCAAAACCTAACCCGCAACCGGATCCAAACTCCTTGTAAAGGAAATGTGATGATCAATGAAACACTAAAGAATACGTGACAAGATGTCCCCTTGATGTCATGAGACACGGAAATGCTTTCCTGGTGCTAAATTAGAGTTTCCAGTATGTTCTGACTTAGATATTCCTGGGAAGTGACCAGTACGCTAGGTGTGGTAAAATACTGTTCAACCCATTAGGTTCCTCTCCGTCTTCTCCCCTCCTTGAGACAACACACTTCCTTCTCAGCAGCTGGCTGCTCACTGCTGACCTAATTTCCTGCCGGACATCTAGTCCCTTCCTGTTGTCCCTGGCAACGCATGCTGCCACCTCCCACAATGACCGCACTAACCTTAGTAACCCTGACCTTGTACCTAGATCGTGACTGAACCCATCCTCACATACAAGCTGATCTAGGAACTGCTTGTTGTGTTTAAATGACCACAGAGACCACAACAAGCTGACCACAGACATGCGACCAGATCAACCACAGACCGTGTGAACTATATCCCATTCCATCAATCAATCAAAGAGCAAGCAGAAGCACAGTGGTCAGTAAAACCTCCTTAGAAGGAGGAAACCTAGAGAAACCAGGTTCATCCACTCTTCCCCCTGTCTGAGACCACAGTAAATCATCTCCACAGTCCTCCCCATTCTGGCCGGTTACCTATAGAGGGAATAGAGTGCCATGTCAAATGGATCCCTGGTGACATATAGGAAGGAGCCAGGTGTATGGCCCAGCCCAGACAGTGGAAGCTGAGGATCCATCTATAGATCTACAACATATAGACCTGCACTCTGACCCAGTGCCTGTTCCCCAGCCCAGTGGAAGCTGAAATAAAAGGGACTACCCTGAACTTGTCCAATGAGAAAAGCTTTAAAACATTTTGCTACTGTGTGCTCTAATTGACACAACACAGCCACTCAACTCAGAGGGTAAAAACTTTGAGCTTAGCCAGAAATGTCAGAGGTGTAGACGCCAGTGGGTATTGCGGTTGGAAAGGAGGTTTATCACAGAGAGGTCAATAATGATGTTAATGGTTTATATTATTGTCTGTGTTCTAGTACCTTGGCAACCAGCATCTGCTGTTGGGTCTCGATCTGTTGCTGTTGCCGTGTGGCCATCTCCTGCAGCTCCGACAGAGTCAGCTCCACGCAAGGGTTCCCCACCTACACACACACACGAGACAAACAGAGAGAACACGCTCAAAATGTGGGCCCTCTCAACCAACACACACATAAAACATTAGGCAATAGGGTTACAGAGACTGGTGTAGGCAGCAGGAGATCTAAATAACATCAAACAAAGAGAACATATCTGTCTTACGGAAGACAAGTCTCTATAACATCAAAAAAACAAAAGCAGAACTGTCCTCTTTGATGTAACGTTAGAGGACTCATACAGTAGTTTTGTGACATAAAAAATGAATATCAAACAGAATATCATATACATTTTAATATCAAACAGTATGCTCATGACATTTAAAGGTGTTCTGCTGACCATGATGCTGTGCAGGGTGTGTGCCACACAAAGCTATCAAAAACAATAAGGCGATTCCACGCCAGGATAGGCCAAAAATAATTTGTTCTGGCAATTTTCACATAGAAAATTCATTGGGAGGAAGGATGTTTGACATGCTTTCTCATTTGTATCACAAACAATTTAGGAGAAAATTACAATGAAAGTGACCATTTTAGGACCTTTTTAGACCTAGTGTATACATGTCTCCTGTAAGACCCTTTGAACCGTGAACCACACATGATACAGACATCATCTTGGTGTCATTATACTCCCTATAGTGTGCTCTCAAATATGTAGTATGTGTAGATTCTGATTTTTCTTTTTATAATAAAATAAAATCACATTCATTTATTCAACATTACAAATATTAATAAGAAAATCTCAAAAGTACCCTTTTTGATTTAGCTTATTTTTAGACATATTGTTTGGAACAATATACTTTTAATTACATTATCCATTTCATACATAGCAATTTACGTTATAGGTCAGGGTTCCCCAACTGGCGGCCCGTGGGCCGAATTTGGTCCAGCAGTGATTACATTTGCACCCCCAAGTTTTCAGAGCTAAAAAAATTTAATAATAATTATTGTAAAAACACCAGCAAATCAGCTCCAAGTGACTTTAATTTTGGAAATCTGTTACAAAGTATTCCCACACATAATAGAGCGATATAACTGATTGTACAAAACATTAAGAACACCTGCTCTTTCCATGACATAGACTTTAAGCCTTGAGACAATTGAGACATGGATTGTGTATGTTTGACATTCAGAGCATGAATGGGAAAGACAAAAGGTTTAACTGCCTTTGAATGGGATATGGTAGTAGTAGGTGCCAGGCGCACCGGTTTGTGTCAAGAACTGCAACACTGCTGGGTTTTTCATGCACAACAGTTTCCCATGTGTATCAAGAATGGTCCACCACTCAAAGGAGATTCAGCCAACCTGTGGGAAGCATTAGAGTCAACATGGGCCAGCATACCTGTGGAACTCTTGACACCTTGTCGTGCCCAGACGAATTAAGGCTGTTCTGAGGGCAAAAGAGGGTACAACTCAATAATAGGAATATGTTCCTAATGTTTATACACTCAGTGTATGTGATCGTATACAAATGTAAGGAAGGTTTGAAATTATTATGCTTTAGTCAAATATTATACCTGTTTGGGCTTCTTGCGGTCACATCGGCCCATGGCTGAATCTAGTTGATGATCACGGTTGTTAGGTCATTAACCAATCACAGCCCTCCTTTAGGATTGCACATTCAGCAGAGGGAGTTCCCTTTCAATTCATTTCCCCATTCACTGTGTTGGTGGTTCTCCTAAAATTGCTCATAATTTCATGATTAGCAGAGCACACTCTGTGAATGTGATGAACTTGTAGAGTATATTGTTCCAAATAATAGGTCTTAAAGCTGAGATCAATGAAAGGTGAAACAGCGCCACTGGTCACCCCAGGTGCATTTGTTATTGTTTTGTTTTTTTGAAAAGTAGGAGATGAGCATCCAGCAGCGTAATAAAAAAATATTGCAGTACTCTGCTGTTCTATCGCACGTGTAATGATGTCCGAGGTAATAACGTCTTTGTTGTTGTAATTTCAGCAAAAGAAGTGGCAGTTTGACCGCATCGAATTTCAACTTTAAAATTAACAAAAAGGGTACATTTGAGATATTTATATTTACAGTACCAGTCAAAAGTTTTGACACATCTACTCATTTAAGGAGTTTACTTTATTTTTACATTGTAGAATAATAGTGAAGACTACCACAGCATTCTGCATTGATACGCCATCCCATCTGGTTTGTGCTTAGTGGGACTATAATTTGTTTTTCAACAGGACAATGACCTAAAACACACCTCCAGGCTGTGTAAGGGCTATTTGACCAAGAAGGAGAGTGATGGAGTGCTGCATCAGATGACTTGGCTTCCATAATCACCCGACCTCAACCCAGTTGAGATGGTTTAGGATGAGATGGACCGCAGAGTGAAGGAAAAGCAGCCAACAAGTGCTCAGCATATGTGGGAACTCCTTCAAGACTGTTGGAAAAGGATTCCAGGTGAAGCTGGTTGTGAGAATGCCAAGAGTGTATTAAGCTGTCATCAAGGCAAAAGGTGGGTACTTTGTAGAATCTCAAATATAAAACATATTTTGATTTGTTGAACACTTTTTTTGGTTACTACATGATTCCATGTGTTATTTCATGGTTTTGATGTCTTCACTATTATTCTACAATATAGAAAATATTAAAATAAATAATAATAATTATACAAATTTAAAAAAAAAACTTGAATGAGTAGGTGTTTCCAAACTTTTGACTGGTACTGTATGTTGAATAAATTGTGAATTGTTTTATTTCAGAATCTAGACATACTACATATTTGAGAGCACACTATAAGGAGCATAATGACACCAAGATGATGTCTGTATCATGTACGGTTCACAGATCATAAGGTCTTACAGGAGGCATGTACATAACAAATATTTGTCATAGAAATGTTAAAAGCATTTAAAACATCCTTCCCATCCTTTTTTTTAACCTTTATTTAACTAGGCAAGTGAGTTAAGAACAAATTCTTATTTTCAATGACAGCCTAGGAACAGGCTGTGGACTTAGTCCCCTTCCCCTCACCCTCTTTTTTTAAATGGCTGAAAAGTCAAACTGAACGACAGATGTTTACCTTGTCAGCTCGGGGATTCGAGCTTCCGGTTACTAGTTCAAAGCTCTAACAACTACGCTGCCTGACGCCCTCAATGAAGTTTCTATGTGAATATTGACAGAATAATCTGAGATACCAAAACTATTTTTGGCCTATCTTGGAGTGGAATCGCCTTTTTTAAAGAAAAAATAATAATTCTCAGCGCACTCAAGCATGCTCACATCACACGGTGCTCACACACCAACAATCTTCATTGGACTGCCACGTCCTGTGATTGAGTGTAGTCACTGATTAACAAACACAATACTCGGTGTGTGTGTGTGTGTGTGTCTGTAACAATGAGAGGTGCCTCTAAGTGGTCCATTCAGTCATCCATCAGTAAACGATACTGTCAAGTGTTGCCTGTCACATCAAGAGTTCCTGGAATACATGACAATACAATTCAACAGCGGAACATTGCATCCATTGCCAGAAGGATAGAATGAGTACTACACTGAACATTATAGGACCTCTGGCAGTCTCTATGGGGGTACCACAAGGTTCAATTATCGGGCCGACTCTTTTCTCTGTATATATCAATGATGTCGCTCTTGCTGCGGGCGATTCCCTGATCCACCTCTACGCAGACGACACCATTCTGTATACTTCTGGCCCTTCCTTGGACACTGTGCTAACAAACCTCCAAACGAGCTTCAATGCCATAAAACACTCCTTCCGTGGCCTCCAACTGCTCTTAAACGCTAGTAAAACCAAACACATGCTTTTCAACCGTTCGCTGCACGCACCCTCCCGCCCGACTAGCATCACCACCCTGGACGGTTCTGACTTAGAATATGTGGACAATTACAAATACCTAGGTGTCTGGTTACTCTCCTTCCAGACTCATATTAAACATCTCCAATCCAAAATCAAATCTAGAATCGGCTTTCTATTTCGCAACAAAGCCTCCTTCACTCACGCCGCCAAACTTACCCTAGTGAAACTGACTATCCTACCGATCCTCAAGTTCGGCGATGTCATCTAGAAAATAGCTTCCATTACTCTGCTCAGCAAACTGGATGCAGTCTATCACAGTGCCATCCGTTTTGTTACCAAAGCCCCTTATACCACCCACCACTGCGACCTGTATGCTCTAGTGTGCTGGCCCTCGCTATATATTCGTCGCTAGACCCACTGGCTCCAGGTCATCTATAAGTCTATGCTAGGTAAAGCTCTGCCTTATCTCAACTCACTGGTCACGATAACAACACCCACCCGTAGCACACGTTCCAGCAGGTATATCTCACTGATCATCCCCAAAGCCAACACCTCATTTGGCCGCCTTTCCTTCCAGTTCTCTGCTGCCAGTGACTGGAACGAATTGCAAAAATCGCTGAAGTTGGAGACTTTTATTTCCCTCACCAACTTTAAACATCAGCTACCTGAGCTGCTAACCGATCGCTGCAGCTGTACATAGTCCATCTGTAAATTCCCCACCCAATCTACCTACCTCATTATTTTATTTACTTTTCTGCTCTTTTGCACACCAGTATTTCTACTTGCACATCATCATATGCTCATTTATCACTCCAGTGTTAATCTGCTAAATTGTAGTTATTCGCTCCTATGGCCTATTTATTGCCTACCTCCTCATGCCTTTTGCACACACTGTATATAGACTTTCTTTTCTTCTACTGTGTCATTGACTTGTTTATTGTGTTATTGGCTTGTTTATTGTTTACTCCATGTGTAACTCTGTGTTGTTGTCTGTGTCACACTGCTTTGCTTTATCTTGGCCAGGTCGCAGTTGTAAATGAGAACTTGTTCTCAACTAGCCTACCTGGTTAAATAAAGGTGAAATAAAATGTAAAAAATTAAAAATAGACTAGTGGGCTTATGGGCAGAGTTGCCATCATTCAGCAACAAATTCTCCTCATCAGTCAAATGGGGTTTGAAAAGATCCCTGAAAGCAGGTTTGGATGCATTTTAACAGAGCTGTAGAGTAGCTTTAACTGACATAGCTTCAAACAGACGTTGTGCTTTGACGATATCAGTACTGCTGTTCTAAGTACCTGCTGTCAGTCTTTTAACGAGTCTGTCAATGTCAGTTAAACAGCAGGAAAGCGAGAGTCAGTCAGGGTCTAATGCAAGGTCAGGGAAATGGTCAAAAACAATGCTACAGTGCATTTCAGTCACGTCAAACCATGACATAACTGCTGATATTAGAAAACAAGTGTAGGATCAGAATGCTGCATCACCCCTCATACCATATGAAGGACCATGCCACTGTACTGTACCTACAACGTTTCATCTATGGGAATAGATATAGGTGCCGACTATAGCACTAAGTTTAAATCACATTACACATGAATGGGGATCCTAAGAATAAATATGTAGGCTTTAATTAACAGAACATATCTTACACATTTCAATTGCACACAATAATGGACAGCTATGCCAATATTTCAATGGAAAAATCAGTGCCACTTCACAATACTTCTATACAACATTCATTCAATTATGCAATTATGACATTGCATGATCATTAAAATCATGAAAAATGCTGATATTCAAACTATTCTCTTATTTGCTTTTTATTCAAGCCTTATGTTACATAACATCATTTTCTCCGCTCAGGATATATACAATGAAATGCTATACAAATCAATAACAACACATGGAAAGCCTTATTGGCAGAGACAACGATGTGACTGACCAACACGGAGAAACTTCACACCATGACAAAACATCAAAGCTATTTAATTTAAATAGGTTTTATTACCTGGTGGGCGTCCCATGTAATTCTGCAAGATCGCACCTTAATTTTGCTGCATTGTCCTTCAACTGTAAATTCCTGTACAGCCTCAACATGTTTCCACTCCATTTTTTCTATCAAATAGTTCCTCTGCAAATCCAGAAAACGTAGCGCCGGTTACGGCGCCACTGAATGACAATGCACTGATTCCTATCGGAACTTTCGCACTTGTCTGATGCGTTGATTTGCGAGTCTCTTCCTCTGGCTCGAGGAGCGCGGTTGGTCAGTCACCTGCTGTCCCGGTTACAAGCGTTGGCACGCTGATCTACAAATAAGTAAATAGAGGGGGCGAGAATCAACAGGATAGTTGTCACATCTATTTAGGCCTGGCGGATAACGGATCGTATTTGTCTTTCTCTGTATGTCCCAAATGTTTCTACAACAAATACCCCTATCTCAATATAAAGATAGGGGTATTTGTACGTAGGTTAAGAACATCTAAAACATGTAGCCTATCAAAAGCGCCCATTCTTCGTCGCTGACGTGACTTTGTGACAGCATACATTTTTCACCCCTGTGAGGGTTTTGTTCCAATTTTGACGTGCCAGCAGTTCTTTGCACTACTCCCTCTCTCTGCTGCTGGAGCCAGACTGCAGGACGAGTACACCCCCTCCCTCTTCCAAGCTCCTGCTGCCATAAAGTCCCTGCGCCACAGCTGTCTGGCAGACAGATTCCGGGACCCTCAAGATGCGCACAGGGATTTAGGGGAAACCTTGTATCATTCACAAGCGTTCATGCATCATATTCTAAAATTGCTGTGATCTCAGGAATAGGCTCACTGATTACACTTCTAGCATGTAAATGTACTTCTCAATAGAGCCTCAGAGTCAAGACTTTATCATAGTCCAAAAAGCAATTTCTCCAACTGTCAGGAGGTGGACGTTGGGCGAGGGACCAAAATTGGAATAAACTATTCAAATACTCAGCGACATCGAGTTATGATTAACCAATCGACGCTCACTATAGTCTCCAGACCCTACTGGCTTGCCTGCTGATACCTAGGTTGCTTAAAGGCGAAGCAAGCGTAACTTTCAAATGTACACGTTTAAAGGATCTTGGCAGTATAGCAGTCAATGGAACCATTGACCAGACTGGCGCACATTGAGCAAATCTGATCGAACAAAGTGGATATTTGTCAAATCCATCATGATGTATGTATTGTAACAGGCCAACAATGTGGTTACCCAAGCAGGAACAATATATATTGAAATACAGTTGAAGTCGGAAGTTTACATACACTTAGGTTGAAGTCATTAAAACTCGTTTTTCAACCACTCCACAAATTTCTTGTTAAACTATAGATTTGGCAAGTCGGTTTGGACATCTACTTTGTGCATGACACAAGTCATTTTTCCAACAATTGTTTACATACAGATTATTTCACTTAATCACAATTCCAGTGGGTCCAGTGGGTCAGAAATGTACATACACTAAGTTGACTGTGCCTTTAAACAGCTGATGTCATGGCTTTAGAAGCATCTAATAGGCTAATTGACATAATTTGAGTCAATAGTAGTATTTGGTAGCATTGCCTTTACATTGTTTAACTTGGATCAAACGTTTTGGGTAGCCTTCCACAAGCTTCCCACAATAAGTTGGGTGAATTTTGGCCCATTCCTCCTGACGGAGCTGGTGTAACTGAGTCAGGTTTGTAGGCCTCCTTGCATGCACACACTTTTTCAGTTCCTCCAACAAAATGTTCTATAGGCTTGAACTTTGGAGGTATGCTTGGGGGTCATTGTCCATTTGGAAGACCCATTTGCAACCAAGCTTTAACTTCCTGACTGATGTTGCTTCAATATATCTACATAATTTACCTTTCTCATGATGCCATCTATTTTGTGAAGTGCACAAGTCCCTCCTGCAGCAAAGCACCTCCACAACATGATGCTGCCACCCCCGTGCTTCACGGTTGGGATGGTGTTCTTCGGCTTGCAAGCCTCCCCCTTTTTCCTCCAAACATAACAATGGTCATTATGGCCAATCAGTTCTATTTTTATTTCATCAGACCAGAGGACATTTCTCCAAAAAGTACGATCTTTGTCCCCATGTACAGTTGCAAACCGTAGTCTGGCTTTTTTTATGGCGGTTTTAGAGTAGTGGCTTCTTCCTTGCTGAGCGGCCTTTCAGGTTACATCTACATAGGACTTGTTTTACTGTGGATATAGATACTTTTGTACTTGTTTCCTCCAGCATCTTCACAAGGTTCTTTGCTGTTATCACAAACCCAGCTATAATTTCTATAATTACACACAGCATCCAGTCAGCCATAAGGGTCCCTCCATCTAGCCACCCCTGCCTGAGCCCTGCTCTGTTGTAGCCACAGCTCACTCCATTACAACACAGCACATCCAGTAGCAGGTGCATTTGGAGGCAGCAGGAGTAATGACCATAAAGCTCAACTCAGCGTTCAGAGCCAGAGAGCCATTAAAGTCCAGGCGGCCCATTATGACATATTTTCAAACCTCAGTTGATTGACTCTTATCGAGGCATGGACACATGTTACAATGTAACACAAACTATTTTGTCTCCTCTGCTGTGAACACTGCAGCAAGCTTTTGAATACATCCACTAGCAGGTGCATGTGGGGGCTTAAATCAAATCAGAGTTTACTGTATGTGAAAAAGCAGGGAGTGTCCACTGTCCAGTATGACCACCTGTTATTTTATCACTTCTGGCCTTATGAACAAGATCCACTGGAATTCTGACCATGCCGACAATGATCAGACTCATCCCCAGAACAGCCCAAGATCCCACCCAGCACAGCTGTGAACATACACAGAGCCAGACGGTCCAATGGCTGCCATGACCAAACTAAGCTCTCCACACTTTATGTCTAAGGAAGGTAGGACTGGACATACAGACTCTGTATTCCAGAGAGATGGAGAGAAGGAGATAGAGAGGGGGTAGAAAGAAGAGAAGGGAGAGACACTGAAAGAGAAACAATGAGAAGAGCAAAAGGTGCTGGCGTAGGCACTGCCTGTTTCTCCACTAGCCTGTTTCTCCACTAGCCTGTATCTCCACTAGCCTGTTTCTCCACTAGCCTGTATCTCCACTAGCCTGTTTCTCCACTAGCCTGTATCTCCACTAGCCTGTTTCTCCACTAGCCTGTTTCTCCACTAGCCTGTATCTCCACTAGCCTGTATCTCCACTAGCCTGTATCTCCACTAGCCTGTATCTCCACTAGCCTGTATCTCCACTAGCCTGTATCTCCACTAGCCTGTATCTCCACTAGCCTGTATCTCCACTAGCTGAACTTCACACGGGACTTATGACAGTGATAAACATTTATTCTAACCACTTTCTGAAGTTTTAGCAAGATCTGCAGGCTGACTGTCTGAGGCCGGTAACACATAAAGTAGGCCTATATATAAATTACAAGACACACACTTTCCTGGCAGTGTACTTCTCCACCCTGTGAGACACAGATGATGCAGAGAAATATGAAAGTGCTAAGAATCAACACGGTACAGTAGAGTATACAGTAATACAGCAGTGCCACTAACACATAGCCCTCAACCACAAGCTCATGGGTGTCCCTCCCTCCCTCCCTCCCACCCACACACACCCACGTATACACACACATATCCACATCACACACACACATGTATACACACCCACAGAAATCAAAGTCATATCTCGGATACACAACTTACCCCTAGAATGAATTCACTCCTTCCTTTGACAATAAACAGAAGGGGAAATCAAAGCCAATTCCACAAGAGGACTGACTGTTGAGAGTGACGGGTGAAATCAGTGACAGACCAGGAGAGTCTGGCTGCATGGCCACAGCCCACGAATAATGAGACCAAAGAATACATCCCAAATGGCTCCCTATTACCTTCCTACATAGTGGACCACATAGAGAATAGGGTGCCATTTGGGACACAACCCAAGAATCCTCTTAAAACAGTTATGTCATAAGACTATTGTAATCCATGAGGACTGACTGACTGAGATAACTAAAGGTAGATGCACTGTTGCTAAAAGTGCTAGAGTTACTATGCTAAACGATATACTAAGTTATCTGCTTCTTTTAAAACATTCATGGCTGAATCTGAACTCGGACATATGTGTGTGTAACTACCTTTAGATTACACAGTGAGTGATGCATGAGTATGTCAGGTTAGGACTCAATCTGAAGATGAGAGTTTAAGAACACCAGAAGATAGCAGGTACTGGGACATAAAACCAGGTCAAAAGGTCATTCGATAAATCAGAAAAACCCAACCAGGAAGAAACTGCAGTACAGGCATAAAACTACATCAAACGTGGAGAAACAAATCACATGTTTCCAAGCAGCAGTAATCGTGTAGTTGTTATATAGTAAATTGTAATGGAACAGATCATAAACTGTGAAACTAAATTGAATTGCTTTTGAGCACTGCCTGGGGACAGTATCTAGCAGAAATGATTGACATTTGACACAAAAATAATACCAAAGAAAGCAGTGGGGATTCCAGCATGGGTCAGAGATGCCAGACCGTAGTAAGTTTATCTCCTGCTTACATATGGACAAATTCTAAGGGAACTGTAATCATGCCTGTCACTAAGCCTTTTCCTAATCCTCTACAGACACACACACACACACACACACACACACACACACACACACACACACACACACACACACACACACACACACACACACACACACACACACACACACACACACACACACACACACACACACACACACACGAGCACACTCTAACACGCACACACACTCACTCGAGCACTCTAACACACCAAGTCGTTGCCGCCACTACAAAAGATATGATTTAAAAAAATTCAAAAAATTGCCGTCAGGGATTGGGAGACAAGTCAGGATCGAGGGAAAGATGAACGGTGCAATGTACTGAGAGATCCTTGATGAAAACCTGCTCCAGAGTGCTCAGGACCTCAGACTGGGGCGAAGGTTCACCTTCCAACAAGACAACGACCCTAAGCACCAGCCAAGACAATGCAGGAGTGACTTCGTGACAAGTCTCTGAATGTCCTTGAGTGGCCCAGCCAGAGCCCGGACTTGCACCCGATCGAACATCTCTGGAGAGACCTGAAAATAGCTGTGCACAATCGCTCCCCATCCAACCTGACAGAGCTTGAGAGGATCTGCAGACTAGAATGGAATAAACTCCCCAAATACAGGTGTGCCAAGCTTGTAGCGTCATACCCAAGAAGACTCGAGGCTGTAATCGCTACCAAAGGTGCTTCAACAAAGTACTGAGTAAAGGGTCTGATTACTTAGGCAAATTTGATATTTCAGTTTATATTTTATAATACATTTTTATAAATACCTGTTTTTGCTTTGTCATTATGGGTTATTGTGAATAGATTGATGAGGGGAAAAAACTATAGAATCAATTTTAGAATAAGGCTGTAACATAACAAAATGTGGAAAAAGTCAAGGGGTCTGAATACTTTCTGTATATACTAAACAAAAATATAAACACAAGATGTAAAGTGTTGGTCCCATGTTTCATGAGCTGAAATAAAAAGATCCCAGAAATGTTCCATACGCACAAAAACCTTTTTTTCTTAAATGTTGTGCACAAATTTGTTTACATCCCTGTTAGTGAGCATTTCTCCTTTGCCAAGATAATCTATCCACCTGACAGGTGTGGCCTATCAAGAAGCTGATTAAACATCAAGATCATTACACAGGTGCAACTTGTGCTGGAGACAATAAGGCCACTCTAAAATGTGCAGTTACTGTACGTCACACAACACAATACCACAGATGTCTCAAGTTGAAGGAGCCTGTAATTACCATGCTGACTGCAGGAATGTCCACCAGAGCTGTTGCCAGAGAATTGAATGTTCATTTCTCTACAATAAGCCACCTCCAATGTCATTTTAGAGAATTTGGCAATATATCCAACTGGCCTCACAATCGCAGAACGCGTGTAACACTCACAAACACACAGAGTTTTAGTGGCCCACTATGAAATCTCTAGGAGTGAGTGACCGAGGAAGTCCTTGGCATTACAGTAAAAAGTCTCTGGTGCCTATTTGGCCCTATGGATAGGAATTATTAGGACTTGAAATGCCAAATCATGACGTCATACAGCCTTCCTTCCCATTCACACACAGGCATACACATGCAGGCAGCGATTATGCCAGGAAGTGTGTTTGGCTAGGTGATTTACTGCAGTGTGTGTGTTTTTTTGTTTGTTTGTGTTGTGAGGACTTACCCTTTCCTCACAAGGCTGGTCTGAGCTCCCTCCACTGCAGCTGTTGGACTGTTCCAGAGAGAGCTGGCTCCCTGCATTGGAAACAAGGACAAGCACATCAGACACTGTGCAGACAACTAGTCACTAACACAGCATGGATACATAGCAGTAACAGTAAAATTAACATTATACACAGTGTACAAAAAATTAGGAACACCTTCCTAATATTGAGTTGCACCCCTTTTGGCCTCAGAAGAGCCTAAATTCGTCGGTGCATGGACTCTATAAGGTTTCGAAACCGTTCCACAGGGATTCTGGCCCATGTTGACTCCAATGCTTCCCCCAGTTGTCAAGTTGGCTGGATATCCTTTGGGTGGTGGCCCACTCTTGATACAAGCTGTTGAGCGTGAAAAACCCAGCATCGTTGCTGTTCTTGACACAAACCTGTGAGCCTGGCACCTACTACCATAACCCATACACTGGCAGTTAAGCGTGATAGATGGCGTCATGAGGAAGGAAAATAATGTGGATATATTGAAGCAACATCTCAAAACATCAGTCAGGAAGTTAAAGCTTGGTCGCAAATGGGTCTTCCAAATGAACAATGACCCCAAGCATACTTCCAAAGTTGTGGCAAAATGGCTTAAAGACCACAAAGTCGTGGTATTGGAGTGGCCATCACAAAGCCCTGACCTCAATCCTATAGAAAATGATGTGGGCAGAACTGAAAAAGCATGTGCGAGCAAGTAGGCCTACAAACCTGACTCCGTTACACCAGCTCTGTCAGGAGGAATGGGACAAAATTCACCCAACTTATTGTGGGAAGCTTGTGGAAGGCTACCCGAAACGTTTGACCCAAGTTAAACAATGTAAAGGCAATGCTACCAAACACTAATTGAGTGTATGTAAACTTCTGACCCATTGAGAATGTGATGAAAGAAATAAAAGCTGAAATAAATCATTCTGTCTATTATTATTATGACATTTCACATTCTTAAATAAAGTGGTGATCCTAACTGACCTAAAACAGGGAATTGTTATTACATTTTAGGAATTGTGGAAAAACTGAGTTTAAATGTTTAAGGTGTATGTAAACTTCTGACTTCAACTGTATAACGAGGAATAAAGTGATTGTGCAACAGAATATATATATATATATATATATATATATATATATATATATATATATATATATATATATAGTTATTTTTAAATATTAATGAATTTTATATTTGGCGTACCCCCGACGGCATTGCGCGTACCCCAGTTTGGGAATACCTGGTCTACAGTATAGATAGCTAACGTGATAAGAAATAGTGAGAACAGCGGTAAAGCTCCTCTCTTTACTACAGGCTAATTCATTCACAGAGGCCAGTTCCAACCTCCCAGGCCTTTTTTACACCCCCAGTCAGGCCCCAGTCAGATCCCAGTCTCCCTGCCCTCCACCCCTGATTGGGCCACAGTCAGGCGGGAGGACCACACAACATGTTATCGCGTGACTCCAAGTTTACTTCTATACGATGGTTATTATATCAATATTTGCGCATAAAAGCGTTTCCACCGACATTTCTCGCATAATGCATTTTACAGACACAAAAAAAAAAACACCTTGTCTAGCGTATTTTGTCGACATTTAGAAAGTTTACCGACAAATGTTCGGTTTCCATCAGGCCTGTCATGACATTTTTTATACAACATTACTTGCTTAAAAAAATTGGATGGAAACCTTGAAAGAGACAGTAACGGAGTTTGCAAGAGCACAACCAGATCTGGGACCAGGCAAGGTCTACCAAGGCCAAGTCACCCACCCTGGTTGCTGCTCTCTGAGGAGGAGTCTTCGTGTCTCAGGTAGAACCTGACCTCCATCCTCCTGGGACCCTACTCCTGCAGGTGCTCATACATCAGGTGGTCAAAGGGGATTACTCTCTCTGTGGAGGACAAGGAGTACAGAGTTATAACATAGTTCTATTATATACAATACTAATAAGGGGATCACTCTCTCTGTGGAGGACAAGGAGAACAGAATTAGAATATAGTTATATTATATACAATACTAACAATTGTCTCACTCTCTCTGGGCGGGAGAAGAAAACAGAAGTTGTTGTTAGATACATAGACTTGGGTGATTATCTATTGGTGATTGTAAAGTGACATGGTGGGTTGAGTGCCCCTCAGCCCTGATCATCATTAGAGATGAACTAAGTACGTTCTATTAATAGAATGGATAAACGACATAAGCCCCCATGGCTAAACTCTGGTACTGAAGCACTGTATTGTGTCGTGAAGAAGAGAAAAGAACCCATGACAGTCAGGCCAACCTTGCCAATAGCTAGTTACTATATTTTCCCCTCACCTGTGAAGTCATTGAAATAGAATTACTAGAACACTGTCTGAGATGTACAGGCCAGGGTTTTCCTGGATCAAAAATGTGTTTAGGTGGGGGGGATCTTTTAATATTAATACTACACATTTCTCCATGGAGTTGTGAGAAATTGTTCCAGTTTGAAAGCAAATTTCCTGCAATTTTATGCATTTGCCATGGCTGTGTTTTATTTTGCTCAAACATAATAACAAAATCAATACTGCTAAATTCATCGTTTTGGGATTTTTCAATTCCCCCTGACTATTTAGCTTTTATTTTGGTGATGGTTAGTTCTCAAAGATTATAAAAAAAATATATACAGTACCAGTCAAAAGCTTGGACACACCTACTCATTCAAGGGTTATTCTTTAATTTTACTATTTTCTACATTGTAGAATAATAGTGATGACATCAAAACTATGAAATAACACATATGGAATCATGTACTAAGCAAAAAAGTGTTAAACAAATCAAAATATATTTTATATTTCAGATTCTTCAAAGTTCACCTACTCTGCATCTCAAAGACACGGCGGTTGGAACCAAAAATCTCAAATTTGGACTCAGACCAAAGGACAGATTTACACCGGTCAAATGTCCATTGCTCGTGTTTCTTGGCCCAAGCAAGTCTCTTCTTATTGGTGTCCTTTAGTAGTGGTTTCTTTGCAGCAATTCAACCATGAAAGCCTGATTCACGCAGTCTCCTCTGAACAGTTGATGTTGAGATGAGTCTGTTACTTGAAATATGTGAGGTGCAATCTGAGGTGCAGTTAATTGCCCGATTTCTAACGCTGGTAACTTTAATGAACTTCCATTCCTGTGATGGTCCTCATGAGAGACAGTTTCATCATAGTGCTTGTTAAAGTGCAGTCTTTGCAACCGCACTTTAAGAAACGTACAAAGTTCTTGAAATTTTCCGGATTGACTGACCTTCATGTCTTAAAGTAATTATGGACTGTCATTTCTCTTTGCTTATTTGAGCTGTTCTTGCGATAATATGGACTTGGTCTTTTACCAGATAAGGCTATGGAAAACATTTGTCAAGGGAAGGAGTTGGTGATTACCCAAGTAAGAGATCTCAATGATGTCTGGCTGTCAATGATGTCTATTTGCCTGTATATATCAAGACATTGAGTTAAATAGATTAATCTAAAACTTGGAGGAGATCACTAAAATGTTCGGAAGAAAGTCATGAAGCAGAGGCAAATTATAAAATAGTGCTTTCCTAAATATCTGTAAAGCTAAGATTTTTCACTTGTCAGCTTAACACCAGTCAGTCAGTGAACCATTAAACCAGTGACTTAAACCCAAAGGTTAGGGGTTGAAGGTGAGGTTTAAAGTCAGAGATTAAAGCCGAAAGTGTCACTTACCTTTTCCCTTCCAGACACCAGACAGGTGACAGCCACCTTCTCCGGCCTCCTTACAGAACTCCACCACGTCTTTACAGGTGGTCTCTGGGGTGATGGGCACCTCTGTCAGCATCTGCTGGCTGTCGCTCAGGTACACCGTCAAGATCATCTACAGAAGGGAGACATAGAGATATAGCTTGTCAAACATACTATACATCTCTGACAAGGTATAGCCTAGTCACATACTGTATTTGCCCTAGCAAACTCTTCTATTGTAGTAATACCAGACTACTGGTAATATCGGATGAGCAACTATACAACATACATATGGCAGAAATGTTAATGCATGTAACCCAGAGAGGAAAGCTCTTGTATTGGAGGAAATGTCCCCTTAACTCTGGCTGTCCTCTAGCCCAAATACATTTCTATCAGATGCTTTGCCTCAAAGTCAGAGGCAGTCAAGAGGGAGAGAGACTATTGATGCCATAGGTGAGCGATAGACATTAGAGGAGAGATATTACGAGCACAGACTGCCAAGACTATTCTCGCTATACACCAAGTCACTTGGCTCTGTCATATCCTCACATGGTCTCTCCTATCATTGCTACGCAGACGACACACAATTAATCTTCTCCTTTCCCCCTTCTGATAACCAGGTGGCGAATCGCATCTCTGCATGTCTGGCAGACATATCAGTGTGGATGACGGATCACCACCTCAAGCTGAACCTTGGCAAGACGGAGCTGCTCTTCCTCCCGGGGAAGGACTGCCCTTTCCATGATCTCGCCATCACGGTGGACAACTCCATTGTGTCCTCCTCCCAGAGTGCTAAGAGCCTTGGCGTGACTCTGGACAACACCCTGTCGTTCTCCGCTAACATCAAGGCGGTGACCCGATCCTGTAGGTTCATGCTCTACAACATTCGCAGAGTACGACCCTGCCTTACACAGGAAGCGGCGCAGGTCCTAATCCAGGCACTTGTCATCTCCCCTCTGGATTACTGCAACTCCCTGTTGGCGGGGCTCCCTGCCTGTGCCATTAAACCCCTACAACTCATCCAGAACGCCGCAGCCCGTCTGGTGTTCAACCTTCCCAAGTTCTCTCACATCACCCCGCTCCTCCGCACACTCCACTGGCTTCCAGTTGAAGCTCGCATCTGCTACAAGACCATGGTGCTTGCCTACGGAGCTGTGAGGGGAACGGCACCTCCGTACCTTCAGGCTCTGATCAGTCCCTACACCCAAACAAGGGCACTGTGTTCATCCACCTCTGGCCTGCTGGCCCCCCTACCTCTGCGGAAGCACAGTTCCCGCTCAGCCCAGTAAAAACTGTTCGCTGCTCTGGCACCCCAATGGTGGAACAAGCTCCCTCACGACGCCAGGACAGCGGAGTCAATCACCACCTTCCGTAGACACCTGAAACCCCACCTCTTTAAAGAATACCTGGGATAGGATATAGTAATCCTTCTAACCCCCCCCCCACTAAAAAAAAGATATAGATGTACTATTGGAAAGTGGTTGTTCCACTGGATATCATACGGTGAATGCACCAATTTGTAAGTCGCTCTGGATAAGAGCGTCTGCTAAATGACTTAAATGTAAAGACAACATGCTTAGAGTAAGACAGTGATTTGGTAAAAACATATAGCCTCCTATCTTCCATTTGACATCACATTTGAAATTCTCCTTTGAACTTCACATGTTGGTGCTCATGGGTCCTTTCACATGTTGGTGGTCATGGGTCCTTTCACATGTTGGTGGTCATGGGGCTTTTTACATGTTGGTGCTCATGGGTCCTTTCACATGTTGGTGATCATGGGTCCTTTCACATGTTGGTGCTCATGGGTCCTTTCACATGTTGGTGGTCATGGGTCCTTTCACATGTTGGTGGTCATGGGGCTTTTTACATGTTGGTGCTCATGGGTCCTTTCACATGTTGGTGGTCATGGGTCCTTTCACATGTTGGTGCTCATGGGTCCTTTCACATGTTGGTGATCATGGGTCCTTTCACATGTTGGTGGTCATGGGTCCTTTCACATGTTGGTGCTCATGGGTCCTTTCACATGTTGGTGCTCATGGGTCCTTTCACATGTTGGTGATCATGGGTCCTTTCACATGTTGGTGCTCATGGGTCCTTTCACATGTTGGTGCTCATGGGTCCTTTCACATGTTGGTGCTCATGGGTCCTTTCACATGTTGGTGCTCATGGGTCCTTTTACATGTTGGTGCTCATGGGTCCTTTCACATGTTGGTGCTCATGGGTCCTTTCACATGTTGGTGCTCATGGGTCCTTTTACATGTTGGTGCTCATGGGTCCTTTCACATGTTGGTGCTCATGGGTCCTTTCACATGTTGGTGGTCATGGGTCCTTTCACATGTTGGTGGTCATGGGGCTTTTTACATGTTGGTGCTCATGAGGCTTTTACAAAAACATTTATAAATATGACTTGCAGTTAAACTAGGCGGTGATTTCATTTCCAGATTGACAATCTGTTGTAAACGGAAATGTGGGTTAATCTGCAAATTTGTGTGGCAGAATTAAAAAAATGTGTCTCTCTCAATGTCACCACCCCCTCCTCCCTGTCCAACAGAATCGTCCACCAGGATAGACATAGACAGAGGTATTTATACCCCACAGCTGCCTGACACTGGTCCCTTGGCCTGTATAAACCACTGAGCCCTCTGCGGAAGGCTCAGCCCAGCCCCATAAACATGTCTAAACCACAGACACACCGACCGAGACAAGCCCTGAAACGGAGCTGCACGTCCCGTCCACAATGTAAGGTAATCTCTCCCTGCCACACGCAAGGATGGGGATAGACAGATTGAGAGGAGGAATTCTGTAAGGCTCAGTTTACAACCCTGAGCGAGCTATAATAATCTGATTATGGCGGTTGTAAACGTGTGCCCACAGGGTGACAAGTGAAAACATACACCAGGAGAGAGAGAGAGCAAAAACAAATCCAAAAAGGTAAGGTTATTGTCCCCTCACTGTGAGGGAAAAGGATAATTTATTTTTCTCTCCCTAGGGATTGGCCTGTAGCCTTGACTATATAGGGGCTGCTTAGAATCAAACAAAAACCAGCCGAGGGTGATAAAACCCAAACCAGTCCTGAATTCATCATCACTGCTAAATATTCTGTTTCCAAAAAGCAACAATTTGTAAGCATGCATCTCTGATCTCCTCTGTCCTGCGTCCCTTAACCTGCTCAGAGCTGCTGTTGTCTCTCAATGAAAGGTCAGCAACCAGACACAAAGAGCTAGAGTGGCTAAACTAGCCTCTGCCTAATAGTATTAAACACTCAGTCACACTGAACAGCCTACTCCATGTTAACATTCATAACAAAATTCCACACAGTCAGGTAACTTTTCAAATCTACAAAAAGACACCACACATGCCTACAGTACAACAAGATACAATACGCATTCATATGCACCAGAAACATTGTCCTCAACCACATACATACTGTGCCTTTCCGATCTCCTCACCTGAACTACACTCATTAACTAACAAAAAACATCAACAGCCCACCAAACTCTTAAACTTGCGCAAATACATAACAACTTAAAAACATATAATCACACTCTCCAGCTTCCCAAAATGACTCCTAGCCAGCTCTGGATGCCATTTTCTATTTTTAGCAACAGCACATTTATTTTACATTTTTTTATTTCACCTTTATTTAACCAGGTAGGCCAGGTGAGAACAAGTTCTCATTTACAACTGCGACCTGGCCAAGATAAAGCAAAGCAGTGTGACACAAACAACACAGAGTTACACATGGGATAAACAAACATACAGTTAATAACACAATAGAAAAGTCTATATACAGTGTGTGCAAATGTAGTAAGATTAGGGAGGTAAGGCAATAAATAGGCCATAGAGGCAAAATAATTACAATTTAGCAATTAAACACTGGAGTGATAGATGTGCAGAAGATGAATGTGCAAGTAGAGATAGTGGGGTGCAAAGGAGCAAAAAATAAATAACAGTATGGGGATGAGGTAGTTGGGTGGGCTATTTACAGATGGGCTGTGTACAGGTGCAATGATCAGTAAGCTGCTCTGACAGCTGGTGCTTAAAGTTAGTGAGGGAGATATAAGACTCCAGCTTCAGTGATTTTTGCAATTTGTTCCAGTCATTGGTAACAGAGAACTGGAAGGAAAGGCGGTCCAAAGAGGAGTTGGCTTTGGGGATGACCAGTGAAATATACCTGCTGGAGCGCGTGCTACAGGTGGGTGCTGCTATGGTGACCAGTGAGCTGAGATAAGGCGGGGCTTTACCTAGCAAAGACTTATAGATGACCTGGAGCAAGTGGGTTTGGCGACGAATATTAAGCGAGGGCCAGCCAATGAGAGCATACAGGTCGCAGTGGTGGGTAGTATATAAGGGCAGTCAGAGTCAAAGCTGGACAGGACAAGACAGCGGCAGGACAGGACAGAGGCAGAACAGCGGCAAGACAGGACAGCGGCAGGACAGGACAGAGGCAGGACAGGACAGCGGCAGAACAGGATAGTGGCAGGACAGGACAGCGGCAAGACAGGACAGGACAGGGTCAGCGCCCACCTCCCTGTCAGGCTCCAGTCTGTCCAGTGCTACTGCTATAGCCCTGTCTGTCCGCCCGTCCGTTCACCTTAGCTGCCCTGCGTGGCACCTGTGCCTTCCTGTTCTCTTTCTCCTGTGGCTGCGGCCCGGGACATACCGTCTGGTGGATCCAGGCCTTGGTCACACTGACCAGGCTGTGCTGCACCATGCTGAAGAACCTCTTCATAGAGCTGGAGGGAGAGGATTTTCACAGGCAAACAGACGGACCTGCAGGGCTAAGAGACTCACTCACTGCTTGTGTGTGTGTGTGTGTGTGTATGTGTATGTGTATGTGTATGTGTGTGTGTGTGTGTGTGTGTGTGGTGTGGTGTGTGTGTGTGTGTGTGTGTGTGTGTGTGTGTGTGTGTGTGTGTGTGTGTGTGTGTGTGTGTGTGTGACACCAGGCAGTAGAAGGATAGGGGTTGGGGTGTCAGAGTGAACGTGAGGAGCGTAACCAGGGTGAGGGTGTGTGTGCTGGTAAATGCAGCCAGAGCCAGGCCCGGGGTAACATTTACATTACATTTAAGTCATTTAGCAGACGCTCTTATCCAGAGCGACTTACAAAATGGTGCATTCACCTTATGATATCCAGTGGAACAACCACTTTACAATAGTGCATCTAAATCTTTTAAGGGGGGGGGGTTAGAAGGATTACTTTATCCTATCCTAGGTATTCCTTAAAGAGGTGGGGTTTCAGGTGTCTCCGGAAGGTGGTGATTGACTCCGCTGTCCTGGCGTCGTGAGGGAGCTTGTTCCACCATTGGGGTGCCAGAGCAGCGAACAGTTTTGACTGGGCTGAGCGGGAACTGTGCTTCCTCAGAGGTAGGGGGGCCAGCAGGCCAGTGGTGGATGAACGCAGTGCCCTTGTTTGGGTGTAGGGCCTGATCAGAGCCTGAAGGTATGGAGGTGCCGTTCCCTTCACAGCTCCGTAGGCAATCACCATGGTCTTGTAGCGGATGCGAGCTTCAACTGGAAGCCATAACATAACGTAACATCATGAGGCCACCCATCTTCAGAATTAGATTCCCAAGGAACAGGCTGTGTGAGGCAGAGAGGAATAAGAGGCACCTGGTGACACTAAGCAGACCAGGATATCACTGTGACAGGGCACCTATAGGAGGAACAGGACACTCACTGACCACGGGCACATTAACATCCAGCTAAACAACACACAGACACACACACTTCTTGTTCAAACTACAGGTGTAGAATCTTAAATTTGATCACCCTGTTGTTGCAGTAAATTTCCAGGAAATGCAAACTTGTAGTGCATTCAAGGTATATAAAAGGCTTCTAAAGTTTGTAATTTTTACTATAAAATGTCAGACTGGATTTGTCCTACAAAAATGTCCATTAATTATAATCCACACAATAATTCACATTTCCTGTTGCTGCAGGATTATTTACTGCTGTGAGAAACAGATTACGTTAAGATCCCACATCTGTACCATTCCAAACAGAAACAACCTAGCAACAACACAACTAAAGCCTGCTGAGAGGAGAAACAACATTCAGACAGGCTGATAGGAAATTATTCCATAGTAGAAAACAAATGATGCCATCCCATCTTTTCGAATTCACTTGATATTCGGTTTGCGGAGTGACGAGATGGATCTGTGCTGGCTGATTCCAATGAAGCCCAAATCTAACGGTTGTGCCAGCAACACCCCGGGCCTTGTCAATAACACATCTGAGGACACAAACCAGGTGCTGTCGCAGTGGGCCTGGAGCTGGGCTGACTGATGAGCCACTGCCTGGAGAGCCTGTGATGCACAGTTTACCCTGTTACTCAGACCTCATATACCAGGCAGACAGAGAAAGACAGTCCTCTCTCTCTGTGTCTGTGTGTGTGTCTGTGTGTGTGTGTTATTTATAAACAAAGTGTATTTTAAGCTCCCTTTAAAAGGAATACCCCTGGGGCATCGAACAAACCACATGTACAGGAATACAAATCATTCAAGAGATTTTCAGATAAAGTATATCTTTATCAGTGGATGGATTTGCAACGTGTCTGTTGGGTGGAAGACATAATGTGCCACTTTTAACCAGAGCCCATACTTCCATGACAGACAACAGAGATAAGAAACCAGAATGCAGACAGTTTGATGTTTCAGAGTCAGACACACTCTGGACCTACCAACACCTGATGTAGTGTCCTGGCTAGCTGGCTCCCCTGTGCAGCACAGAACAGTCAATAAATTGTCCATAGCAACCACTGTGTAGGGGAACGGGCTTGCCTGGCACCACTAAAAGAGCTAAAATCCTGTTCTTCCAGAGATTGTTGAAGTTAAACACAGGACATA
This sequence comes from Salmo salar, assembly GCF_965601325.2. Taxonomy (NCBI): domain Eukaryota; kingdom Metazoa; phylum Chordata; class Actinopteri; order Salmoniformes; family Salmonidae; genus Salmo; species Salmo salar. Next base: position 32,456,180 of record NC_138299.1, read on the forward strand.
GCTGTAAACACTGCACTTCATCTGTAGTCTATTCAATGGAGCTGACAGCCTCCCATTCACACTGCTGACATACATGCCCAGTGGGTTTGCACATAGACAGGGAACTGGGGCGAGTGTTTACCATAAAGGCAAGAGGTTGAATGGGTGGATCTGAACCCAGTATGTTCTGGATCAGATTTATAGCTCTTAGATGTGATGGGACCCTGCCTAGGAGCAGCTCACAGAGACCAGCACAGAATGATCCATGTTCTTCCACTAATTTCATCCTCTAGTCTAGAGAGATCATGGTTGGGTTGAATTCCATTTCGATTCAGTAAGTTCAGGAAGTAAACTGAAATTCCAATTCAAAACAAAATGTTCCTCTGTTGTAATGGGAATTTCACTGTACTTCCCTGAACTGACTGAATTGAAATGTAATTGACCCTAACACGGAAAGGCACATCAATACAAATGGCACATGGCATGGCGGGATTCATAACAACAACAGCAGCTCGACCACACAGTGATGCATGGCTTCACTTACACTAATGAGAGCTGAGGAGGACTCTCACTATAACAACAACAGTAAGTCAGTAAATTAAACAGGCTAAGTCTTTGTAAGCCTACAACTGGCTACTGGTCAAGTCATGAGATGGGAGAGTACAAAATGGTTCACAATCAATATCAGTCAGTTAACTCCACTTGGTCTGAGCCGAGTGAATAGAGGGCTCTGAACTTGATCTTTGCCTCGTAAACACCAGCGTTGTACTACAGTAGAGTATATGCTAATAACTGTGATGTTTAAAACACTAACTCCCAATGATGATGAATGTCCAACACAGTCCATTAGCTGTGTCTTTCCTGACTATTCTACCCAAATTCTAAACTCCGGTGTCTGTTAAATAGCTATGAGAGCGGTAGTATCAACTCTGGGTGGAAATAAAGGTAATGGGGGGGTTACTGTGAAGCATCGAAAAGAGGCTTCTGCAGTACAGGGACGACAAGAGGGGTTTGAGGGAGAAATAGGACTGCCCTGCTAGACATGATAAAGAACATACAAATGGAATATTTGCGTGTGTGAATAAAGCAGTTGTGAAACTTTCAACCCACTACAATGCCTCACTAATTATATTAGTCGAAAATAGGACAATGAGCAAAAGCCAATTAACAGGCATGAGGAGATCCATGTTGGAGCCGTGTGTGTGTGTGTGTGTGTGTACTTCCCTACACTGACAACAGTTACTGGTCGACTGACACTGACAGGGAGGTTACAGGTCTTGGTGAATGTGCGTCACTGGGTGGGTGACCACAAGTATTGCCTGTCACTATTGTGTGGGGATCTTCCCTAGGCTACCCTAAAAGTCTGCCTTATTCCGCTTCATATTCATCTCTCATTGATGGGAGTACTGTAGCTCACCCACCACTCAAAATCCATATGTAAATTCTATTCAAATTAACGGGTTTTATTTTATACAAGAGCTCATTTGTTCGAAGCTATCCACAGGCATCTGTTCATTCCACAATATCTATTTCCAAGACTTCTAAAACTATCCGATTGTTTTTATTTACTTACCGGCGTCATGATTTTAGTCAGTCAATTAATGTTTATCCCAGCCAATCTCTTGGAGAAACTCTCTGTCTCTGGTCCGAATAACTGGTCGGTATGGTCGAGTGCGTCCCTCTCCAGAATCGGATGTAATGGTCCTAAAGTAACGACACTTGGTCCCACAGCGATGCAGGCATAACTAGACGCTGAGGGCGAAGTGGGTCACGGCACGCAATAATCACTGAACATCACACAGCATAGTTGGGAGGCATGTTGTTTCGGTGAGTTTGCTGCTGAGCGACTGAAAGTTCATGCCACATTTCGCCGACTGCCTTTAGAGGTTTCGACCGCCCGCGCGCTCGAATAAATAGTATAATCCAAGGCCAGGACAAGTCCGCTAAAATGCTGTTGTAGCAAAGACAGCTGCTTTTATATGGTTATCCGTGAAATAATACTGAAAATGTTAACCCAAACGCTCTAAAGTAATTTATGCCTCATATCAAGAAAATGTGACATCAAATCCATTCCAACCCCAACAATGTTACTTGGACTTTCAAGCCAGGATAGTCACATTATGACGTTCGTTGCAAAATCTATGTAGTTATTATCAGCCCCTGGTCTCGTCCTGGTCTCGACAAGCTACATCAAACTAGAACAGCTTTAAATTCACAAGATAATGCAACCCACTTTCCTACCGCAGCTACAAACGCCATGACAGGGGGAGAAAACTCTCCGACTGTAGTTCTACTGTTATATTTTCTGATAATTATATTCCTAACTAGGACTATAATCAAAATACTGATGAATGTAATAGTCTACCAGAGCATTCTTCCTTCAACCCAGTTGCTTTCACACATCTATGCCAACTTTGTTCATATGAGCCGTTTCAAAAGGATGATGCAGTTTTATATGGAACGTCAGTGTCATCTTGTGTCCGTGCTGTGAAAATAGTTGTTGGAGTTGCAATCATGTCGCTAAACAGTTAGTTGCAGGGGACGGAAACGATTCATTGGATCTTTCAGGTCTGACAAAAAATAAATAAACATGAATTCATCAAATTAATTGTATTAACTTAATTTATTGAGGTTTTCTAATGTGTGTAGGCCTACATATTGTAGTGGTGGTGCTCATCATCCAAAACATGATCACGTTACACTCTTATTTACAGCACAAAAACTGAAATACAATTAAGGTATTTACTCTGAAATTACATGGTAAATGGTAATACAACGGTAATACCTATAGGCCTAAATTACATGTTGATTCATGAGTCATTCAAATACAGCAATCCCCATTTGGTACCAGGCAGTTACCCAAATATGTTGAGATAAGTTATAATTCATTTCTACCACAGAATTTCGTAGGAAATACCAGGTAAATACAGTATTTATGCAGATTTGTGCTCTTCCTTGATGATCTTATTTTTTTAAATATGTAATACTATCAAAGGCTGTTAAACAAAAACAGATTTCAGCCTTTGCACAACTCATACATGATCACACCACCAACAACAAGGAACAATTTTAAACATCTTGCTTTAATGAATCACTACAGTAGTTGAGGAAAACAGCAGTGCTAACAACTCAGATTAATCTCTAACTGGTCTTTTCACATTGTTTACTTTGATCAAATTAAATGTTACTATTTAGACTGGTAATCAATAACTTTTTTTTCTTTGAGTATATATTTTTATTATTTGAATATAATCAATAACTTTTCTTATAGTAGTCAGTTTCTTTGTTGAGTAAATCTTGACAATACCGCTTATCTTCTTACTGAATGCAGCAATTTTGTCCATTAGCATCTTTGAAGCGGAGACGCATCTTGGGCTTGTAGTTTTCGAGGTACATTAGTTGTTTTGAGTTGAAGGCTCCACGTCTCTTTCTGAGAGAAGAAACACGGACAAAATGATGGCATTTTGATGATTTCTGATGGTTTTTATGATTTGGCATTTTGATGGCATTTTAAAATGTCACACTGACGTATTCAGGAATCACCTCATAACTTATATCATCTTCATTTTTAATCACAGTAGCGAGAAGATTTGATAATTTATGAAAATTATTCATTTATTAGTATTCATAAAAATGGTTGAAGTATCCAAATATTATCAATGTAGAGAACTTGTGGGCAGTAGGTAGTTTCCCAGTTAAATGCGTTGGGCCAGTAACCGAAAGGTTGCTGGTTCGAATCCCAGAGCCAACTAGATAAAAAACCTACCAATGTGCCCTTGAGCCAGGCACTCAACCCTAATTGCTCCAGGGTCGCCGTCAATAACAGCTGATCCCTGGCCGTGGCCCCACTCTCCGAGGGTGTCTCAGGGGGAATGGGGTATGCATAAAAACGTATTTCCAATTCACACATGCATAATACACACGTGAACATGTATGAAATAGAACAAATTATAAGCACCCACCAAATTATTATATAACTTACTGTCTTATAAAGTGAACAGCATCTTCATACTCCATCCCACACTCAATCAACGCCAACGCTACCAGGACTGGGGCTCTGGGGAGAAATTATATCAATCACATCAAGTGTACTGTAGAGATGGGAAAGTTGGTGTAATATAAAATACCCCTCCTTCACTAAATAACCACATTCACTAAACACTGCTTTGAGTTGGTGGCTAGCAGACATTCGAAGGAAGGAGAAGATACAATATGTAGACAACTCACCGACCCAACCCCGCCACACAATGCACTGCAATGCAACAACCGGGTTCCTCTCTGAATTTACACTTCAGGAGGTTGAGCCAGTCATCAACGACTTGTTCAGGGGGTGAAGAACCATCGTCAAAGGGCCAATCCTGTTTGGAGAGTACATATGGTTGGTATTAGGCTCTGTAAAAGGATTAGTTGATTAGGTAGGGTAATTGATAGGCCTAATGCTTTCATGCTTCCTCCATCATTAGGAAAAGGACAGGTCTAGATGTCATGCAGATACAACTACAATTGGAACAGAAATGCCTCAATCAACTCCAACCAAATTTGAAGGTGTAACCGGTTAAGATAGTGGCAGAACAGAGCGGTTGTCTCACCACAACAGTGATGCCTTCCTGCTCCACAGGGGTTTTGTCGTAAGTGGCATCACACACTCTGACCAGTGTCTGCACTCCAAAAGCCTTCAGATCCTATAATAGACATAATAGATTTTAGTTTAGTAAGTAATCATTCAACACACTTTGTTTTTCAGTTCATTCCAAATATGGTTTAACATATCTTGATTTAACTAGGCAAGTCAGTTAAGAACAAATTCTTATTTTCAATGACGGCCTAGGAACCGTATAAGAACTCTATAAACCAAATAACACAATGCTTCATGTAAATGCAAAGCATAAGGGATATGTATTAGTAGGAGTCAATGATACCATACCTCTATAAACTTCACCAGCTGGGAGTTGGTGGGATTGTGGGTGATCAGAAACTTCATACAGTCATGGGAGATCTCAACAGGGGCGGGGCGATTCATCTTGACAGACAGAGAAGGCAGTCTTCCAGGAGAGGGTGTACAGTACAGTAGTAGAGAAAAGTACTCCACAATGGTAGCTAGATTGGGTATAAAGGTGGTTATTGAAAGATATAGGCTATGGAGAATGGGGCGAAAGTAAATAAAAAGTGGAATATGAAAAGGAAACAAAAGAAAGAAAAGGGGTATCCCTTTAGATTTTAAATCCCAACTAGCCCATTCAGGAATTATTTAGTGGTTGTTTAGTGGCTGGATTAGCTCAATCCAAGCCATATACTTGGAGAAATATCAGCCTCTCTCTCTCCAGGAGTACTGGTCGACTTCTGGTGGGGTATTTCTTCATATGTTTGGCTGCAGGCTGCTCACAGGTGCTGGTGCTGTGCCTGGCAAAAGTCTCCACAGTGCGGCACCCTCACAAACGCCATAAATGTGCTGCCTGAAAACATATAGTTCACAGGAAGGTAGCAGTCACAGGGAGGAATGGTTTTATCAGCAACACAGCCCAATTACTAACATGTAATAGACTAGTTGCAAATTAGGATAGGGCACAGCACTGAACCAATTCAGGCTATATAAAAGACTCCATACGATGTCATGTCTGTCACGTTGTATTACACGTCTCATGTTATTTTGATTTGCGATAATGAAATAGGCCTAACATGTTGAATAACACTGAGAAAATCAATGGGTGTAACAAACCAACCGTTGTGTGCTGAGTAACGTTGCGTTCATCCAGCGTGCACAAGGCGGTGTGGCAACTCTGCACACCATTGATTCTTCTCTCTACAGTGGCACAGCCTAGGGCTCCTGCTGCTCACAAAGAGCTCCTGACCTGTAAAACAAAGCATTAGGCTAAATCATATAGCGTATACATTAAAGCCACGTTTAGGAACAATGCTGCGAAGCCTAAACGTACTGTAGTAACAATAGAAATACATTTTTTACATTACATTAAGGTTTCATTCAGCTCATAGACGGGGAACAATACCATTTATTTATAAACATTACAGCTCTCTCTCTTTGTCCCTCTATCACTGTCTGTCTCTCTGGCAAGAATTGTTCAATACAGTAAATGCAATGATTACATATTATACATGATGCAGTAATAGCTATACACGTAGCTATTCCAGAAGCACTCGCATTTAGCCATCATAGCGAGCTAGTTATTAGCTTGCCCGAGGTTAATCTAATAAATTAGCCATTTGCCACAGTATTTGTGAGTCAAGCTAGGTTAGCTAGCACGTTGGCAACGCAGCAGATCAAACTAACGTTAGCTAGCTAACAATGACGTGCCGGATGTGTAGGTAACTAGCTAGTTACTTACAAAAAGCTGATGATTGACGTCTTCAATGAAAATTCGATGAAAGACTGGTTGAAAAAAGCAACATATCCGTTTGTTGACAGCAGTGCTAAAAAGCGTTAGCTTGCTAGCGGCTTGGTATTATACCACGTGACGTACGTGACGTCAACGTGTGTGTTGGAATAAAATACAGTGAGCGTTTTCATTCAGGTTCTCAACACTAGAGGGAGTCACACAGTCATTTGGAGAAAGAATACAACATCTTTTGGGGGATTATTCCATGTTAATTCAATGATAGACCTTGATGGTGATAGAGGATATTGCATGTTTGAGCAAGTCTGACGGCAAAGACACTATACAAAGAAAGTCTGCCTTGACAAGAAATCTAGTAGATGCATTAATTGCCATAGCGATTTGCGATAATGAAATAGGCCTAAATAGGCCATCATTGTAAATAACAATTTGTTCTTAACTGACTTGCCTAGTTGAATAAAGGTTACATTTAAAACATTTTTAAAAAAATGCCATAGAGGTCATCATTCTGTGTTACGCAATCTTAACAGTGGAGGCTGGTGGGATGAGCTATAGGAGGACATGTTCATTGTAATGGCTGGAATTGAACAAATGGAACGGAGTCAAACATGTGGTTTCCATACGTTTGATGTGTTTGATACCATTCCATTTAATTCCATTCCAGCCATTACAATGAGCCCATCCTCCTATAGCTTCTCCCTCAAGCCTCCACTGAATCTTAGGATTCCACATGTGTGAAATGCCTAATTAGTCTTACTGCTTACAGTAGACCTATGATGCTCTCACAGTCCACAGCCATCTCTCTCTCTCTCTCTCTCTCTCTCTCTCTCTCTCTCTCTCTCTCTCTCTCTCTCTCTCTCTCTCAGGTAGTGGGCTTGGATTCACAGGTCTGTTCTTGTGTGGTTTCCTTGAGTCCTCATGAATAGATAAACACACACCCTTTGTTTAGCAGGTAGAAAAAATACACCACTGCCAATAGTATACAGTCCTCACTCCTCACACACCTGGGGCTGGTAGGCTAGGCTGTTTGCGCTCGGTAGTTTTCCATGTGACACAGGCAGGAGTTCTGAGAAAGGAGAGAGAGACACCTGAGGATAGATTCCTGCTGTGTTTGTTCCGCTGGAATATTTACATTTTTCTGATCCCAGTTCATATCCCAAGTAAGGTAATTTTCAGCCTACTTTAATGAACGCATGTCTTAACTATATTGTCTTAGGGAATTGAGGAGAAATTAACTTAAAATTCAGAGACCCGGGGGTACGAAAGGCCTGACACAGTAGAGGCTCTGTACCAAAGAGCCGTTCCTGTTTCCTACTGTATGTTTATTATCTCTACACATTAGGTGTTCTATACTCAAGGTGCTTAACATGTCTTTAATAATAATGATAATAATACATTTTATTTGACATACGCCTTTTAGTACGCTGAAAGACACCTTATATTATAAGTACATCAAATCAATCACCGTCTGTTTGTTCAGTGATGTGAATGTAGTGATAACGCACTTTTGCTTTCTACCAACATAGCAATATCTCTGTACACATTTAAATAACCATTTACTGGCAAGTACTGTTGTTGCAAAGACTTTGGTAATAATGAATCAATAAATAAAATACAATCACGATCTGGAATACTGAATACTTGTCAAATACAAGCCTACGCTCTAAAAGTAAATATATAATTAATAGTCTGAGTGGATGTGGGAGACATAAAATACAATGGTATCATTTTACATGATGGCGTCATTACTGACATTATGGAAAAGTAGGTGTTCTGTTTTTTATTTCCGTAAGGCCTACAGTTTCAAAGTTGATTGCTGTGCTTCGAAGCTCTAAAAGCATTTAGAGCGGATAAATCCTATCAAAAGGTAGATTAGTTTAATCTCCATGGACCAATTAAAGAGGATGTAACACAAAAACATATACACATACTGTAGGCCATTTAGGTCTTGTTAGATTCATGAAATGATGAGTCAAGAATTTAATTATTTAACTAAATGGACTTCCTCTATTGTAAATAAACTAGGTGTGGTTTCTACATGGACATTTTAGTGTTGAATTTAGTAATGTCAATGCCTACACTGCTTTGTGAAGACTCACAGAGTAGCAAGCGAGAACTAATGCCATCACACAGAAAATAATGTGTTTAACTGCACTGAAAAGGATTGAAGATTGGTCATGTCAGTGTCTTTGTGGTCAGGTTTAGTCTATGTATTTATTTAATTTATGACAGATTTGTTTTAACCCTGTGTGTGACCATTTTGCCTTGTGACTGACTTCTGTGTTGACAGGCCACAGGGATGAACTGGTCAGCACTAGAGAGCCTACTCAGCGGGGTCAACAAGTACTCCACTGTGTTTGGCCGTGTGTGGCTGTCCATGGTGTTTGTGTTCCGTGTCATGGTGTTCGTGGTTGCCGCCCAGCGTGTGTGGGGAGACGAGAGCAAGGACTTTGTGTGCAACACCAGGCAGCCTGGCTGCACCAACGTCTGTTACGACAGCATCTTCCCCATCTCACACATCCGCCTGTGGGCCCTCCAGCTTATCTTCGTCACCTGTCCATCTCTCATGGTCATGGCTCACGTCAAGTATCGCGAGGGGAAGGATTCAAAGTACGCTTCCCAGCACCAGGGCTCTCACCTGTACGCCAACCCAGGGAAGAAACGTGGAGGCCTGTGGTGGACCTACCTGGTCAGCCTGATCTTTAAGGCTGTGGTTGACGCAGCCTTCCTTTACATTCTCTACTATATCTACCACGGCTATGACATGCCACGTCTCTCCAAGTGTGCCCTGGAGCCTTGCCCAAACACAGTGGACTGCTACATATCCAGGCCCACAGAGAAGAAGATCTTCACCATCTTCATGGTGGTCTCCTCAGCCATCTGCATCTTCATGTGCATCCTGGAGATGTTCTATCTGTTGGGCAAGCGGTTACAGAAGGTGCTCAAAGAACGGCAGGCCAACAAGAGACTTCTCTTCGCTGAGTGCCATGAGGTGACCAACATCGCTCCACCGAGGTCATTGTATATCAGGGTAGATCCAACTATTGGGAGCCAGCAGAACATCAGCAGACAGAAGAAGGCAGAGGAGGCTGCTGCCACAAGTCTGTAGTCCTGATCCGTTTGATTTTGGTGCACATAGCACTGACTTTGCTGAGAGCTACTTTATTGAGGAAAAATGTACTTTGATATGTGGTTGTCCCACCTAGCTATCTAAAGATGAATGCACTAACTGTAAATCGCTCTGGATAAGAGCGTCTGCTAAATGACTAAAATGTAAATCCATATTACACTGACTTTGGGGGTAGCTACTTTATGGAGGAAAAATATACTTACTATGACTGAGATATCTGGTTGTCCCACCTAGATATATTAAGATGACTGCACTAACTGTACATTTTGCTCCATACTGGAGCATTTTGGATTTGAGATCAGTAGTTTATATGAAGCGACAGTACAGAATGTACCGCTTAGAAATGAAAGCTCTTTATATATCTAGTCCCTCCGTTTGAAGACGTCATAAGTATTTGGACAAATTCACTTATAGTGTATTAAAGCAGTCAAAAGTTTAGCATTTGGTCCCATATTACCAGCAGGCAATGACTACATCAAGCTTGTTGGATGCATTTGCAGTTTGTTTAGGTTGTGTGTTATGTTTTGTCCAATAGAAACTTAATAATGAATGATAATTGTATTTCTAAGTGAGTAAATGAGATGTTTGTGAACACTTCTAAATGAATCCTGATAATGCAATGATTAACAAAAATCATGAAGGAATCATGAAAAATGATGGGTGAGAAAGTTACAGAGGCTATACAAAACATGATAACTACTCACCATTCCCAAGATTAAATGAAATCAAATGTTATTTGTCACATGCTTCGTAAACAACAGGTGTAGACTAACAGTGAAATTCTTACTTACGGGCCCTTCCCAACAATGCAGAGAGAAAAATATAGAAAAATAATAACACAAGGAATAAATACACAATGAGTAACGATGACTTTATATACACGGGGTACCAGTACCAAGTAGATGTGCAGGGGTACGGGGTTATTGTTGGAGATATGTACATACTGTATAGGTAGGGGTAAAGTAACTAGGCAACAGGATAATAAACAGTAGCAGCAGCATATGTGATGAGTCAAAAGAGTTAGTGCAAAGCGGGTCAATGCAGTCCGGGTAGCTATTTGGTTAACTATTTAGTAGTCTTATGGCTTAGGGTTAGAAGCTGTTCAGGGTCCTATTGGTTCCAAACTTGGGGCATCGGTACCGCTTGCAATGTGGTAGCAGAGAGAACAGTCTATGACGGGTGGCTGGAGTCTTTGACGATTTATAGGGCCTTCCTCTGACACCGTGCGGTATAGAGGTCCTGGATGGCAGAGAGCTTGGCTCCAGTTTTGTACTGGGCCATACGCACTACCCTCTGTAACGCCTTGCGGTCGGATGCCAAGCAGGATACTTCACAATTCGTTCATGATTATAGATAACCATGGTAGCATCCATATTAATGTAAAAGTGACACCAAAATGGCACAAGACATTATTCACCATTCAGTTCCTATTGGGCAAAACACAATCCAAAACAAACTGCAAATGCACAGATCGGATTAATGCAGGGGCTTACTGGTGCTGTAGCCCCTTGGCCCAGGCACGAGGCAGCAATTAAAAAAGACATATATATATATACTGGTACTGGTACTATATATATATATATATATATATATATATATATAGTACCAGTCAAAAGTTTGGACACACCTACTCAGTCCAGGGTTTTTCTTTATTTTATACATTGTAGAAAAATAGTGAAGACATCAAAACTATGAAATAACAGAAATGAAATCATGTAGTAACCAAAAAAGTGTTAAACAAATCAAAATCTATTTCATATTTGAGATTCTTCAAAGTAGCCACCCTTTGCTTTGATGACAGCTTTGCACACCCTATTTGACCAAGAAGGAGAGTGATGGAGTGTTGCATCAGATGACCTGGTTTCCACAATCACCCGACCTCTACCCAATTGAAAGGGTCTGGGATGAGTCGGACCGCAGAGTGAAGGAAAAACAGCCAACAAGTGCTCAGAATATGTGGGAACTCCTTCAAGACTGTTGGAAAAGCATCCAGGTGAAACTGGTTGAGAGAATGCAAAGAGTGTGCAAAGCTGTCATCAAGGCAAATGATGGCTATTTGAAGAATCTCAAATATATTTTGATTTATTTAAGACTCTTTTGGTTACTACATGATTCTATATGTGCTATTTCATAGTTTTGATGCCTTCACTATTATTCTACAATGTAGAAAATAGTAAAAATAAAGAAAAACCCTTGAATGAGTAGGTGTTAGACCGATAGGGCATATATATATATATAGTATATATTCTTTCACTTCAACCACTAACCATAGGAAGATTCAGGAGTCCGCTCTCAATGAGTGTAGACAGCCTGCTACTGCCTGCTGCCGCTTTGCTAATTGTCAGATGAGGAGAGGAGGTAGGGGGCCCACATGGGTAACTTGGGGGGCCTACCTTGATTGGGTAACTGATTAATAATTTGTTTTAAATAAACTACAAAATAAATAAAGGTGACTGGTCAATTGTGTGAGTCAGGGGCTGGGCCCAGGGGGCTCACTCCTGAATCTAGCTTGGAAAGACAGTCCCGTGCAGTATCGAAGAGCCCTCACTGCTGCTCGATCATCCTATTTTCCAACTTAATTTAGGAGAATAAGAACAATCCAAAATATATTTTTTATACTGTCGCGAAGCTAACTAAAAAGCAGCATTCCCCAAGAGAGGATGGCTTTCACTTCAGCAGGGATATAGTCATGAACTTCTTTGACGAAAGCAAATTATGGACTCCTCTTTAAATCTGCGTATTCCTCCAAAGCTCAGTTGTCCTGAGTCTGCACAACTCTGCCAGGACCTAGGATCAAGGGAGACACTCAAGTTTTTTAATACTATATCTCTTGACACATTGATGAATATAATCATGGCCTTTAAACTTTCAAGCTGCATAATGGACCCTATTCCAACTAAACTACTGAAAGAGCTGCTTCCTGTGCTTGGCCCTCCTATGTTGAACATAATGAACGGCTCTCTGTCTACCTGATGTGTACCAAACTCACTAAAAGTGGCAGTAATGAAGCCTCTCTTGAAAAAGCCAAACCTTGACCCAGAAAATATAAAAAACTATCGGCCTATATCGAATCTCCCATTCCTATAAAAAAATAAATGGAAAAAGCTGTTGCGCAGCAACTCACTGCCTTCCTGAAGACAAACAATGTATACGAAACGTTTCAGTCTGGTTTTAGACCCCATCATAGCACTGAGACGGCACTTGTGAAGGTGGTAAATTACCTTTTAATGGCGTCAGACCGAGGCTCTGCATCTGTCCTCGTGCTCCTAGACCTTAGTGCTGCTTTTGATACCATCAGTCACCACATTCTTTTGGAGAGATTGGAAACCCAAATTGGTCTACGGACAAGTTCTGGCCTGGTTTAGATCTTATCTGTCGGAAAGATATCAGTTTGTCTCTGTGGCTGTTTTGTCCTCTGACAAATCAACTGTAAATTTCAGTGTTCCTCAAGGCTCCGTTTTAGGCTCCGCACTATTGTTTTCACTATATATTCTACTTCTTGGTGATGTCATTCGGAAACATAATGTTAACTTTCACTGCTATGCGGACAACACAGCTGTACATTTTGATGAAACATGGTGAAGCCCCAAAATTGCCCTCCCTGGAAGCCTGTGTTTCAGACAGAAGGAAGTGGATGGCGGCAAATGTTCTACTTTTAAACTCGGACAAAACAGAGATGCTTGTTCTAGGTCCCAAGAAACAAAGAGCTCTTCTGTTGAATCTGACAAATAATCTTGATGATTGTACAGTCGTCTCAAATAAAATTATGAAGGACCTCGGCATTACTCTGGACCCTGATCTCTCTTTCGACGAACATATCAAGACTGTTTCAAGGACAGCTTTTTTCCATCAACATAGCATTGCAAAAATCAGAAACTTTCTGTCCAAAAATTATGCAGAAAAATGAATCCATGCTTTTGTCACTTCTAGGTTAGACTACAGCAATGCTCTACTTTCCGGCTACCCGGATAAAGCACTAAATAAACTTCAGTTTGTGCTTAACACGGCTGCTAGAATCTTGACTAGAACCAAAAAATGTGATCATATTACTCCAGTGCTAGCCTCTCTACACTGGCTTCCTGTTAAGGCAAGGGCTGATTTCAAGGTTTTACTGCTAACCTACAAAGCATTTCATGGGCTTGCTCCTACCTATCTTTCCGATTTGGTCCTGCCGTACATACCTACACGTACGCTACGGTCACAAGACGCAAGCCTCCTTACTGTTCCTAGAATTTCCGAGCAAACAGCTGGAGGCAGGGCTTTCTCCTATATATCTCCATTTTAATGGAATGGTCTGCCTATCCATGTGAGAGAAGCAGACTCGGTCTCGACCTTTAAGTCTTTATTAAAGACTCATCTTTTCAGTAGGTCCTATGATTGAGTGTAGTCTGGCCCAGGAGTGTGAAGGTGAACAGAAAGGCACTGGAGCAACGAACCGCCCTTGCTGTCTCGGTTCCCCTCTCTCCACTGGGATTCTCTGCCTCAAACCCTATTACAGGGGCTGGGTCACTGGCTTACTGGTGCTCTTCCATGCCATCCCTAAGAGGGGTGTGTCACTTGAGTGGGTTGAGTCACAGACGTGATCTTCCTGTCCGGGTAGCCCCCCCCCCTTGGGTTGTGCCGTGGGGGAGATCTTCGTGTGCTATACTCGGCCTTGCCTCAGGATGGTCAGTTGGTGGTTGAAGATATCCCTCTAGTGGTGTGGGGGCTGTGCTTTGGCAAAGTGGGTGGGGTTATATCCTGCCTGTTTGGCCCTGTACGGGGTTATTGTTGGACGGGGCCACGGTGTCTCCCGACCCCTCCTGTCTCAGCCTCTAGTACTTATGCTGTAATAGTTTATGTGTCGGGGGCTAGGGTCAGTCTGTTATATCTGGAGTATTTCTCCTGTCTTATCCGGTGTCCTGTGTGAATTTAAGTATGCTCTCTCTAATTCTCTCTCTCTTTTTCTTTCTTTCTTTCTTTCTTTCTTTCTTTCTTTCTTTCTTTCTTTCTTTCTTTCTTTCTTTCTTTCTCTCGGAGGACCTGATCCCTAGGACCATGCCTCAGGACTACCTGGCCTGATGAGGTTTCTTCCTAGGTTCAGGCCTTTCTAGGGAGTTTTTCCTAGCCACCGTGCTTCTACACCTGCATTGCTTGCTGCTTGAGGTTTTAGGCTGGGTTTCTGTACAGCACTTTGTGACATCAGCTGATGTAAGAAGGGCTTTATAAATACATTTGATTTACTTACATTTTTGATTTTATTATAATATAATTTTCCAACCACAGAAGCCCGCTCTAAATGTTCAACATATAATTTAGGCACAGACGATCAATAGTTTATAAAACATATTTTTGTTATCACAAGCACATACAGGTATCTGCCAAAATGAAGGAAACACCAACATAAAGTGTCAGGAAGGCTGCAGTTTGGGCAGCATGTGCGCCAAATATAGGCTACTGCTTGTTGCGTTGTGGCCCTAAACATATAATCCATAGAAGGTTTTGTAACCCCGGGGCCTATGATTTCTTAATCCGGTCCTGCAAATGCATCCAACAAGTTTGTTGTCACAAGCGTGATGTAGTTATAGTGTGCAATGAATATGGAACCAAATACTAAACTTTTGACTACTTGAATACACTTTAAGTGAATTTGTCCAAATACGTATGACATCTTCAAATGGGGGGACTACTGTGGGTACATAAAGTGCTTTAATTTCTAAACGGTAAAACAGATACTGCATGTATGAAAATGCCCTCAAATAAAAGGTGACATTCTGTACTGTCGCCTCATATGACCAATATGTATAGAGTCAGATTTAGAATTTTAGCTTCACTGTCCAAATGCATACAGGAGTGAAAATGTGTGTATTTTGTAAGATATATATGCAATATATTTTTTGTTGTTGTAATAATTAAGGCACTGTCCATAACCCCTAACTCTATGTAGAGGGCTTAGTAGTAGGCTAGGTCAGGTCTAGGCCCCAATGAAAATTGAAGTATAGAATATCAAGGGAAACCTGTTTCCAACCTATTCAATTGAATATGTATTGTGCTCATGACTCAAAGGCTGATGGCCATAACAAAAGCAACGACACCCACTCTCAGTCATTTTGAAATGTGCAACGTTCACCTCACTCACTCAGAACACCATGCAAATGAAATCACCTCTCACTCTTCAACAAAAAGGAATTTGCATCGCCACCACAGACAATTCAAAAACCCTTTTCCTGCTGTATGCTTTACATGATAAAAAGGCAACAACCTTTATAGAATTCAATAACCTTTTCCTGCTGTATGCTTCACACGATATAAAGGCAACAACCTTTATACAATTCAAAAGGTCACAACAATCTTTGCACGGTTCAAAAGCTACAACAAAAATTATTAAACAGATCAATTCAAAAGCTCTCCCTTTTCTGAAATCCTCTCTTTTTACTCTCTCTCTCTCTCTCTCTCTCTCTCTGTCTCTCACTGGTTCTATCCCCCGTCTGTGTTCTAAAGCCTCAGCCCACACTGTCTCTCTCTCTCAGCTAAAATAGCACACTCCGTCCACAGCACAGCACATTGCCTGCCTTAACGTTACATAAGTGACACCTGTTACCCTTTTACTTGTACTTCCCTCCTACAAATCCATTTCTCCATTATCGACACACCCTCTCCCTCACTCTATTCTTCCCTCTGTCATCGAACCACAATAACCATTTCCTTTAGTGCTCTCTCGTTGCCATGGCTTACACTGCTTATTGTCCCTCATTCTAGTATGGTCTGATCCCACTGGGCAGCGACGTCTATTCCACGTTGGTTCAACGTTATTTCATTGAAACGACGTGGAAACAATGTCGATTCAACAAGTGTAGCACCTGGCAGATATTCTACTGCATGATTCACCCACTCAGCTACACCCACTCATGCAGTGTCCCAGCTGGCTACATATCACACTGTAGAAACAAGCACACAGCATGCACCCCCCACATACTCTTTCAAAAAAAAAATGTGAGAAAATTAACATGTTTAATCTGAAAAAATTTCATTTCTTTATTCTCTAATGTGCTCTTTCAGTATTTCACCAATAGGTTTCCAGAAGGAGAAAGCCTCCACTTCTATGTCAATTATAATAAAACAAAAACACTATAGTAAATGCTACAGTAGTGTCCGCTAAAACACAACAGTAAATACTACAGTATAGTACAGTTCACAAAAACGGTGAATACTGCAGTACACAACAATCCACAAAAAACACTACATTAATTACTATGGTGTATACTACAGTTTTCTTTTACCACAGTATTTATACTATAGTTACCTGTAAATACTACAGTATATAACAGTAAATACTGTAGTATTAACTGTACTTTAGTCTGCAAAAAAGACTACAGAGAACAGTGAATACTGTAGTATTTTCAGTGCATTTGGAAAGTATTCAGATACTGTCAGATTGGGTGTGCAACTGGTCAACTGGAGTCAGGTGCAGGAGAGCAGAGATGAGTGAACAGGCACATTTTAATTGGCAGAAGCAAATCAGTCGGACGCAACAGCGTCACAACACTCCAAGGCAAAAGCGAATAGCGCACTAGTCACACAAATAATGTACAATACAATACCACGGGTTCAAAACAATACCCGGAAAAAAACAGCCTGCCGCGTCACACAATAAATGTAACGAACAATTACACACACAGACATGGGGGGGAACAGAGGATAATATACACGTAGAGTGATGAGGGGATGTAAACCAGGTGTGCGGGAAAACAAGACAAAACAAATGGAAAATGAAAGGTGGAGCGGCGATGGCTAGAAGACCGGTGACGTCGACCGCCGAGCGCCGCCCGAACAAGGAGAGGAGCTGACTTCGGTGGGAGTCGTGACAGTACCCCCTCCCTGATGAGCGGCTCCAGCAGCGTGCCGACACCGGCCTCGGGGACGACCCGGAGGGCGAGGCGCAGGGCGATCCGGCCGGAGACGGTGGAACTCCCGCAGCATTGAAGGGTCCAACACGTCCTCCACCGGAACCCAGCACCTCTCCTCCGGACCGTACCCCTCCCACTCCACGAGATAGTGAAGGCCCCTCGCCCGACGCCTCGAATCCAGTATGGAGCAAACGGAGTACGCCAGGGCCCCCTCGATGTCCAGAGGAGGCGGAGGAACCTCCCGCACCTCAGACTCCTGGAGCGGGCCAGCCACCACCGGCCTGAGGAGAGACACATGGAACAAGGGGTTAATACGGTAATCGGGGGGAAGCTGTAACCTGTAACTAACCTCGTTCACTCTCCTCAGGACTTTAAATGGCCCCACAAACCGCGGGCCCAGCTTCCGGCAGGGCAGGCAGAGGGGCAGGTTTCGGGTCGAGAGCCAGACCCGGTCCCCCGGTGCGAACACCGGGGCCTCACTGCGGTGACGGTCTGCGCTGGTTTTCTGGCACAGCACGACCCGCTGGAGGTGAATATGGGCGGTGTCCCATGTCTCCCCGCGCGCCTGAACCAGTCGTCCACCGCAGGAGCCTCGGTCTGACTCTGATGTCAAGGCGCCAGAACCGGCTGGTACCCCAGTACGCACTGGAAGGGGGAGAGGTTAGTGGAGGAGTGGCGGAGCGAGTTCTGAGCCATCTCGGCCCAGGGCACGAACGCTGCCCACTCCCCCGGCCGGTCCTGGCAATAAGACCACAGAAACCTGCCCACATCCTGGTTCACTCTCTCCACCTGCCCATTACTCTCAGGATGAAACCCCGAGGTAAGGCTGATCGAGACCCCCAGACGTTCCATGAACGCCCTCCAGACCTTCGAAGTGAACTGGGGACCTCGATCAGACACTATATCCTCAGGTACTCCGTAGTGCCGGAAGACGTGCGTAAACAAGGCCTCCACAGTCTGTAGGGCCGTAGGGAGACCGGGCAGAGGGAGGAGATGGTAGGACTTAGAGAAACGATCCACAACAACCAGAATCGTGGCGTTACCCTGTGAGGGGGGAGATCGGTAAGAAAATCCACCAACAGGTGCGACCAAGGCCGTTGTGGAACAGGTAAGGGGTGGAGCTTACTTCTGGGCAGGTGCCTAGGAGCCTTACACTGGGCGCACAACGAGCAGGAGGAAACATAAACCCTCACGTCCTTGGCCAAGGTAGACCACCAGTACTTCCCACTCAAACAGTGCACCGTCCGACCGATCCCAGGATAACCAGAGGAGGGTGACGTGTGGGCCCAGTAGATCAACCGGTCACGGACAGCAGACGGAACATACAGACGCCCAGCGGGACACTGGAGGGGAGCAGGCGCTGCACGTAACGCCTGCTAAATGTCCGCGTCCAGCTCCCACACTACCGGCGCTACCAGGCAGGAAGCCGGGAGTATGGGAGTATGGGAGTATGATCCATGGGCCGCTCCTCTGTGTCATACAGCCGGGACAGTGCGTCTGCCTTCACATTTCGGGAACCTGGTCTGTAGGAAAGGGTGAACACAAAACGGGTAAAAAACATGGCCCACCTTGCCTGACGAGGATTCAGTCTCCTCGCTGCCCGGATGTACTCCAGGTTGCTGTGGTCAGTCCAGATGAGAAAAGGGTGTTTAGCCCCCTCAAACCAATGTCTCCACACCTTCAAAGCCTTAACCACAGCCAACAGCTCCTGGTCCCCCACATCATAGTTTCGCTCCGCCTGTCACGATTGTGTGGAGAGACGGACCAAGGCGCAGCGTGCTCTGAGTTCCACATATTTTATTTAGTGAAACTTACAAAACAAAAGGAAACAAACAACTAACCGTAACATCAGAGGTGCTACATGCACTAACTCAAAACAAGATCCCACAAAACACAGTGGGGAAATGGCTGCCTAAATATGATCCCCAATCAGAGACAACGATAAACAGCTGCCTCTGATTGGGAACCATACCATGCCAACATAGAAATAAAACACCTAGATAGAAACACCCCCACTAGTCACACCCCGACCTAACCAAAATAGAGAATAAAAAGGCTCTCTATGGTCAGGGCGTGACACCGCCGGGCTGAGCTTCCTCGAGAAGAAGGCACAGGGGCGGAGCTTCGGTGGCGTGCCCGAGCGCTGAGAGAGCAAGGTTCCAATCCCAGCCTCAGACTCGTCCACCTCCACTATGAACGCCAAAGAAGGATCCGGATGGGCCAACACGGGAGCCGAGGTAAACAGAGCTCTTAGGTGACCAAAAGCCCTGTCCACCGCAAACGTACCAGACCCCCCTTCAGCAGTGAGGTAATGGGAGCCGCTACCTGGCCAAAACCCCAGATAAACCTCCGGTAGTAATTGGCAAACCCTAAAAAACGCTGCACCTCCTTTAGGGGGAGTCGGCCAATTACGCACGGCTGAAATGCGGTCACTCTCCATCTCCACCCCTGAGGTGGAAATGCGGCACCTTAGGAAGGAGACGGACTGCTGGAAAAACAGACATTTCTCAGCCTTGACGTACAGGTCATGCTCCAACAGTCGCCCAAGCACCCTGCGCACCACGGACACATGCTCGGCGCATGCAGCGGAGTATATCAGAATGTCATCAATATACACCACTACACCCAGCCCGTGCAGGTCCCTGAAAATCTCGTCTACAAAGGCTTGGAAGACTGATGGAGCATTCATCAAACCGTATGGCATGACAAGGTACTCATAGTGCCCTGAGATAGTACTGAATGTTGTTTTCCACTCATCTCCCTCCCGGATACGCACCAGGTTGTACGTGCTCCTGAGGTCTAGTTTGGTGAAGAAGCGTGCCCTGTGCATTGACTCAATCGCTGTGCCTATGAGAGGCAGCAGGTAACTGTACCTCACAGTGATCCGGTTTAGGGCGCGATAGTCAATACACGGTAGCAGACCTCCCTCCTTCTTCTTCACAAAAAAGAAACTCGAGGAGGCGGGTGAAGTGGAGGACCGAATGTACCCCTGACGCAGGGATTCGGAGACATATGTTTCCATAGCCGCCGTCTCCGCCTATGACAGGGGATACACGTGACTCCTGGGAAGTGCGGCGTCTACCTGGAGGTTTATCGCACAATCCACCCGACGATGGGGTGGTAATTGAGTCGCCCTCTTTTTAGAAAAGGCGAGAGCCAAATCGGAATATTCTGGGGGAATGCGCATGGTGGAGACCTGGTCTGGACTTTCCACCCTAGTAGCACCAACGGAAACCCCTAAACATCTCCCCGAGCACTCTCACGACCACCCTGTGAGATCCCACTGTTGCCATGAAATGGTGGGGTCATGACGAGCTAACCAGGGAAGGCCTAGTACCACGGGAAACACAGGAGAGTCAATGAGGAAGAGACTGATTCTCTCCTCGTGACCCCCCTGTGTCACCATGCACAGGGGAGTGGTGGCCTCCCTAATCAACCCGGACCCTAATGGTCGACTGTCCAGAGCGTGAACTGGGAAAGGCCTAACCACTGGATCAATAGGGATCCCTAACCTATGGGCGAATGCTCTGTCAATAAAATTCCCATCTGCGCCTGAATCGACGAGCGCCTTATGCTGGGAATGCGGGGAAAACTCAGGAAAGTAAACATGCACATACAGGTGTACAACAGAGGCCTCTGGATGAGAGTGGTGCAGGCTCACATGGGGTGACGCCAGAGTGCCCTGCCTGCTGCCTCGACCCCCAGAGGAACCAACCCGGCACCGACCGGAAGTGTAACCTCTGCGGCCACAGATGGTACACGTGAAAGCCCTGCTCCGGCCTCCCTGAGCGCAGCACCTCCCAGCTCCATAGGCACCGGAGCGGTGGTGCTGGGAGAGGGAACCGACGGAGCCTTCTCTGGACGTCCGCGGGTGACTAGCAGGTTATCCAACCGAATGGACAGGTCCACCAGCTGGTCGAAGGTGAGGGTGATATCCCTGCAGGCCAACTCCCGACGGACATCCTCACGCAGACTGCAGCGGTAGTGGTCGATAAGGGCCCTGTCGTTCCATCCCGCTCTTGCGGCCAGGGTCCGAAATTCCAGGGCGAAATCCTGGGCGCTCCTCGGCCCCTGTCTCAGGTGGAAGAGACGTTCACCCGCCGCTCTACCCTCGGCGGGTGGTCGAAGACTGCCCGGAAGCGGTGGGTGAACTCCTCGAAGTCGTCCAATGCCGCATCTCCTTCTCCCCACACGGCGTTAGCCCACTCCAGAGCTCTCCCCGAGAGGCACGAGACGAGGGCGGACACCCTCTCCCTTCCCGAGGGTGCCAGGTAAACGGTGGCCAGGTATAGGTCCAGCTGTAGCAGGAAACCCTGGCACCGTGCCACCGTCCCATTATACTCCCTGGGAAAGGCGAGACGCATCCGGGTACAGGAGGGACGAGTGGTTCCAAACTTCTTCCATTTAAGAATGATGGAGGCCACTGTGTTCTTTGGGACCTTCAATGCTGCAGAAATGTTTTAGTACCCTTCCCCAGATCTGTGCCTCAACACAATACAGTCTTGGAGCTTTACGGACAATTCCTTTGACCTCATGGCTTGGTTTTTTCTCTGACATCCACTGTCAAGCGTGGGACCTTATATAGACAGGTTTGTGCCTTTCCAAATCATGTCCAATTAATTGAATGCACCACAGGTGGATTCCAATCAAGTTGCAGAGACATCTCAAGGATGATCAATGGAAACAGGATTCACCTGAGCTCAATTTTGAGTCTCACAGAAAAGGGTCTGAATACTTATGCAAATAAGGTATTTGTTTTTTATTTTTAATACATTTTGAAACATTTCTAAAAATCTGCTTTTGCTTTTTCATTATGTATTGTGTGTAGATTGATGTAGATTGATAATTTCATCAATTTTAGAATAAGGCTGTAACGTAACAAAATGTGGGAAAAGTCAAGGGGTCTGAATACATTCCGAATGCACTGTATACCATAGTATACTATAATATTTTTTCATGTGGGTTGTCATGCCAATGGAGTTGGCAAGAGCACAAACAGATCTGGGACCAGGCTAATATAGAGTGCCTTAAGAAAGTATTCACAACCCTTGACTTATTCCACATTTTGTTGTGTTACAGCCTGAATAAAAGCGAAAACATGTTTTTAGAAATGTTTGCTAAATTTTGAAATGAAATACAGAAATATCTTTGTAGTGACGGGTGTATTGATACCCCATTGAAAGTGCAATGAATAACTTTACCAAGCTCAAACAGAATATTCAATGTCTGCTTTTAAAAAAATCTACCAATAGGTGCCCTTCTTTGCGAGGCATTGGAAAACTTAAGTGGTCTTTGTGGCTAAATCTGTGTTTGAAATTCACTGCTCGACTGAGGGACCTTACAGATAATTGTATTTGTGGGTTACAGAGATGAGGTAGTTATAAAAAAAAATCATGTTAAACACTATTATTGCACACGGAGTGAGTCCATGGAACTTATGTGACTTGTTAAGCAAATTTTACTCCTGAACTTATTTACACTTGCCATAAAAAAGGGTTTGAATACTTATTGACTCAAGACATTTCAGCTTTTTAATTTTTAATGAATTTGAAAAAATATATATAATTTCACTTTGACATTATGGGATATTGTGTATAGTGACAACAAATCTCAATTTAATCCATTTTAAATTCAGGCACAACAAAATGTGGAAACAGTAAAGGGGTGTGAATACATTCTGAAGGCACTGTAAAACAGATATTCTCAATAATAATCTTTAGCAGAATCAATCAATTATGCAATAACCACGTCTGGTGTGTTTGAAGCACCCTGAAGCCACAATATTCATGATACTGAGAGATCCTCATTGCATGAACATGTGCGGTGTATTTTTTTTAATGTGGTGCCCTGTCAAACTTACACTGGAGAAGTCTCCTTCCTCAAGATGCTCAAACAAAAGGGTGATGTCATCTCTGTCATTCAATGCGCCAGAGCTCAATGTCAACTGTGCCACTTATTTGGGTTGGGGTAACAATGATTCCTTCTTCAAACAAAAAGACACAAAAAAAAGAACAGTGGCTCATATGAGTGAGTGACACAGTAATGGTATTGAGAGGTTAGTCACCCAGACAAACACTGTGGCTATGATGAAAGGCCATTCGTATACTATTAGCCTGGGTACTACTCTGTTCAATGAAAAGGAAAAGGCACAAATCTCGCTCAACATTAAAAATGCATTGTTTTATTCAAGCAAGGTTTAAAGATGAGTGTTCCGGCATTAAATTCTTTCCATACTAGTCTGTTTGTGCAATCATGCCACTCCTTGCCACTCCTTGTCATGTTTGGAATGACAAGGAGTGGCAAGATGGCACAAACAAACCCAATGAACTACTACTCAGACACAAACACAACAGTTTGTCTGTCAGCCTCCTCAGATAATATGGGTATTGATCCTCATGTGAATTATAGCTGACATACAAATTAACTATTAATTACGACAGCCCCCACCCCATTATCACATCCACTGCCACCTCACTGGCCTGGTTCACAATGATCTAATTAATTTGGCCTGAAATAGACAGACAGAGCCCTACATTTCTGCAATGGAGGGGTGTCGCCCTTGGATGTATTCACTTGCAGTGGTAAAAGAAAAATGTAGAAAAAATAAATGTGGGGCTTACTTTTCCCAACAGACAAAATGCAGGTGACACACAGAATCCCCATTAGAGCCACCAAGTCAAGGTATTTATTTGCACATTTATGCATTTCAACAACAAGTTGTACATAAAAGCTTTACAATAGCTCCTTTTATGTATATGCATCACTTAGTATTATACACCATCAAGAACCAGGCAAGGTAGGCTACTGTAGATCAATAGTTCACTGCAAGAAATCTTCATAGCTTTACAATGCAACATTTATTTCAGAGCACTTTATTATATTTTTGGCAAAAAAATGTTTATTTAACCTTTATTTAACTAGGCAAGCCAGTTAAGAACAAATTCTTTTTTACAATGACGGCCAAACCCTAACCCGGCGACGCTGGGAAATTATCAAATATACCAATGATAAAATATACCACATTCACTCATGATTTTCATTTATACAAGACCCAATCAACACTTTTCATAAATGAAATATACTGAAAAACAGTAACACCTGCTCTTTCCATGACACAGACTGACCAGGTGAATTCAGGTGAAAGCTATGATCCCTTATGGGTGTCACTTGTTAAATTATGCCATGAGACAATTGAGACATGGATTGTGTATGTGTGCCATTCAGAGGCTGAATGGGCAAGACAAATAATCAATAACTGCAACACTGCTGGGTTTTTCACACTCAACAGTTTCCCATGTGTATCAAGAATGGTCTACCCCCCAAAGGACATCCAGCCAACTTGACACAACTGTGGGAAGCAATGGAATCAACATGGGCCCGCATCCCTGTGAAATGCTTTCGACACCTTGTAGAGTCCATGCTCTGACGAATTAAGGCTGTTCTAGGTCAAAATTGGATGCGCAACTCAATATTAGGAAGGTGTTCCTAATGTTTTGTACACTCAGTGTATATAGCAAATGTGTAGTCATGTCGAACAATCAGATGAAACAAATACTGTAAATGAAAATCCAACAGTATTTCAATATCAATCAACTTGACAAATTATATGTAACTTATTTGATGCAACAGAAAATACATTAAATAAAGCAACTGTTTTGCTTATATGGTAATAGAAATCTATGAACAATGAAGTTCTTATTAAGGTAGTATTTACTATGACTATCTTTACTTAAATGAAGCATGAATATCAAAACGTATGACTGAATCAATTGGTTATGGTGTTAAAAACCTTAAAAACTAATTTATATTTTAATCAAAAGAATGTCACGGGCTGCCTTAATGACTGTGAGATCAATAACTATGAACCAGACTCAGACTTTGGTTGTGTCCCAAATGGCACCCTATTCCCATTGGGTCCTGGTCAAAAGCAGTGCACTATATAGGGAATAGGGTGCCATGTGATACGCAGCCAGTGTGTCTCTCCTCTCACACCTCTGTGTGGGTTGAGGAGTATGAAGACGATGAAGAGGAAGATGAAGAGGATGACGTGTCTTTTTTACTCGTCTGACGAGTGGAACCTTCAGCAGCCCTGAACTGCCAGGTAACCTTCCTCGGTTGATCGGTTACGGGGACTGTAATTTCCTCTGTCACTGGCTCTGTCACTGGTTTCACTTCCTCACAGAATAGATCAGACAACACTTCCTGCTCTAGTTCCTCCCACAGATCCCATGTCGGTTGTTTGATTGGTTTAGACTTAGAGCCGGACTCGGACTCATCAGAATCCCAGTCACTGTCTCCAACCATGGAGCCGAGCACAAAGTCCACTCCGGACCCGCTGTCATCGGAGGAGTCGGACCCCTTGGAAGAACGAATAAAGGAAGAGTGGCCTTCTGTGGCAAGCAGATGACACTCAG
Source organism: Salmo salar (assembly GCF_965601325.2). Classification (NCBI taxonomy): domain Eukaryota; kingdom Metazoa; phylum Chordata; class Actinopteri; order Salmoniformes; family Salmonidae; genus Salmo; species Salmo salar. The sequence continues at coordinate 32,481,939 of NC_138299.1, forward strand.
GACCCGCCAGATACACAAAGCTATCTGTTGAGAGGAAGTCACTCTCCTCAACGTTGGGGCAGAGGGGTCTGGAAAGGGAGGTTGGGGGTGTAGACTCAGTGGGGAGAGAGGGGGGCTCCTCCTGTGCCAGTGAGACATCAGGGAGCACAGACACAGCCAGGTATACAAAACTATCTGTAGTGACAAATGGATCCAGGTCACTGCTGTCCAGGCCTGACTTCTTCCGTGGTATCGCATGTCTGGAGGGAGACAAGGGGAGTGGGGAGTCAGTGCCAGATATGATCTTAACACTCTTGTTCCTCGATTTCAATTCTGCCTGGTTTAAAGGGGTGAAACCATCATGTAGATCTGGATTATCAAGCCCTTCATTGTTGGTGGATTGCATGTCACCCATTTCAGTGTCTTTCATCAAAGGTGCTTCTTCCTCAATCCCATATCCCTCACAGTGAGGGGAGCTCTTTAAGAGTGATGGGTAGCACCACTGGAGCTCTGTGCTCTCCTGCCTCCCCCAGTCTTTAAATGCCACCTCGTCTTTATCCTGGTCCAGAGATGTGTTGCTCCCCAAGTCTGACTCAGTCAAGGGTCTGTCACTACCATCTGAGGCGTTGTCTTCCTGGCTGGTCTGACTGGGGTTCGACATGAAGACTCCACTTGAGTCTGACTCCAAGGTCAGGTTGGAATCAGGCGAACCATCTTCCTTGACATTTTTTGTCCCAGTTGAACACCCCATGGCAAGGAGTTCCAGGCTGGGTTGGGTACTGATCTGCTCAGGTTCAGAGACACTTCCAGAAACAACAGACTGCCCTGCTGTGAGCTGTGAAGCTTTCTTTCTCAGAGAATCTGTCAGACATTGTTCTGCTACAAGCTCACTTTCTACATCCTTGGCCCTTCTCTCCAGCTCCAGGAGAGAGAGTTCAGAAGCAGCACTAGAGGGTGGGTGAGATCCTCCAAACCCAGAAGGGGGTTTAAGCAGAGGCCAGTGCCTCAGAGAACCAGTGTAAGACTCTGCATCCCCCCAGCCTTCATCCCACAGTGTGTTCACCATACCGAGCACCGTGTCCCACTCCTCCACCTCCTCCCCCTCAGCACCGCCACCTCTTGCTCCACCCTCCTGCTCCTTGCTTTCTGGATCTCCCTCCTTTATACCTGACTCAGTGCCATCGCTGCTTGTACATTCTGGCTCCTCCCCTCCTTCCCCTTCCTTCTCTGTTTTTTGGAGAGTTTTTTTTGCAGAGAAGACCCTCCAATTTTCCAAGTGTTGCTCCTTCAAGGAGTAACCCACCCTACCCATCAACCCTACCAATTTACCCTGGTGCTCAGAGAAAGGGGTGAGGCGAGGAAGATTTTTTTTCTCCATGGCACTAAGCACCACCAGGGAGGGCAGAGGGGGAAGGATAGGAAAGTTATGGATTGCACCACCTTGTCTAACAGTTCTCTTCCTTACAATCAGCCTGCGAGGCCAGGTGGATTCCATAGGCTGGGGGCTCACAGCACGAGGTCCTGGGGAAATCTGATCGAGCAAGAGGGGGGTAGTGTCACGGGGTACCTCTGGGGAGAAGGGAGAATCATTGTCAATGGCTGAGTCCAGTGCCTTCGTCCTCGGCGCAAAACCAAAAACCCCAACATTCTCCTCTTGAGACATGGAGCCCACTGAGTGGGATACTGCCCTTTTTTTCTCAATCTCTCCCCCTTTCTCATTCTTTCTTTCTGTTTCTCTGTCTCTTCCTCCTATCCTTCTGAGATCCTCTTGAACACATTGGAGGGCCGTGACAGAGAGTTGGGCAAGAGGGGGTTTGGGAGGGGGGTGACGAGGCTGAGAGGGGGGTGATTCTTCGAAGATGAAGCTCTGATGCTGAAACGGAAGGGGTTTGGCTGGGGAGTAGAACACAGGGGTGTGACAGCCAGAGGAAAGGGGTGACCCAGAGAAGGGTGAGATCAGAGGGGAGGTCATGTTGTGTTGTGAGTAGAAAGGATTTAAGAAATTCTTCTCCATTACGTCTCCAGATGAGAGTTCTAGATGTTCAAGATGTTTGGGGGGTGTTAGGACTTTCCAGGAGCGCTGGCCGTTGTCCCCTCTCTTGCCGCTGTCATGCTGGTGCTGATGTCTCTTGCCACTGAAGGAGGAATTTCCCCCAGGGGCTGACATCAAGGAGACACTGGGGGACACTGACCTCCCCCCAAACCCCCCTGGGGAACGGCTGCTCTGGCCAGCTTCAACCAGCTTCAGCTGGTCAAATATCACCCTTTCGTCTAGCCTCCTACCCATGGAAGGTATGGGAGTTGTAGATCGTGTCTCGAACGTGATCATGTCCCCGCAGGCCCCTGCCCCCACCCCTAGGTTGCCGTTGCTGGAGAAGTTGTTGTCCTGGCCTCCCCTGGAGGTTATGGTGCTCTGAGCAGAGCCATGGTCAATATGTTCATTGATACACATGGTGTCGTAGATGGAGCGCTGGGGGATGTAACCGTCCTCATTGTAGCCATCCCCGTCCACACTCTTCTCCAGGCAGCAGGGACACTGCCTGAAGCAACCCGGTCGACTAAAAGGCTTCCCCATAGTGTTCTATCCACCACCAGCAAAAATTACTGTCAGTAAATGTTCCAAAAAGAGTAGTCTAAAAAGAGATGGTAATTAAAATATACTAGATATAAAAGAAGTGCAGTGAGACAACTTAAAAATGAGTATGATGCATGTCAGCTCATTCCTTATCATCATGCAATAGTCAATTACAAATATGAGAAATATTCAGATTGAGTGCCATCTGTAAAGTCGATTAAAACTGCCTCTCTCTCTCCTCTCAATAATACCAGTAGAGGAGCTTGAGAAAGTATTTTTGTCATAGAGGCATATTCAAGAACAATTTTGCTCGCTTGCTCTGACAGAACTGCAGCCAACAACACAAAAACCGATTCGCAAAGGTGTTGAATAGGGTTGCAGCTTCAAAAAAATAACACGACTTCAACATGATGCTGGGTAACTCACTGTTCTCTGTGTTGGTCCGTTCAGAACCCCAAAAGTATTTCCTTTTGTCTATCTCTGCATCGCCTTCTCCTCATACTAGTCTCTGCTGTCATCACTTTCAACTGTCCCCATCAATAAATGAGTCAAAAACTTGTCATTGCCATGGCAGCTGATTAATCCATCTCTTTGCTTGCGCTCCAGAATACATCATTTCTGAAATGAAGAAACTAAAGGTTTAAGAAACCATGTAAATCATCCGTCTGCTCAGAGGCACTGATTATTTGACAAATGGTCTCTTATTTGAACACCAACGCAAGCCACCCCCCTCCTCTCTCTCACCCACTCTCCATCTCTCGCCCTCACACACTTGCAGATTCCCCTCCCCCATGTTTCTAAGGCTGCTTCAGAGGTTTCTATTAAAGACAAATTTTCTCTTTTTTCTTTCTCTCCGTCCTCTTTTCACTCAATTTAGGTTTGACCTCTGTGGGCTTTGATGTCCTCCCCAGACATGAATCAGCAGGGGAAATCAGACGGCTCTAAAGACGTGGTGAAAAGACAGTCACAGCTTCATCGTCTCACACAGGTGATGCATGTGACATTGACAGAATGATATCCTTGAAATGACCTTCGAAACGATTCAGAAACGGGTATAGCAAACAAAACATGTTCTGTTATATAACCACTTTCAATGTGTTTGGCTTGGCTGAGAGATACATGAGGATAAAGCCTGCAGTTTCTTTTACCTGCCTCCTCTCTCTCCCACACAAACTCTTCTTCGCTCAGCACACTATCCCCCAGTACCACTTCTCTCAGTACAGTGCCCTCTTCCCTCCCACTCATGCCCTTTCGCACATGCAAGGAGAACGTGGTTTCTCTCCTATTTGTCCAACATGCGCTGTACAATAACAATACTCTGCACTGCTAAAGCACGATACCCAATACATCACCCCACCTTTGAACCATCAATTAGTAAATCATGCAGTCAAGCAGATGAGAATGACTCTTCAACTCCTCAGATTTTCATACAGGTAATTTAACATTAACATAACATTATTCACAAATCTAAATGATGATCACTTTCACAGTGAAGGAACATTTCCATTTGGTTTATGAGTTGTATTCTCAGTCAGGTTCTTTTAATCACTTCAGACAACAGACAGCAGAGCAGACAGAAATGTCCTTTGCATAATCATGTTGCTTATTCAAGTCCACAACAGAGGGATTCATACAAAAAACTAAAACAACAAAACTATGTACACCATTATGTGATCACCTTGGTTTAGTTAGTAGTTTGGATGATCAAGACTATGGAATTAGTTGTGTGGGCCCTCAGAATAAGGCATATTGGTAGAAAGTAACATTTTCAGCTATATTAACAAACTAGAAAAACAAACAGAAACGAATGTAACATGAATAGTTTTAATGTTTTGTTAGCCATAATTCCATTCATCTTCTAAAACTAGAATCTAAAAACAAAGACGTAATGAAAAACTAAATGAAGTGTCAGACAGTATCTTATTGTCTTTACATGATTGTGCATGTTTGCGGCATGTCCATGGCTGTGTCCGAAATGGCACCCTAACCCCTATATGGTGCACTACTTTTGACCAGAGCCCTATGGGCCCTGTTGAAACGTAGTGCACTGCCCTATATGGGGAATAGTGTGCCATTCCATGAGTAGGTTATTCCCACTACAAATGGTCATTGTCATCATCTGTGGAGGCTGCGGAGGCTTCAGTATAGTGATTATGCAGCGGAAGCTCATCCAGGTGGACCTCCCGTACTGCCAGGATGCGTGTGAGCATGCTTTCCAGCGCAGGGCCTTCTAGTTGCTGGGCAGAATACCACAGCAGGCTGTTTGAGTGACAGGAGAGCTCTGGCTGCAAGTAGAACAGGTGTGGTCTATTCTTCACCGACTCTGAGCTGCAGGTGGAGACAAAGGAAGAGGATTATAGAATTATCGAAAGGCAGCAATTCCAGAAATATTCTCAATTTTTGTTTTTCAGACTGCAAAACATTGAGGCATTAAAACTTTGTCAATATCTCAAACAAGTCATATTGCTACAGTATAATTAGAGTGGAATATAACATAAATAAAGATGTACTTTGTAATCTTACCATTTGGAGAGGTAGAACTCGTAGAGTCTGACAGGGCAGCGTAGTGGGTTCTCAGTATTCTCAGGCATCTCCATGTCACCTTCCTCTTCATCCAGCCTTCTCTTGGCAGGCAAAGCTAGGAGCTCTGGATATGCACACAAAAGAGAAAACAACCCACAACCTAGCGCATTATGGAACTCGTAGAGGATGTTATTGCTTGTGATATGGCAATGCCTTTCTTAATTGCTCCTAATGGGATAAAGAATGTAGAATAAAATGTGATAGCCTTGAACAGCATTGAGGTTGGAACTCAACTCACCGGGGGTGTCTGACACATCCTGACCAGGCCTAAACCTCAGGAAGGAGCTCTTGCCGTTCTTGGTGACCCTGGTACAGCGGGTGAAGTTGGTGAAGGACAGACGTCTGTGTTGGCCCAGGGTCTTGAACTGGAACAGCTTGGTGCCAAAGAAGAGCAAGGTGTTGAGCAGCACGATGGGGGAGTAGGCTCCCAGCTGTTTACAGTCCCACAGGTACTCCTCCTCCACGCGGGAATGCAGGTAGCCTAAAGAGAAACAGTGGAGGGAGGGACAGAGGGATGTGTCATCATTGTGTGTGTGTTTCAAATGGTCCAATGATATTAAAGGGATAGGACAGGCGTAGTAGAGAAGGCTAGAAACCTTCTTACCGCTGGGCAGCAGGGTAGGACTCCAGTAATGTAGCATCATAGTCATCTCCATGCTGAACTTATGATAGAGCACATCAGTGAAGATATTCTCTAGCCTTCCATTCTCAAATAGATACTGTAGAGACAAATGAGAGATGGTGAGGGAGAGAGGCATTAGGTACTGTATATCATATTTGGCAGAGGGGCAAATACAATAGATGTCCCTGGGGCAGTAGTTACTATAGCAAAAGTGCAGATAATATTGATGTTACTAGTAGGGGTGTGAACATTTAAAACAACATTTGGATCCTTAATGTCAAGAAAAATCCATAACTGAAAAATTGTGTTTTGTTATGTAGATGCAGAAAGTAAACTGCATAGTGGGTCAATTTCCTCAACAACTAAAAGCTTTGAAGAGCGAGGCTCAACTTCTCCGCTGTTTTGGTGCCCTAGCTACCACGCTGCGAACAACCTGTGCAACACTGAGCAAAGTGTTGCATCTCGCTCATCTCAATATCCTAGCCTATTCATTGATGATAGGTCCTGCTTGGTCCGTTGATAGATCGCTATGAAAGATGCAAGTGTTTGTGTTGTCGGAAGTATGGCAACTAATCAGTCTCCTCCATTCCAAAAATACTGAATCTTGACACTCAGAAATTGGAGTCAAGAAATCAATTATTTTGGAGTAGACTCTCCACCATCTTCATTAACAGTTGGAAAAAATGGGAGAAAGGCAAGCGATAGCTGCGAATGCCTGTATAGCAATACTTTGAGAAGTTAAATGAGAAGGAAATGCAAACGTTTGCGAAGTGGAATTGAGCCCCAGTAAGGGCAGTGCAGGTTAGAGGTTTGCGCGGGACTGATTTCTTCATCCCCACCCCCACAGCTTTTCATAGCGCACCTGCTGGTTCTGTCCCGACTGCAACGCTCTACATCAAGAACTACTGGTCCGAACTTAACAGCAGTCCCACAATGTTATTTTAGGAGTATGTGACGCAGCTCACCTACCAGCCATGGTTCCAGCGAATTTTGCGCCCTATAGGCAATATCAAAATGCACAAAAATAACCTAAGATTCTATTATGCTATCGTATTACTGGGCTAAATCGGCCAATATGCTAGCTAGAAGAGAGCCAAGTTAGAGACTTGCACTTTCTCTTTAGCTATTTTTTTTCTGCCTACCTTTTAGGAGTGGGATGATTTTGGTTTTGGAGATCAATATTTATTTCTAGGCAATGAAGTAAACTATAGCCTAATTATATTTAGCAAGTACATTTCCTTGGAAAGATGGCGGCCAATCATTGGCAGCTCATGCATACTATTTCAGAGAAACCACACATACAGTGCATTCAGAAAGTATTCAGACCCTTTCCCCTTTTCCACATTTTGTTACATTACAGCCTTATTCTAAAATGGATTAAATACAAACATTTTCTCATCAAGCTACACACAATACCCCATAATGACAAAGCATAAAACAGGTCTTTCAAAATGTTTGCAGATTTATAGAAAAACAAAAATACCTTAAATACATAAGTATTCAGAACCTTTGATATGAGAGTCGAAATTGAGCTCAGGTGCATCCTATTTCCATTGATCATCTTTGAGATTTTTCTACAACTTGATTGAAGTCCACTTGTAGTAAATTAAATTGATTGGACATGATTTGGAAAGGCCTGTCTATATAAGGTCCTACAGTTGACAGTGCATGTCAGAGCAATTACCAAGCCATGAGGTCGAAGGAATTGTCAGTAAAGCTCCAAGACAGGATTGTGTCGAGGCACAGAACTGGGGAAAGGTATCTTATCTGCAGCATTGAAGGTCCAGAAGAACACAGTGACCTCCATCATTCTTAAATGGAAGACGTTTGGAACCATCATGACTCTACCTAGAGCTGGCCGCCCAGCCAAACTGAGCAATCAGGGGAGAAGGGCCTTGGTCAGGGAGGTGACCAAGAACCTGATGGTCACTCTGACAGAGCTCCAGAGTTCCTCTGTGGAAATGGGAGAAGCTTCCAGAAGGACAACCATCTCTGCAGCACTCCACCAAATCGGGTCTTTATGGTAGAGTGGCCAGACGGAAACCACTCCTCAGTAAAAAGGCCCGCTTGGAGTTTGCCAAAAGGCACGTAAAGGACTCTCAAACCATGAGAAACAAGATTCTCCTGAATGCCAAGCGTCATGTCTGGAGGAAACCTGGCACCATCCCTACGGTGATGCATGGTGGTGGCAGCATCATGCTGTGGGGATGTTTTTCAGTGGCAGGGACTGGGAGACTAGTTAGGCTCGAGGGAAAGATTAGCGGTGCAAAGTACAGATAGATCCTTGATGAAAACCTGCTCCAGAGTGCTCAGGATCTCAGACTGGGGCGAAGGTTCACCTTCCAACAGGACAATGACCCTAAGCACACAGCCAAGACAACGTAGGAGTGGCTTCGCAACAAGTCTATGAATGTTCTTGAGTGGCCCAGCCAGAGCCCCGACTTGAACCCGATCTAACATCTCTGGAGAGACATGAAAAAAGCTGTGCAGCAACGCTTCCGATCAAACATGACAGAGCTTGAGAGGATTTGCAAAGAAGAATGGGAGAAACTCCGCAAATACAGGTGAGCCAAGCTTGTAGCGTCATACCCAAGAAGACTTGAGGCTGTAATCGTGCCAAATTTGCTTCAACAAAGTACTGAGTAAAGGATCTGACATTTTTTCTAAAAACAGGTTTTTGCTTTGTCAATATGGGGCATTGTGTGTAGATTGATTACGAAAAAAATAAACTATTTAATACATTTTAGAATAAGGTTGTAACGTAACAAAATGTGGAAAAAGTCAAGGGGTCTGAATACTTTCCGAATGTACACTAGGCACACTTGATCTGAAACGCCCAACTAGAAGCAAGGCTAATACATACAAAGCAGAAAGACGACCGTTTCCAAATAATCGGCGGGACAAAAAAATATTTTTATCCTAAAGTCGTCTGTCTGACCGACCGACCGCGCCACGATGATCTGTCGGGACCCACAGAGTACAGGTGCAATGCTTACCCATCTGAAAAGGACTCACCGTGAAACAAATAAACATTGCTGGCAGCAGTGCAGCTGCATTGTGAATTCACATGGAACTGTATACATTTTTCTTATTGTTTTCATGCAAAATCAAAGAGAACAAAAATTGCTGCTTAAAAATTAAGAAAAAGGGTCAATTTGTCACATCACACATCTGCAAACAGTATTAGCTGCCATCACGTCACTATAACCAGTATGGCCACTGACAGACAGAAAAGGTGGTACCGTAGTGGATAACATAGTACGGAATAAGGTATAAGGATTAACTGGAAGTATCTTGGATAAAGTATTGAATAAAAATAAAATACTAGGGAGTAACGTGGAGGCTCAATACCTGCTGTATGCCCAGACAGAGGTAGAAGATGCTGTCAGCAGGGTAGGCCTGGCCGTTGGGGCGACGTACCTCACTGATGAAATGACAGAGGCCGTAACTAAGCTCAGAGGAGTTACACTGCAACACGTTCTCCTTCACAACCATGGATTTAGCTGCTGTAAGGGTGAAACATGGACACAGAAAACCAGATTAGGGAACCATGGATTTAGCTGCTGTAAGGGTGAAACATGGACACAGAAAACCAGATTAGGGAACCATGGATTTAGCTGCTGTAAGAGTGACACATGGGCACAGAAAACCAGATTAGGGAACCATGGATTTAGCTGCTGTAAGAGTGACACATGGACACAGAAAACCAGATTAGGGAACGATGGATTTAGCTGCTGTAAGAGTGACACATGGACACAGAAAACCAGATTAGGGAACCATGGATTTACCTGCCATAGGGAGAAAGATGGACACAGAACACCACAAAAGGTACATGAACACCGGTAGCATATTTTAGACTCAATTTACATGATAAGCACAGATCTAAAAATGGTCTGTGCAGTTAGGTTTGACTCACAGGCATCTTTGGAAAATTCACAGTCAATCTGTTTGTTCCTCTGCAGGACCCAATTCTTCCAGGCTTTCACCCCGTACTTGTGATGGAGTTTTGATCTGGCAGGAGGGAGTGAAACAGTGTGCTCCACCATGTCAATAGTCCCACTTCGCTTACAACTCTGCAATACAGAAAGCGCCCACAGAAAGGGAAAGGGAAAAACAATTGGACCAACAACTTAGTAGGAGTAGAATCCACTTACTTTTTTTTGCTGTATAATATCTTTGATTTTATAATCTAATAATACAACCCTATTGCAGTCAAAAGTAATAATGGCGCTGATGTGACAGAGGCCATACTACCTAACTAACTAGTTCTGTTACCATTATATTACAATACTGTATGACTACTTTATTCCAAGTTTTATATTACTATCACCTAGCCCATGTGACCAGTACTGGTTGCGCAGCACTGGTTGCGCCCATGTGACCAGTAGACTATGTTGCACCCAAACGGCACCCTATTCCCTTTATAGAGCACTACTGTTAGTCAAAAACTAGTGCACTATAAAAGGAAATAGGGTACCATTTGAGACGTATCCTATATCATTGACATACCAGTTTACTGGGAGGGAAGCCATCTCCGGGTCTCTTACGTCTTCTAATCTTTACAGTCAGTCTCTGCCCCTTCACTGCAGCAGGATCAAACGAATCTGAAACAGCATGGAATACACATTTAAGTGATAATGCCCGAGTGCCGGTGTACGGCTGTTGTTAGGCCCGAAACTAAGTCAAGGGCAGGCAAACCGTGCAAATATATCCTCCAAACACTGGCTTCGAGTGCATTATAACTTTTATGCAGGTTACCAACATGCTCAAATAATGACTGACATATTTTAATTTAAAACGTTATTTAGATTCATTTAGTCATACTAGTTCATCTTTCCCCAAGATATAGTCCCAACACAACCTGGCTGGTTGTTCGTTCTATCGGTCCGGTTGCCAGAAACAAGTCTTTTTGTTCTGCATCTATGGACGCAACCCAGTCGTTGGTTCTAAATGTTCTATTGCCATGCTGGCTGGCAACGTTCTTATCCCTTGCTTGCTAGCTAGCCAACTACGGCTAACTTACAGTCACGTTAAACAGTGCAGAAAGAATAACAGCAAAGTAAATGCATTTGTATTTGTTTGGAGACTTCCATAACAATGAGCTAATGATGCGCGATATCTCTTGGCATAGAAAATGCGCTCTCTCGTCAGGACACTGTTGTTCAGAGGAGCTAGCCAACAACACAGCTAACACAATCACTTCAAACTGAAGCTGGAAAGACTGCAAACTAGCTGCATTTTGTTTCATTTTACCTGTTTTCTACTGACATGTCTTTGTATATATATCCATAAAAATGACTCCGATTCATGATTTTGACTGGCTGAGAAAAGCTGCCTGCCTGTCTGTCTCGTCCCGACCCCTACACGTTCATTACAATGGGACAGTTGGAGAACGAATTTCAATATTGAAACAATGTTGCCAATGCCAGAGACAGACAGCAATGTTTATACAAATCTCCTCTATTGAAAACCAAATGCTAATCTAAAAGAAATGATCTAGATGCTTTTTACAGTTGAGATCAAGCTTTCGCCTGTGGTAATAGACCGGCTGGAAAGCGGTTTTAACCAATCAGCATCCAGGATTAGACCCACCTGTTTTATAATTAAGCAATAAGGACTGAGGGGGTGTGGTAAATGGCCAATATACCACGGCTAAAGGCTGTTTTTGGTTACAGATATTCCAAACCCACATATATCACAAACCCCCGAGGAGCCTTATTGCTATTATAAACTGCTTACCAATGTAATTAGAACATTAAAAGGGAAAGGTTTTGTCAAACCCTTGGTATACGGTCTGATATACCACGGCTGTCAGCCAATCAGTATTCAGGGCTCAAACCACCCAGTTTATAATGTTACTTATACAGATGACACAGATGTGATCTGTGGGAATTTGCAAGTTCATCATTGCAAATAAGAATTTGTTCTTAACTGACTTAACTGTATAAATAATGTCTAGGAACATAAATGCATGTTGACTTTCTCAGAGCCTTTCTCACCAGGGGGGTAGTCAGCCTCCAGGTCCAAAAGTTGAGGGGAGGAGGGAGCTGTGCTGGGGTGCTCGGAAGGCTTCTCTGCCCCTCTCTGGGGGTTGGATGTGGAGGTGGACTCGTCCTCTCCACCCCAGCTGTGGGGGGTGGACACGGCCTCCGACTCCAGGTCCCCACTGTAGGCGCTGCCTTGATCTGTGGATAAACACCACAGACAGACAGACAGACAGACAGACAACATGATATGTAAGCATTCAGTAAGAGCCTCCACCACAGAGAGATTTTCATTTAAAAAGTTGCTTTTCAAACACAATGCCTATCTATTAATACAGGTTCATCTCATTATGGAAGTAACATGTATTTTGCAAGAGAGACCTGTTCAAGCTGGTGTGCCAAGCAACAATAAAGGTACAGTAACGTTCCCATACACGATACACAGCTCAGAGTAAAAACTATTCTCTTCACCTCCATGGGAGACAGGTTTGTCTTTCTCCTCCTCTTCCTGCTCGGCCATGGTCTGAGATATAACATCGTCTTTTCTGTCCTTGAGCTCTGAACGGCTTAACGAGGGGGGTATTACCATGGGCACTGGCACCTGGACAGGGGGCACAAAGAACAGAACAATATGGTTTAACCAGCCAAGTTAACAGACCATTAAAAGAATGCACCATGAAACATGGCAGGGTTCTCAGAAGTATATCAATCCACGACATGAGGGTGTTTGTGGGGGCCTGCGAGTGTTAAGGACACCAGGGATGGGTACTTCCCAGTAATTCCCGTTGAAAAATGGAAAATAAAGAGAAAGTGGATGTGGGCATGAGGAGAGAACACGGAGCAGACGTACAGGCACAGGGATACCCATGGGCACAGGAGTGTACTGGCTGTACAAGTTCATCGGCACTGGGATGAAGACTGGAACAGGAACAGGCATCACAATCACCCGCACTTTCTCCCCGTTCTCTGTGTACGTGAACCCAGTCTCTGCGAACCCTAAAACAACAATAACATCAACAACGAGAGAGAGGATGATGAACAGAGGTCAATACTAAACCTTTAAACCCACTATGTACATGTAGTGCAAGTTCTGATGTACAAATTCAGCGGCAGGGTGAGGCCAAAGAAATATAATAAACACATTATTAGAACTTCATGGACAGGGCTGGTGTGTTGTGAAAAATAAAAGTACACACACACACACACACACACACACACACACACACACACACACACACACACACACACACACACACACACACACACACACACACACACACACACACACACTGTTTTTAACAAGTTGCAAATGATAAGAATTGCATGGTGTTTTTTGTACCCATTGACGTCATGGATTTCTCTGTGGTCTGCGTCTGAATCTGGCAGCTGGTCTGCTGGTCCAGCATGAGGGGTTTACAGATGATGGCCTTGTTCTTCATGATCCTCCGGCGGGCTGAGATCCTCATGGCTTCCGTCTGGGTGCTCGCATCGCCCAGGCTCTTGCCATGAGAGTTAGACGTCGGAAGAGCTCCTGCAAGCAAAACAAAAAACAGTCTTAACTCCAAAGCTTATATTACCAGACCTCTTCTTCACAATGTCTTAACCGTGCTTGGTGTTCCACAGTGTTCTAGATTAATTTGCTAGCTACCAGTCAGGGCAGTGGCAGCCGTAGTATGGGGCTGGCCAGCAGGAGAGGTGGCCAACGATACAACATCAGCAATGACAGGAGCTGGCTTGGAGAAGGGGAATGGAGTTTGGGATGGACCTACAGCGGGAGAAAGAGAAAGAAGGGCAGGGATGAGAGACATGTTGAGTAGTATGCCTAAATCCGCCATTAAAAAGGAAATGTAGCAATACGTCAGACAACCAGGCAGTCGCTTTCAAGAGGAATTTAATTGAGTAAATCATTTAGTAGTACCCTGTGTAGCAGTGGTGCCGTTGCTAGTCCAAGGGTGCTGTTGGAAGGTCTGATAGCAGTACTGAATGACACACTCCAAGGTACAGAACAGCTTCACAGCCCCAAAACACTTCAGTTGCTCTTTCATCTTCCCTTGACGTCTGCAGCACTCACACTTAGCCATCTGGGGAGGGAACGACAACAAACAGGTCAGCAATTCAAAGGACTTCAACCATTCGTGGACTAAATAGACAGCTCCCAGTTATCAAACCAGGAAGTGGTTGTAAGGTAATCAGATCAAGAGAGTGAGAGACCAGGGCCCGAATTCAGAAAGCGTCTCAGAGTAGGAGTGCTAATCTAGGATCAGGTCCCTGCTGTCCACGTAAAACTGATCCTAAATCAGCACTCCTACTCTAAGATGATTTCTACATACAACCCAGAGGTCAACATGCATAAAGATGATTTTAGCTCTGACCTCATAGAAAAGAACAGTGTAATTTGACATGCACGCCTCACTGCAGAACTCCTGCATCTTGCCACCAAAGTGGTTGTGGATCATATTGGGGCTGATGTTGGCACAGTAGGCGCACATCCGCCATGGCCCCTTCATGTCGTGCTTGAAGAGCAGCTTACAGCCTGTTACAGTCACACAGACAAAGAGATAAATATGATGAGGTTAGTTGGTGTAGTTGGTGTACGAGATGAGAGAAAAGGACTACGTGAAAGACGGGTTGAAAAAAAAGAAATCCAATGACTTAAACTTAAGTTGATATCAGAATGGATGGTCTGGGGCCACGTTAACCTCCCCTTTCATGTAAGAAAGTCATGATCATCATGATTTTAGGGAAAGAGGATCATTTTGTCCATGCATTATACGGCGAGTTTGACCAATTCCAGTCCCCTTGTTTAGGGGGTGTGGGGTCCTCCCGGGGACAATTTTTATATACATATATTCCAAAATGAATGAAAATAAAAATGCTGACAACATAAAATATAATTTCCACCTCCAGAAATGAACCCAAAAACATATTGGTAAAAATGATTTTAACATATTGGACCATGCATAGGCATTGGACCATGCATATAGCCTATGCATGGTCTATAGTTCTCTAAAGACACAGGAGACAATAATACAAGAAACAACACTTCTGTAGCTTGTCAACTATGTGTCTGTCTATCCCTGTTCTCTCCTCTCTGCACAGGCCATACAAACGCTTCACACCGCGTGGCCGCTGCCACTCTAACCTGGTGGTCCCAGCGCGCACGACCCACGTGGAGTTCCAGGTCTCCGGCAGCCTTTGGAACTGCCGGTCTGCAGCCAACAAGGCTGAGTTCATCTCAGCCTATGCTACCCTCCAGTCCCTAGACTTCCTGGCGCTGACGGAAACATGGATTACCACAGATAACACTACTACTCCTACTGCTCTCTCTTCGTCTGCCCACGTGTTCTCGCATACCCCTAGAGCATCGAGCCAGCGGGGTGGTGGCACTGGAATCCTCATCTCTCCCAAGTGGACATTCTCTCTTTCTCCCCTGACCCATCTGTCTATCTCCTCATTTGAATTCCATGCTGTCACAGTTACCAGCCCTTTCAAGCTTAACATCCTTATCATTTATCGCCCTCCAGGTTCCCTTGGAGAGTTCATCAATGAGCTTGACGCCTTGATAAGTTCCTTTCCTGAGGATGGCTCACCTCTCACAGTTCTGGGTGACTTTAACCTCCCCACGTCTACCTTTGACTCATTCCTCTCTGCCTCCTTCTTTCCACTCCTCTCCTCTTTTGACCTCACCCTCTCACCTTCCCCCCCTACTCACAAGGCAGGCAATACGCTTGACCTCATTTTTACTAGATGCTGTTCTTCCACTAATCTCATTGCAACTCCCCTCCAAATCTCCGACCACTACCTTGTATCCTTTTCCCTCTTGCTCTCATCCAACACTTCTCACTCTGCCCCTACTTGGATGGTATTGCGCCGTCCCAACCTTCGCTCTCTCTCTCCCGCTACTCTCTCCTCTTCCATCCTATCATCTCTTCCCTCTGCTCAAACCTTCTCCAACCTATCTCCTGATTCTGCCTCCTCAACCCTCCTCTCCTCCCTTTCTGCATCCTTTGATTTTCTCTGTCCCCTATCCTCCAGGCCGGCTCGGTCCTCCCCTCCTGCTCCGTGGCTCGACGACTCACTACGAGCTCACAGAACAAGGCTCCGGGCAGCCGAGCGGAAATGGAGGAAAACTCGCCTCCCTGCAGACCTGGCATCCTTTCACTCACTCCTCTCTACATTCTAGTCTTCTGTCTCTGCTGCTAAAGCCACTTTCTACCACTCTAAATTCCAAGCATCTGCCTCTAACCCTAGGAAGCTCTTTGCTACCTTCTCCTCCCTCCTGAATCCTCCTCCCCCTCCCCCCCCCTCCTTCCTCTCTGCGGATGACTTCGTCAACCATTTTGAAAAGAAGGTTGACGATATCCGATCCTCGTTTGCTAAGTCAAACAACACCGCTGGTCCTGCTCACACTGCCCTACCCTGTGCTTTGACCTCTTTCTCCCCTCTCTCCAGATGAAATCTCGCGTCTTGTGACGGCCGGCCGCCCAACAACCTGCCCACTTGACCCTATCCCCTCCTCTCTTCTCCAGACCATTTCCGGAGACCTTCTCCCCTTCCTCACCTCGCTCATCAACTCATCCTTGACTGCTGGCTACGTCCCTTCCGTCTTCAAGAGAGCGAGAGTTGCACCCCTTCTGAAAAAACCTACACTCGATCCCTCCGATGTCAACAACTACAGACCAGTATCCCTTCTTTCTTTTCTCTCCAAAACTCTTGAACGTGCCGTCCTTGGCCAGCTCTCCTGCTATCTCTCTCAGAATGACCTTCTTGATCCTAATCAGTCAGGTTTCAAGACTGGGCATTCAACTGAGACTGCTCTTCTCTGTGTCACGGAGGCTCTCCGCACTGCTAAAGCTAACTCTCTCTCCTCTGCTCTCATCCTTCTAGACCTATCTGCTGCCTTTGATACTGTGAACCATCAGATCCTCCTCTCCACCCTCTCCGAGTTGGGCATCTCCGGCGCGGCCCACGCTTGGATTGCGTCCTACCTGACAGGTCGCTCCTACCAGGTGGCGTGGCGAGAATCTGTCTCCGCACCATGCGCTCTCACCACTGGTGTCCCCCAGGGCTCTGTTCTAGGCCCTCTCCTATTCTCGCTATACACCAAGTCACTTGGCTCTGTCATATCCTCACATGGTCTCTCCTATCATTGCTATGCAGACGACACACAATTAATCTTCTCCTTTCCCCCTTCTGATAACCAGGCGGCGAATCGCATCTCTGCATGTCTGTCAGACATATCAGTGTGGATGACGGATCACCAGCTCAAGCTGAACCTCGGCAAGACGGAGCTGCTCTTCCTCCCGGGGAAGGACTGCCCGTTCCATGATCTCGCCATCACGGTTGACAACTCCCTTGTGTCCTCCTCCCAGAGTGCTAAGAACCTTGGCGTGATCCTGGACAACACCCTGTCGTTCTCCACTAACATCAAGGCGGTGACCCGATCCTGTAGGTTCATGCTCTACAACATTCGCAGAGTACGACCCTGCCTCACACAGGAAGCGGCGCAGGTCCTAATCCAGGCACTTGTCATCTCCCGTCTGGATTACTGCAACTCGCTGTTGGCTGGGCTCCCTGCCTGTGCCATTAAACCCCTACAACTCATCCAGAACGCCGCAGCCCGTCTGGTGTTCAACCTTCCCAAGTTCTCTCACGTCACCCCGCTCCTCCGCTCTCTCCACTGGCTTCCAGTTGAAGCTCGCATCCGCTACAAGACCATGGTGATTGCCTACGGAGCTGTGAAGGGAACGGCACCTCCATACCTTCAGGCTCTGATCAGGCCCTACACCCAAACAAGGGCACTGCGTTCATCCACCACTGGCCTGCTGGCCCCCCTACCTCTGAGGAAGCACAGTTCCCGCTCAGCCCAGTCAAAACTGTTCGCTGCTCTGGCACCCCAATGGTGGAACAAGCTCCCTCACGACGCCAGGACAGCGGAGTCAATCACCACCTTCCGGAGACACCTGAAACCCCACCTCTTTAAGGAATACCTAGGATAGGATAAAGTAATCCTTCTAACCCCCCCCTTAAAAGATTTAGATGCACTATTGTAAAGTGGTTGTTCCACTGGATATCATAAGGTGAATGCACCATTTTGTAAGTCGCTCTGGATAAGAGCGTCTGCTAAATGACTTAAATGTAAATGTATATTATCAGATATGCTATTAGCAATATGCATTATCATCTGGAGCCCAACTGATGCAGCATAGTGGCTATAAAATGTACATAGACAAACCCCATGCTTTAGCCTATCTGCATTTAGCCTATTGGACACAACATCCTGATTGTTGTTAGTTCTTCTTCTTCTTTTATAATAAATATCTATAAATATTTACTCATTATTATTCACTCAAATGTATTACAAAGTATGTAAAGCCCTTTTAAGACAGCATTGTTCCCTTTGAGCTGTTGTGTAGTGATGGTCATTCCGAGTCTTTTCTGTCAGCCGGATCATTTGGCTACATTCACCTAAAATAACTGTCATTCTATTGGTGGATACATCTCATTATTGTAATCATTTTGAATATTCAATGTGGATTGTTGACGTCAATCGCCTGTATTCCATGGAGAGAGATGCTACGCTACTAGCCTCACACCATGAATATGCATAGCCAACTCCGCTAAAGTGTTTTTCTCAAAGTTGCCGGGATGTCACGTGTCCTACTTATATCAGTACACTCATAACAACTTAAGCATTACGAAACTTCCATTTGAACAAATAAAACTCACGTAGCATATAAGCCATACATTTTTTGTTGTTGACCAAATTTGACACTCCATTCAAAAACTCCTTGCTTGGTGACGGAACGTCGCCACCTGCTGGAGAGAGATATTTTCAACAGAGTTGGGACTCTTCCTCTTCTTCTCTGCCCATGAAAAAAATGTAAACCTCAAATGTAAAGCCTAAAACATTGCCTACCATTGTCAGATCGTGAAATGTGAGTTAAAATGTATTTTTATCTGACCAAATTATTATATGGCCTGCAACAACAAAAAAAGTTGACAAAATGTAATCTGGACCAGAATGAGGCTCTATCCTAACTATATTGTTCATGTAATGAGGAACTACCATCTTCAGAGAATGTTTTTATAATTTATCTGCAGATAATTGATGTTTGCAGCTCAAAAAGCTATAGTAGCTAACAGTATAAAAATCTGGGAGACAAATCGACGGCTTTCACTATTTGGTTCCAGATGGTTCCAAAAATAACCATTTAAAAAATATGGTTGTTGCGAACGACCAATCATTATCGTTGCTGCTCCTAAACCATTCTTGAAACTCCGGTGGTAAAACTGCATTCGTTAAACAATGCCACTCGCGCATTTGAAGGTGTAAAGAAATAAAGTAAGCAAAGGAAAACTGGGACCCAACTCTTTTAACAAAGTCCAACACTGCTTTCAAAATACATTTGCCAAAACGACTTTCAAAAGTGTTTTCCTGCGATTGCATTAATAATTGTTGTGCACGGACTGCTGGTCAGAATACGTTTCCCTCCCCTACATCATTACATTGAAAAAAATAGAAGCACTGGAACGTTGTATCCTACCATGAGTGATAAAGTAGAGGCTTTGAATTACTTCGTGAGCAGCTACAGTAGGCTACATACCGCTCTACCGCGGTGTTGTGCATTATAGATGATTTAATTCCCGTCATCTGAACATCGGAGTGTTGGCAACAATCATGCATGTCAGTTCAGTGCACACAGCTTAACAGACAGTGCATTCGAAAAGTATTCAGACCCCTTGACTTTTTCCACATTTTCTTACGTTACAGCCTTACTCTAAAATTGATAAAATAGTTGTTTTCACCCTCATCATTCTACACAAAATACCCCACAATGACAAAGCAAAAACAGGTTTAGACATTTTTGCAAATGCATAAAAAATAAATACATTTTAGAATAAGACTGTAATATATATATATATATATTTTTTGAGAATATATTTGTCTGTATTATTGTCTGGCTATGTCATGTCCAAACCAGTATTATCACCCCAACCCCCCGATTTAAAACGTCTACTCCAGAATCAATATGACAGAAATCTGTCACAGAAACTGAGAACTTTAAACCCTGAAGAGAGAAAGGACTAGCTGAACGAGGGAAAGGACTAGCTGAACGAGGGAAAGGACTAGCTGAATGAGAGAAAGGACTAGCTGAACGAGGGAAAGGACAGGGTGAAAGAGAGGGAGAGAAAGGGGATTCGGTACTCACTCTCGCTGCAGAAGGGCCGGTCGATGAAGTCATATTTTATGACTTCTTTGACCAACTTCTCCAGTTTGCAGTATTCACACCTCACTATGACATTACTCTGTTTCTTAAACTCAACACAGCAAGGTTTGGAACAGAACTGCATGGTGCGACCCTGAAGGAACACAAGAGCCCAGGAGGACACAGAGCATTAGACAGATACAACTATAACCCACATCACAAGAGCATTAGACAGATACAACTACAACCCCATCACAAGAGCATTAGACAGATACATCTACAACCCCCATCACAAGAGCATTAGACAGATACAACTACAACCCCCATCACAAGAGCATTAGACAGATACAACTACAACCCCCATCACAAGAGCATTAGACAGATACAACTACAACCCCCATCACAAGAGCATTAGACAGCTACAACTACAACCCCCATCACAAGAGCATTAGACAGCTACAACTACAACCCCCATCACAAGAGCATTAGACAGCTACAACTACAACCCCCATCACAAGAGCATTAGACAGATACAACTACAACCCCCATCACAAGAGCATTAGACAGCTACAACTACAACCCCATCACAAGAGCATTAGACAAAACTACAACCCCATCACAAGAGCATTAGACAGATACAACTACAACCCCATCACAAGAACATTAAAAAAAGTTTAAAAATCCCCCAACACAAAACTAAAGTTAAATAAAGGTTAAACACATTTTTTTGAAAAACCCCCACAAATTTTACAATCGCCATGAAACATCAGATAAGAACGAGGTTCAGGAACGAGGTTCAGGAACGAGAGGGAGGTACCTACATTGTACTCGTAGAGCTCAGGTTTCCAGCGGAACTGCTGAGGGCACTGATGGCAGGAGAGTTTCACATGCCCCTTGGGGGTGGAGGTAGAGGAGGGGGGCATGGGCAGCCCTGGTTGATGCTGCCCTGCTCCATAGGCCCTAGCCATGTCTGGGGCGGCTCCATAGGGTAGAGGTGGAGCAGAGGTCTGGGCTGGGGCGTATGGGTGGCCAATGGTGGGGACCCAGGACGGGGGATAAGGACGGAAGTAGCCCTGGGGTGGTGCTGGAGGGGGAGGACCAGTGGATGAGGAGCCGTTCATCTGGCCCTGCTGGGGGGGAGGCTGGCTGCCTTCGGCCTCCTACCAGATTACATCGTAGGAGAGCACATTAAAAGAGCCATATTATGTATTCTGTAAAATCCATATTCTAAAGGCTGATTGGCATCTTATTTTTATGTATGGTTCTGCATAATGTATAATTATGTAAAATATACCTAAATGCATGCTAGAAAATTCATTAAATCCCTCTAAAATCTACCTAATAGAGACCGAACAGTCTTTAATATACACACACAGAAAGCACAGATCATATGTAATATACAATCTGTTTCAATCTATTTAACCAATTAATCAATGAGCAGCACCCGGAAGGTCTTGACGCAGGTGTAGGAGCAGAAGTTGCGGATGCTGCCGTCCACCATGGCCAGGTGGTACTGAGAGACAGCCTTCACTTTGCAGTAGGTACATGGGAATGCAGTTCCTGTGTGTGACAACAGGGGGACGTTATTATAGAATTGCCATTTTTTTACATACTAGTCCGCAAGGTCACAGATGATCAAGCCATCTTTAAAACAGTTCAGTAATAAACTGTAGATATATATTTTTTTTTTAATCGGATTCCATAATAATAATAAAATTCTCAGTACAATCATGTATCAAAATATACTGCTCAAAAAAATAAAGGGAACACTTAAACAACACAATGTAACTCCAAGTCAATCACACTTCTGTGAAATCAAACTGTCCACTTAGGAAGCAACACTGATTGACAATACATGTCACATGCTGTTGTGCAAAAGGAATAGACAACAGTTGGAAATTATAGGCAATAAGCAAGACACCCCCAATAAAGGAGTGGTTCTGCAGGTGGAGACCACAGACCACTTCTCAGTTCCTATGCTTCCTGGCTGATGTTTTGGTCACTTTTGAATGCTGGCGGTGCTTTCACTCTGGTGGTAGCATGAGACGGAGTCTACAACCCACACAAGTGGCTCAGGTAGTGCAGCTCATCCAGGATGGCACATCAATGCGAGCTGTGGCAAGAAGGTTTGCTGTGTCTGTCAGCGTAGTGTCCAGAGCATGGAGGCGCTACCAGGAGACAGGCCAGTACATCAGGAGATGTGGAGGAGGCCGTAGGAGGGCAACAACCTAGCAGCAGGACCGCTACCTCCGCCTTTCTGCAAGGAGGAGCACTGCCAGAGCCCTGCAAAATGACCTCCAGCAGGCCACAAATGTGCATGTGTCTGCTCAAACGGTCAGAAACAGACTCCATGAGGGTGGTATGAGGGCCCGACGTCCACAGGTGGGGGTTGTGGGTACAGCCCAACACCGTGCAGGACGTTTGGCATTTGCCAGATAACACCAAGATTGGCAAATGCGCCACTG
Organism: Salmo salar; assembly: GCF_965601325.2. Classification (NCBI taxonomy): domain Eukaryota; kingdom Metazoa; phylum Chordata; class Actinopteri; order Salmoniformes; family Salmonidae; genus Salmo; species Salmo salar. The sequence continues at coordinate 32,504,357 of NC_138299.1, forward strand.
GCGCCCTGTGCTCTTCACAGATGAAAGCAGGTTCACACTGAGCACATGTGACAGACGTGACAGAGTCTGGAGACGCCGTGGAGAATGTTCTGCTGCCTGCAACATCCTCCAGCATGACCGGTTTGGCGGTGGGTCAGTCATGGTGTGGGGTGGCATTTCTTTGGGGGGCCGCACAGCCCTCCATGTGCTCGCCAGAGGTAGCCTGACTGCCATTAGGTACCGAGATGAGATCCTCAGACCCTTTGTGAGACCATATGCTGGTGCGGTTGGCCCTGGGTTCCTCCTAATGCAAGACAATGCTAGACCTCATGTGGCTGGAGTGTGTCAGCAGTTCCTGCAAGAGGAAGGCATTGATGCTATGGACTGGCCCGCCCGTTCCCCAGACCTGAATCCAATTGAGCACATCTGGGACATCATGTCTCGCTCCATCCACCAACACCACGTTGCACCACAGACTGTCCAGGAGTTGGCGGATGCTTTAGTCCAGGTCTGGGAGGAGATCCCTCAGGAGACCATCCGCCACCTCATTAGGAGCATGCCCAGGCGTTGTAGGGAGGTCATACAGGCACGTGGAGGCCACACACACTACTGAGCCTCATTTTGACTTGTTTTAAGGACATTACATCAAAGTTGGATCAGCCTGTAGTGTGGTTTTCCACTTTAATTTTGAGTGCGACTCCAAATCCAGACCTCCACGGGTTGATAAATTGGATTTCCATTGATTATTTTTGTGTGATTTTGTTGTCAGCACATTCAACTATGTAAAGAAAAAAGGATTTAATAAGATTGTCTTTCATTCAGATCTAGGATGTGTTGTTTAAGTGTTCCCTTTATTTTTTTGAGCAGTGTATAAAGCAACACGCAACAATTTAAATGATTTTGCAGAGTTAAAGTTTATATAAGGAAATCAGTCAATTGAAATAAATTCATTCGGCCCTAATCTATGAATTTCACATGACTGGGCAGGGGCGCAGCCGTGGGAGCCAGGCCTACCCATCGGGGAACCAGGCACAGCCAATCAGAATTAGTTTTCCCCGCAAAAGGGCTTTATTACAGACAAAAATACTCCTCCGCACCAGATCCCGCAGGTGAAGAAGGTCCTGGGCTGCCGTGGTTACACGTGGTCTGCGCTTGTGAGGCAGGTTGCACGTATTGCCCTATTCTCTAAAACGACGGAGGCGGCTTATGCTAGATAAATTACTTGTTAATACCACTGCAAATACATTTCAATAACAATTTCATGGTGAAATATTGGTTGAAAAGCTAAATTGTTTCCTGGCTTGCGGGGGAAATCTGCTGACCGAGCCTAGTCCAGAAGCCATTGCAGGGTTTTTCCACTCTCTGACTAATAATTATTGGACTAAATGGAAATGCCGACGCATCCCAGAAAAAATTATAGCAGTCAGAAACAGATTTCAGACCGTTTCAGACAACGTAAGGCCTAAAATATCGATAAATAAAATACATTTGCAGACTTCCGCTTATACCATGGTAAAGTCAATGCTACCTGACAGTTCGTTCTGAGGCCAGCTTTTATTGGCACAGATGGAGTTGCAGAAGAGTTCCACCTTGCCCTCTGAGTCGGTGCTCTCCAACATGTCAGACATGAGCCTCAGGTCACGGCAGCGTCCGCACGGCATCACCTTGGTGGTTGTCTGTCATACAGGAACAATTGGAAAGAGTGGATAAAACTAGGAGAGATTTGATGATGGCCAAGATGAGACGGGGACTCAGTGAGATAAATGTGCATAATAGCAATAATTTATTCATAGAGAAACATTGAGAGGAACGAGCCTCAGAGGGGAGGCCCATCCTCCGACTACCTGATAGAACAGCGGTTCCCAAACTTTTTCACTCTGGGCCCCCCTTCCAACATTAGGGAGCACCCCACCCCCCCACACCATGTCTATTTCTATGGGTACAAGCACTGTTCATGACACAAACTTTTCAACCCCTCTTGTTGGTAGAGAGAATTTTGGGTTAAAGCTTATTTGCTGCAATTCTACACATTTTGTCATGGGTTGCAAAGCAAATTTAGCAGTTTTAAATAATTTCTTGCAATTGTAAACATTTTGCCACGTCTAATGTGTATTCATGTGCTATTTGAGTGACAAAAAAAATTACAATAATATCTATGGGCTAAAAAAGACTAAATAAAAAAACACCACTGTGATAGAAGACCATATGACCATCTATAACCAAGGCCAGACAGTTTTCAAAAGTGGAGTACGGTTTCTATGGAGGACCGTCTGTGTGTACTACTTGACTGTACGTGCTTACCTGTTTATAAGTGCTAATGCAGGTAGGACTACAGAACTTTATGGTGACGCCCTCTACTCGGAGTCTCCGGCAGTTCCTGTCAGCACTGGAACAGTACTCGCCACAGCTCTCACAAACGTTTATGACCAGGTTGTGGGAGGAGCGGAAGCGCATGAAGCACTCATCACTGCACAGTTTGTGCAAGGAGCCCTGGTGAGTCACCTCGTGCTGAATCTGAGAGAGAGAGGTGGAAGGAGGATTATCAAATCAGGCAAAATTATCAAGTCAAATAAAACATTTCCTCATGTAACCTCACCTGCGATTGAGTTAAAACTAGAAGTGAACTAGTCGAACCAGTGGTTGTCTGTCATGTCCCTTACCGTGTCGCTCTTCTTGCACATACTGCACCTCAGGGTGGCAGGCTCTTGGACAGAAGGCATGGAGAGAGGCCCTGGTTTCCTCCTGCGGTTGAACACGGAGAGGCAGAACTGGCTACAGAAATCCTTCAGGTTATTGTCTGTAATGACACTGATCACATCTTTGGGGTCCTCAATCTCCCTGAAGATATGAGTTATAGACAAGAGATAAATAGTTATAAACAGCAATAACGTTAAGAGAATTTTACAGTAATGGGGAAGACAAAAAAAGAATAATGTTATTTGGAGCACCACCACAGTTCAGCTGGGACTTGGATGACAGTGGCTGAGTGACTCACTTGAGGCACTGGTAACAGGTTCTCAGTTTGATGGCAGGCAGGGTGAACCCAGTGAGGCAGACGGTGGAGCAGAAGAGCTGGGTGGATCCTTTCCGTTGGAAGGCAGTCTGACCGCGCAGCAGGATCTTAGAGCAGCCTGAGCAGGACACACGCACTGCGTTGGCTGGGTTGGAGCTGCTGGGGGCCTGGGGTTGGGGCTGGGGAGGGGGTGGCTGGGGCACTGGAGCCAGGCTCCTGAGAGTCATTGTTGGCCCCTGTGGAATTAGACTTCTTCCTGGTCCAAATATGGAGGTGGTGTTCTGGGAGGCTGCCATAGAGCCTGAAGGAGACAGGGCAGAATCAAGCACCCATTTATTTTATTGTGAATATATACAGTACCAGTCAAAAGTTGACACCTACTCATTCCAGGGTTTTTCTTTATTTGACTATTTTCTACATTGTAGAATAATAGTGAAGACATCAAAACTATGAAAACAACATATGGAAAAATGTAGAAACCAAAAAAGTGTTAAACAAATCAAAATGTATTTTATATTTCAGATTCTTCAAAGTAGCCACTCTTTGCCTTGATGACAGCTTTGCACACTCTTGGCATTCTTTCAACTATTTTCTACAATGTAGAAAATAGTAAAAATAATGAAAAATCCTTGAATGAGTAGGCGTGCCCAAACTATTGACTGGTACTGTATGTAAGAGATTTTAAACAACATGACACAAGTACTGTATCTGCACATCAAATTGAGGAATGTAAATGCCTGCTCCTTGGAACCATCTGTAAATTTGGTAAAGAAAACTATAAAAGCTTCTACCATAACCAGAGAGCATAAGATTCACCGCCTTCTTACACTTTGTTTCAACATTTATGATCTTTCCATGTCTCTCTCATTGAACAATAGACCCAAATATTTGAATGTAGAAACTCTACCAATAGGATGTCCACACAAAAACAGTTTATATTATCAGCAACTTTCTTCTTTGAGAAGAACATACAGCAAAGACATTGGCACTGATCATTTGAATCCCCAGTCAATCAACCATCTTTTAACAGCCAACTGAACAAAAATATAAAACACAACATGCAACAATTTCAAAAATGTTACCGAGTTATAGCTCATATAAGGAAATCAGTCAATTGAAATAAATTCATTAGGTCCTAATCTATGGATTTCACAGATACCTTAAAAAACTGGAACATGCTGTCGCACACATCGATCAAGAGCATCCCGAACATGGTCAATGGGTGACGTGTGGTGAGTATGCAGGCCATGGAAGAACTGGGACATTTTCAGTTTCCAGAAATTGTGTACAGATCGTGCGACATGGGGCCATGCATTATCTTGCTGAAACACGAGGTGATGGCGGCAGATGAATGGCACGACTATGGGCCTCAGGATCTTGTCATCCATGAAGATCACACTTTCCTGAGATGGTTTGTGACAGTTTGTGCAGAAATTCTTTGGCTGTGCAAACCCACAGTTTCATCAGCGGTCACGGTGGCTGGTTTCAGACGATCCCAAAGAAGCCAGATGTGGAGATCCTGGACTGGCGTAGTTGCACGTGGTCTGCAGTTGTGAGGCCAGTTGGACATACTGCCAAATTCTCTAAAACGACGTTGGAGGTGGCTTATGGTAAAGAAATTAACATTAAATTACCTGGCAACAGCTCTGGAGGTCATTCCTGCAATCAGCATGCCAACTGCACACTCCGTCAAAACTTGAGACATCAGTTGTGTGACAAAACTGCACATGTTAGAGTGGCCTTTTATTGTCCCCCAGCATAAGGTGCACCTGTGTAATAATTCTGTTTAATCAGATTCTTGATATGCCACAACTGTAAAGTGGATGGATTATCTTGGCAAAGGAGAAATGCTCACCAACACGGACGTAAAAAAAAATGTGCACTCAATTTGAGAAATAAGCGTTTTATGCTTATGGAAAATTCCAGGGATCTTTTATTTTAGCTCATGAAACATGGGACCAACACGTTATGTTAATATTTTTGTTGAGTATAGCTTGTTGAATCAATTTGATCACGAGACATACCTTCCCCTCTTCCAAATAGCTCCATTGTCAGCATATAGGGAAGCCCCAATGCCCCAACCACATTCGTAAACACATTGTTAATCATAATGTTGAACAGAATAGGACTGATAGAAATGCCTTGAGGAATACAATTATCAACTCCATAATCAGATAAATTGGATCCTATTTTAACTTGAAAAGAACGGATAAATAAACCGGAACCCATTTATATAACCCCCCCACCAATACCCTGTCTTTCCATGTTAATCAGTAGGCCTTCTCTCCACAGTGGTGTATGCCTTTTCAATGTCAAAAAGACAGTAGCCATTACTTATTTTATGACCAGAGTTTTTTCCCACTTCATTGATCACCTTTACTAACGCCTCCATGGAAGATCTACCTTTATGGAATCCACTTTGACATTGACTCAATAAACATCTGTTCAAAGAAATAAGACAGTCCGTTGAAAATCTTTTTCATCAGTTTACATAGGTTAAAGGTCAGTGCTATTGGTCTCTAACAAGCTGCACGTAAAAGGATCCTTCCCAGGCTTTACATAAGGTAAACGGCAAGTTTCCATCCAGGAGGTATAACCCCTTCACTCCAGATCTTATTAAAATATTCCCAGGAGAATCTTTATGACCTCATCAGGAAGATGCTTAAACACTGCATAACACTATTTATTATGACCTGAGGCGGTCCATCCACAGCCTATTAGGGCTAATCGCATCTCATGCAATGTAATCAGCATCCAGAGTCAACAATATCCCTCTTCTTATAGATATTAATATGAGCATTAAAATCTCACGACTGTGTTCAAAGTAACCCCACTACGTACAGTCGTGGCCAAAAGTTTTGAGAATGACACAAATATTAACTTCCACAAAGTTTGCTGCGTCAGTGTCTTTAGATATTTTTGTCAGATGTTACTATGGAATACTGAAGTATAATTACAAGTATTTCATGTGTCAAAGGCTTTTATTGACAATTACATGAAGTTGATGCAAAGAGTCAATATTTGCAGTGTTGACCCTTCTTTTTCAAGACCTCTGCAATCCGCCCTGGCATGCTGTCAATTAACTTCTGGGCCACATCCTGACTGATGGCAGCCCATTCTTGCATAATTAATGCTTGGAGTTTGTCAGAATTTGTTGGTTTTTGTTTGTCCACCTGCCTCTTGAGGATTGACCACAAGTTCTCAATGGGATTAAGGTCTGGGGAGTTTCCTGGCCATAGACCCAAAGTATTGATGTTTTGTTCCCCGAGCCACTTAGTTATCACTTTTGCCTTATGGCAAGGTGCTCCATCATGCTGGAAAAGGCATTGTTCGTCACCAAAATGTTCCTGCATGGTTGGGAGAAGTTGCTCTCGGGGGATGTGTTTGTACCATTCTTTATTCATGGCTGTGTTCTTAGGCAAAATTGTGAGTGAGCCCACTCCCTTGGCTGAGAAGCAACCCCACACATGAATGGTCTCAGGATGCTTTACTGTTGGCATGACACAGGACTGATGGTAGGACTGATGGTAGCGCTCTTCTCCGGACAAGCTTTTTTCCGGATGCCCCAAACAATTGGAGAGGGGATTCATCAGAGAAAATGACTTTACCCCAGTCCTCAGCAGTCCATTCCCTGCACCTTTTGTAGAACATAACCGTCTCCATGCATTTCTCTTGGAAGACTTAACGACCCTATACACCAAAGCTCTCTTCTTTGGAAATTAACCAGATTTTCAGGAGTCAAAGTCCTACGTAATACTTTGTTGGCCCTATTTCTTTCCTCGAACAGCCGCAGAGCACTCTTCAGTCTACAAAGGAACCACCTTTCTTTCCATACCCACTTCACTCACTGGTATATGTAAGTTCGCGGCATTCAAAATAAGAGAAGTGACAGAGGCAGCATCAACATCAACAGGCCTCTCTAGAGACAACAGAGCTGCAACAGAGTTTAAACAATGTTCTCCAAACGTTTCCCAGCCCGCTTTAGGAAAGCCCCATCTTCTGAACGGTGCCTTATCTGGAATAGTGACATCACACTTCATGGTACAACAAACTGGGAAATGGCCACTCCCAACAGTAGAATCATCCATTACACTCACACATTGCTGCAATAGAGTTAGAATCCAGTGTGAGGTCCAGGCAGGATGTAACCCCTCTGACAACATCTATTCTTGTACCACATCCATCGTTAAGACATACTAATGCTCTTGCTATCCTCATATCTTCGACAATCACACAATTAACATCTGTATGTGTGCTTCCACAAACTAATATGTGATTAAAGTCACCACACCATATCTCTCTAGAACCCAAGCATCCTGATATTTCATCAAGCATCGCTACTGAAAATTGTCGACAAGGACTGTAGACATTGAACAGCTTAATATGACTACCTGTACTGTAGACTTCCACCATCATGCATTCATATTCAGGTGGAACAGATACTGTATATTACGATATGCAAGACAAGTTTTATATCAAGATCTGATTGAACAATAAACAGGAATAATAAAATAAATATGTGGTCTAAGCCACGTTTCTTGAAGACATATAACATCAGGTTTAATCTCTAAATCAATTAGCAATAAAGCTTCTAGCATTCCATTGAAGGAAGATGATAAAACACATAATACAACAATTTATTCTGTTCCTGATCATCTGATGTATCAAGGGTACTGAAATTTCAGCAATGCTCAGTATTTCTTGGAACGCCTTCACTACTTCCATTATTCGTGCAGTCCTGCTCTTTTTCATATGGGCGATGTTGATTGCTCTACACAAGAAGGCTATGAAGTGTATACGATTTACAACCATGGATTTCTGTTACCATGTATTTATGCTCGCGTGTCACATTGACACTAGTCCGAGGTATCATGGACCCCCTCGGTGCAATGGGCATCCTAGAAGCAGCCAGCACTGACTGCTAATGTACTGGAACCAGAGCATTTAGATCAAAAGGCTTGTTCATTTTCCAAACAGCCTCCGCAAGGGATACATTATTCGTTACTTTGTACCTCTGCACGTCCATGGCTTGTATTGTACTTCACATCACCAGTATGCTGCACTACGCGCTCACAGTTGCAACATTTAATTTAGTATCAGATCTACATTTTCCATACACTTGATCCCCACCACACCTTGCACATCTAATTTTACCTTTGTACACATTAGCAATATGCTCTGTCCTTTCGCATAAACGCACTGAAGTGGAGGTGGCACATATTCTCTAACACGATAACTTAGCATTCCTAGCACCGGCTCCGACGCTCGTCGTGGCAGGGCTTGCAAACTATTACGGACTACAAAGGGAAGCACAGCCGCGAGCAGCCCAGTGACACGAGCCTACCAGACATAAATAACTTCTATGCTCGCTTCGAGGCAAGCAACACTGAAGCATGCATGAGTGCATCAGCTGTTCCGGATGACTGTGTGATCACGCTCTCCGTAGCCGATGTGAGTAAGACCTTTAAACAGGTCAACATTCACAAGACCGCAGGGCCAGACGGATTACCAGGACGTGTACGCCAAGCATGCGCTGACCAACTAGCAAGTGTCTTCACTGACATTTTCAACCTGTCCCTGACCGAGTCTGTAATACCAACATGTTTGAAGCAGACCACCATAGTCCCTGTGCTCAAGAACACCAAGGTCACCTGCCTAAATGACTACCGACCCGTAGCACTCACGTCTGTAGCCATGAAGTGCTTTGAAAGGCTGGTCATGGCTCACTTCAACACCATTATCCCAGAAACCCTAGACCCACTCCAATTTGCATACCGCACCAACAGATCTACAGACGATGCAATTTTATTGCACTCCACACTGCCCTTTCCCACCTGGACAAAAGGAACACCTACTTGAGAATGCCATTCATTGATTACAGCTCAGCGTTCAACACCTTAGTGCTCAAGCTCATCACTAAGCTAAGGACCATGGGCCTAAACACATCCCTCTGCAACTGTATCCTGGACTTCCTGACGGGCCGCCCCCAGGTGGTAAGGGTAGGTAACAACACATCTACCACGCTGATCCTCAACACAGGGGCCCTCAGGGGTGCGTGCTCAGTCCCTCCTGTACTCTCTGTTCACCCATGACTGCATGGCCAAGCACGACTCCAACACCATCATTAAGTTTGCCGATGACAACAGTGTTAGGCCTGATCACCGACAACGACGAGACAGCCGACAGGGAGGTCAGAGACCTGACCATGTTGTGCAAGGACAACAACCTCTCCCTCAACGTGATCGAGACAAATGAGATAATTGTGGACTACAGAAAAGGGAGGACCGAGCACACCCCCATTCTCATCGACAGGGCTGTAGTGGAGCAGGTTGAAAGCTTCAAGTTCCTTGGTGTCCACATCGCCAACAAACTAACATGGTCCAAACACACCAAAACAGCCGTGAAGAGGGCACGACAACGCCTATTCCCCCTCAGGAGACTGAAAAGATTTGGCATAGGTCCTCAGATGCTCAAAAAGTTGCATCACCGCCTGGTATGGCAACTGCTCGGCCTCCGACCGCAAGGCACTACAGAGGGTGGTGTGTATGGCCCAGTACATCACTAGGGCCAAGCTTCCTGCCCGCCAGGACCTCTATACCAGGCAGTGTCAGAGGAAGGCCCAAAAAACTGCGAAAGCCTCCAGCCATCCTAGTCAGAGTGTTATCTCTGCTACCACACGGCAAGCGGTAGCAGCTCCTACCACCAAGCCATAAGACTCCTGAACAGCTAATCAAATGGCTACTCAGCCTATTTGCATTGTCCCCACCCCCCATTTTTACGCTACTCTCAGTTTATTATCCATGCATAGTCACTTTACCTCTACCTACATGTACATATTACTTTGACTAACCGGTGCCACCGCACATTGACTCTGTACCGGTATCCCCTGTATATATCCTTGATACTGTTATTTTATTGCTACTTAATTGTTATTTTTTATTTAATATATTTACTTCAGTTTATTTTAGTAAATACTTTAACACTTTTTTCTTAAAACTGCATTAAGGGCTTGTTGTATTCGGCGCATTTGACAAATAAAATTTGATTCGATTTTTTAAAATTTGATTTGTACTCTGATTGGCAATATCCCTTCAAAGTTTAAGAGTACCGTTGTGGGATCCACTCTACAGCCACTTTTCACTCAACATCTTTTTTGCTTCAGTTACATTCCCACCTTTCAAGGAAGTCCTAACGTCTTCTATGGTTACTGTTAGTGGTATCCCAGCAGTTACCCCAATTTGGCCTTAGCACCGGAGATATAGCATTTCCCCCGATCCTCATTAAGGATAAGAATTTTCTCCTGTAGCATTTTACCATTTGCATAAATAAATAATTTGCCAAATACCAAAACTTTGGCTTTCCTTCCAACCCTATCATTCTCTGAATGTTTTAGTTTGATGGTTCCAGGGAAAATACATTTTGTAATCGCTCTTCTACAGTATAGTGTCCTGTTCTAGAGCCTAATTTCAACACCACTCAAATCCCCAGCAGTATTCAGACCTCCATCACGATCCCTTTTGTTTCTGTTTTCCTACTTACAACAGGTATAAAAGGTTGATCCTATCATTATCACAATCAAAATCAATTTCACTACTGTTAACTATGTGAAGCACCTGCAATGCTGACCACAGTCACAGCACAGTCATGCTAGACCACAAAAATAAAGAAAACGTCTACTGTTTGTAATGTCTTATTACACAAAATCAAATGCAAGTAGACCTTGTTTCCCAGCAGGTTCTCCCATCTCAGCCAAGGAACTCTGTAGCTCTGTCAGAGTGTTCATTACATTATTGGTCACCTCCCTGACCAAGGTCCTTCTTGCCCAGTTGCTCAGTTTGGTCAGACAGACAGCTCTAAGCAGAGTCTGGGGGGGGGTTCCACAATTTTTTCAATTTCCCAATGATGGAGACCACTGTGCTCTTGAAAACTTTCAACACTCAAAATTGTTTTATACCCTTCCCCAGATATATACACCTCATCACAATTCTCTCTCGGAGATCAACGGACAGTTCCTTGGACTTCATGGTATAGTTTCTGCTCTGACATGCACTGTCAACTGTGGGACCTTATATGGACAGGTGTGTTGCTTTCATGTCCAAACAATTGAATTGGCCACAGGTGGACTCCAAGTCGTAGTGACATCTCAAGGATGGTCGAAGGAAATTGGATGCACATGAGCTCAATTTAGAGAGTAATAGCAAAAATTCTAAAAAGATGTTTGTTTTTATTTGTCATTATGGGGTATTATGTGTAGATAAGTGAGAGAAAAATCAATTTAATCAATTTTGAATTCAGGCTGTAACAACAAAATGTGGAATAAGTCAAGGGTTATGAATACTTTCTAAAAGGCACAATAATATGCTGATTCTCTCACCAGTGGGAGAGCCATAGGAGTTTCCTCCTCCAACGGAAAAGACAGAACTGATTCTCAGCTCCTCCTGTAACATACAACACAGAGCAGAGTCTATATAATAATAATAATAAAAATACAGTATCACAGAACCATCAAATCAAGTGTGTGAAAGCTGGGGGAAGATTGATTGAAGGCAGGACATGGGAGCGTTGTCTGACCTCAGGAGTTGTGTTGTCCAATTCCTGCTTGATACTCCGTGTTGAGGGTAGAAGGGCACAGTCATATCCTTCATCTATGGGCTCATCCTTGATGTTCATGAGGGGAGAGATGGGGGGCTCTTCTCTGTCCCCCATCGCTGGGTTCTGGAACACATTCTCTGACCTCTGGAGGTCAGGTCAAAGGGACAAAATTGATAAATGAAGGAGACCATTTTTTTTTTATGTTCATAAAAACATTTACACTACCCGTATACTTAAGTCATACAGTAACAGACCTCTTGACGGCTGGATCCCCCAGCCGTAGACCGATTCAGACTTCCTTCATCTGACAGAAATGGAGAAAAGGCAAATTAATGGAATCATCATCACAGCTCTAATAATGTGCATAGCATGTGCATGAAGCGGAAAAATGAGCAAATTAATGTTTTTATTAAAATGAGTTATAACTAGCAGGACAAGGTTGCTTGCAGTCTTACCCAAGCTGTTCTCTGGTAAAGGGGACAGAGAGTGGTTAGTTGAAAGATTACTTTCTCCTTGCATGGTTAGTCTGTACTTAGCAGTTTGACTAGCCTCCTCAGAAGCTGTCAAAAGAATGACTGTTGTTAATCATTGCACAAGAAGTAGGCCTAAGTAGTAAGAAATGTAAAAGTTATGTTGAGAAGTAAGAAATGCTTGAGGAACAATATCACAGGACAACTCAATTTAGACATCATGGTTTCATTCTCACCTGTTCTAACTTTGGAAAGTGAAACTGCATCAAGGAATCTGTCAGTCGAATTTTGATCATCATCCTGAGTCTCTGCATGTTGTGTGTCAGGCCGTCCGGGTGACTCTCTGTCAGACTCTACATCACCCAGTGCCATCTTGGGCAGGGCTATGTTCCACTCCTCCTCCTCCTCCTCATCTACCCCAAACACAGGAACCCCATCCAGCTCGTCTTCTGGCTCGACCACCCCCAGACCAGCCAGGGAGAAGGTGGCACTGGTAGGGTGAGAGATGTGAGGGAATACATGCCCCTCATCATCACTGCTAAAATCATGGTCTACGTCAGGATGTCGGATTGGTCCTGGTGCATCAAAGACTGGTCCGGTTGTGATGCTGCTCCAGAGAGATCTGGTTGAGAGGGGAGTGTGCTGTCTCTGGGACTCACCAGCCATGGGAGCTGAGAGCTTCACCGCCTCATCAAAAGCCTTGGACAGCCGGAGTTCATGCTGTGGGGAGGTAGACAAGCAGTTTAAGTTACGACTTTGTTCCTATAGTATTAATAGTGCAGCATATTGAGGGGGAATGTTCTGACTGGGGTGTGAACCAGAAACCATACTGCATACAGAACAAGCACTCTACTGCCTGTGCCATGAGGGTCCATACCGCTGAACAGTTACTGTAGTAGGTACACAGCCGTAGTGGCCCTTGATTGCAACAGCGACCCTGATGTGCGGTTATGGACTATCTGCCATACAGTTTCAGACCTCTTGACATAGGCCGTTGTACACTTACACAGTAATACAATCTCATAACGTACTTTTGACAGAACTGTGGGCCCATCTTTGATATGAGGGTTGATTGTTCTACGAGCACTGTTACGTTAGCTAGCTAAATAGTTAGCTAGCTACCGTTAGCTCGACTGCAACGTTTAGCTAGTTACTAATGTAGTTGAAGAGGGACATATATGAAGCTGGCTGTAACCAGCCTGAACAGAAACAGATGGCTAACTAGTTAATAAGATAATGTCTTAATTATTTGTTACATATTTTCACCTGAGATTTTTGTTTAGCCTCCTCTGACTCCGCCATGTTTTTGTTGCGCGCTGTTCTTCTCGGGGGTGTTTCCTTTGGCTTTGCAGCTAACGCTAGCTAGCTAGGATGCACTGTTTCACAATGTTATTGTTAGAGACAGTGCCAAAGCGACTTCACACTGTGCATGAGGTAGATTATTATTTGCAGGATGTGTATGAAATAATTTTCATGGAGGGGGCATTCTAATCGGTGTTATTAACCGCTAGCTAGCTTTTCAATGGGAAATTGCATGCACATCGAACTCTCCCTTTCTGCTGGTATGGCTGTACCGTAAAGCGCCATAGATGCGCGCATTCTCTGTTTATGGTCTGGTAATTTGATTCAATAACGCAATACATTAAAATGTAACCAATCAGTAGATAAACATCGTACATATTATTTGATTCGTACTCCTTTCTATGGCTAGATAGCCAATGTGGACACCTTATTTAGTTTTCCAAGCTAAAATCGCGCATATATGGATTAGTCCTGTACCCTACTAGGTAGTTTAGCATTGACGTTGCAGATCGAAATTAAGTGTAGATTGATAGGTAATATTACAGATAAAACAAGAAGACAGATTTTCACACCGGATATACAAACCTGAAGCATCCGGTTGGAACGTCCACTCTCCAAATATGGTGAAGAGAGGAAGCCAAGTGGCTGGCAGTAATATAGCGAGACGGAACTGGGCCGACATTCTGCTAATTTTATAATCGAAGAAAACCCCGATCTCAATACAGTTTTCTGTTCACAAAACTAAAATATGTTACGAATATGGTGCATTAAGCTACGTAGACGTGACGTTGTTCACAGGGAGTACAAGGGTGAATTTACTTATTACACACGCGCACTTCACAGAGAAGGCGTTCCCTAACGAAAATATGCAAATAATGCTATAACTCACCAATAGGATCTCGATAGTTCGTGCCCACCTCTTTGCTTGTTCTGCCCACTATGCTTCATTTTATACCATTGAAAACGACACAGATGAACTATCTTGGGTTAGTTATTGTTCTAGCGAAATCGTTTATTCCCAGCTGCAACGCTCAACGTTTCTCATAGGTCAAATAGTCAACTAAACGTCAACAGGAAGCAGGAAAGGAGACTCGACATTGTTGTTGATTTGTTCTAGCTATCGTCAGCGAACTGGAGATCAATCGTTTGTACAGAGAGGAGGGTACAGATAATTTAGCAAGCAAAAGTCATTCACAAGTTACAACATGGCCATGACGGCGGTGCGGTCAGGGGGAGCGGGAGGACCAGCCTCTTTGTCTCGGTTCCGCGGTGCACTGGTTGCTGCGGTGCTGGGAGACTGCGTTGGTGGAGAATTTGAAGGTGCAGAGGAGGTGCCCATGGACCGTGTATTGCAGCATTTGAACGGATTGGAGGATGAGAGTCGCGGCGATGGTGAGACAAGATTGATCACTACTAATATTGAAAAACAATAGACTAATGTGTCTACAGTACAAATACTCACATTTATCACCATGCATCTACCTCAGCCCCCCTCTCCGCTTAATCCTAATCCCTATAAAATATGTGGATTGCTCAATGCAACATTAACCTATATTTAATGGGAAATGGCTTCACATTTATAGCAGTCTTCTGTGAATGTGCCTCTAAGCCTAATATCAGACACCCTCCACCACACTACTATATCGTCATCATCATCGTGTGTGTGAGTGCGTGTGTGTGTGTGTGTGTGTGTGTGTGTGTGTGTGTGTGTGTGTGTGTGTGTGTGTGTGTGTGTGTGCGCGTGTCCGTGTCCGTGTCCAGGTATTCTGCAGTACAGTGATGACACTGCCATGACGCGCTGTGTTGTCCAGTCTCTGCTGACCAGGGCAGGGTTCGATGAGCAAGACATGGCACGCAGGTAAAGTCGACAGTTAGGGGTCTGTTTGTGTATTACAGTTTCAGTAGTATTAAGTATCTATAAAGTGTAAATATTTTGTTGGGGTGCTTTTTCTCTGCAGGTTTGCAAAGGAATACAGCCATTCTCCAGGGCGGGGGTACGGGGCAGGTGTGATCCAGGTGTTGAGGAAGCTTGCATCTCCACACCTTAATGATGTCTTTCAGCCGGCTCGGGCTCAGTTCAGTGGCCACGGCTCCTTTGGGAATGGTGGTGCGATGAGAGCTGCACCTTTTGCGCTGGCTTTCAGTAACCCAGTTGACATTAGGAGGGTTAGTGATAGAATGTGTGGTGGGGGCGAGTGGCTACAATGGCTACCATTACTGGCTGTCCTTGCTGGTTACATCCTCCTCAGATAGAAAACCAGCTAGAAACTCAACAGATTTTCTGTTTGAGGAGGATATAAGGCTACTGTCACCCTAACAACCATTCCAATTTGACTGTCTTCATTTTGCTGGGCACTGCCATACTTAAATCCTCTCTCTCTTTCTCTGCTCTCGCTCTCTCTGTATCTCCTTTTTCTCTCCCTCTCTGCTCCCAGTACTCCAGGCTTGGTGCGATGCTGACCCACTCCTGTTCTCTGGGTTACAATGGAGCAGTGCTCCAGGCCCTCGCGGTCCACATTTCTTTACAGGGGGGTTTGGAACTGCCACATAGGCCTACGTTTATCAACAAACTCATCTCAGAGATGGAGGAGGTGGAAGCAGAAGATGCTGCTCGCAGTGACTCAAGAGTGTAAGTACTTAAACAGATAGTAAAAAAGCATCAACTTTTATTTACCAAGTGCAAAGGATACAACCAGTGAAAACAGTACAGTGAAATTCTTACCTTGAGAGCTCTTTCCCAACAATGCAGTGATCGTAGTAGTAATAATAATATTGGGACAGTGACACATTTGTTGTTGTTTTGGTTCTGTACTCCAGCACTTTGGATTTGAACTGATATGATGACTGAGGTTAAAGTGCAGACTGTCAGCTTCAGTGTATTTTCATCCTTATTGGGTGTACCGTTTTAGAAATTACAGCTCTTTTTGTACAAAGTCCCCCCCATTTTAGGGGACCAACAGTATTGGGACAAATTCACTTACACTAACGTTCAAAAGTTTGAGGTCACTTAGAAATGTCCTTGTTTTTTAAAGAAAGCACATTTTTTTTGGTCCATTAAAATAACATCAAATTGATCAGAAATACAGTGTAGACATTGTTAATATTGTAAATGACAATTGTATTGGAAACGGCGGATTTTTAATGGAATATCTACACTGGCGTACAGAGGCCCATTATCAGCAATCATCACTCCTGTGTTCCAATGGCACGTTGTGTTAGCTAATCCAAGTTTATCATTTTAAAAGGCTAATTGGACATTAGCAAACCCTTTTGCAATTATGTTAGCACAGCTGAAAACTGTTGTTCTGATTAAAAAGCTTCATTAAATAGCATCCGCAAAACACCAGTCTCAACGTCAACTGTGAAGAGGCGACTCCGGGATGCTGGCCTTCTAGGCAGAGTTCCTCTGTCCAGTGTCTGTGCTCTTTTGCCCATCTTAATCTTTTCTTTTTATTGGCCAGTCTGAGATATGGCTTTTTCTTTGCAACTCTACTTAGATGGCCAGCATCCCGGAGTCACCTCTTCACTGTTGACGTTGAGACTGGTGTTTTGCGGGTACTATTTAATGAAGCTGCCAGTTGAGGACTTGTGAGGCGTCTGTTTCTCAAACTAGACACACTAATGTACTTGTCCTCTTACTCAGTTGTGCACCGAGGCCTCCCACTTCTCTTTCTTTTCTGGTTAGAGCCAGTTTGCGCTGTTCTGTGAAGGGAGTAGTACACAGCGTTGTACGAGATCTTTAGTTTCTTGGCAATTTCTTGCCTTCATTTCTCAGAAGAAGAATAGACTGACGAGTTTCAGAAGAAAGTTCTTTGTTTGCGGCCATTTGAAGCCTGTAATCGAATCCACAAATGCTGATGATCCAGATACTCAATTTGTCTATAAGGAAGGACAGTTTTATTGCTTCTTTAATCAGGACAACAGTTTTGAGCTGTGCTAACGTAATTGCAAAAGGGTTTTCTAATGATCAATTGGCCTTTTAAAATGATACACTTGGATTAGCTAACACAACGCGCCATTGGAACACAGGAGTGATGGTCGCTGATAATGGGCCTATGTACAGTTGAAGTCGGAAGTTTACATACACCTTATCCAAATACATTTAAACTCAGTTTCACAGTTCCTGACATTTAATCCTCGTAAAAATTCCCTGTCTTATGTCAGTTAGGATCACCACTTTATTTTAAGAATGTGATGTCAGAATAATAGTAGAGAGTGATTTATTTCAGCTTTTATTTATTTTTATCACATTCCCAGTGGGTCAGAAGTTTACATACACTCAATTAGTATTTAGTAGCATTGCCTTTAAATTGTTTAACTTGGGTCAAATGTTTTGTGTAGCCTTCCACCATCTTCCCACAATAAGTTGGGTGAATTTTGACCCATTCCTCCTGACAGAGCTGGTGTAACAGAGTCAGGTTTGTAGGCCTCCTTGCTCGCACACGCTTTTTCAGTTCTGCCCACAAATGTTCCATAGGATTGAGGTCAGGGCTTTGTGATGGCCACTCCAATAACTCGACTTTGTTGTCCTTAAGTCATTTTGCCACAACTTTGGAAGTATGCTTGGGGTCATTGTCCATTTGGAAGACCCATGGCGACCAAGCTTTAACTTCCTGACTGATGTCTTGAGATGTTGCTTCAATATATCCACATTTTCCTTCCTCGTGATGCCATCTATTTTGTGAAATGCATCAGTCCCTCCTGCAGCAAAGCACTCACACAACATTATGCTGCCACCCCTGTGCTTTACGGTTGGGACCGTGTTCTTTGGCTTGCAAGCCTCTCCCTTTTTCCTCCAAACATAACGATGGTCATTATGGCCGAACAGTTCTATTTTTGTTTCATCAGACCAGAGGACATTTCTCCAAAAAGTACGATCTTTGTCCCCATGTGCAGTTGCAAACCGTACTCTGGCTTTTTTATGGTGGTTTTGGAGCAGTGGCTTCTTCCTTGCTGAGCGGCCTTTCAGGTTATGTCGATATAGTACTCGTTTTACTGTGGATATAGATACTTTTGTACCTGTTTCCTCCAGCATCTTCACAAGGTCCTTTGCTGTTGTTCTGGGATTGATTTGCACTTTTTGCACCAAAGTACGTTCATCTCTAGGAGACAGAACACGTCTCCTTCCTGAGCGGCATGACGGTTGCGTGGCCCCATGTTGTTTATACTTGCGTACTATTGTTTGTACAGATGAACGTGGTACCTTCAGGTGTTTGGAAATTGCTCCCAAGAATGAACCAGACTGAAGTCTTGCCTGATTTCTTTTGATTTTCCCATGATGTCAAGCAGAGGCACTGAGTTTGAAGGTAGGCCTTCAAATACATCCACAGGTACACCTCCAATTGACTCATGATGTCAATTAGCCTATCAGAAGCTTCTAAAGCCATGACATCATTTTCTGGAAATTTCCAAGCTGTTTAAAGGCACAGTCAACTTAGTGTATGTCAACTTCTGACCCACTGGAATTGTGATACAGTGAATTATAAGTGAAATAATCTGTCTGTAAACAATTGTTGGAAAAATTATTTGTGTCATGCACAAAGTAGATGTCCTAACCGACTTGCCAAAACTATAGTTTGTTAACAAGACATTTGTGGAATGGTTGGAAAACGAGTTTTAATGACTCCAACCTAAGTGTATGTAAACTTCTGACTTCAACTGTAGATATTCCATTAAAAATCTGCCGTTTCCAGCTACAATAGTCATTTACAACATTAACATTGTCTATACTGTATTTCTGATCTATTTTATTTTATTTTACTGGACAAAAAATGTGCTTTTCTTTCAAAAACAAGGACATTTCTAAGTGACCCCGAACTTTTGAACGGTGGTGTATATGTGTATTAAAGTAGTCAAAAGTTTAGTGTTTGGTCCCATATTTATAGCACGAAATGACTACATCGAGCTTGTTATTCTACAAATTTGTTGCATGCATTTGCTGTTTGTTTTGGTTGTGTTTCAGATTATTTTGTGCCCAATAGAAATTGTAAATAAGGCATTGTGTCATTTTGGAGTCTCTTATTGTAAATAAGAATACAATGTGTTTCAAAACACTTACATTTACATTTACATTTTAGTCATTTAGCAGACGCTCTTATCCAGAGCGACTTACACTTCTACATTAATGAGGATGCTACCATGATTACGGATAGTCCTGAATTAATTGTGAATAATGATGAGTGATAAAGTTGTAGACGCACAAATATCATACCCCCAAGACGTGTTAACCTCTTACCATTACAATAACGGGAGGTTAGCATTTTTTGGGGGGTATGATATTTACACCTTATTCAATGCGCAGTAGACTGGTGTGGTTGAGGTGGGTTTATACATAAAACATGACTGGTAGTAAGATATAAATGTAAACAGGGCTGAAAAGTGACTGGTAGCGGGGAATATACACTAGTGGTCAGAAGTTTTAGAACACCTACTCATTTAAGGGTTATTCTTTATTTGTACTATTTCTACATTGTAGAATAATAGTGAAGACATACAACTATTAAATAACACATGGAATCATGTAGTAACCATTTTATGTTTTTAACAAATCAAAATATATTCAAATAGCCACCCTTTGCCTTGATGACAGCTTTGCACACTCTTGACATTCTCTCAACCAGCTTCTCCTGGAATTTTTTCCAACAGTCTTGAAGGAGTTCCCACATAGCTGAGCACTTGTTGGCTGCTTTTCCTTCACTCTGCGTTCCGACTCATCCTAAATCTTCTCAATGTGGTTGAGGTCGGGAGATTGTGGAGGCCAGGTCATCTGATGCGGCACTCCATCAGTCTCCTTCTTGGTCAAATAGCCCTTATACAGCCTGGAGGTGTGTTTTGGGTCATTGTCATGTTGAAAAAGAAATGATAGTCCCACTAAAGGCAAACCAGATGGGATGGCGTATCAGTGCAGAATGCTGTGGTAGCCATGCTGGTTAAGTGTGCCTTGAATTGTAAATAATTAAGATAGTGTCAACAGCAAAGCACCATAACACCTCCTCCTCAATGCTTCACGGTGGGAAATACAAATGCGGAGGTCATCCGTTCACCCACACCTCGTCGCAAAAAAAATAAAATCTCCAATTTGGACTCCAGACCAAAGGACACATTTCCACCGGTCTAATGTCCATTGCTCGTGTTTCTTGGCCCAAGCAAGTCTCTTCTTATTGGTGCCCTTTAGTAGTGGTTTCTTTGCAGCAATTAGAACATGACAACCTGATTCACACAGTCTCCTCTGAACAGTTGATGTGTCTGTTACTTGAATTCCGTGAAGCATTTATTTGGGCTGCAATCTGAGGTGCAGTTAACTCTAATGAACTTATCCTCTGCAGCAGAGGTAACGCTGGGTCTTCCATTCCTGTGGCGGTCATCATTTCAAAGTTCTTGAAATTTTCCACATTGACTGACCTTCATGTCTAAAAGTAATGATGGACTGTTATTTTTCTTTGCTTATTTGAGCTGTTCTTGCCATAATAGGGATTCGGTCTTTTAGCAAATAGGGCTATCTTCTGTATACCAACCCTACCTTGTCTCAGCACAACTGTCTCAGCACAATGTAGAAAATAATAAAAATAAAGAAAAACCCTGGAATGAGTATGTGTGTCCAAACTTTTGACTGGTACTGTACTTGTAAACATGAGTAATAGTGTGCAATTAGAGAATGATGCCGTGATGTGTGTTTTTGTCCTATATTTTTAATCCCAGCCCCCATCCCCGCAGGAGGCCTTTTGGTTGGCCGTCATTGTAAATAAGAATTTGTTCTTAACTGACTTGCCTAGTTAAGGTAAAAAATAAATAAATGGGCTGTTTCCACGCCAGGATTGCCCAAAAATAATTTTGGTATCTCAGATTGTTGGCAAATCTCACATAGAAACTTAATTGGGAGGAAAGATGTTTGACATGCTTTTTACATTTGTATCACAGACTATTTTTGAGAATGTCATGATGAAAGTGGCAATTCTTTTTTTACATTCATTTATTCAACAATTCAATTTTTTATTAATACCCGATATATTATTTATTTTTTTTGGCTTATTTTTAGACGTTGTTTGGAACAATAAACCAACATGTGAAATTTCCAGAGTGGACTCTGAGCTATCCTGGCGTGGAATCGCCCAATGACGAATTCTAACATAAGGGTATGCCTTTTCTAGGGTGCTTGAAGAAATAACTGTTGCGCGGAGGAGAGTTTTTGGTTCTCAACTTTTCTTTCATCTTGTTCTGTTTTGTATCTCCAGCTTCAGCGAGTCAGAGTTCCCATTCTGTGATCGACTGCACAGAGTCAAGGACCTGATGGAAAGGAACAACAGTGTCAGCATTGAAGAGGTCATATCTGAGTTAGGTCAGTATTGACTTATGGGGTAAATACAATCTACATTCAATGGTGGCATTATCCCTCTAGGATTTTGTTATTCTCTACTAGTCTTGGAATATAATTTACTAGTTTATCACTTATCACTAGCTAGTATGATAGACTAGCAATTTTTGTTCACTCTAAATATGTACTTCTTTCTGTGTTTGTACTCAGGCAATGGCATTGCAGCCCTGCATTCTGTCCCTACTGCCATCTTCTGTGTGCTGCACTGCCTGGAACCCCGGGAGGGTCTGCCTGAGCGCTATGGTGGCCTGGAGAGGACAATGGCGTACAGTCTGGCCTTGGGGGGAGACACAGACACCATTGCCTGCATGGCGGGGGCCATTGCAGGGGCACACTATGGAATCGATGCTATCCCCCAAATCTGGCAGCGGTGTTGTGAAGGGGCAGAGGATGCTGATATAAATGCTGAGCGCCTACACACTCTGTACCACCAGGCACCGGCTGAGGGAGACTCTGGGACCGACAGTCAGCCACACACAGCAGCACATGACCCCCCCAACCAATAAATGACTTTGACAGAGATAAACATACATTGATAGCTATTTCATACATCATCTTATTCTGTGGTCCTCCTTCTGTCATCTGTTGAACAAATTAGTCTGTCATGAAAACCCCCATTATGGATTTAACATGAGTTACTGTATGTCATCTTTTTGATGGAGAAAAGTATTTAATAAACAGTTTTTAATGTCAGAAGCTTTATGATGTAGGGGGGGGGGGGGGGGGGGGGGGGGGGGGGGGGGGGGGTGTGTGTGTGTGTGTGTGTGTGTGTGTGTGTGTGTGTGTGTGTGTGTGTGTTACTGAGAATGTACTGGGAGGTGCAAGACACTGAAATCCCTTGTAATTCAACACTCTGAGGTAGGTGGCGGTATTTTCACGGGCGCTGACAGTCTGTCACAGACCCAGAAGAAGAAATATGCGAAAGTTGACTTTGGAAGAAATGTGTGCTTCAGAAAGCACAAGAGTACTTCAATAAACTAACTTCCCTTGAATAGTATAAACCATGGATATACAATAACAATGGAAGGTAAGGCAATAACTACAGTCTTGTGTTAGCGAATGAGGTGGATTGTGTTAACAAATTCAATGGTGATTGATTGGACCACTACTGAGCTAGCTAGCTACCACTAGCTCTGGTCTAGCTTCGAATGATGCCCTGGACCAGAGGTAGCAAGCTACTAGGTCTGGGCGATATGGAGAAAATATATCACGGCATGACGTTATTTTATGTTTTTGAATAATAAAAGTAAAATCAAGTTGTATTTGTCACATACACATGGTTAGCAGATGTTAATGCGAGTGTAGCGAAGTGCTTGTGCTTCTGGTTCCGACAGTGCACTAAAATCTAACAAGTAATCTAACAGTTCCCCAACAACTACTTAATACACATCTAAAGGGTGAATGAGAATATGTACATATAAATATATGGATGAGCGATGGCCGAGCGGCATAGGCAAGGTGCAATATATGGTATAAAATACAGTATATACATATGAGTAATGTTAGATATGTAAACATTATTAAAGTGGCATTATTTAAAGTGCCATTGTTTTAAAGTGACTTGTGATCCATTTGTTTAAAGTGGCCAGTGATTTGGGTCTCCATGTAGGCAGCAGCCTCTCTGAGTTAGTGATTGCTGTTAAGCAGTCTGATGGCCTTGAGATCGACTGAAGAACAGCTTCTCTCGGTCCCAGCTTTGATGCACCTGTCCTGACCTCGCCTTCTGGATGGTAGCAGTGTGAACAGGCAGAGGCTCAGGTGGTTGTTGTCCTTGATGATCTTTTTGGCCTTCCTGTGACATCGTGTGCTGTAGGTGTCATGGAGGGAAGGTAGTTTGCCCCCGGTGATGCATTGTGCAGACCGCACCACCCTCTGGAGAGCCTTGCGGTTGAGGGCGGAGCAGTTGTCGTACCAGGCTGTGATACAGCCCGACAGGATGCTTTCGATTGTGGATCTATAAAAGTTTGTCAGGATTTTGGGTGACAAGCCAAATTTCATCAGCCTCCTGAGTTTGAAGAGGCGCTGTTGCGCCTTCTTCACCACACTGTCTGTGTGGGTGGACCATTTCAGTTTGTCTGTGATGTGTACGCCGAAGGAACTTAAAACTTTCCACTTTCTCCACTGCTGTCACTTCGATGTGGATAGGGGGGTGCTCCCTCTGCTGTTTCCTGAAGTCCACAGTCATCTCCTTTGTTTTGTTTACGTTGAGTGAGAGGTTGTTTTCCTGACACCACACACCCTCACCTTCTCCCTGTAGGTTGTCTCGTCGTTGTTGGTAATCAAGCCCACTACTATTGTATCGCCTGCAAACTTTATGATTGAGTTGGAGGTGTGCATGGCCACGCAGTCGTGAGTGAACAGGGAGTACAGGAGGGGGCTGAGCACGCCCCGGTGTTGAGGGTCAGCGAGGTGGAGATTTTGTTTCCTACTTTCACCACCTGGAGGCGGCCCGTCGAAGTCCAGGACCCAATTGCACAGGCCCAGGGTCTCCAGCTTGATGATGAGCTTGGAGGGTACTATGGTGTTGAATGCTGAGCTGTAATCAATGAACAGCATTCTTACATAGGTATTCCTCTTGTCCAGATGGGATAGGGCAGTGTGATGGCGATTGCATCGTCTGTGGACCTGGTAGGGCGGTATTCAAACTGAAGTGGGTCTAGGGTGGCCAGTAAGGTGGAGGTGATATGATCCTTGACTAGTCTCTCAATGCACTTCATGATGACAGAAGTGAGTGCTACGGGGTGGTAGTCATTTAGTTCAGTTATCTTTGCCTTCTTGGGTACAGGAACAATGTTGGCCATCTTAAAGTATGTGGGGACAGCAGACTGGGATAGGGAGCGATTGAATATGTCCGTGAACACACCAGCCAGCTGGTCTGTGCATGCTCTGAGGATGCGGCTAGGGATGCCGTCTGGGCCAGCAGCCTAGCGAGGGTTAACACTTTTAAATGTTTTACTCATGTCGGCCACAGAAAAGTTATTGTTTGCGGTCCGCGACGGTGGCACAGTATTATCCTCAAAGTGGGAAAAGAAGGTGTTTAGTTTGTCTGGAAGCGTGATGTCGGTGTCCGTGACATGGCTGGTTTTCTTTTTGTAGTCCGTGATTTCCTGTAGCCCCTGCCACATTCGTCTCGTGTCTGAGCCATTGAATTGTGACTCCACTTTGTCCCTGTACTGGCTTTTCACTAGTTTGATTGTCTTGCAGTGGGAATAACTACACTGTTTAAATTCAGCCATATTCCCAGACCTCTTTCCATCAGTTTTGCCGCGAATGCCGCCATCCATCCACGGTTTCTGGTTGGTGTAGGTTTTAATACAATAAATGCAGCCTCAGGATATATGGTTTCCAGTGAAGTTCCGTCAAGTGGTCTGCTTGAGGGGGTATATACACAGCTGTGACGATAACTGACGAGAATTCTCTTGGGAGATAATATGGCCGGCATTTGATTGTAAGGAATTCTAGGTCAGGTGAGCAGAAGGACTTGAGTTCCTGTATGTTATGATTACACCATGGGTCATTAATCATGAAGCATACACCCCCTCTTCCCAGAGAGGTGTTTATCTCTGTCGGCGCGATGCATGGGGAAGCCCGGTGGCTGAACCGATTCCGACAACGTATCCCGAGAGAGCCATGTTTCTGTGAAACAGAGAATGTTGCAATCTCTGATGTTTCTCTGGAAGGCAACCCTTGCTCTAATTTCGTCTACCTTGTTGTCAAGAGACTGGTCATTGGCGAGTAGTATACTCGAAAACGGTGGGCGATGTGCACGTCTATGGAGCTTGACCAGGCCGCTACGTCTGCCCCTTCTGCGGCGCCGTTGTCTTGGGTCTGCTTCTGGGATTAGATCCATTGTCCTGGGTGCTGGTCCAAACAGAGGATCCGCTTCGGGAAAGTCGTATTCCTGGTTGGTAAATTGACGTCCGTCTTATATCCAATAGTTCTTCCTGGCTGTATGTAATAAGACTTTTAAGATTTGCTGGGCTAACAATGTAAGAAAAAATACATTAAAAAAAAGAAATACTGCGTAGTTTCCTAAGGACTTGAAGCGAGACGGCAATCTTGTTAAATTTGCTCAGTAGTACGTGACCCTAGGGTGGCAACACCTATATTCCAAGGGATTTCAATGGGTCGTTCTCCATTCTGATTCTTTTATACTGTTCAATTTAACTTAAAATAAAAATAGTTTTCAGCATTTTCATACATTTTTGCATTTCCTGCACTCATTTGAGATAATTTCCATACTGCCACATAGGGCTGCACGATATGGGCAAATCATCTAGGCCTTATTTTTAACCAAATGTTACAACTGCAATTTGACTAGTGATTGAGATTAAAACACTTGTGTGAACTGTTGGAATCATGGAAATATGATTATTCTAATTCTATAGTTAGAATATAAATGTTGACACTTTGAATACAGTGTTGTTTGACATGACAAGGAATTAAAATGCCAGGGAGGAGTTATTGTGACAGGGTAGGAACCAAAGTGTTGTGTTTCCTTGGGGACCCTATAATCGTTGGCTACATTGAAGGTTTTATCTTAGCTACTTAATGCTGTTGTACAAACATCATGCTGATTTAGGTCTACACCATCACTGGTATTATCAGGCTGTATAGCTAATTATGTGTCCTCTGATTCAGTACATTTATTAGCTTGTTAGCCAGCTAACTAGTGATTAGCATTAGCGGCTAACAAGATTTAGGCCCAATTTGCGAAGAAAAGACAAACAAGCTGTTTGCTGATGTAAAAACACAAACTAATATTAATGATATAACGCTAGTGGATTTATATTAAGAAGCAAAGTGGAAACATCATCGTTGTCATCAACATTGTTGCATATGCTGCATTGACCATGCAGACTCAATGCAAGTGTCTCGTGGTCGAGGAACAACAAATGCTCTCATTGGGTGGCGGGGAGAGATGACTCAGGTAGCTAAGTAAACTATACAAATGGACGTTACACCCGACAGGTGTGGCGTATCAAGAAGCTGATTAAACAGCATGATCATTACACAGGTGCACCTTGTGCTGGGGACAATGAAAGGCCACTCTAAAATCAAATCAAACATTATTTGTCACATGCGCCGAGTACAACAAGTGTAGACCTTACCGTGAAATGCATACTTACAAGCCCTTAACCAACAGTGCAGTTCAAGAAGAACGAAATAAACTCATGTAAAAAATATTACAAAGTAACACAATAAAATAACAACATTGAGGCTATATACAGGGGGTACCGGTACCGAGTCAATGTACAGGTTAGTCAAGGTAATTTGTACATGTAGGTTGGGGTAAAGTGAATATGCATAGATAATAAACAGCGAGTAGCAGCAGTGTACAAAACAAATGGAGGGGGTGAGGTTAATGTAAATAGTCTGGTGGCCATTCGTTTAATTGTTCAGCAGTCTTATGGTTTGGGGGTAGAAGCTGTTAAGGAACCTGGACTTGGCGCTCCGGTTCCGCTTGCCCTGCGGTAGCAGAGAAAACAGTCTATGACTTGGGTGACTGGAGTCTCTGACAATTTTTTTGTGTGCAGTTTTGTCACACAACACCACGTCTCAAGTTTTTAGGGATCGTGCAATTGACATGCAGACTGCAGGAATGTCCACCAGAGCTGTTGCCAGAGAATTGAATATTAATTTCTCTACTCTAAGCTGCCTCCAACGTCGTTTTAGAGTATTTGGCAGTAAGTCCAACCGGCCTCACAACCGCAGACCACTTGTAACCACGCCAGCCCAGGACCTTCACATCCGCCTTCTTTACCTGCGGGATCTTCTTAGACCAGCCACTCGGACAGCTGATAAAACTGAGGATTATTTCTGTCTGTAATAAATCCCTTTTGTGGGGAAAAACTCATTCTGATTGGCTGGGCCTGGGCCCTCCAAGGCCCACCCATGGTTGTGCTCCTGCCCAGTCATGTGAAATCTATAGATTAGGGCCTTAATACATTTATTTAAATTGACGGATTTCCTTATATGAACTGTAACTCTGTAAATCATTGAAATTGTTTCACGTTGCGTTTATATTTTTGTTAAATATGAAATATATGGCTCTGGCTACATCCTTAGAATCATAATGGTAGTTAGTAAGAAGCCTTCTTGTGTCAGCTGGTGAATCACTTGCTATGTTTTATTTCATCTTCTATCAATGCAATACAAATTAATCTAATATACTCATCTACCCATTACTTGGTTGTCAGTAAATTACCTCTTCCCATATCTTTGGCCACACCAAAGACACTAGCAGGCAGGCACACTCTCTTAGGCCACACATAGAAGTGTTTCTGTCTTTTCCCCAGTAGACCTAAAAGGATCAGAGACGACCACTCCTGGCAGAAAGTCCCAGTCTGCAGTGACTGGCAGTGCAAGGAAAGTGAAGGACAACGCAGCAGACTGGCACAATCTGATTCTGAAATGGGACCGACTGAATGATGAAGGATCCACCATGGCAAATAAGATAGTGAATTTAGGATTCAATAAAAGGTAAGTCAATCCATGTTCTGCAATGTGTGGTTTCTACCAATGAGGCTGTTGTAAGATTTGTAGTAGGATAATAATACATGTATAAATCCATGGATTATTAGACAGAATTTGGAGGAAAGTCATGCCAATGTGAGAGACCTCTTAAAGTGCACCCCTCCTTATCCCTTTATTAAAATCAGTTCACAGAAAGAGATGCAAGTCATGATGGAGGGTCAGGACACCTCTGCCAGCTCTAATTCAGAGAATGCATTTGAAAACAGTAGAGAACTAGAAGAGGAGTGTGACAAGTTGCTACGTGTCGTGGACAAAATGGTGAGTCGATTATTTGTGCCATTATTGAACAGAACCAAAGATTGTGGAAGAATCTGCCAAATCTTGATTGAGGATTGTTCCACCTTCTCTTTTTCTCTCTGGAAACACCAACAATTGTAGCCTGGTTCCAGATCTGTTTGTACTGTCTTGCAAACTCAATGGTCATTGTCACAACACAAACATATCTGGGACCAGGCTACAATTGTGCTGTCGGTGTCATTACTGACAATTGTTTTTATTTCCATCAGACTCGTATTGTATCAAAAATGGAGAAGTTAGTTTCCTCTGAGAAGGGGATCATCGATCTGGAGACGTTCCAGTATGGAACAGGAGAAAGACAAACTCCTTTGTTTCAGACCTGGCCTACGTCACAGTTCGGTGAGACTATTAATCAGTTTTAGATGCCCTATGCTTTGAAAATACACATTGAACCGGTTTTCCAGACTACACCAAGTTCTAGACTAAAAAACACTTTCAATGGAGATTCTCAATTGCGTTTTAGTTCTATGCTAGGCTTAATTTGTATCTGGCCCTTGAGGTGTTTTTAGTATGGACCATTTATGTTTTATGAAATGTCTCTTTTCATTGCAGCAGACGTCTCCTCCGAGCTCTATGAAGCCTACAAGCAAGAACTGACTCTGAAACGGGCTATTCTTCAGGAACTAGCTCACACAACTAACCCAGACCTTTCAATGGTGTACCTCTCCTGCTGGCTGTATCAGCCGTACACAGATGACAGGGCAAAGTTACTGTTAGAGGGTCTTCTTTTAGAGACGGGGCATAGGCCAATTTAACAAACTTCAGTTGGAACATTCTATACTGTTTATGGACTTGTATGGCTACTGTACTAACAAGTCCATAAATAGATTACAACTACTTTATGGCCATTACAAAGGAACTCATGCACAGCAATGCTGCTGGTTTCAACATGAAATAATATAATGATTTGGTTCTCGCATCCTTTATTAGGAAAATTAGTTCAACTGTACAGCATATGAAATGGTTGTACTGCAACAATGAGTCACAAATGAAACATGGAAATTAATAACCACAATTTCTCAACTTTTGATTTTATTTGCGTTCATTTCCAATGGTATTATAAACCTATTTTTGGAAAATGTTACACCCAAATATATAAAAAGTAATAAAATAGTGCAACTTTTTTTTGTACTGCTTTGATATTTATCTACATATAAACATATCACAAACTAAGCACTTGTTAAAGGATGAAAACACCACATCGAAAAGAACGTTTACAAATTTACAAAGAATACCAGGAATATACTTAAAATCCACCAGATGGAAAAGAGAGATGTGTGCTTGGTGTTGAGGTGGCCGGGTGTGGAGGAACAAAACATCATCACTGCTGTGGTTTCCCCTCAGCCTCAATACCAAGCAGAGCGTGGACTGCTTCCAGAGGGACTCCTTCAGGGGCGCGGATGTGCATAGTGGTGCCGTCAGGCCCGTTGACGATGACGATGCGCTCCGAGGCCAATTCGCCCTCCTGGCCCTCTGCTAGGTGCATGGTCAGCCCCTCAGTCTGGATGTAGATCTCCTGGACGTCCTGGCAGCCCTGGGCCTCCTGAACCACCACCTGGCCTAGTCCGCTGGAGGTGGAGGCAGCCTGGGTCAGGCCACTCTGCTGGACTGGGGTAGGGTTGGACTGCTGCGGCTGAGTACTCCTGGGCTGCTGATCAACTGCGACTGGGTCTGTGGCCAAGGCCTTCTCTAGCTCCTTCATTTGATCCGCTATGTCACTGGAGCTCAGGACCTCGGTGGGTTCTGTACCAGACACACCCTGATCTGTCTCCATGGCCTCCTCTCCTCCTACTGAGTCAATGGTCTCTGTCATGCTGTTGGATAAGTGATCCTGGATCAGTTCCATGGGTGTTATGTTCGTCTCAGGGTTAGATGAGACGACCTGTGGTGTGATGGTAGCAGTCTGAGTGACTTGAGGGCCCACGGGGCTCTTGGTGGCCACCTCAGTATCTGGTGATATGTACTTCATGCTTGTTGTTGCGGTGTTCTCTACTTTGGCCTCACTTGATTCTGAGAGGATACAGGGAAAAGAAAGCAGAAGATAATGACAAGTGATCTGCTTTGGACATATAGCAAATATTCATCCACAAATTGATAGTAGCATCAGGTAAAAAAGTACAACATACCTTTTGTGGAAGTCTCAATGCCGTTCTGATGGATCTGAACACCAGCCTGGTTTTCCATTTTAAATCTCTTTGTTGGAGGTAACATTTTAGAATTCTAGGTAGAGAAAGACTTACATCAATCTAACAATTACTCAAATCTGAGCATCTCATAACAATTCATTATTATGAAAAAAATCCATAATAATGCCATAATTCCATAAGTGTGTGTGGTCTAAATTAAATGGTGCTCTCCTTACCTCCATGTAGTGGACATTCTTGGTTGCCATGTTGGTGACATTCTGCTGAGTTGTAGGGTTCAGAACTTTGAACTTGTTCACCTCATCGAAGATGCCAAGAGATTTGGCAACCTAAGTGACAGGATGTACAGTATGAACATTTTACTCTCCACATTTTGATTCCAAGATGGAATAACAATTTAGTAATTTAGCAGATGCTCATATCCAGAGTGACTTACAATTAGTGCATTCATCTTAAGATAGCTGGGTGAGACAACCACATATCACAGTCGTAGGCAAGTACATTTTCCCTCAAAGTAGTTATCAGCAAACTCAGTGCTAGTAGGAAAATATTATGTATTCATTTTTACCTCTACATTGTGGACCTCCAAGGCCATGTGGACACCCTGAGGGTTACTGATGTAGTCTTGGGCCATCTTCTTCACCTGACTGTGGAGCTTCTCAAACTCCCGGTACACATCTGAAAACTGGGTTTTGGGTTGCCGCCCCTTCTCCACCTTAGGTTAAATGGGATACACTTATTCAGTAAACTTAAACAGAACATCTTATTCTTTATTTGACTGTTGCTAAAAATATGACAAAGATCCACCATTTGTCCAGAGGTAATTAGCTTCCATATCAAGCCTAAAATGTGATCCAATTTTCCCACTATATCACCATGCATTCAAACATTGTGTAGCAAAAACCATGTATTGCGTAACTTTTTTTATTGCACTGTTTTTCAGGTGGTGACCGTACCTTCATCAGGAGGAACTCCCAGACAGTCATGACCTTTGCCAAACGAGGGAGCACAGTCTCCATAAGTTCTTCATTGTCACATTCGTGTGTCACCTAAACAGGGGACAAGTGATGTAGTAAAGTACTAGTATATTCACATTCCTATCCTTTGTCATTAGCACCATTGGTAGGTATGATTTTCAGATGTGATACTCACAGCATCGCTGCGTGTTGCATTCTTAGAACAAAATGCTTTTGAGCACATTTATTATGGTAGTAACGTTTTCTAATCCTGACGCCTAATTTGATGTACCTCTTTGAGCCATGCTTTCCTACTCTGGGTCTGCTGCTCCACGCTGGCTGCTCCCCCTCCTAGCTTTGGAGGTCGGCCCAGTCTCACCGCTGGGTGTGCTTTGGTAGGTGGTCTGCCTCGTCCTCTGGGCCTCCCTGGTCCCCGAGCCTGTACCACAGCCTGCCTGGTAGAAGCTGCTACTTCTTGGGTTGCTGTGGTATCTGCCTGTGGAGGTACAACAGAATCAGTAAAACACTATGGATCGGTTTCCCAGAAACAGATTAAGCCTAGTCCTGAACTAAAGCTATTTCAAGAGATTTTCCATTGTGCATGATTTGTATTTTTAGAACAGGACTAGGCTTAGTCTGTGTCCAAGAAACTGGCACTATAACAGACAGACATAACCATATTAGCTTTAGGCTAAATTAGCTATGGGTTGTAAACATACCAATGGTAATTTTCTGTCAACATTGGTTGAGACGGTAACTTTGTAGGGTCTTACTTTTTGTTGAGTGGTTGACATTGCAGCAGCTGTTTTCTCTGTGGCCTCACTTTTCTCAGGACCTGATGTATTTTTAACACTGCTTGCATTACTTTCTTCAGTCGGCTTCTTATGTTCGGCCCCAGTGTCTGCGCTTTTACCAGGGCTGTCTGTTTTAGAGGTCCCTTCAGGAAGTGACTTCAGTTCACCGTGGGAGGGGTTCAGCCTGTAGTGTCTGGACAGACCTCCATGGCCTATGTAAGCTTTATCGCACGTTTCACATTGAAAAGCCTTCCGCTTGTGACTGTAAATCATAGATGCTGCTCCCTTTTTACCATCCTCACCATCTTCATCTTCCTCCACACTGATTTCAGAGTAGTCGTCAGAATCTGACTGATGGCTCTCGGCCAAGTCCTCTGTCTTGATGAATTTATAGTCCTTCACCTTGTACTTGGGCGGTCTGGACACCCTCCCGGAACGCGTTTTGATTTTTGGTGCCTTTTTCATTCTGGTTTTGACCCTTTTGACTTTTTCCACTGTGGGGACAGAGACAGACATGGCAGGTTTAACTGCTGTGACTGTTGTGCCATTGACCGGGGCCTTACCTGAAGGCTGCTGGACAGGGGTCTGAACAGGTATAGGAAGTTTGTGCACAACGGGAACCAGGCTCCCAACCACAGGCGTTGAGCTCTGCAGTAGCAGCTGAATAGGAGGGTCTCCAGGGTTCTGCTGTAGGAAGTACTGTTGCTGTCCCACTATGGGTGTGATGTGGATGATCTGGGGGCTGTTGCTCACACTGCCGTTTGTAGACACTTTGACTTGCTGGCCTTGACTGGCCACAGCCAAGTTCTTCTGTTGAGGGATTGAAATGGTAGCCTGTGTAGGTCCTTTCCCCTCCTGCTTTCCAGAGGGTATCTGGACTTGGATTCTGATGGTTTCCTGCTGGTAAAATATAAACAATATTAATGTCAGTGGCGGTCATAATTGCCAGACAGTAGATTTCATGCAGCTGATTAAAGTGCAATGATCGAATATTAGCTTTTTTTTCTCCTTAAAAACAGAATTTGACAATTAAGCATACTACTTATCAGTGAAAGTCACAAGCAATAATTTGGACTACAAGCTAAATTATAACAGAATACATGAACAAATACCAAAAGTTGTTACCTTTTTCTGAACCAGGCGTGTACCATTGTGGGACTGAAGTGCCACATGTTTCGCAACATTTTTCAGCTTCTGTGATGCATTCTGCATAGTGACCAGTGGCTGTGGGCTTGCTACTGCAATCTCAGAAGCTGCTACAGTCGTGAACAAGCCAGTTGTGGGATCCAGTGTGGTCACAACCTGCTCTGATCCCTTGGGTGTCTGGGCCATGAATTGCTGAGATTTGGTAACTTGCTCTATCACTTGTTGCAGTTCGTTGGGAGCCAGTGCTGTACTGGGAATAGTATACTGTATCTGTGACGAAGTAGTAGGGACTGTTTTGATGCCTTGATTTTGTTCAAACAGACGAGCAGCCTCATTCTCAGTTACTGTGATAAGCTGCTGTTTAGCCAACTGCTCCACTAGCTGTTGCTGCTCCTCTTCAGTCAGACCTGATCCCTCAACAAAACTACCATCTGGTTGCACATAAATGATGGTGGTCCCAGGTGCAAGAGCATTTACAAAGTCAGCACTGACTGTAGAATACTCTGCTCCCGTTGCAATACCTGGGGTCTCAACAATAGAAGTTATTATGTTCTGTTCAGGTTGTTGTTCATGGTCTTCAGTTTGGCTGACAACCTCCTGCGAGTCCTTTGCAACGAATGTCTCCTCTTTTGTGCAGTTTTGCAGGAAATCTGTCAAGCCCTGGGCTTCGGTGATCTCAGGTGCATTTGCTTCAATGCATTTCTCGCCGACTTGCTTCTGGTTTACTGGCAATTCAGAAACACATGGAACTTGAGACACTGTAACATGATCTGCCCCTGTTGTTGTACTTGACATATTGCTCTCGTTGTCGGCCATTTTGATTGTTGTAGCTAGCTAGCTAGATGTTCATGTGCAATCCTGAACCAATCGATAGGTTAGGTAACTTGAATTTCGATAAATTTTTACAGACCAATACGTTTGTAAAAATATTTATCTACAAAGGTTACTGCAATGGTCCCAATTTTTTGTTGTTGCAATATTGTGAAACGGTGCAATCATTAAACGCTACAGAAGGAAACAGTTCACGTCGTGAGCTAAGAGACTGCTAGCTGAAGCTATTATATTTTTCTCTAGCGTTGATATGCCGTTTCCGGATCCGTTCTTCGTATTCTATATCATTATAGCGGTCCGCAAACAAATGTTAGAGGTGCATGCCACCGCCTACTGTCCTGGAGTGTGTAGTTAATCACAGTTCACAGACTGAATAAAGAAACCAGTAATTAAGATAAATTAAACCCTCTTATGTAATACGGTACTACTAAGAAAATAAAAAACAGCCCTACTAACTTATAACAACCTATCCCCAAAATCCCGTTCAACACCCTGATCCCCATCCAACCTCAATAACCCTACACTTCAATATTTCTCTCTCTTCCACATACCGGTACTTACAACAATACATCAACAAATGCTTTACTGTTTCATAAATTATACACTCTGTACACAAACCATTTGCATGCTTGCCAACCAGATATAATGCCGATTTTAATTTACAAAGTCCTAGACTCAACTGAGCAAACACCACCTCTTCCTTCTTAATTTGACCCTTGAATCTTGGTCCACCAACCGTTCTTTGGAGGGCATATAAATGCCGGCCCTTGGGCTCTGAGTCCCACATCTTCTGCCACACATCTCTACCCAGTGGAGCACAAATATCAATTATATCTAGTTTTAAAGCCCTTTTGGCTACCTGGTCTACTATTTCACTCCCAAGTGGGCTGGGACCCAGCAGAATCGCACTACTACTCCCAGTCTCTTGATTCTCCATAATAACATTAATGCCTTCAATAGCAGGTCACTCCTATTAGATTTTCCGGATGATAAACTGTTCAGTACAGACAGGGAATCTGACCATTCTACATTTCTGACTGGTGGAGCGGAGCGTCCTCCACCCACTGGAGCACCTACTATTGCCAAATGTTCAACTTAATATACTGACAGTTAATCTGTTAGTTTCAACATATCTCTACATCAAATTCAGGGATGTAACCACCTGCTCCTGTACGACCCAATTATGTACAGTACCAGTCAAAAGTTTGGACACACCTACTCATCCCATGGTTTTTCTTTATTTTTACTATTTTCTACATTGTAGACTAATAGTGAAGACATCAAAACTATGACATAACACATATCAAATCATGTAGTAACCAATAAAGTGTTAAACCAATCAAAATATATTTTATATTTGAGATTCTTCAGTTGCCACCCTTTGCCTCGATGACAGCTTTGCACACTCTTTGCATTCTCTCAACCAGCTTCATGAGGTAGTCACCTGGAATGCATTTCAGTTAGCAGGTGTGCCTTGTTAAAAGTTAATTTGTGGTAAAAGACCAAGTCCATATTATGGAACGAACAGCTCAAATAAGCATAGAGAAATTACAGTCCATCATTACTTTAAGACATGAAGCTCAGTCAATCCGGAAAATGTCAAGAACTTTGAAAGTTTCTTCAAGTGCAGTCGCAAAAACCATCAAGCACAATGATGAAACTAGCTCTCATGAGGACCGCCACAGTAAAGGAAGAACCAGAGTTACCTCTGCTGCAGAGGATAAGTTAGTTAGAGTTACCAGCCTCAAGCTCTGGATCCAACAAATATTTGCTTTGTCTATCATATTGAAATGCCAATACACATAGCTGGATGCTGCAGGTCACTGCACTGGGATTACTGTATGTGTCCATGAATACACAAATGTTGGTCCTAATATCAAGGTGCCTATTTAGTTTGACACACAACAGAGAAAAATAAACAGTATTGAATAGTGACAATACATTTTCTTATGAGAATAAACTTCTCATCTGGCACAGTAGAGGCAGCCATGCATAATTGTATTCCCGCGAGACTAGGAAGTCGTAGAGTTGTTGACAACATAGCTCTTGACGTTCTCGAATAGTAAATCATAGAAGGTTGCGATAGCAATGTCGTCGGCTCTATCTTTTATACATGAGTTTAGCGTAACGTACGTGCCATCTATATGATAACAGGATATAGGGACGTAATATAATGTAAGTCTGTGTAAACACTTGTGTTTTATATTTGTAGTTAGTTAACGATAGCTAGGCTAGTCAACATTATCTAGTTAGCTCATGTCTCAAAGTGAAATGTCAAAATTGCTGATAAACATCTCTTGGCCTGGCTGTGCTCATTCTAAGCTCGTTAGCTATCCAATATTTTCGGTTGCAGGCTAATTCAATTTTGACCTGCCCAAGTAATGTCACTAGCTGGTAGTTTCAGTTGATGTGGATTGTTGCTAGTTAGGCTAATCGAGCTAGCGCTAACTTGGCGTGTGCTAGCTAGTAGAAGGTGTGAAAAACCTGAGGATAACCACTGCAGCAACTAGCAAGCTAGGTACCAAGCCTGGTCCCACGCTATGTACTCTAGCCAAATATTATATCATTCTATGCCATAGATGTCATGTCTATCACCATGCGTTCAACACATGTTTGATAGCCGTGCCTAATTTTCTTGTCAACAGAGCAGAGCATTGCCTGTGCACTATGGCAGCCCAAACTCCTCCACAGAGCGCCCTGCGGGAGTTCTGTCCCCTATACTACTTGCTTAATGCAATACCTGCCAAGGTCCAGAAAGGCTTCCGCTCTGTAGTGGTCTACCTGACTGCTCTGGACACCAACAGCGATTACATTGCTGTGGGGAGCAGTATTGGGATGCTCTACCTGTACTGCAGGCGGGTCAGACAGATTAATAAATACAGCATAGAGGTGAGTATGCCACTGTTTTAGGCATTGCTTAGTTGATTGAATTATTTAGCACTTTCACCCCAAAGCAAATTTGGTAACAAACATCCAAATATTATATATTAAAAAAAAAAATGTAAGTAAAAGTTTTTTCCCCAAGTAAGTAAGTATGTCATTCTAAACATGTTATCGTTCCAGGGGAAATCCGAAGCTATCACAGCAGTGAAGCTGCTCAGTTGTTTTGATGACTTGGTGGCAGTGGGCACGGCGTTTGGTCGGGTTGCTGTCTTTCAACTGGTGTCTCAACTTCCAGGCAGGAACAAACAGGTATGCCAACAAACCAATCAGTCAACTGAACTGTTGATATGACTAAAGATGGTGTTTTTGAGCTGTTTTATTTTTTTTTTATTTTTTATTCTAGGCTTGGGTAATATACCGTATACCGGGGTGTTTAGAAATACCTACAGTATGATTTAAAAAAAAATACATAGTGGTGGCTCGATGGCAAGATCATGCTTATTGGTTAGAGCAAAGACAATCCCCTTCTGGATCAAGATCCTTGCTGTTTAATTTTTGTTTTTTTGAGCACAGCAAACTGTGAGTAGCCTTTTGTGATTGTTGTATAACTTTATGAGCTGGGTTGCAATTAGTTTATGTTCGCTTGCGTATTGTTAGCATTAAGCAAGCGTCCGCTATGGGACTTCGCTAGTAATTTGCTAGCTGTATTTATTTATTTTTACATTTAGAAAACAATAGTATGTTATGGTACAGGAACAGTATGATGGTATAAACATTCATATACCACCCAACCCTTTTTTATTCTCTTCTAAAATGAACAGGTGCAAACATAGCACAGATGTAAGTGCTTAGTAAATGTGTCCATTTGTGTAGCAAAACACTGATGTCCCTCTATTTTCTGTAGCTAAGGAGATTTGATGTGGTTGGTTTGCACAAAAGCACAGTCACAGCCTTGGCCTGGAGTGCTAATGGAATGAAGCTCTTCTCTGGTGATGACAAAGGAAAGGTTGTGTACTCTACTGTGGACCTGGATCAGGTATAGCAGCTTTCATTTTGGGTCAAGGTCTTTTTTGTGTGAATTTTTAGTAACACTTTACTTAAAGCCTACAGGTATAATGTATTATGCAGTTATAATGAGACTTGCCATAAGCATTTATTACCCCTTTATACTCCCTTATATCCTCCAATAACAGTTATCAATATATCTATCAATCACACTGTGCTGTTTGTTTATTAACTCACTTCTCTCACATGTGTTGTATCCTCAGGGTGTGTGTAACCCAGTATCCTCAGGGTGTGTGTAACCCAGTATCCTCAGGGTGTATGTAACCCAGTATCCTCAGGGTGTATGTAACCCAGTATCCTCAGGGTGTATGTAACCCAGTATCCTCAGGGTGTATGTAACCCAGTATCCTCAGGATGTATGTAACCCAGAATGCTCAGGGTGTATGTAACCCAGAATGCTCAGGGTGTATGTAACCCAGTATTGCGGTTGAAGCTTTGACATGTGTTGTATGCTCATATCCTTAGGGTGTGTGTAACCCTGTGTTACTGTTTGAGGAGCTCTCAGCCATAGTCCAGCTGGAGTACAGTCAGAAGGTCCTGCTCATCTCCTCTTATCAGAGATCCCTGCTGTTCTACACCCAGGAACAGACCCTGCAGCAGCTGGGCACCAAGCCTAGGAAGAGGTAGCCACTTACTCATTAGAAGTACCACAACTTACACTGAGTATACAAAACATTAAGAACACCTGCTCTTTCCGTGGCATAGACTGACCAGGGGAATCCAGGTGAAGGCTATGATCCCTTATTGATGTCACTTCAATCAGTGTAGATGAAGGGGAGGAGACAGGTTAAATAATGATTTTTAAGCCTTGAGACAATTGAGACGTGTATGTGTGCCATTCAGAGGGTGAATGGACAAGACAAGTGTCTTTGAACGGAATATAGTAAGTAGTAGGATAGAAGTAGGTGCCAGGCGCACCAGTTTGTGTCAAGAACTGCAACGCTGCTGGGCTTTTCACGCTCAACAGTTCCCCATATGTATCACGAATGGTCCACCACCCTAAGGACATCCCGACAACTGGCCTCACAACCGCAGACCACGTGTAACCACGCCAGCCCAGGACCTCCACATTCGATTTCTTCTCAGACCAGCCACCCGGACAGCTGATGAAACTGGGTTTGCACAATCAAAGAATTTCTGCACAAACTGTCAGAAACCATCTCAGGGAAGATCATCTGCATGCTCATCGTCCTCATCAGGGTCTTGACCTGACTGCAGTACGGCATCGTAACCTACTTCAGTGGGCAAATGCTCACCTTCAATGGCCACTGGCATGCTGGAGAGGTGTGCTCTTCACGGATGAATCCCGTTTTCAACTGTACCGGGCAGGTGACAGTCGTGTGTCCTGTGGGCGAGTGGTTTTCTGATGTCAACATTGTGAACGGTGTGCCACATGGTAGGGTTATGGTATGGGCAGGCATAAAGCTACGGACAACGAACCCAATTGCATTTTATTGATGGCAATTTGAATGCACAGCGATACCGTGACGAGATCCTGAGGCCTATTGTCGTGCCATTCATCTGCCGCCATCACCTCATGTTTCAGCACTGCCTCATGTCGTAAGGATCTGTACACAATTCCTGGAAGCTGAAAATGTCCCAGTTCTTCCATGGCCTGCATACTCACCAGACATGTCACCCATTGAGCATGTTTGCGATGCTCTGGATCGACGTGTACGGCGGTGGGCTCAAGTTCCCTCCAATATCCAGAAACTTCGCACTGCCATTGAAGAGGAGTCGGACAACATTCCACAGGCCACAATTAACAGCCTGATCAACTCAATGCGAAGGAGATGTGTCACGCTGCATGCGGCAAGTGGTGGTCACTAGGGCTGTTACGGTGACCGTATTACCGCCACACCGGCGGTCACAAGTCATGACGACAGTCAAATTCCACGTAACCTATTAGTCATGGTAATTAGGCTTCTCAACTCTGATGCTGCTGATGGTCATTAGCAGCCTACCGAACTTGCTAACTTCCTTGTATTCAGCACTCTTTTGTACCTGTAATCACTCACATTAATGCAAATGTAATTGAAAATCTAATGCAACATTTCTATAGGCTATGCAATTGCGTGAGAAAACAGAGTGATGGCCTCTATTAAAAAGAGGAGGATCCCATCAGCTTTCTATAGGCTAGGTCTAGTATATTTATTTCTCAACTTTATTTCTCAACTATTCATCACATTGCTTCTCTTTACCACAGGAGCATAGCCTACCTGGCTGGCATGAAAATAATCCACAGGAAAAGTGTTCTCCATTCACTATTTAAGTGCATATATGACATGTATTTTTTGAGACAGGTGCATGATAATGGTCCATTCTAAATCAAAACAAATTTCACACTTATATTTTTTAGTATATGTAAAGACAAGATTAAATCAAGAATAGTCTGATGGGTGACAATATTAGCCTATCACTTGTGAATGATATAACTTGTGAATAATGCCCAGTTTGTGTGCAGTAAGGCAAGAAACAGCGCATTACTTTTTTTTGTGCAACTTTTTCAAGTCATAGTCACACACGTCAAGTAGCCTAGCTCATAGGCCTATATGTTTTGATTTGTATCAGGTTTGTATCACAACTGAAGTGGCCAAATAACTACTTAAAATGAAGCACATTAATCCATTTTACAACAGGTGTAGAGCCTAACTGATGTACATACGCAGCGCATGAGTTTTAAGTTTGGGGAAGATTTTCCCGATAAAAATTATAATACAAGCATTACATGCATAATCGCATTTGCGGTGACTTTTGAGAAAGTTTTTTTGTCTGCTAATTGATTGCAGTTTGGAACATTTGCCCGTATAGCCTACTGCTGTGTGCTCATTGCTGCGCTTATAATGTGAAGAAATAGCCTAATAATTTATTAACATTTTTAGTTAAATGTTCTGATCTGCTGCGTCAGCCTCATGCAATTAAACATTTTTTTGATGATGCTAGTCGTTGTATTAATTTGGGATCTATGGCATCCCACAACTGTCCCAGACTTTGTTTGGAATAATACGAATTGAGATATCTGAGAAACCCATGTGAGTGAGAGGTGTTTCGGAGCAAGCAGATGTGAGAAGGGAATTGTAATTTTTATATTCAGCCCAAGGGCACAACGGCC
The DNA here is from genome assembly GCF_965601325.2 of Salmo salar. NCBI lineage: Eukaryota > Metazoa > Chordata > Actinopteri > Salmoniformes > Salmonidae > Salmo > Salmo salar. The sequence goes on from NC_138299.1 coordinate 32,545,849, forward strand.
ACTAGCCGCAACAGGCATGGATTCTTTTGGGGTGCATTACGGCCACAGAAAGGGGATGCCGCCGGGAAATTCTAGGGATTATCAAGTGCTTGTCAAATTGTGAATCAGACTGATGAAGTGTGTGCAGCCTGACAGAAAACAAAGCAGAGCTCATGCCTTTTCATGAGACTTTTTTCAAATCATCATTAGTCACCTTATGCAGCCTTACAATGTATTAAAATCATAACATATAGCCCAACGTTTATTTCACAACTAAAGTTACATAATGAACTCTAAATGACGCATATAGGAGGACCTGTTTCTTGAACTGCTTAACACAGAGTAGCTGTATGTGAGCATTCCCTCAAATCGTTTGGAGAAAATATCCTTTCTATTTTATTCACCTATGTTCAATTGTATTCTTCATACTATAAAATAATGCCATGGAATTCTAAGTAAATATTTTTTGCTAAATGAACTAGTGTAGCCCACAGCTAAAAGGCATAACCAGATCAGGGCCTAACAAGGACAACGCAGAGTATGCTATTCTTCTGAAACAGATGATCCAAAGGTCTGCATCAGTGACTTGTAGGCTATGCATGGAAGCCAGGAGATGCTAAATGTGTTTGTTAATTAACGTTAAATTATCGTGAGACTGGCAATTATTTGCTTGACAATCAGCGGCTGACAAAATGTCATGACCACCACAGCCCTAGTGGTCACACCAGATACTGACTGGTTTTCTGATCCACGCCCCTACCTTTTTTTTTTAAGGTATCTGACTGTGACCAACAGATGCATACCTGTATTCCCAGTCATGTGAAATCCATAGATTAGGACCTAATCAATTTATTTCAATCGACTGATTCCCTTACATGAACTGTAAACACAGTAAAAAAAAAAATGAATTTCTAGCATGTTGCATTTAATATTTTTGTTCAGTGTACTATATTTATCTTGCATTGTTGTTGTTCCTCAAAGCAATGGGAAGTTTGGTGCGTGCTTCCAGCCAGGCCTGTGTAAGCAGAGTGACCTGCTAGTCTATGCAGCGAGGCCTGGCCTCCGGTTGTGGCGGACGGATGTAAGAGGGCTTGTGGTGGACACGCTGGTCCTCAAGCGTCTGTTCAACCAGGAGGTGCCGCAGTTTGAGCTGATCGCCAGGCCGGGCCCCACGGGGGGTTGCCGGCCCCACGAGAGGCAGCTGGGTGTGGTGAGCTGCTTCCTCAGAGAGGGCTGGGTCCTCAGCTGGAACGAATATAGTGTCTACGTGTTGGACTGCCTCAACCAGGTAAAGATGTCCTCAGGCAGGAATGGATACTTTGTTGTTGTTGAAATATTTTTGTATATATATTTTTTCATAACAAAAGGGTAGACAAGCAGGACCATTTACATCATTCACTTAATACAAAGGAATGGATACTTTACATGGATATCTGGATTAATGGATACATTAATACATGAATTTGAGCTGTCTTATGTATTTCCTCAACCAGGTAATCACTTTTGAATCACTTTTGTCACAAATCATATTTCGATAGAGAAAAAAGTAGTCAGGTAGGTGAATCTAGCCTGTGAGAGTCTTTAAACCTGTGTCCTGTCAGGGTGTCATGTTACAGGTCTATCTCTGTAAAAAAAAAAAAAAAAGCTGCCTTTCTAGGTGATCATCGGTGCACTGGAGAGCTGTGGGGACATCATCTCTGTATCATGCACCGAAAATGAAATCTTCATCCTGAAAGGAGATCGGGACATTGTTCGCATCTCGAATGCTCCTGAGGACTTGGCTTCCAACAGTAGGATGTCATACATAGTACATCGTCATGTCATAATATATCAGAAGCACTTTGTTCATTTCAAACCAACCATAGAGAGTTGAAAGAGAGAGAATCATGATCTCCAGCTAACACTTTTCTTACTCCTAGACTTTAATTTTGAATTCTTGTATCTCTATAGTCATTCCCAGATATATAACAATCTTCTGCTCTTAACTTTCTCCCGCCCAGTTTCTGAGTTGTCCTTCCATCTGACCTCTCCCCTGACCACTCCTACCATCCTGCTCCCTCCCACAGGCTGGACTGTCTCCACGGAGCCGATCAGGACAATGGCAATCATCACAGAGCAGGGGGAGTGGGAGAGGCTGGTGGATGAGGAGGTAGAGGAGGTGCTGGAGCAGGACCAGCTGAGTAACACCCCCGAGGCGGGGAAGGCCAGAGCCCTGATGGAGAGACCTGAGGTGGGGGAGCGACTGGACCACCAGAGAGGGGGCAGTGTACGGGGCACCAGTGATTTTCATAGCCGCAGCAGTTCCATCACGTCCTGCGACAGCGTTCAGGGCATGATGCTCTCCACCAGTACCATGGAGCAGTCAGAGCTCTCCTCCAGCCAATACAGTGCCATCAACCAGGAGGACTTTCAGCATGAGCTGGTGGTCCAGGCCATCAAAGTCAAGAAGAAGGCCAAGAGGAGGAGGCAAGGCGAGTGGCAGTTGTAGTGATTTGAGATCTAGTGTGTTATGCTGTGATTGATGACAAAATGTGAAAAAATTGCTGCAAATTGCTTTTTGAATAGATTAAAAAACTAACAGCTTGTCTTGTAATTACGTTTCTCTTATGGTTCAAGCCACTAATGTTGAAACTTCTTGCTGCTATGTTCTTCCGCTCTCTCTTTTTCTCTCTACAGAAAGTGGGAACCGCATCGGTGAGCAGCACAACAGCTGGTCCGAGAGCATTTACAGTCAGGATGGAGGAGGGGGCAGCGACGGGGGGACCAGCACCTCTATCAGTGAGCCCCCCTCAGCTTCCGACCACACAAGTTTCCCGTGCAGCAGTCTGGATCTACAGTGCAGGAGTAGCGGATCCCCCGACCAGGAGGGCTCCATCAGTGGGGGCTCTCCAGAACTCACTACCTCTGGAGCTCAGAGCCAGGGTGGTGACCAGAGAGAGGACCCTCTGACTCAGACTCAACCCCCTGGGACTCAGCCTCCCTCTTGCCCCATGTCCCTGCCCTCCCAGGACATGGAGTGCCAGTCCTACCCAGAGAATGTCAACAGCCCCTCCGTCAATAACAAAGAGGGGGAGACTCCCACCCGACACGTAGACCTGTTACTGGAGTGCACCTTTGCCTACATGCAGACCTCGAAGGAGCAGGACCCCATGGAGGAGCAGGAGGATGATCTCCTGAGCCCCCTCATTGGGCCGGATGACTTGGACCAGGACGACCCCCACCACCAGCACTGTCTGCTGGATCTGGAGCCTCCTAGCTGTGTTGATCAGATGTGTTATTCCCTGGAGCCTGAGCAGTGCCCCTCTAGTGACGAGGAGGACATTTACGCTGTCCACGGAGTTCCGTACTCAGCCTCCAGCGCCAGCCTGGGAGACAGACTCAACGCCCTCAACCTCCAGGGGTCCAACATCGGGCAGCAGGACCAAGACAAGACAGTAATAGTTATACTAGTGGTTACAGTTATATTACACACAACATGTGACGTTGCATCTTGTACCTTCCTCACTGTGTGTGCTACAGTACATCACATTCCATTTCAATGTGGTTAGTAATGGCGCATCAAAATGAAAAGCAATGGATCATTTGATTGTTATTAGTCATTTTATGGCACATTTATAACACACAAACCATTACTGTAGGATGCTGTGTCTGGTTTGAACCTTCTCTCCTCTCCTGTAGTTGGCAGAGAGCTGGATGGGCTACACAGGGCCAGGCTGTGGCATCCTCAACCTGGTTGTGACTGACCAATACATCTGGTGTCTGGACTTCAAAGGAGGCCTGTACTGCAGTGCCCTCCCAGACAGGGGCCTGAGCTGGCAGAAGTTTGAGGACAATGTGCAGCAGGTGGCACTGTCACCTTCAGGTGATGAGGATGTCTGTAATATGGTCATTTAGCAGAAGCTTTTATTAATCTATTGTTAGATGCTTTTATTTCTAAATCTGCAATATGTAACCTTTTAGGCAACATGACCAAATCCACATAGAAACGTGAGTTATAGATCTGTCATTATCATTAAAAGCAAGTCTAAGAAGTGGTAGATCTGTTCTATATGCACTATTTCTATGCTTCCCGTTCTTAAGTTGAATTTTTGCGACTTTGACTATCGGTTTTGAACACCAGCTGAAAATACTATATTTTGGGGTATTGAAAAGATGTTCCACTGCGGTTTAGATGCTACAAAGATTATCTACACTATATTTGCTTGTTTTATCATATAAACTGACATTAAGAGAACTATTAGAATTTAAGCAACCAGGAAATGGTGGGCGATTTCTGCATATTGTACCTTTTAAGCTTTTATTGATATTTTATTCAGTGACTGGGTCTGTTAGGGTCTATCATGTGTATATATTGTGGAAGAGATGAAAGGCACTGTAGTTGATGGAGACAGACTGCACCAGCAACCACTATCATCGAGAGAGATCTGTACTTTTCGGAGTTAGTTTGATTACCAAAATGACATCTTTGGATGTACACTACCGTTCAAAAGTTTGGGGTCACTTTGAAATGTCCTTATTTTTTTAAAGAAAATCACCTTTTTTGTCCATTTTAAAATAACATCAAATTGATCAGAAATACACTGTAGACATTGTTAATGCTGTAAATGACTATTGTAGCTGGAAACGGCTGTGTTTAAATGGAATATCTACATAGGCGTACAGAGGTCCAATATCAGCAGCCATCATTCCTGTGTTCCAATGGCATGTTGTGTTAGCTAATCCAAGTTTATCATTTTAAAAGGCCAATTGATCATTAGAAAACCCTTTTGCAATTATGTTAGCACAGCTGAAAACTGTTGTCCTGATTAAAGAAGCAATAAAACTGTCCTTCTTTAGACTAGTTGAGTATCTGGACCATCAGCATTTGTGGGTTTGATTACAGGCTCAAAATGTCCAGAAACAAAGAACTTTCTTCTGAAACTCATCAGTCTATTCTTGTTCTGAGAAATGAAGGCTATTACATTCGAGAAATTGCCAAGAAACTAAAGATCTCGTACAACGCTGTGTACTACTCCCTTCACAGGACAGTGCAAACTGTCTCTAGCCAGAATAGAAAGAGGAGTGTCAGGCCCCGGGGCACAACTGAGCAAGAGGACAAGTACATTAGAGCGTCTAGTTTGACAAATGGACGCCTCACAAGCCGTGAACTGGCAGCTTCATTAAATAGTACCCGCAAAACACCAGCCTCAATGTCAACAGTAAAGAGGCGACTCCAGGATGCTGGCCTTCTAGGCAGAGTTCTTTTGCCCATCTTAATCTTTTCTTTTTATTGGCTAGTCTGAGATATGGCTTTTTCTTTGCAACTCTGCCTAGAAGGCCAGCATCCTGGAGTCGCCTCTTCACTGTTGACGTTGAAACTGGTGATTTGCGGGTTTAATAAGCTGCCAGTTGAGGACTTGTGAGTTGTCTGTTTCTCAAACTAGACACACTAATGTACTAATGTCCTCTTGTTCAGTTCTGCACCAGGGCCTCCCACTCTTTCTATTCTGGTTAGAGACAGTTTGCACTGTCCTGTGAAGGGAGTAGTACACAGCGTTGTACGAGATCTTCAGTTTCTTGGCAATTTCTCGAATGTAATTGCCTTCATTTCTCAGAACAAGAATAGACTGATGAGTTTCAGAAGAAAGTTCTTTGTTTCTGGCCATTTTGAGCCTGTAATCGAACCCACAAATGCTGATGCTCCAGATACTCAACTAGTCTAAAGAAGGCCAGTTTTATTGCTTCTTTAATAAGGACAACAGTTTTCAGCTGTGCTAACATAATTGCAAATGGGTTTTCTAATGATCAATTAGCCTTTGAAAATGATAAACTTGGATTAGCTAACACAAAGTGCCTTTGGAACACAGGAGTGATGGTTGCTGATAATGGGCCTATGTAGATATTCCATAAAAAATCTGCTGTTTCCAGCCACAATAGTCAACATTAACAATGTCTACACTGTATTTCTGATCAGTTTGATGTTATTTTAATGGACAATATTTTTTTTTATTTTCTTTCAATAACAAGGACATTTCTAAGTGACCCCAAACTTTTGAACGATAGTGTACATATTAGTAGATGCATTAAAGTTTAATTTTATTTTAGGGTCCCTGCTCTGGAAGGTGGAACAGAAGACCATGACAGCATATGCATGTGGTAAAGTCACCATCAAAGGAACGAGGCACTGGTACAAGGCCCTGGAGGATTCTGCCTTTGTGGCGCTTGGTGAAGACACAGCATGGATCATCCGAACCAGCGGGGACCTCTACCTGCAGACAGGTGAGCTACTGGTGACTATTCTGTACTGTATGTCCTTTTACTATTAATGGAGTATAGATGAACAGACCTGATTAGATCAAACACATTTAGACAAATTCATGTAAAAAAAAAAGTTGCTTCAAGATTTTGATGGCACATTATTTGAATGCATCTTTAATGTAAGTATTGTTAATGTACTTTTTGCACAACGGCCTGATTCGCTCTATTTTAAACAAGACTTTGTGATTTTTAGCCCTAGGTGGTCTCAGAGTATTAAGAATATTATATCACAATCCTGTTTATTGGCAGTCTGAACTCTCAATTCAGCAAATCAGTTCCTGAGATTAACCATTCTCCATTAGATGGCGCTGTTCAGGCCCATAGTAAATAGTATCATCAGTCACTGGCTAAATCTTTTTAGAGGTAATCATAATTCTGTACGGATGGCATATTAAGGATCAAAATAATGAAGCCTAGTAAATCCAAAACATGCGTTTAGAAAGTAATGTCTAACCTTTGGTGTTGTGATGGATTGTAACACACTCGCTGACCCTGCCCTGCTTTTCATGACAGGTATTATATTATTATACTTTGGGTGGGTTTAATCCTGGATGCTGATTGGTTAAAACTGCGTTCCAGCCGATGTCTATTCCACAAGTTACCACCGGCTAAAGCTATGATGTTGAAATGCCTATTTACTCTGTTTCATCTCACTGCCCAGCCAGGCAATTTATAAACTTGATCTCCACTGTAAAAAGCATCTTGACATTATCTCCCACTTCTTTTAGACTAGCGTTTGATTTTCAACAGGGGAGATTTGTATAAACCTTGTCTGTCTCTCTGACATTTACAACAATGTTTTTCTATACTGAAATTCGATCTCCAGCTGTCCCATAATATTGAACGTGTCCGACGGGAGTCGGGAAGAGACAGACAGGCAGGCAGCTTTTGTCAGCCAGTCGAAATCATGAATCAGCTGGCATAATTTTTATGGATATATGCAAAGAAATGTCAGTTGAAAACAGGTCAAATGAAACGAAATGCAGCTAGTTAGCTGTCTTTCCAGCTTCAGATTTCAGTGATTGTGTTAGCTGTGTTGTTGGCTAGCTCCTCAGAACTAGAACTGATGAGAGAGCACATTTTCTACGCCAGGCAAAATCGTGCATCATTAGCTCATTGTTAGGAATGTATCCAAATAAATGTCACTAGAAAACACCTTAAGCAAATGTAGACACTTTGCTGTTATTCTGTCTGCACTGTTTGACGTGACTGTAACTTAGCCGTAGTTGTCTAGCTAGCAAGCAAGGGATAAGAACATTGCCAGTCATTATGGCGATGGGACATTTAGAACGAACGACTGGGTCGCTCGCGTCCATAGATACAGAACAAAAAGACTAAACGACTGGGTCGTGTCTCTGGCAACAGAACCAATAGAACGAACGACCAGCCGGCTTGGGTAGCAACTTTAGATTTGTGTCGGGACTATATCTCGTGGAAGAAGGAAATGGTATGAATAAATTAATCAAAATAACGTTTCTAATGAACGTTTGTCAATCATTATTTTTACAATTGAAGTAGGATGTTTACATACACCTTAGCCAAATACATTTAAACTCAGTTTTTCACAATTCCTGACATTTAATCCAAGTAAAAATTCCCTGTCTTAGGTCAGTTAGGATCACCACTTTATTTTAAGATTGTGAGATGTCAGAATAATAGTAGAGAGAATGATTTATTTCAGCTTTTATTTCTTTCATCACATTCCCAGTGGGTCAGAAGTTCACATACTCAATTAATATTTGGTAGCATTGCCTTTAAATTGCTTAACTTGGGTCAAACGTTTCAGGTAGCCTTCCACAAGCTTCCCACAATAAGTTGTGTGAATTTTGGCCCATTCCTCATGACAGAGCTGGTGTAACTGAGTCAGGTTTGTAGGCCTCCTTGCTCGCACACGCTTTTTCAGTTCTGCCCACACATTTTCCATAGGATTGAGGTCAGGGATTTGTGATGGCCACGCCAATACCTTGACTTCGTTGTCCTTAAAACCTCTTTGGGCTAGGGGGCACTATTTCCACGTCCGGATGAAAAGTGTGCCCAAAGTAAACTGCCTGCTACTCAGGCCCAGAAGCTAGGATATGCATATAATTGGTAGATTTGGATAGAAAACAATCTAAAGTTTCTAAAACTGTTAAAATTATGTCTGTGAGTATAACAGAACTTATTTGGCAGGCGAAACCCCGAGGACAAACCATCCAGGAAAAAAAATATTTTGAGGTCACTGTCTTTTTCAATTGGGTTTCTATGGAGAACTAGATTTATGAGGGACCTGGTTGCAGTTCCTATGGCTTCCACTGGATGTCAGCAGTCTTTAGAAATTGGTTGATGTTTTTCCTTTGAGTAATGAAGAAGTAGCCCTTTCCTTTCTGAGTTTAGAGCCAAGTGGACTGTTTTGTTTGGGGAGCGCGACCTGAAACTCGCTCCACTTTCATTTTATCCGCTATTGAACACAGTTTATTCTGTCTTAAATTTTATTGATTATTTGTTTTAAAATATCTAAAGTTGGATTAGGAAAGTGGTTTGAAATGTTTGGATCGAGTTTACGGGTAACTTATTAGATACTTTGTAGTCATGTTGGGCGAGTTGGAACCAGTGTATTTTCTGATTCAAACGCGCCAAATAAACACGCCAAATAAATTGACATTTTGGGGATATAACGACAGAATTTATTGAACAAAATGACCATTTGTGATGTTTAATGGACATATTGGAGTGCCAACAGAAGATCATCTTCAAAGGTAAGGCATGAATTATATTGTTATTTCTGACTTTTGTGTAGCACCTGCCTGGTTGAAATCTGATTTTCATGTGTTGGTATGCTGGGCGCTGTCCTCAGATAATCTCATGGTTTGCTTTCACTGTAAAGCCTTTTTGAAATCTGACACTGCGGCTGGATAAACAAGAAGTTCATCTTTAAACCGATGTATAACACTTGTATGAATTATTATTATGAGTATTTCTGTTTTTGAATTTGGAGCGCTGCAATTTCACTGGGTGTTGTCAAATCGATCCCGCTAATGGGGTTGGCACGCGAAGGGATCCATAAGAAGTTAAGCCATTTTGCCACAACTTTGGAATTATGCTTGGGGTCATTGTCCATTTGGAAGACCCATTTGTTTTAAGTTTTAACTTTCTGACTGATGTCTTGTGATGTTGCTTCAATATATCCACATAATTTTCGGTCCTCATGATGCCATCTATTTTGTGAAGTGCACCAGTCCCTGCTGCAGCAAAGCACCCCCACAACATGATGCTGCCACCCCCGTGCTTCACGGTTGAGATGGTGTTCTTCAGCTTGCAAGCATCCCCCTTTTTCCTCCAAACATAACGATGGTCATTATGGCCGAACAGTTCTATTTTTGTTTCATCAGACGAGAGGACATTTCTCCAAAAAGTATGATCTTTGTCCCATGTGCAGTTGCAAACCGTAGTCTGGCTTTTTTATGGTGGTTTTGGCTTCTTCTTTGCTGAGCAAACCTTTCAGGTTATGTCGATATAGGACTCGTTGTACTGTGGATATAGATACTTTTGTACCTGTTTCCTCCATCTTCACAAGGTCCTTTGCTGCTGTTCTGGGCTTGATTTGAACTTTTCGCACCAAAGTACATTCATCTCTAGGCGACAGAAAGCGTCTTCTTCCTGAGCGGTATAACGGCTGCGTGGTCCCATGGTGTTTATACTTGCGTACTATTGTTTGTACAGATGAATGTGGTACATTCAGGCTTTTGGAAATTGCTTCCAAGGATGAACCAGACGTGTGCAGGTCTACCATTTTTTTTTCTGAGGTCTTGGCTGATTTCTTTTGATTTTCCCATGATGTCAAGCAAAGAGGCACTGAGTTTGAAGGTAGGCCTTGAAATGCATCCACAGGTACACCTTCAATTGACTCAAATGATGTCAATTAGCCTATCAGAAGCTTCTAAAGCCATGACATCTTTTTCCGGAATTTTCCAAGCTGTTTAAAGGCACAGTCAACTTAGTGTATGTAAACTTCTGACCCACTGGAATTGTGATACAGTGAATTATAAGTGAAATAATTTGTCTGTAAACAATTGTTGGAAAAATGACTTGTGTCATGCACAAAGTAGATGTCCTAACCGACTTGCCAAAACTATAGTTTGTTAACAAAATATTTGTGGACTGATTGAAAAACTAGTTTTAATGACTCCAACTTAAGTGTATGTAAACTTCCGACTTCAACTGTATATATTGGTAAACTGTGAAATTGATAATGCCCTCAACCGGTGTTTGGAGGATATACAGTTCATTCCGAAATTATTCAGACGCCTTGACTTTTTCCATGTTTTTATGTTACTGCCTTATTCTAAAATGAATTCGTTTTTTTCACTCGTCAATCTACACAAAATACCACACAAGGACAAAGCAAAGCAGGTTTTTAGAAATTTTGGAAAATGTATTAAAAATACAAAAATATATCACATTTTCTTAAGTATTCTGACCCTTTACTTAGTACTTTGTTGAAGCACCTTTGGCAACGATTACATCCTCAAGTGTTCTTGTGTATGATGCTACAATCTTGGCACACCTGTATTTGGGGAGTTTCTCCCATTCTTCTCTGTAGATCCACTCAAGCTCTGTTAGGTTGGATGGGGAGCATCTCTGCACAGCTATTTTCGGGTCTCTCCATAGATGTTTGATCGGGTTCAAGTCCGGGCTCTGGCTGGGCCACTCAAGGACATTCAGAGACTTGTCCCGAAGCCACTCCTACGTTGTCTTGGCTGTTTTCTTAGGGTCGTTGTCCTGTTGGAAGGTGAACCTTCACTCCAGTCTGAGGTCCTGAGCACTCTGGTGCAGGTTTTCATCAAGGATCTCTCTGTACTTTTCTACGTTCATCTTTGCCTCGATCCTGACTAGTCTCCCAGTCCCTGCCGCTGAAATACACAGCATGATGCTGCCATTACGATGCTTCACACTAGGGATGTTGCAAGTTTTCTTCCAGACATGATGCTTGGCATTCATCGGACCAGAGAATCTTGTTGTCATGGTCTGAGACTCTTTTTAGGTGCCTTTTGGCAAACTCCAAGTGGACTGTCATGTGCCTTTTACTGAGGAGTGGCTTCCGTCTGTCCACTCTACCATAAAGGCCTGATTTGTGGAGTCCTGTGGAGATGGTTGTCTTTCTGGAAGGTTCTCCCATCTCCACAGAAGAACTCTGGATCACTTGTCAGAGTGACCATCGGGTTCTTGGTCACCTCCTTGATCAAGGCCCTTCTCCCCCGATTGCTCAGTTTGGCCAGGCGACCAGCTCTAGGAAGATTCTTGGTGGTTCCAAATTTCTTCCGTCTAAGAATGATGCCAATTGTGTTCTTGGGGACCTTCAATGCTGCAGACATTTTTTAGTACACTTCCCCAGATCTGTGTCTCAACACAATCCTGTCTCGGAGCTCTACGGACAATTCCTTCAACCTCACGGCTTGGTTTTTGCTCTGACATGCACTGTGAACTGTGGGACCTTATGTAGACAGGTGTGTGCCTTTTCAAATCATGTCCAATCAATTGAATTTACCACAGGTGGACTCCAATCAAGTCGTAGAAACATCTCAAGGATGATCAATGGAAACAGGATTCACCTGAGCTCAATTTTGAGTCTCATAGCAAAGGGTCTGAATACTTATGTGAGTTAGTGAGGGGCCGGGAATGTCTGTATGTAACAGAATGTTAATCATGCTAAACTATTAGCAGTATAGCAGTCTCACATTAGTTTCTTAGTTAATCATATCGAATTCAAATTAAATGTATATATCCCATATACATACAGTGCATTCGGAAAGTATTCAGACCCCTTGACTTTTCCCACATTTTGTTATGTTACAGCCTTATTCTAAAATAGATAAATATTTTTTCCCCCCCTCATTAATCCACACACAATAACCCATAATGACAAAGCGAAAACATGTTTTGGAATTTGCAAATGTATTAAAAATAAAAAACATACCTTATTTACAAATACAACAAATGCCTTAACTCACAGACCGTGAAACTTGACTGTGTGGTTGGGATCCCGTTCTGCAGGTTTGAGTGTGGACCGTCCGTGTGCACGAGCTGTGAAGGTGGACTGCCCGTGTCCTATGGCCCAGATCGTAGCGCGTGGCGGGGTGGTGTGGGCCCTCAGCCAACACAGGGCCGTCTTCTACAGAGATGGCCTCAGCAGCTACTGCTCTGAGGGGGAAATGTGGAAGTTTGACAAAATCAGGTAGGACCTTTTTCTGAAAAAGAGAACCTGTGTGTCGTAGGCCCCAGTAACAGTGATAGTGGAGTTAGCTCTGCTCGGTTCTTGTGACACCCCTGTGGGTTGTGGTCAATCCAGATAATTGTAATTTAACAGTGAAACTTTCACCTTTTTCGAAAAGAGGAAGGAAGATGTGTGTCATAGAGGCCTCGTAGCAGTGAACGTTTAGTTAGTATGACCGACCAGGGTTCAAATCCAGATCTCCAGCATGCCACAGGACTGTGCTAGCCTGCTGAGCTAAAGCCTCTTAGGCATTAGCTTGGGGAGCTAATGCAAGTATTCAGGACTCAGGCAATGTTAGCTTTCTTTGCTGATCATTACATATTCGTGTGAATGTGTTTTTCCTCCTCCCAAAGTGAGAGTCAGGGTCTGGAGCCCATCTGTATAGCCCTGGGAGAGAGCAACACGGCTTGGGCTCTGGACACCAGCGGCAGTCTGTGGTTCAGGACTGGAGTCACTGCCAGGAAGCCCCAGGGGGAAGATGACCACTGGTGGCAGGTTGGTATCCTACAGACTGTGTTCAATGTTACTCACACCCATCATTTCCATACGTCGCATATCTTGAACTATGATCGTTTAAGAGTATGTATTATTAAAGTCAAATTTAGGATGGTTTGCATTAGACTTCACCCTAGGATGAGTATGGGTCTGGTGCCGACATAGATGGTCGCCTCGCTTCGAGTCCTTAGGAAACTATGCAGTATTTATTTTTTATATTCTTATGTATTATTTCTTACATTATTACCCCAGGAAATCTTAAGTCTTATTACATACAGCCGGGAAGAACTATTGGATATAAGAACGACGTCAACTTACCAACATTATGACCAGGAATACAACTTTCCCAAAGCGGATCCTTTGTTCAGACCACCACCCAGGACAATGGATCTAATCCCAGAAGCTGACCCAAAACAACGTTGCCGCAGAAGAGACAGACGGAGCGGCCTCCTGGTCAGGCTCCGTAGGCGTGCACACCGCCCACCGCTTCCGAGTATACTACTCACCCATGTCCAGTCTCTTGCCAACAGGGGAGACGAAATTAGAGCAAGGGTTACCTTATAGAGAGACATCAGAGATTGCAACATTCTCTGTTTCACGGAAACATGGCTCTCGGGATACGTTGTCGGAATCGGTTCAGCCACTGAGCTTCTCCATGCATCGCACCAACAGAGATAAACACCTCTCTGGGAAGAAGAAGGACGGGGGTGTATGCTTCATGATTAACGACTCATGGTATAATCATAACAACATACATGAACTCAAGTCCTTCTGCACACCCGACCTAGAATTCCTTACAATCAAATGCCGGCCATATTATCTCCCAAGAGAATTCTCGTCAGTTATCGTCACAGCTGTGTATATACCCCCTCAAGCAGACCCCATGACAACCCTCAAAGAACTTCACTGAAAACCATATATCCTGAGGCTGCATTTATTGTAGCTGGGGATTTTAACAAAGCAAATTTGAGAACAAGGCTGCCTAAATTCTATCAATATATTGATTGCAGCATTCGCGCGGGCAATACACTCGATCACTGCTACTCTAACTTCCGCGATGTAATCAAGGCCCTCCCTTCGGCAAATCTGACCACGACTCCATCTTGCTCCTACCGTCTTATAGGCAGAAACTTAAACTGTATGTACCCGTGACTAGAACCATTCAAAGCTGGTCTGACCAATCGGAATCCACGCTTCAAGATCGTTTTGATCACGCAGACTGGGAAATGTTCTGAGCAGCCTCAAAGAATAACATCGATCTAGACGCTGACTCTGTGAGTGATTTTATAAGGAAGTGCATTGGAGATGTTGTACACACTGTGACTATTAAAACCTACCCTAACCAGAATCCCTGGATGGATGGCGACTTTTCCGCAAAACTGAAAGTGCGAACCACCACATTTAACCATGGAAAAGAGGACTGGCAATATGGCCAAATATTAACAGTGTAGTTATTCCCTCCGCAATGCAATCAAACCAGTGAGATGCCAGTACAGGGACAAAGTGGAGTCGCAATTCAACGGCTCAGACATGAGACGTATGTGGCAGGTTCTACAGGAAATCACGGACTACAAAAAGAAAACCAGCCACGTCACGGACACCGACGTCACGCATCCACACAAACTAAAAACCTTCTTTGCCCGCTTTGAGGAAAATACAGTGCCACCGTCGCGGCCAGCTGACAAGGTCTGCGGCCCCCCTCCTTCTCCATGGCCAACGTAAGAAATTTAACGTGTTAACCCTCGCAAGGCTGCTGGCCCAGACGGCATCCCAAGCCGCATGAGCAGACCAGCTGGCTGGTGTGTTTACGGACATATTCAATCTTTGAGAGACTAGTCAAGGATCATATCACCTCTACCTTACCGGCCACCCTAGACCCACTTCAGTTTGCATACCACCCCAACAGGTCCAAAGACGATGCAATCGCCATCACACTGCACACTGCCCTTTCCCATCTGGACAAGAGGAATACCTATGTAAGAATGTCAACCCTGTCCTGTGCAATTGGGTCCTGGACTTTTTTGATGGGCCGTCCCCAGGTGGTGAAAGTAGGAAACAAAATCTCCACTTCGCTGACCCTCAACCCCACAGGGTGCATGCTCAGCTCCCTCCTGTACTCCCTGTTCACCCATGACTGCGTGGCTATGCACGCCTCCAACTCAGTCATAAAGTTTGCAGACGACACAACAGTAGTGGGCTTGATTACCAACAATGAAGAAACAGCCTACAGGGAGGAGGTGAGGGCACTCGGAGTGTGGTGTCAGAAATCAACCTCTCACTCAAAAGGTCAACAAAACAGAGGATTTGATTGTGGACTTCAGGAAACAGCAGAGGGAGCACCCCCCTATCCACATCAACGGGACAGTAGTGGAGAAGGTGGGAAGCTTCAAGTTTCTCGGCGTACACATCACAGACAAACTGAAATGGTCCACCCACACAGACGGTGTGGTGAAGAAGGCGCAACAGCGCCTCTTCAACCTCAGGAGGCTGATGAAATTTGGCTTGTCACCCAAAACCCTGACTAACTTTTACAGATGCTCAATCGAAAGCATCCTGTTGGGCTGTATCACCGCCTGGTACAGCAACTGCACCGCCCTCAACCGCAAGGTTCTCCAGAGGGTGGTGCGGTCTGCACACAACGCATCACCGGGGGCAAACAACCTGCCGTCCAAGACACCTACAGCACCCGATGTCACAGGAAGGCCAAAAGATCTTCAAGGACAACAACCACCTGAGCCACTGCCTGTTCACCCCACTACCATCCAGAAGGCGAGGTCAGTACAGGTGCATCAAAACTGGGACCGAGAGACTGAAAAAAAGCTTTTTTCTCAAGGCCATCGGACTGCTAAACAGCAATCACTAACTCAGAGAGGCTGCTGCCTACATTGACACCCAATAAATGGATCACTAGTCACTTTAAACAATGCCACTTTAAATAATGCAACTTTAATATTGTTTACATATCTTACATTACTCATCTCATATGTATATACTGTACCTTATACCATCTATTGCACCTTGCCTATGCCGCTCGGCCATCACTCATCCATATATTGATATGTACATATTCTTATGCCATCCCTTTAGATTTGTGTGTATTAGGTAGTTGTTGTGGAATTGTTAGATTACTTGTTAGATATTACTGCACTGTCGGAACCAGAAGTACAAGCTTTTCGCTACACTCGCGTTAACATCTGCTAACCATGGCACAACTTCTAATGCTTATACATTTCTGGCCTTTTATTCCCTCTCTCTTCCTCACCCTCCTTACCCCCCCCCTCCCTCCTTTTCAGGTGAGCATCACAGACTATGTGGTGTTTGATCAGGGCAGTCTGTTCCAGACTCTGATCCAGGCCACTCAGAACATGGCCATAGCCACCAAGGCCCCGGTGGAGCGGGTTGCAGAGTGCCTCCGCATGGCCTTCCTG
This sequence comes from Salmo salar, assembly GCF_965601325.2. Taxonomy (NCBI): domain Eukaryota; kingdom Metazoa; phylum Chordata; class Actinopteri; order Salmoniformes; family Salmonidae; genus Salmo; species Salmo salar. The sequence continues at coordinate 32,562,298 of NC_138299.1, forward strand.
TCCCAGCAGTTCCAGTGCCAGCCCAGCCTGGTCTGCTCCAACACCAGCGGCGTCTGGATTGCATCCGGCAGGAACAACTTCCATGTCGCCAAGGGCAGCCTCAGCGGTGTGAATTTATGAACCTCAAGACTTGCATTAGCTTTCCAAGCTAATGCCTAGGCTTCAGCTCAGTGGGTTAACACAGATGCTTAGTCATGAGGAATTTTCATTTTTGTTTTCTGCATTGGAATGCAATTTATGGAATGCACTTTCTGACATGACTACACTTCACATAACTTAATCAGCTAAGCATTGCTTTATTGGCACCTTCTGTTTTAAGTCAGTGTGGTGGACAGGGACTTTTTGTGTGAATACTGCAGTGTGTTCAGTGTGACAGTGATGTGTTGTGACGCCACAGGTATGTTCTGGCAGGGTGTGGTACCCAGAGGAACCGTTTCAGCCACCAAGTGGGCATTCGTCTATTCCTCGGCTGTACTCAGTAAAGAAGGTAATACACAAAACACAATATTGTAATACAAACATAACACGCCCTACCCACCCTCCACCTGATGGCAACAACCCATCTCAAATATATTAACAGAAATAAGGAAGACCACTGTTATCTGTGTCTCTCTGTGTAGTGACATCTGCCGCTGTTATCTGTGTCTCTCTGTGTTGTACATCACAAATATGTGACTGACTGTATCTGTGTCTCTGCAGGGAGCTTCCTGTGGCTGGGCCAGAGCAGGAAAGACCTGTTCTGTGTTTGGGACCAGGATGGTCAGATGCACCCCACCACAGTCCAACTGCCACAGGACACAGAGATGGTCCAGCTCTCTGCCTGCCGCGATGCCCTGTGGGGACTGGACCAACACGGCCGCGTCCACATCCGCACCCTCTCCACTAGCTGCCCCACCGGTATGCACTGGAACCTACTGGACCTCAGCCAGCTCGGTAAGGCCACCATCTTCACATTTAGAAATAACACTGGGCAGATCACAAGCTAGGGTAGCTAAGTGGAGACCAGATGGCTCTGCTAATACATGGCTCTGCTAGATGCTCAATGCAAAAATAATTTTGTGATTTTGTTTGGCGCATTGGTGTTGTGTTCCCTCACAGGGAGGTTGATTGCAGTAGTTATGTGGTGTTTCCACTCTGTTTTGTGGGAAAACAAAATGTTTCCTACATTTCATTATACTGCAGTAACTCATTAATTTGGTCTGCAGATATTAAAGGAACATTTAGTTGTGTATATATTGGCAATAGGTATTATGTTTTATAGCCATTACATAACTGATCAGGCTAGGACATCTGTTCCTAGTCTCACATATGTATCTAGTACATGTTGTATCTAGCACATGTTGTATGTCTAGTCTGTCAAATGTCAGCCTGTCTTTTGGTGTCAGTTGCGTGTAGCTGCATACTTTCATACAGCCATCTTAGTGTCCCCACCAGCTCAGGTTGTGTCCCCCGGTCGGCTACGATTCTGACACCTCCTAGCTGCAGACCGTCTGACTCTGACCTAATTCACGTCTCTATAGACCCTTTTTCAGTACACGACATACTGACGTCACACACAGATTCGCGCCACTCTTGGCGGCAGTAAGAAAGCCATTGCCATTTGCGCACATTCAACAAACAAACATTATATTAAGCAGGACATTCATACAAGCCTTAAAATCCAATTATAATCCAAATGTAGTGTGAAATGCACCTGTAAGCAACATGTAAATAGAGGCTTTTTTGCTGTCTTTCTGTAAGAACTCCCCCTTGTTCTGCCACCAACTTGTGCACATCGCCCTCTTGCGACAATGTTTGTAAACACAGAAAGGGGTCTATATGCGGTTGTTTTTCTAGTCCTAGTCACATCCTTTGGCAATGCAGGGAGAGCAATAAACTATCACACCTGAAGCAGAGGATCTGGACTTCAAAGGTAAGAGCCAGGTAGGTAGAAAGACTGTTTACAACAGTGTATGAAGACCCGTTTTGTCCTCCTCTTGATTGGCCGCGGACACAGATTCTACAGGCTGGTGTCAGATGTCACTCGCTTCCCCACTTTTACGAGGGAGGTGTTGATTTTCTTGGTATTGGCAGCTGGTACTTACGTAAGACTTGTTTTGTATTAAGGTCTTCCTTGAGCAAGGTGTCAAAGTTCAGGCTAGGTATGGAAAAGATCAAGTCAAGGGTACAATCACTGAGACTGACCTGTCAATACTCCATGCTGAAGGAATGTCAGGTAAATTCACCAAAGAAAAAGACCTAATCTGCTTTTAGGTTGAAGTGTTGTTTACATGGCCTTTAGATTTTGTTTGTTGTCACCACATCTCAAGCAGTGAGCTGACATGTCTGCAGAAAACACATGATCCTAAACAGATATTGGACCGATGTGTTACTCTCATTTGGCAGACGGCCTAATCTTTAACAACTCAGTCACTACTAGGCTTGATAATATCGAGTATCAGTGATATTTGACATTGACGATATATGGTTGACATATTCTGATGTGCAAGACGATACTATATTTGAACTTTACAAATCAAAGGGTGCAGTTTCATCAGTTAGGCTGTATCAATGTTCAAACTCGAATGAATTATCTATTTTTATGTATTTATTTATGAGAAGGTAACTATGTCACAAATAAGCAGAAAAATTGCACAGTCTGGAATGATTTACTACTCATTAGCAGCGTAAAACGATATCGGATACCAGTGATATTTGGAGTAGCATTACCTTGGAATAGGTCTACCCAAATATCGCCCAACCATCCATAGTCCCAACCCTCCATTCCTAGAGTTCAGTGTTAGCTTACTTTCCATGGATTTTTTTTATGATCTAATAGCAGATAGGTTTCTACCCTTGGCTAGATCCACCAGGGACTTGGTAGAAGCTTCAGTGTTTGTTTATTGAAGAGGTTCAGGTTGTATATGTTCTGCTGCTGGAAAGTGGCGGGTGCAAATAGACAGCCATATGATGACAGCAGACAGCTGTAGCCAGGTCCTATTGGGCTCTGTGTGCATCACAATGTAACATGAGCGGGGAAGGAGCTGAGAGTGCACTCATTTTTAGCCCTGTTCTGTTAGTGTCATTGACCACATGATCTAAGTCTCCAAACTAGAACGCTGCACAGGGACATAATGTTTTTGACACCTTTCACAGTTCATTATAGTTCATGAAGGGTAGTTTAGAAAGTGATGCCATAGTGACATTTGCAAGTATAGCTTCTTTTACGTAAGATGTTCATTGGGTGTAGAACATTTTTTTATTATAAAAGGTTGATTTACATTATAGAGGTCAGAGTTGAAAGGGTGATGTCCAAGGTCATGAATGTCCAGAAAACATTATTCCTTGACCTGAGCTTTGAAGACCACTCTGAGCAGCCAAGCATAGAAGCTGCAACACCATATACACTATTCAGAAAGATACAAAGACCTGTTTCGGCCTTGCCCTGAGACGTGGCTGAAGACCATGTGTCTATAGTCTTGACTAAGGGAACGTTTAGGACTAATCTTTTCTTAGAATGTATTTTGCCCAGAAGTTCCAGGAGTATTTCTATAGGTTATCAATGATCAACATATGAGGTCTTCCTGGGTTATCTGTATTTGGAGAGGTGGAAATCCCGATCTTCTGACAGGCTGGTTAAGTATGATATTAGCACGGGTTATGATAGTAAAAGAAGACCCAGCAGATATGACAGCTACCTATCTACAGTTTAGAAGTTGCCCCCTGCCCCAGTCTCTCCCCACACAGACCTTTGTTACAGAATGTCAAATAGCTTAATCAAATAGTGATAATGTGATACATGGAAAGAGCAATGACTCACCCCTGGAAGGGTTGTCCATTAACCTTTCCACAAAAGAACTAAAGACAAGCAACTTTGATGCCTCTGTCTCCATAGCCTACTTCACAAAATAATTCACTTAATTTGAGTCCGCAACCTTACCTAAAGATGAAAATACGATGTTTTTAAAGGATGAGGGATGAAGCCATTTTTTGTTCAATTGAAATAATTTGGCTTATTTGCCTTGGTTAAAACCCCTTGGCCTTCACCCAGTACCCTTCCCTGAACTTAGTCACTGTCACTAGCCGGCTATTACCCGGTTACTCAACCCTGCACCTTAGAGGCTGTTGCCCTATGTACTGGTCACTTTAATAATGGAACACTGGTCACTTTAATATTGTTGACATACTGTATTCTAGTCAAGGCCATCCTATTAAACTATTGCTATACATATACTATTCTATCCTACCTATTCTACCGATACGCTACATATTCTAACTCTCATACTGTCCATAATGTCTATACATCCCATCACATATACACAGTTGAAGTCGGAAGTTTACATACACCTTAGCCAAATACATTTAAACTCAGTTTTTCACAATTCCTGGCATTTAATCCTAGTAACAATTCCCTGTCTTAGGTCAGTTAGGATAACCACTTTATTTTAAGAATGTGAAATGTCAGAATAATAGAGAATTACTTCTTTCAGCTTATTTCTTTCATCACATTCCCAGTGGGTCAGAAGTTCACATACACTCAATTAGTATTTGGTAGCATTGCGTTGAACAATTTAAACTTGGGTCAACCGTTTCGGGTAGCCTTCCACAAGCTTCCCACAATAAGTTGGGTGAATTTTGGCCCATTCCTCCTGACAGAGCTGGTATAACTGAGTCAGGTTTGTAGGCCTCCTTGCTTGCACATGCTTTTTCAGTTCTGCCCACAAATGTTCTATAGGATTGAGGTCAAGGCTTTGTGATGGCCACTCCAATACCTTGACTTTGTTGTCTTTAAGCCATTTTGCCACAACTTTGGAAGTATGCTTGGGGTCATTGTCCATTTGGAAGACCCATTTGCGACCAAGCTTTAGCTTCCTGACTAATGTTGCTTCAGTATATCCACATAATTGTTGTTCCTCATGACGACATTGTGAAGTGCACCAGTCCCTCCTGCAGCAAAGCACCCCCACAACATCATGCAGCCACCCCTGTGCTTCACGGTTGGGATGGTGTTCTTTGGCTTGCAAGCATCCCCCTTTTTCCTCCAAACATAACGATGGTCATTATGACCAAACAGTTCTATTTTTGTTTCATCAGACGAGAGGACATTTCTCCAAGAAGTATGATCTTTGTCCCCATGTGCAGTTGCAAACCGTAGTCTGGCTTTTTTATGGGGGTTTTGGAGCAGTGTCTTCTTCCTTTCTGAGCGGCCTTTCAGGTTATGTCGATATAGGACTTGTTTTACTGTGGATATAAATACTTTTGTACCAGTTTCCTCCAGCATCTTCACAAGGTCCTTTGCTGCTGTTCTGGGATAGATTTGCACTTTTCGCACCAAAGTACGTTCATCTCTAAGAGACAGAATGCATCTCCTTCCTGAGCGGTATGACGGCTGCGTGGTCCCATGGTGTTTATACTTGTGTACTATTGTTTGTACAGATGAACGTGGTACCTTCAGGCTTTTTGAAATTGCTCCCAAGGATGAACCAGACTTTTGGAGGTCTACAATTATTTTTCTGAGGTCTTGGCTGATTTTCTTTTGATTTTCCCATGATGTCAAGCAAAGATGCACTGGGTTTGAAGGTAGGCCTTGAAATACATCCACAGGTACACCTCCAATTGACTCAAATGATGTCAATTAGCTTATCAGAAGCTTCTAAAGCCATGACATAATTTCCTGGAGTTTCCAAGCTGTTTAAAGGCACAGTCAACTTAGTGGATGTAAACTTCTGACCCACTGGAATTGTGATTTTGGACACACCTGCTCATTCAAGGGTTTTTCTTTATTTTTACTATTTTCTACAGTTTAGAATAATAGTGACAACATCAAAACTATGAAATAACCTGTAGCACTCACGTCTTTAGCCATGAAAGGCTGGTCATGGCTCACATCAACACCATTATCCCAGAAACCCTAGACCCACTCCAATTTGCATACCGCACCAACAGATCTACAGATGATGCAATCCCTATTGCACTCCACGCTGCCCTTTCCCACCTGGACAAAAGGAACACCTACGTGAGAATGCTATTCATTGACTACAGCTCAGCGTTCAACACCATAGTGCCCTCAGCTCATCAATAAGCTAAGTAACCTGGGACTAAACACCTCCCTCTACAGCTAGATCCTAGAATTCCTGACGGGCTGCCCCCAGGTGGTAAGGGTAGGTAACAACACATCCGCCACGCTGATCCTCAACACGGGGGCCCCTCAGGGGTGCGTGCTCAGTCCCCTCCTGCTCTCCCTGTTCACTCCTGGCTGCACAGCCAGGCACGACTCCAACACCATCATTAAGTTTGCCGATGACACAACAGTGGTAGGCCTGATCACCGACAACGATGAGACAGCCTATAGGGAGGAGGTCAGAGACCTGACCGTGGGGTGCAAGGACAACAACCTCCCCCTCAACATGATCAAGACAAAGGAGATGAATGTGGACTCCAGGAAAAGGACGACCGAGCACGCCCCCATTCTCATTGACAAGACTGTAGTGGAGCAGATTGAGAGCTTCAAGTTCCTTGGTGTCCACATCACTCCCATTCAGATAACTCTTTGAAGTGTTTGCATTATCAATATGCCGCCTCCTGTTCTAAGTGATGTGTTTAGATTAAAAGGACTGCCCAACAGATGTCATCAATATGATAGGATATCATAGAGGAGCATCAAGGTTAGTATGACAATTTAACAAACCAGTTAAATTTGTCAACTTCCTGCACTGAGGTGTCTGTGAGGACTTCCAGACATGTTGCCCTCCTCTCTGGGTTGCCTGCCTATATCCATATTCTCTTTGCAACATCACATGCCCTATTAAGTTTGGGAAAGGTAAATATCATGCTTCTCCACTGGCTGTTTTATGCAAATGTGAGCTATTAAAAATTAATGGTAAGAGAGAAACCCTGTTTGTGAGTTTATTTACAGAGGAAAAATAGACCAAGGAACGAGTTCCAGGAGTTATTCTGCTTGGCTGTGCTCTATGAATGGTCCAGTGACAGGTCTTGACCTATGCATTTGTCACATACATTTCAAGGCTTGCAATGGCAGCGCAATGTACGTCACTCACTGAATGTTTAAAGTAGACGTAGCTAGGTCATTGTTTGTTTAGAGGTCGCCCATCCCAATAGTCAGATTTTGTAATCTGTGTGAGATTACTGTGACATAATAGTGTTTTGTCACATGGACTTAGTGTGTTGTGCTGCAAAAAGCAATAGCCATGGCTGTGGTTGCTGTGTTAGGCTGCTTACTAAACAATAGTAATAGAGACTTGTACATACACTCTATATTACTCCCAGTTAAAATTAGCCTATTATCAAAGCCGGTTACAACATTATGTAAATGTCATGAAGAAAGACTTCCAAGAAGCTGAAGAACTGATTTTGGTTTGCTTTGTCTTGCAGATCAGGTAAGGCTGGTCAGCGTATCGTGTGGCAGTCAGAACGTGTGGGCGTGTGATGGCTATGGGATGGTCTATTTCCGCGTGGGAACGCAACCTTTCAACCCCAGCATGATGCTTCCTGCCTGGATCTGTATCGAACCACCAGAGCAGGTAAAGCCAGTCTAACCACAGTGTATAGTTTATATGGGTCTTTCTATGAACTAGGGTACCAGTGAGCATTTATTTTATTGGACAACTGTTTGGAGCTTTTACAAAGTCATTAATTAATAAATAAAATGTATGTGAATGCATTAAGATATAAAGGAGGAACATGGATACATTCAATATAATTCATAAATTGAATTAAAACATATGTTTAAGCCCTTTCTCATGCTTGGAGTCTTCACAGATTTGGCAAAAATCATGTGACATAAAACACTACCTTTCTTTCCTTACATTTATGATATTGTTTGTTATATAGTAAGCTTTTAACAATTGAATTACACTTTGACCCTGATCCTGTGAAATTCCTGGATATTGTTGTCTTTTTTTTTTGTATGGAGATCTCGGAAGTGTACTGTAACCTGGTATAATTTCGTATCTCCCTATGTTATGGTGTGAAAACAGTTTTCATGGGCACACATATCCAAAAAGATGTATGTGATTGCAAAATCCAATGCTTCAAACAGAAAGAGTAATTTTAATATGATTAATAAAGCAAAAATCAATACCGTCATTAACGGGGTTTTTCAATAATTACACTAGTTATTTGATGCACGTTTGATATCTAGCTGTTTAGTTACATGGGGACATTATCGTGCAACAGCTGATTCAGGAAAGGATTTTCTGAATGACAGTCAAGTGGTAAAGAGCTTGTGTGATACTGCATGTGATTTAACAACTGCCAAGGTGCGGGAATTCATGTTTATTTCAAGGATTGACAGAACATTTCTGTGTCTGTTGTTATGGTGGTCAATATAATTAGCCTAATTTGTGGACAACATTAAATCAAGATACCTGAGTTAAGATTACGGTCCATGTACGTTTTGATCTCTTGTTTTCCGTAGTTAAATGGAGCAATCGGGAATGTGAAAACGGCTGTTTATTCGTTTTTGAATAGAAATCTGTGGGTGTGTCCAGGTTACACCTGTGCAAATCTGTGTGCATAACAATGTAATTAAACATCCAACAAATGCCTCAGGAGTTGTGCTGTAGATCCACCACACACCCCAGCGGGTTGTGGAGTCCTGTCCAGAAACAACCCCTTGCCCCAGAGAATTGGACAGGTGTAAGCTATTCCACCAAAATTCCACCAAGCCTATCAGAGGGTAAGGTGGAGCTCTCACCATGTCACCACCCATCAATCCCTCTCAGATCTCCACAAGTGTCTAGACTCTGGGCAGTAGGAGCTATGGGTTGTTTATGGACAGGCCATGGGTGTTATGGTAGCTCAGTCAGTCAGTCTGGCGCTGTCAAAAACATGTAATAGCTGTCAAATATTTGACAGAGTGTGAGAGGTGAGTGATGAGAGTGTGACAGGTGAGTGATGCAACAGTTTTTTTTTTTTTTTTCGTTTTTATTTAACCTTTAACTAGGCAAGTCAGTTAAGCATAAATTCTTATTTACAATGACGACCAACTACGGCCAAACCCGGATGATGCTGGGCCAATTGTGCACCGCCCTATGGGACTCCCAATCACGGCCGGTTGTGATACACCCTGGAATCGAACCAGGGTCTGTAGTGACGCCTCTAGCACTGAGATGCAGTGCCTTAGACCGCTGCGCCACTCATGTTAGAGAGTGACGGGTGAGGGATGTTTCCTCCGTTCCTCACCTTCCTCTCAAAGCACATTGGGGTAGAGGAGGGAAGGTTCTTCCTCTTAGGCTTCAATGCACTTTCAAGGAGAGACAAGAAGTGGAGGGAATCAGGATAGAGGAAGCATGAATGGGATGTCTAGTTTTCACACACTTCTTGAAGAGTTTACTAATTATAATCATTTAATTATTGGTTATTATTATTGTCAATTATGTTGTTTACAGAACTCACTGTATTATATTATTATATCGACTATTAAAAAATAGAGATGCTGTTTATCTTTTTCATCCTAATGGAAGGTTAAGCATGGCTATAAATGATAGAGAAGTTGACTAAAGCACAAACAGACCTGGCTACTAGGCATGACAAAATAAACATGCAGTATCCATGTTAGATGTGACATTTGAATTACATGTAGATGTTTTGTTGTTGCTAGGAGTTATGGTCTCATTGTGCCTTTTATACACTCATATTCCTTTTACATGTGAAGCAGCAAGAAAATCATATTTAAATGTATATCAAACCATTTTGAAGTGTTGACCTTGATGTCACAAATTGGCTCCTTTTATTTATAGAAAGACCAATATGATTACCTACATTGTACATCTGCCTGCATTTGATTAATACAGTGATGGTTGCTTATGTATTTTATTTTTAAGTCAATCCTCATATCTTCAGACTGTTAAATAGTCTTAGCATTTTACTGTAGATATTGATGATAAAGTAATTCTGGAGACATACCAGACACAAATATTTGACTCTCACACTGAGTTTATAATTCAGCCCATGATATCTCCTGTTGTGCTGTGTTGTTGACACCGTCATGGTTTCCTGCTCCATCAGCCACTAGGAGTGCATTTTATTAGAATCCACACCAGTCCCAACGACAGCATGCTGTGGGCCATGGACAACAGAGGGAACATACATGTTCGCATGGGAATCACAGACGAGATGCCTGTCGGCACCGACTGGGAACACATTCCAGGTAAATGACCTGACGATTGACCGACTAGTCAGACACCCAATGATAATTAATAACACCTTTGTCCGACTCCAAAGACTATGTAATGTACATATTCATAAGCGGAAGATCAGACACCCATTCATAAAACCTTTGTCCAAAGACTAGATCATAATTTTTCCTTTCGTTTATCCAATTTATTCCCAGGCCTGCAGGCCAGTCAGCTGGTGCTGAGTGTGAAGACTGTTTGGGTGCGCTGCCCCAACGGGGAGGTGGCGAGGCGCTATGGTATCACTGACAAGAACCCAGCAGGGGACTACTGGAAGAAGATACCAGGCCTGCTCAACTGGCTGACAGGTACATGCATGCATGTACCATACTCTCCTTTCCCTCTGCCACACGATATAAAACATCACAATAACCAAAAAATCTCACCACTTCTACAACCGTATATCTAAAACATCTTCCCCAGCTATACAGACAGCCCCCCAACGCACCATATCTCCTGAAACATCTCCACACTTTTTATCATTCTATAGAACTCATATTCAACCCTAAGGCGCGCAGAGACTATCCCATTAAATAATAAAGGGTCTGTTATCCCCCCACCTTTGACCCTGTTCCTTCTTGTTAGCCAAATAGCCAACTACGCCTGAGCAAACAGAAAATTCAACATAACACATTTGACCTTCTCCTTATTCGAATACCTGTATCCCATTATAAACATCCCAACAGTTAAAACCTCCCCCACAGACATTCCAACAGAGACAGTAATGGCATTAACCTGGCGCACACAGAAAACACATGAATCACAGTTTCTTTCATAACACAAGACATTCCAACAGAGACAGTAATGACATTAACCTGGTGCACACAGAAAACACATGAATCACAGTTTCTTTCATAACACAGAAAGGACACCCCTGCCTGATTCCCGGCTCAACCCGTGCCAACCAGCTGTTAGTGGCCAGGGCTCCATGTAGAACCCTCCACTGGAGGTCCCCTGACCTCTTTGGTACTGGGGGTTTGTAGAGCCCCCTCCATCTAAAACCCACCATACTCTCCTCCCCACATACCCCCTGCCACTGATGTGCCTTCACTCCTGTTAGGCTCCTAATGTTCCTCACCTTAACACATAGGTTGTAGAGGGCTTTACCTCCCACCCCTTCAAACTCCCCCAGGCTCGGAGTGTTAAAATCTAACAAGTCCTCCAGACCCCCTTGCCAGTCTCTCCCGTCTCCTGCAGTGGCGGAAACATTGGTGGCCCCTCTCCCTTTGGCCACTCAAACATCCCCCTTACCGGCTCAGACAGTGCCTCCTGGACCTCCTCCAGGAATCTCTCCAGCAGCCTAAGAGACGTTATTCCTGTTTGTTGTGCCAGGACATCCGGGGTTTTCCACCCCTCCTGTCCTAGCAGTCTCAGGTCACCCAGCCTTTGTAAACCCGCTGCCATCAGTTGCCTCTGCAGGGTGGCCGACTGAACCGATCTCAAAGGGATGGTTGGGTTGTGGAAAATAGGCTCCTCCCACAGCCCAGGCTCCACACCCCCTTCTCGTGTGGGCCTTAGCAGCTGCCAGGCCCTCAGCACTGCAGAGTAAAAATCTGAGAGACCTGCTGTTCTCAGCCTCTCCAGCTTCATGAGGAACAGCTGCTGGTCCAACCCTAATCCGCCAGCTCTCCTCAGCAGCGCTCATGCTGGTTCCCTCCAGCCAACACCAGTATGGTACAGCAGTCTCTGCACTGCCTTTAGTCGGAAAGCAGCCATCCTGCTCTCCAGTTTCACCAGGCCCTGTCCTCCTTTGTGGACGGTCATGTACAACACTGCCGCCCTCGGCCAGTGATGGCCCGACCAGAAAAAGTCCACCAGCTTGCGTTGCAGGTCTGCGAGCAGACCAACGGGGGGTCACCACCATCTCTAGCCTGACTAGACCCAGCCTCATCTACACCAACATCCATAGCCTGACTAGACCCAGCCTCAGCTACACCACCATCTATAGCATGACTAGACCCAGCCTCATCTACACCAACATCCATAGCCTGACTAGACCCAGCCTAATCTACACCAACATCCATAGCCTGACTAGACCCAGCCTCATCTACACCAACATCCATAGCCTGACTAGACCCAGCCTCATCTACACCAACATCCATAGCCTGACTAGACCCAGCCTCCGCTATACCACCATCTCTAGCCTGACTAGACCCAGCCTCATCTACCCCACCATCTCTAGCCTGACTAGACCCAGCCTCATCTACACCACCATCTCTAGCCTGACTAGACCCAGCCTCATCTACACCACCATCTCTAGCCTGACTAGACCCAGCCTCATCTACACCACCATCTCTAGCCTGACTAGACCCAGCCTCCGCTACCCCACCATCCATAGCCTGACTAGACCCAGCCTCATCTACACCACCATCTCTAGCCTGACTAGACCCAGCCTCCGCTACCCCACCATCTCTAGCCTGACTAGACCCAGCCTCATCTACACCACCATCTATAGCCTGACTAGACCCAGCCTCAGCTACACCACCATCCATAGCCTGACTAGACCCAGCCTCATCTACACCACCATCTATAATCTGACTAGACCCAGCCTCATCTACACCACCATCTCTAGCCTGACTAGACCCAGCCTCCGCTATACCACCATCCATAGCCTGACTAGACCCAGCCTCCGCTATACCACCATCCATAGCCTGACTAGACCCAGCCTCATCTACACCACCATCTATAGCATGACTAGACCCAGCTACACCACCATCTCTAGCCTGACTAGACCCAGCCTCGTCTACACCACCATCTCTAGCCTGACTAGGCCCAGCCTCGTCTACACCACCATCCATAGCATGACTAGACCCAGCTTCTGCTGTCTGCATCTCATTGCCCCCTGCACGTTGACCTCGATTTCCCCCACTGGCACTTGTGCCCTCATCTTGTCTACGGCCTTTATGTGGGCAAGCAAAACTCTTATTCCCCAAATCCCCACACTCAAAACACCGTAGACTATCTGTGCTGGCAAACCCTGCGTAGAGCCCCTCCCCATGCCTCACTTTAAAATGCACATTTAGCTGTTGTTTATGTTTCTGAATAACAATGAGCACTTGCCTCCGGAACGAAACAAGGTGTGCTTAACGGCATCTGCCTGAAAACCTGTCGACAGTACACGAAACCCGCTAGCAAACTTACCAAAACCACTCAGCTCTTTCCTTATTTGATCATCTGTAATAAACGGAGGCAAATTTGCAACTACTACCCTTGTCGAAGAGGCAAAATTGGCACCAACACACCCCTTACAAATATTCCACTAGCAATTAGCCTACCAACCAAATTTGCTCTTTTCATGAACACAACCACAGCTTTTTTCATTCTAGAAGCGGAAGAGAGATTCGAGAGCGGGAGGGAGATTCGAGAGCGGGAGGGAGATTCGAGAGCGAGAGAGACACATTTGAGATCTACTACATTGCAGTCAGAATACAGATCTACAAATCATCCCCAATAACTCCTTGTTAGGGGATCAACATTAGAAAGTTGTGTGCCTCTGCTTCGCCTTGCTCAAACTGATCACCTCCAACGTGCTGATTGTCCCACAGTGACACCCATGGACGAGCTGTGGGCTGTGAGTGTGTCTGGAGGTCTGAGGCACCGGCTCACCGAGACCCTGGTGCACAACACCATCAATTGCCATGTCAACACAGGCTCCCTGAGCGGAGAGGACCTGGAGGAGGAGTGGGAGGTCATCTAAAGAAGACTGAAATTGTGTTCTATTCCCTATATAGTGCACTACATTTGACTAGGGACCATAGTGCATAGGGCTCTGGTCAAGTCGTGGACTATGAAGGGAATATGGTACTATTTCTCACGTCTCTCCCCAACTGAAACAACCACTCTTTATTAATATTCACTTTGACTACTGAAGTGGGCTGCATTGCATTTATTGGTGGGCACTTTACCTACATTTTAATGTTATCATCCTATGTACATAATAGATTCTAAGGCAACTGCTAGGTGCTTATGAATCAGTACGGATTGCACAATGGCTCTGTGGACAGACAGGACGGGATAATTGGTGTTACCAAGGGAACGGGGGTGTCTCCCAGACCATCTCATGCTGTGTACCAGTGTTTACTTTTAACCTAACCCAACCAATCCCTATTGAATTTAATTTAACAAATGAATTGTTATATTATTTAAAAAATATATATATATATTGGTGACATTTTAGGAAGGTGATATTTTTCTTCATTTTAGTTAGTTTGCACTTTAGTTGAAGTGGGAAGGTAACTGCACTCCCAGTACACAGCACTAGTCAAGACTTGCTACCCTGAGACCGTACACAGCATTAGTCTAGACTTTATACCCTAAGACAGTCTGCTGTCTTAAAAGACATCCTCTCCCAAAGGAACTTACTGTAGCTCTTGTATTGTTTTTTTACATATCGATTTATCCCGATGAATACTGTACGTACCACAACACACTTAAGAGCCTTCCAATAGGGTATCTTCAATTAAATATTTACATCTGTCATACCTCTAGTCCAGTTGAACCACTACCACAGGAGTTATATAGGGCTATGGTCTTTGAATTATGTTTTCATGTTGTTTTAAAGGAAACTACAATGGTAGTATGAAGGAGATCCATTCTGTTTTTTTACTGTTTATAATAACACAGATGTAACATGACTGTAAGTACTTGAATGGAGTAATGTATTATGTTAGTCACAGTGCAAGGGTACCATATAAGTGTAGGTGCTTACTGTGCACATATTGATTGATGCTTCCTTTTTTACTGTGGAATGCTGTGCTCACTAAGGAAGGGATATTTGCAGGAGTTTGTTCTAGGAGATTTATAACACGTGTATTTTGTATAACTACCAGAAAGGGAAACGAACCAAATAATTTATTCAGTCTTAATACAGCTACTGTATAATTAAGGGAATCATGCATTTAATGGTACCATATTGTTGCTTCTGAATACTGTACTTTAGTGCTATTTCATCCTTAGGATTTTGCCAGTTCAATTCAGATTGACAAAGTCCGGGCCAGAAGTAGTGCACAATATAGATGAATAGGGTGCCATTTGAGATGTAAAATCAGATTGAATGACAGATGTTTTACACTAGACAGGAAAACCCAAAGATCGAGTTGAAGTAGCCCCTCTGTGTGTCTATATGGGATTCCATGGGATACACAGCACTGCAAGTCCACTGAATCCTGTTGTATGAATCCATGCCTCTCCTCAGTATGAATGAACTATCTTAATAAAGGTGTTTACAGTGACTCTGCCTGATGGTGCTGTATGATCACCATAGATAGAGCAGTGTTTCTCAACTCCATAGGACTGCACATTTTTACTCAAGCTCATCACTAACACAGTGCTGATCTGGAACAAAATTGTGGGGGCCTAGGATAGGACTGGAGCTGAGAATGTTTTCCTTCTGACCATGAGCCGTGCAATCGTCAGCAGAGAAAACAACCATGAATGTGTGCAAAAAGCACATTCAAACCATTGTGCCATGTTATGGGTGGGTGATACCATGCTGTGAAAAGTTCATGCTGTGCTATAGTTTTGGACCTAGTCTACTATTGTTTCTGTAGGTCTGTAAAACAAAACACTTCTCAGTTGCCTGTATAATTACTATAGTAATAACGTTCTCTGCACTGCTTCACTCCACAACCTCCAGATAATGGGGAAGTATATTCTGAATAAAAGAATACAACTGCAACAGGTTCTCTCGTGTACACAATAATACTCTTATTTACATTGCAACATTATTCAATTCACTCTACTTTAAAGTATGACAAGTCAAGATGTGTATTCTATGGTGCATTGTTTTTAAACATCAAAATGAAATAACCTTTTGAGTTGTTACTATTTACAAAGCTGCATACTGCATTTTATTCACACTATTAAAGCGTTCACACCATTGCCAAAAATAAACATTTGAGTCCTGTAGTCAGTAAAGTAGTTTTATCTGAGAGGTCTGAGAGAATCTTTATCTGGCATAGTGGTGTAGCCTGAAGTCCAGTGTTTTCAGAAAGTCTGGCAGAGAGTCCAGCTGTTTAACAGGTATAGACCGGGTCATCTTCTGCATAGCCTGAACAAAGAGAGAGGGAGGCGATAGTTCTAAGAGCCACTGGAACGCCTGCTCTCCAATAAGACTCTGCCACAGCGCTGGATTCTTCTGCAACTGTCCCTTCATTTGAAAATTTAATTTAGGCATGAAGAGAATGAGGTAACCAAGGCAGACGTGCTTGCTACGCATGTCAGGCTCGCCCTGGCGTATCTGATTTAGGAGGCAGTCCAAGGGGGTGTTCCCATCTCGGTCTGTGACATAAGGACATGCACCGTGTCCTAGTAACATAATCAAACACTCAGGGCGCACCAGTTCGCACGCCAGATGCAATGCGTCTTTGCCTCCTTGCATGTGAAAACATCCACGGGTGTTCAAGTAGCTCTGGCGCTCACTATCAGAGAAGTCTTTTAGGGAGTCCATGATCATTTCCAGGATAGTAATACGATTATAGCGGACAGCTACTGTGAGATGTGGTGTTGCTGATGCTTGGCAGCAGCAGAAGCTTTGACTGGGCATCTCCAGTGCACCGACAGAGTATCTGTTGAGCAGGTATCTGGCGTATTGTTGATGGTCGTGAACAAGTGCATACAGAAAAGCCTCGGGTGGAGTAAAAGAGCACGCCCGCCCTTCTTCTTCCCAATGAAACACTTCCATTGTCCGCATGTCCTCGAGCACCCATACTGGTAACAGGTCCCGCACTGCTTGGTAGAAGGCAAAGGAGGTTCTTTTGCACTGTTTCTCTGATTTATAATCGGCCCGGCTGTCAAACACACCTAGATCGTAAGGCATTGCTACTGTGTTCGGCAGATTCCTTTTAATTTCTGAATATACCTTTTTTGCAAGGTATAGCCTAGCACCTCTGTGCCAGCTCTGTTAACATCAACACAGGATGTCAATGTGATTTACAAGAGAACAGTTATAAATATAGAAAATAATCAATAGCTGAGTTCAGGGAACTTGGATAACACACGGCAAAAAGTTTTTCAAATAAAAATGAAAGCCTATAGCAAACGTAACGGCTCTTCTGTCTCGCTGCTCTTGGAGTCTGTGTTCAGTATGTTTCGGCTGTTATTGACTTGCTTCAAACCCTCTTCAGACTCCATCGGCAGTTTATATACCCTTGCTGGTGGCGAACGATAGTGGAACTTCCTTCACGACTGCCCTCGTTGGTCGCTCACTGCGTCAACAAAAATCCCCATTGGCTGTCTGATGACGACTCCAAGGTGAGATGAAGTGTGACGTCCTCAGTTCCAAGTGCAGTTAACTGTAAAGTATGTGTTAGGTGGACCATGTGAGCAATTTGTTTGGGCAACGCGCTGTCGCCCCCCCCCCCCCCCCCCCCCCCCCCCTATCGAATGTCCCCAGTGCATACAGAACCGTCCGGTGTATAGGACGCACGTTAGGTTGTGGGTCCACAGTGCATTATGTAATTGAGCGTCTGGTGCAACGCGCCGCCTCGGTTTCATAATTTCAAGGAATTTACATCTTGTTTAGGTCGTGTTGTGTCGTCAGGATTAGGTTAAACCTATCGACTGTAGACCTATAAAACAAGATATACCACATCAATAACATGGACTACAGGTCTAGACAGGCAACAATATAGGTATTTGAAAGTGTTTTTTAAACGTTGACATTCAAATTAACCTCAAATTCTGTAACAGCTTGTAGGTTCGTGCAAAAGTCAAATGTATGTGTTATATAACGTATTCGTTTTAGTAGCTTCAGTATAGGACAGACAATTATAGGCGTATTTTCGATAGTCCACCACGCCATCTGACTGGTGAATATGTGTAATTACATGTCATAAATAACCTTGAATTGACAAAGTAGGATATGCACATCTTCATCATCTTCACCCATTTAAATTAATTTTCAAACACAGCATACAATATGTCCACACATCATGGTATGATCAAATCTGACCTGTTGACATTATTTATTATGAGCCATGCAGAAGTGTAAATGCAGTTTAAAATGGGTTATGA
Source organism: Salmo salar (assembly GCF_965601325.2). NCBI lineage: Eukaryota > Metazoa > Chordata > Actinopteri > Salmoniformes > Salmonidae > Salmo > Salmo salar. The sequence continues at coordinate 32,580,486 of NC_138299.1, forward strand.
AGTGGGAAATCAGTGTAAAATTGGTTCTGAATCAGCTAATTAAAATGTGTAGTAAAATAAAAAATATATTATTATAGCATCCTTTCTGTTACTGGCCCAATGCTGTAACCACTAGGCTACCTTCCGCCCATACTGTTGTGGAGTTGCATGGGCTTCTACTGTTCTCCATATTCTACTTGAGCATGGTTTTGAGTAATAGCAATCTTCATTTCCCAGTGACTATGTCCCAGTGACGATGCAAACAGGCACAGTGATGTTCCATAGTCATAAACCCCAACCCTGCTAACATGACGTTATGGCATGGGTAATCTATGTAGCTTATGTAATGAGAAATTGAAGATCACTAAAGATAATATTTAGATTTAGTGTATAGATGTGAGCATGACTGCTGCAGCTAGATAGGGCTGGGCTATACTGTATAAAATAGGCCACGTTACAGTTCAGAAGAAGCATGATGGATGAGTTTTTGATTAAATTAATGTTAAGTGGAGAATGAAATACATCACAATCTGTTATCACCACATCTGTGTGGGAATAACAATGGAAACAGCATAAGAGCAGAGGAAAAAAACAAAACACATTTCGTATCTTATCCATGTATCTGCACAGATACTGTGCCTTCCAGAAGTATTTGGCCAGAGAAGTAAAAAAATGAGATAAATTAATATCAGGTAAAAAATTTGCCTATAGAAAGTATTTCCTATACCTATGGGAGGACCCCCATTTAGCAAGATATGAGTCTAGCTCAAGTAGGCTATTGAGCTCCCCAAATATTATTTGACTTCCCTGGCCAGATATTTTTGGAGGGCATAGTTTGCAACTGCATTGCCACATTGCTATGAATACATGCACATAATATTTTAGAGTACCCTTTTCAAGGAGACCAGAATTAGCTTGATTGTGACTGTGAATGCAAGACATTGCTCCTTCATAGGGCTTCTGAGGATGGGGACCAGGGGCTCATGACAGATTGAGGTTATTGAGCTAATATAGGTTTAAGTATAATTTGTGCATGGTCCCTGGCATATAAACAAAAACGAAAATAAATGCAGTCCTTTAAAATAAAAAAAAGACTGAAATTCATATGATTTGATTAATTTATTCACTGTTCAGTGAGATTAATTTAAGTAGCCTTGGATTTTTATTAATTCCATAAATTGGCTGTATTTGCAGAACTAATTTTGTTTAGTTGCATAAATTCCCAATTAAATAATTAATTAATTAATTGTAGCCTCTAGTTTCCAGGTAAGAAGAGAATTGGTCCTCATCATTAGCTTGAGGGGTCTCTCTTCAGGGCAATGCTTGAAACGTTCTGAGTTCCATTTGATGCAATCGTGCAATTTATCAAGACCCCGTGGAGTGTGAACTAGCAACCGATCTACCTGGCAAGATTCTCGACACCTCGTAGTAACGACTATAATGGACAAAAGTAGCCGGCTAACTAGTCAAAGTCTGTAGAATATAGTCAACAAATGCTGGTGTTAAAGCCACGTAGCTATGCTAATGTATTTCATAAATCAAGCTTGCTAGTTGCAACCGCAACTTTTATCCAAGTAGTAGCAAGCTAGCAGTGAAGCACCCCTCGCTAACTTGGGTATTTTTTGCTAGCTAGCTTTCTGAGTGGCTGGTTAATATTCAGAGAGCCATACAACAGCTATTTGGTCACTCGTCATATTTTTTGGAGCAAGCTAGCTATCTGAACTAATTTATAATAAAGCAGTCTTTAGCTGGGTAGTTGACCAGTTTAATCAGTTGGTCATCATAGTTTCGTCCAGCTAGCCAGTAGCTTAGCTAGCCAACTCGCTAACGTTACTTTGTTCGCTAGCTAGCAAACTAGCAAGGTGCTGCTGACGATAGCCAGACAGTAGCTAGCCGAAATTCAAATAGTTTTGTTGCTCTTTCTCCATTTAAAAAATGCCTGCAATGATGGAAAAGAGTGGTTCAGAAATGTCTGGGAAAAGAAGGGGTAGGAATGCAGTGAATAATCCAAACAAAAGTTTTTCTACAAATGGAAATAGCAACAATTCGTGGGAAGAAGGAAGTTCGGGCTGCTCCAGTGATGATGAACATGGTAGGTCAACACGACGGTGGTAGCCTCGGTCACACTAAACTACTTCATACAATTGTACACTGATTCAAAATGTTAATCCTGTGTTTATTTAATGTTCAGGTAGTGGTGGTATGAGAGTTGGGACTCAGTATCAAGCCCTTGTGCCAGACTATGATCCAGGTAAGTCATTTTACCGTTCAGACAGTCGTAGAGCTAGAACACGTTACCAGACATGATAGCCTCGAACAATTCCTGGTTGTCGATTCCACGAACCTTGACTAAACTGGCTTGTTACTGCTAATCTTGATTCTTCTGACATTCCAACTCCTGTCCACGGCTACATTTTGTTTAATGTTTGAATGGATTTAACTACACAACTCAATCACAGATGTTAAAATATATCCAATATATTTCAGCATTTTTAGATGCTGAATTAAAACATGTCTGAGATGAGATAGCTAATTAAAAAGTTTTAATTTACACCAGTCGTAGCTAGGCCCTAATTGTTGGGCGAAAGACCATGATTATTTATTGAGAGAGAGAAATATTGTTTAGATATGATTGCTACCCATCAAAGAATGAAGCATTATGAAATTGATTGTGTAGTTGCTTTTACTTTATGATTGTAAGTCCTGACTGCTCATGGTCCATATTTGTTTTAAATTATGTCTCCATGAGATAATTGATTGGCTTGTGATGCTGATTTCACCAGTTACATTTTTTTTAAAGAAAAAGGCAGAGTAGTTTAAGCGTAATGAAGTCACTGGTAATCATTTAATCCCATTATTTCCCTATGTCAGAGATTGCCAAAGTGGCCGAGGAGAGGGACAATTTGGGCATGCGGGTGTGGATCCCCAGCCGGAACCTGGCCGAAGCTAAATGTAAGGAACATCCCATCCATTTTCTCATTATGTACTAAATATAAAATAGTTGCTTTTACAAATCTGAAGTTTAACTTAATGAATTAACTATACAATAATAGCAGAAATGGGTAGATGAGGGTTATTCCAGTCTTTTGTCTCTCTTTGTCTCTCTCTCTCTGTGTGCCCTTGACTTTTTCCACATTTTGGATTCAGCTTTTTCAGCCACACCCGTTGCTGACAGGCATTTAAAATTGAGCACACAGCCATGCAATCTCCATAGACAAACACTGGCAGTAGAATGGCCTTACTGAATAGCTCAGTGACTTAACTTGGCACTGTCATAGGATGCCACCTTTCCAGCAAGTCAGTTCCTCAAATTTCTGCCCTGCAAGAGATGCCCCGGTCAACTGTAAGTGCTGTTATTAAGTGGAAACGTCTAGGAGTAACAACTGCTCAGCCGCAAAGTGGTAGGCCACACACAGAATGGGACAGCCGAGTGCTATAGCACGTAAAAATCATCTGTCCTCGGTTGCCGCACACAAGCTTAAGATCACTTAATGCAATGCCAAGCGTCGGCTGGAGTGGTGTAAAGCTCACCGTCATTGGACTCTGGGGCAGTGGAAATGCATTCTCTGGACTGATGAATCGCGCTTCACCAGCTGGCAGTCCGACAGATGCTACCTACCCCAATGCATAGTGCCAACTGTAAAGTTTGGTGGGGGAGGAATAATAGTCTGGGGCTGTTTTTCATGGTTAGGACTAAACCCCTTAGTTCCAGTGAAGGGAAATCTTAACGCTACAGCATACAATGACATTCTAGACAATTCTGTGCTTCCAACTTTGTGGCAACAGTTTGGGGGGGGGGGGGGGTCCTTTCCTGTTTCACCATGACAATGCCCCTGTGCACAAACCGAGGTCCGTAAAGAAATGGTTTGTTGAGATCAGTGTGGAAGAACTTGACTGACTTGCGAAACAGTCCTGTAGCTTAGCATCAGCTTCATTGGACCACTTCTGTATTTAGTTTTTGCTTGTAAGCAGCAATCAGGAGGATAGTTATGGTCAGATTTTCCAAATGGAGGGTGAGGGAGAGCTTTGTGCACGTCTCTGTGTGTGGAGTAAAGGTGAACAAAAAATGTTTTTGCCTGTAGTTTCACATGTGGCATGCTGGTAGAACTTAGATAAAACGTATTTCAGTTCTCCTGCGTTAACCAGCTACTAGGAGCACCACCTGTGTGAGCATTTTCTTGTTTGTGTATGGCCCTATACAGCTTATTGAGTGCACTCTTAGTGCCAGCATTGGTTTGTGGTGGTAAAAAGACAGCTAGGAAAAATATAGATAAACTCTCTTGGTGTATAGTCTACAGCTTATCATAAGGTATTCTAACTCAGGTGAGTAGAACCTCAAGACTTCCTTAATATTAGAGGTTGCGCACCAGCTGTTTACAAAGAGACACTCTCAACCCCGAGCATCCTCAACACTGCCGGTCGGACTTGCTAGATTAATATTTTCCACGTCCTTGTTCAGCCATGACTCTGAGGAAAAATAGGTTATTACAGTTCTTTAGATCATGTTGATATGATAGTCTCTAATGGAGCTTGTCCAGTTTATTCTCCAGTGATTGCATGTTTGCCAATAGAACAGAGGGTAGGCAGTTTATCTACTCGCAGACGTAGTCCCTTCGGGTATCCCGCACGTCGGCCTCTATAGCGCCGCCACCGCCTCCTCCTCAGAGTGTCTGGGATTTGGGTCTTGTATAATCAATATGTTCTCCACCTCTGACTTATTGAAGTAGAAGGCCTCACCCAAATCGAGGTTAGTGATAGCTGTTCTGATGTCCAGAAGCTCTTTTCAGTCATAGGAAATTATGGTGGAAACATGAAACAAACCCAAAAAAGTTTTTAAATCCACAGTTTAAAAAAAATATGCAAAATAGCACAATTGATCAGGAGCTTTCTAGCTCTGCATGGTTGGGAAAGTAAGCATTTCACGGTAGTCTACACCTGTTGTATTTCTCACATGCGCCAAATACATTTTAATTTGATTTTTCATTTTATTTGAGCACGTAAAACGTCTGCTAAAAAAAAAACATTTGAATATCCTTTTGAGCTTGATGAAGTTATTAATTACATATTGGATGATGTACTGTATCAATACACCCAGTCACTACAAAGATACAGGCATCCTTCTGAACTGTTGCTAGAGAGGAAGGAATACGCTCAGGGATTTTACTATGAGGCCAATGGTGACTTTAAAACAGATAGGAGAAAACTGAGGATGGATCAACAACATTGTAGTTACTCCACAATACTAACCTAATTGAAAGAGTAAAAAGAAGGGTCCCGGTAAATTAAAAAGTATTATGAAACATGCATCCTGTTTGCAATAAGGTACTAAAGTAATACTGCAAAAAATGTCCTGAATACAAAGTGTTATGTTTGGGGCAAATCCAATACAACACGTTACTGAGTACCACTCTCCATATTTTCAAGCATAGCTGTGGCTGCATCATTTTATAGGTATGCTTGTAACCCCCAAAATAAAAAAAATCAATAAATAAATGGAATGGAACTAAGCACAGGTAAAATTCTAGAGGAAAACCTGGTTCAGTCTGCTTTCCACCAGACACTAGGAAATGCATTAACCTTTTAGCAGGACAGTAACCTGAAACACAAGGCCAAATCTTTAATGGAGTTGTTTACCAAGAAGACCGTGAATGTTCCTGAATGGCTGAGTTAGAGTTTCAAGTAGATTTGTCAAAACTCTATGGCAAGCTTGAATTTTTTTTATTTTTAATAATAATAATGTGCAAATGTTGAAAGAAAGACTCACAGCTATAATCGCTGCTTCCACAAAGTATTGACTCGGTGTGAATACTTATTTAAATTAGATTTCTGTATTTCATTTTCAATACATTTGCAATAATCTATAAAACATGTTTTAACTTTGTCATTATGGGGTATTGTGTGTAGACGGGTGAGAAAAAAATGCATGTCATCCATTTTGAATTCAGGCTGTAACAAAACACTGTGGAAAAAGTCAAGGGGTATATACTTTTTGAAGGCACTATATACTATTTTTTTTTAATTATTTGTTTTTACAGTGGATGAATACATCTCAATTACCAAAGAGAAGCATGGTTACAACATGGAGCAGGCACTGGGGATGCTTTTCTGGCACAAGCACAACATTGAGAAGTCCCTGGCAGATTTGCCCAACTTCACACCTTTCCCAGATGAGTGGTCAGTGGAGGACAAGGTCCTGTTTGAACAGGGCTTTAGCTTCCACGGAAAAACGTTCCACCGTATACAGCAGATGGTGAGAGACTTTAAAAAAAAATCTATCTGTTAAAAACCGAATACTTCATTGACAAACATTGTAACACATAGTTGACCATGACACTAAATACTAATTTGGGGTGCCCATTGTGTGATGTCTCTAAACAACAAATAATGTACAAAAATGTGTTTTCCTTGATTGATAAGGTTTTCTTGTTCTTGTGCTAGTTGCCTGACAAGTCCATTGCCAGCTTGGTTAGATTTTACTACTCTTGGAAGAAGACACGGAGCAAAACCAGTGTCATGGATCGCCATGCACGCAAGCAGAAGAGGGAGCGAGAAGAGAGGTATGAAAAGTGTGTGCTTTTGTTTAAAATGCATGAACCACATTCTCTCTTCCTTTTTAAAAACTTAAATTGGTTAGAAAAACATATTGTAATCTTAGAAACTCAGGACAAGAATACATTGTTCTATGTATAAATGTTTTGCTTTATCTTTTTAGTGAGAATGAGGCTGAGGAGACCAATGGTAACACTCCAAGGGATGTAGTGTACGAACCAAATAAGGACGAGAAGAAAGAGGTGGGTCTGTTCAGAGGCTCTTTTAACTTAATACACAAAATATATGCTGTTTTATTGAACCAACTAACATGTAGATTTTCTGTTTCAGCTGGGTGCTGCACCTGAGAAACAGGAGATAAAACCAGTACCAGTGGTACAGAAGGTAGCGTCTAAATATTTTCATTACCATTTGAATAGAAACATACATAATTCATGTTAAATTCTGCCTACTTTTGATACTTCGGACATTTTAACCCAAATGTATTCCTTTACGTCTAGCCGAATACTAGTATGGCAGAGAAGCTGACCCAAGTCAAGAAAGAACCCCAGGGTCCTCCAGGGAAGAACCAGCATCGTGCTAAAAAGAAGCCACCAAAAGGAATGCACCTGAGCCAGGGAGACGTAGCTGCTATGTCCACCAGCACCCCTGCTGCAGTCGGTGTGCTGAAACAAATCGACATGGAGCTGGTTGCTATCAAACGGCAGGTTAGTGTTAGTCTTAACATCAATACGTTAATCTTCTCTGTGATAGGATTTTCTTGTTCTCCTCTGATGAGAGTAAGTTTTGCATCAATCATGTATGGATGTTAATGGGAGATTTGTATGAAAATTAAGAACAGGACCTAAAGTATCTTCAGTATTCACCCAAGTCCAGATGAGAGATGAGTTAACCTAGAAATCTTTCCTGAATGAGTTTTATCCCTTTTCTAGATCCAGAGCATCAAACAGAATAACAGTGCTCTGAAGGACAAGCTTGATGTGGGAGTGGACCACTTCAGAGTACCTGAGGTAAAGCTATTGCTTACCTAGAGTTCTGACCATCTAATTTGGTCTCTTTCTTCATAGAATGAATGTTACTCTTGTGGCTTGTAACCAGGGGTTGAAACAAAAATGATTTTCCAATCGTTCCGTTCTGAACAGAAACATTTTTTGTTTCGCTGAAGTTCTGAACAGACTTGAACTAAAAATCAATATCTGTAGTTCCTTTTTAAACCTCTGAAATAGTTTTTTTTAAACATTTGGCTCCACATTTTAAATTCTTTCAGCGGATAGAACAGCTTGCTATGGACTTCCGAGATTTGGCTTAACGTTGGACCAGAGCTAGCTACCAAGCTTCTGTATGCAGTGGCACCAGAATTAAAATTAAAAAGATGTCTTACCATTTTGTAGGTAATAAAATGTAGTGAACTGAAGAAAAATAAACGCAACGTTTTACTGAGTTACAGTTCATGTAAGGAAGTCAGTCAATTGAAATAAATGAATTAGTCCCTAATCTATGGATTTCACATGACTGGGAATAAAGATAAACATCTGTTTGTCACAGGTACCTTTAAAAAATAAAAAAAGGCTTGGGCATGAATCAGAAAACCAGTCAGTATCTGGTGTGACCACCATTTGCCTCATGCAGTACGACATATCTCCTTCGCATAGAGTTGATTAGGCTGTTGATTGTGGCCTGTGGAATGCTGTCGCACTCTTCAATGGCTGTGCGAAGTTTCTGGATTGTGGCGGAAACTGGAACATACTGTCGTACACGTCGATCCAGAGCATCGCAAACATGCTCAATGGATGACACGTCTGAGTATGCAGGCCATGGAAGAACTGGGACATTTTCAGCTTCCAGGAATTGTGTACAGATCCTTGTGACATGGAGCTGTGCTTTATCATGCTGAAACATGAGGTGATGGCGGTGGCTGAATGGCACGACAATGGGCCTCAGAATCTCTTCCCAGTATCTCTGAGCATTCAAATTGCCATCGATAAAATGCAATTGTATTTGTTCGTAGATTATGCCTGCCCATACTATAACCCCACCGCCACCATGGGACACTCTGTTCACAAAGTTGACATCAGCAAACCGCTCGCCCACACAACGCCATACAGTCTGCTACCTGCCCGGTACAGTAGAAACCGGTATTCATCCGTGAAGAGCACACTTCTCCAGCATGCCAGTGGCCATTGAAGGTGAGCATTTGCCCACTGAAGTCGGTTACAACGCCGAACTGCAGTCAGGTCAAGACCCTGGTGAGGATGAGGAGCACGCAGATGATCTTCCCGTGAGATGGTTTCTGCCAGTTTGTGCAGAAATACTTCAGATGTGCAAACCCACTGTTTCATGAGATATCTGGGTGGCTGGTCTCAGTTTATCCCGCAGGTGAAGAAGCTGGATGTGGAGGACCTGGGCTGGCGTGGTTACACATGGTTGGACGCACTGTCAAATTCTCTAAAACAACGTTGAAAGTGGCTTATGGTAGAGAAATGATCTGGCAACAGCTCTGGTGGACATTCCTGCAGTCAGCATGCCAATTGCACGCTTCTTCAACTTGAGACATCTGTGGCATTGTGTTGTGACAAATCTGCACATTTTAGTGTCCCCAACACAAGATTCACTTGTGTAATGATCATGCTTTAATCAGCTTCTTGATATGCCACACCTGTCAGGTTGATGGATTATTTTGGCAAAGGAGAAATGCTCACTAACAGTGACGTAAACAAATTTGTTAACACAATTTGAAAGAAATAAGCTTTTTGTGCATATGGAATTTCTGGGATCTTTTATTTCAGCTCATGAAACATATTTCCGACATGTTTCATGTTGCGTTTTATATTTTTGTTCAGTATAAATAGTATCCTTAACTAGCATTGAAAAAGTTAATCCATTCTTCTATAGTAAAAAAATCTCTTTCTGAATACGCTCAAACACTTTCAGGTGGCATGCAGATGCTGAAATACGTTTGAGTGACAGTGAGGACATTGCGTAGTCGCTTTGTTGCAGATTTTTTGTGGGACTGAAATGTAAAAGAACGTTACTAACTGGTTCCCATGCTTTTAAAAAAGCGGTTATGGTCCGGAACAGTATACAGTGGGGAGAACAAGTATTTGATAACCTGCAAAATCGGCAGTGTTTCCTACTTACAAAGCATGTAGAGGTCTGTAATTTTTATCATAGGTACACTTCAACTGTGAGAGACGGAATCTAAAACAAAAACCCAGAAAAATCACATGATTTTTAAGTAATTAATTTGCATTTTATTGCATGACATAAGTATTTGATACATCAGAAAAGCAGAACTTAATATTTGGTACAGAAACCTTTGTTTGCAATTACAGAGATCATACGTTTCCTGTAGTTCTTGACCAGGTTTGCACACACTGCAGCAGGGATTTTGGCCCACTCCTCCATACAGACCTTCTCCAGATCCTTCAGGTTTCGGGGCTGTCGCTGGGCAATACGGACTTTCAGCTCCCTCCAAAGATTTTCTATTGGGTTCAGGTCTGGAGACTGGCTAGGCCACTCCAGGACCTTGAGATGCTTCTTACGGAGACACTCTTTAGTTGGCCTGGCTGTGTGTTTCGGGTCGTTGTCATGCTGAAAGACCCAGCCACAATGCTCTTACTGAGGGAAGGAGGTTGTTGGCCAAGATCTCGCGATACATGGCCCCATCTATCCTCCCCTCAATACGGTGCAGTCGTCCTGTCCCCTTTCCAGAAAAGCATCCCCAAAGAATGTTTCCACCTCCATGCTTCACAGTTGGGATGGTGTTCTTGGGGTTGTACTCATCCTTCTTCTTCCTCCAAACACGGCGAGTGGAGTTTAGACCAAAAAGCTCTATTTTTGTCTCAGACCACATGACCTTCTCCCATTCCTACTCTGGATCATCCAGATGGTCATTGGCAAACTTAAGACGGGCCTGGACATGCACTGGCTTGAGCAGGGGGACCTTGCGTGCGCTGCAGGATTTTAATCCATGACGGCGTAGTGTGTTACTAATGGTTTTCTTTAAGACTGTTATCCCAGCTCTCTTCAGGTCATTGACCAGGTCCTGCCGTGTAGTTCTGGGCTGATCCCTCGCCTTCCTCATGATCATTGATGCCCCACGAGGTGAGATCTTGCATGGAGCCGCAGACCGAGGGTGATTGACCGTCATCTTGAACTTCTTCCATTTTCTAATAATTGCGCCAACAGTTGTTGCCTTCTCACCAAGCTGCTTGCCTATTGTCCTGTAGCCCATCCCAGCCTTGTGCAGGTCTACAATTTTATCCCTGATGTCCTTACACAGCTCTCTGGTCTTGGCCATTGTGGAGAGGTTGGAGTCTGTTTGATTGAGTGTGTGGACAGGTGTCTTTTATACAGGTAACGAGTTCAAACAGGTGCAGTTAATACAGGTAAACAGTGGATAACAGGAGGGCTTCTTAAAATAAAACTAACAGGTCTGTGAGAGCCGGAATTCTTACTGGTTGGTAGGTGATCAAATACTTATGTCATGCAATAAAATGCAAATTAATTACTTAAAAATCATACAATGTGATTTTCTGGATTTTTGTTTTATATTCCGTCTCTCACAGTTGAAGTGTACCTATGATAAAAATTACAGACCTCTACATGCTTTGAAAGTAGGAAAACCTGCAAAATCGGCAGTGTATCAAATACTTGTTCTCACTTTCGTTCCCGATTCTGTTCCTAGAATATTTTTATTTTTTTCCAGTTTTCTGTTCTAACCCCTGCTTTTAACTCATTATGACCTGTGGTGTATGTCATGTTTGCGTGCCAGTGATAACATGACCATTCATGTCTCAGGTGACCCAGAAGTTCAACACTCGCTGGACAACAGAGGAGCAACTGCTTGCTGTACAAGGTAATTGATTTCAATTGCAACAGATGTGTAGGGATTAGAGAAAGGGAAGAGGTAGAAAATGTAACCAACTGAAATGAGGCCCATGTGAAAAGTCATGGTATAAAGAATTCCATCTTAAGTTGTTTTGCTGGGGGGGCATGGCACATAATCTACATTTGTTTAAAATGTTTGTTCCCTCCATTGTAACATCTTCCAGCCATCAGAAAATATGGGCGGGACTTCCAGGCTATCTCGGACGTGATTGGCAACAAGTCTGTGGTGCAGGTGAAGAACTTCTTTGTTAACTACCGCCGACGCTTCAACCTGGATGAGGTGCTGCAGGAATGGGAGGCTGAGCACGGGATGGCGGGAGCAGCCAAGGGAGGAGAGGAGGAGAAAATGGACACATCATCTTCTACTGAGGATGGAGCCACCACCCCTGTGGTGCCAGAGGGTCAAAAAGAGGTCTGTGACTGACCAATTTGATTGTATTCCATTATGGATTTTTATTTTAAATGTAACGGGTTTGATTGGCTAAATTCAGTTATCAATCTCAGTATGAAATGAGACACCATTTGCACTGTGCCCTACTATTTTAGTGGTCCCCTTTTTATCTGCACCAGTATAGTAATTCAGAGGGATGTACAAAGAATTCCAGTCTTTAATTTCAGTTTGATTTTCCAGATGTATTAATTGTAAATACTCCCCATTGTACCTTTACAGGACTCATCGCCAGTGGCGGCAAAACAACCTCTGGCCTCCTGAGTGGTCGGCCATCTTGGATTATTCTGTTGGCGGAACTCCTCCCTCTGAGATTTTACTTTTGTGCTGAAGAGACGATGATTAATCTGAATCTGCACAGGTTACATCCTGTCTGTGTGTGCTTCTTCAAGAAGGGCATTCCTGTTACCTCTTCCCCAATTCAAGAATGTTTTGCAGCTGCCCACCAATTAACTCAAGCACCATTCTTCAGCCGGGCTGACAGTCAAAGTAACCAGGATTATCTGACTGCACTTTATCCCATCACTGTTTTTGTCACCTTGGTGAGAAGGAAAACTTCTGTATCAAATTTAACTTGTTTTTGTATCTGGCCTCTTTTACCCTGTCACTCTGAACATTACAGATGATCCCTGTGATCTAGACCACAATACACATTTTTCATTTTATCCTTCTGTAACCCTCTTTACTTTGTAAAGACTGGTTTTGGTTGTGTAGTATTTAATCATAATAGGTCTTTATTATGAAATGACCCTGTGATTACTATCCTGTCATTCTGTGTGCTTGACGAAGATGTCTTTGTATACCAGGCGGCCATAAAGAAACACCCCAATAAATACCATCGCAGTGTTGGAGATGGGGTGAGTCAGGCGAGTTGTACCCCCGACACAAACACAGGGCGTAGTTCGAGAGGATGGCATTTCCACAGGAACATTTCGTATTGAGACCCAGTGCAAGTTGATACTACACAACCATCTATTTGTCTTCTTCCTCCCTAACCTTTTGTCTGTGACCCTAGTGCATATTTAGAAATAATGCATTAGTTGTAATTAATGTAAGGAACTTTAAATAGGAGTTGTTAAACATTGTGAGGATGTCCATTTTCAGTTTACTAGTAACCTCAGGACAATCGGGTCAACACAATTATGTTATGAATGATTTTCAGTTGAAAGGACCGTTGAATGAGAAGTTAAGTAGATGAATGAGAGAATTTTGACTTTTTAATTTAAACATTTTGAGTTTTGAAGTGTTATTTGTCAGTTCAAACCCTGTCCCTTTCGCAGCAACCTGCCTATGCTATTCAACTGTTTTTAATGTACTGATGCCATGATTTAGCGTACTGTTTTGAAACTTTTTTTTATATATATATTTGTGAAGAAATTGTGAATGCCTGAGGTGGGGTTTTAATGTGTGTATATTTTATTGCTGTCATTTACCATTGTGTATTCAGTTTGCTCATCAATTAACCATAAATAAATTTGAAGGATTTATAGGGACATTTAAAGAATTCACTGGATGCTCATTTGTCTTTTCCTGCTATTTGCTTTTAGCCTGGTCCCAGACCTGTTGTCACTCAGGCTCATTTGTTCTGTCTTTCAGCACAGCTTGTCATATTTAGGTCAACTCTATTAGGAAGGTGTTCCAAATGTTTGGTACACTAAGTGTATATAAAACCTTGAGTGATGATCAGCCTTTTCTGAAGAAGGATCATGAAGTATTGTTTCAGAACAGATTGCACAAATATATATGTTTTTACTGGATAGGAAGAAATTATTGAAGTAGTTTAAGTGATGGGTACCGAGTGTACGGACCATTGCACATTTGTGTATCTGACAGCAATTCCCGCAGTACAGTTCACACTTGATGTTGATGACACTGCCATCTAGTGGAAATACGATACAAACATTGCCTGTCACTGGCTGAATACAAATTTTTTTCTTCATGACGGGGATTTCCTGGGGAAGAAATACCGAAGGGGGGCTTTCCAACTGAGACATCAACAGCCAGAAGAATAAGCGGCGGCTCCATTTTGCTATGTTCCCATCTCGATTTAAAAAAAATATTTACTTTAATATTGTTTTTACAATGTCAGCTACCGATAAAAATACTCTAGCTGCCTATTTTAAAAACGGTGGAGTTCGGTCGTTTTCATTGTAAGCGGTTACATTGTGGTGTTCGCGTTCATGAACGTGCCATTCACCGAAGCTCCATTTCTAACATTGTAGCTCCTGAAAAACGACGTTGCATTGGCCAACGTTACAGATCTGATTCATGTAAGTATTGTTGCTAGCTAGGAAAGTTAACTATATTATCGTCCATGTTACAATGTGGGAACACAGCATGTAGCTATGTCTGTAAAAACATTGAGTAGCCATACAGTGGTGTACCAAAGCGGGGAGCTAGGGAGGCTTCGAATTGGGGTATGAGGTAATTTCAAATATCAATTTCGGTGTACTGAATTGCCTGCGAGACTTAGCCATCAAAACAATTGTGAAAATATTCCAATAATAGCAAATTCTAAAAATGTATTATTCTATATAATCACCTTGACATGTCTCATTGTATTATAATATATTCCGTATTACGCCAATGCATGTGTAGTACATTCATTGCAGTTATGACAAATTAGTTGTCTAGTCAGTGCATGCAAAGTAATTTACAAATTATTATTTGAGTATGGTGAACAGGCTCACACAATGTACACAGTTAGTGTATTGGCCAATTGGGTGAATATTGGTTGCAAAATACATTTATTTAAATTCAAATTATATGCTTAACATATGTCAATAATGCCTTTGAATCATGCCAAACAGTATGCCTGTATGCATATGAAACATTGAAAATATTCTTTAACGGAATCTGTTTAATTTTTGATTGACCAGATCTAAGATCACTGTAAAAAAGCATGATTCTCTATTCTCGGAAGATTCAGCTGTTTGCATGTCTGTTCACACAGTTGAAACATGTTCTATTGCTTTCAGGTTATAGGCAGGCTATAGAATTACATGTGGGCAATTCCATGTAACGGAATTCTGCTGAGACTCAAATTTTTCACTTCAAAATGTATACCAAGCCAAAAACATTGACTTCACATTACAGTGAAAAATGTTCAGTGGAAATAGTAGTTTACAAAAACACATTTACAGGAAGAACTGTGCAGATACAAAGTTTTGTAACAGAATAAAACTGAGGGAGATTTTACAGTAATTCTGTTACCAAACTTTGCATCTGCACAGTTTTTCCAGTAACTGATTTATTTACTGTGTAAGTTGTTCAAAGTAGCCATTGTGCATAGACTTGTATTGTTTGTTAAACATTGAAATCAATAGTTTTTGTTTTTCATACATTTTAAAGTGAAAAAAGTGAGTCTCAGCGTAATTCCGTTACTGTGGAATTGCCCATGTACAATGACAGGTCAGTCATAGAATTCCCCTACATGTTACTTTTTGTTGTTGTTGTGATGTCATGATACTCTAGCAGCATTCAAGACTTGGTTACATCTGTATGATTGGAGTGGAGAAACTGATCTCTGTACCAATAATGTCTGTGTAGAATAGATAGCTGGTGCATTGCATGGCCATATAAGGCTTCTAAACAGCTTCTACCCCCAAGCCATAAGACTCCTGAACACCTAATCAAATGGCTTCCCAGACTATTTGCATTTCCCCCCCTTTTACACCGCTGCTACTCTCTATTGTTATCATCTATGCACAGTCACTTTAAATACTCTACCTACATGTACATATTACCTCGACTAATCTGTGCCCCCACACATTGACTCTGTACCGGTACCCCCTGTATATAGTCTCGCTATTGTTATTTTACTGCTGCTCTTTAATTATCCATATTTTTTAAACTGCATTGTTGGTTAAGGGCCTGTAAGCATTTCACTGTAAGGTCTTCACCTGTTGTATTCGGCGCATGATACTAATAACATTTGATTTGATTTGAAGATGATCGCACCTGAGAAGCTATAACATGTAACAGATTTCCCTTTACTTTTCTCCATCCAGTCACTCTTAGATACAATTTGACCTGTCAACATCAAGCATATGACCAGGTTTAAAGACAAGAATATTGGGCCTATTTCTCATTCTCCATGTAAATCAGTGAGTGTATTTAACAGGGGAAATACCCTTTTATACATAATGCTCTGCATTTCATCAAACCGATTTCCCGTAGAGGAAGAGAGACCTGATTAATCTCATTCCCGGCCCAAATGTACCCAAAATGATCTCAACTGTACTATATGCTTTGAATTAGATATCTAGCCTAGCCAATCTACATTTCAAACTTTTGCTGGCTGCTTCGATTCAGCTGGGTCTAGGGTTTGTGTGTGTGTGTGTGTGTGTGTGTGTGTGTGTGTGTGTGTGTGTGTGTGTGTGTGTGTGTGTGTGTGTGTGTGTGTGTGTGTGTGTGTGTGTGTGTGTGTGTGTGTGTGTGTGTGTGTGTGTGTGTGTGTGTGTGTGTGTGGTCAGTCAGTGATGATAGACAGCGGTGAAGCAGCATGTGGAAAAGCCCCTTCACTATCCCAGGAAGTCCCCTGAGAACCACAGGAACTGGTCAGCCAATAGCCTAGGACTAATCCACTTGCTCATCCAGTGATGATGGACTGATGTACTTTCAACGTTGAGGGAATGTTGAAGGCAGACCTGTAGAAGTGGCCAGTTTTGATATCCTAACTAGTGTGATTCTGAATTGTTTGATTTGTATGAATGAGCCTGTTGAACCATGTGAGACAGGATATAGAGCTGAAGGTTCAGTCATTAGGTCCGAGTTCATCTCTAGCTTCATGGAAACCTTCCTTAGAACAATACACATGCATGATGGAAGAATGTTCCACATACATGTTGGAAGAATGTTCCACATACAGTGCATTCTACTTTTTCCACATGTTGTTACAGCGTTATTCTAAAATGGATTAAATCGTTTTTCTTCCTCATCAATCTACACACAATACCCCATAATGACAAAGCACATTTTTTATTTTTTGTTGTTGAAATGTTTGAAAATGTATACAAACGGAAATATCACATTTACTTAAGTATTCAGACCATTTACTCAGTACTTTGTTGAGGCTTCTTTGGCAGAGATTACAGCCTCGTCTTCTTGGGTATGATGCTACAAGCTTGGCACACCTGTATTTGGGGAGTTTCTCCCATTCTTCTCTGCAGATCCTCTCAAGCTCTGTCAGATTGGATGCGGAGCGTCGCTGCACAGGTTTCAGGTTTTTCTAGAGATGTTCGATCGGGTTCAGTTCCGTGTTCTGGCTGGGCCACTCAAGGACATTCGGACACTTGTCCCGAAGCCCCTCCTGTGTTGTCTTGGCTGTGTGCTTAGGGTCGTTGTCCTGTTGGAAGATGAACCTTCGCCCCAGTGTGAGGTTCTGAGCGCTCTGGAGCAGGTTTTCATGAAGGATCTCTCCGTATGTAGCTCCGTTCATCTTTCCCTCAATCCTGACTAGTCTCCCAGTACCTGCTGCTGAAAAACATACCCACAGCATGATACTGCCACCACTGTGCTTCTCTGTAGGGATGGTGCCAGGTTTCCTCCAGAAATGACCCTTGGCATTCAGGCCAAATAGTTAAATCTTGGTTTCATCAGACCAGAGAACCTTGTTTGTCATGGTCTGAGAGTCTTTAGGTGCCTTTTGGCAAACTCCAAGTGGGCTGTCATGTGCCTTTTTAATGAGGAGTGGCTTACATTTACATTTACATTTACGTCATTTAGCAGATGCTCTTATCCAGAGCGACTTACAAATTGGTGCATTCACCTTATGATATCCAGTGGAACAACCACTTTACAATAGTACATCTATATCTTTTTTGGGGGGGGGGGGGGGGGTTAGAAGGATTACTTAATCCTATCCCAGGTATTCCTTAAAGAGGTGGGGTTTCAGGTGTCTACGGAAGGTGGTGATTGACTCCGCTGTCCTGGCGTCGTGAGGGAGCTTGTTCCACCATTGGGGTGCCAGAGCAGCGAACAGTTTTGACTGGGCTGAGCGGGAACTGTGATTCCGCAGAGGTAGGGAGGCGAGCAGGCCAGAGGAGGATGAACACAGTGCCCTTGTTTGGGTGTAGGGACTGATCAGAGCCTGAAGGTACGGAGGTGCCGTTCCCCTCACAGCTCCGTAGGCAAGCACCATGGTCTTGTAGCAGATGCGAGCTTCAACTGGAAGCCAGTGGAGTGTGCAGAGGAGCGGGGTGACGTGAGAGAACTTGGGAAGGTTGAACACCAGACGGGCTGCGGCGTTCTGGATGAGTTGTAGGGGTTTGATGGCACAGGCAGGGAGCCCCGCCAACAGCGAGTTGCAGTAATCCAGACGGGAGATGACAAGTGCCTGGATTAGGACCTGCGCCGCTTACTGTGTGAGGCAGGGTCGTACTCTGCGAATGTTGTAGAGCATGAACCTACAGGATCGGGTCACCGCCTTGATGTTAGCGGAGAACGACAGGGTGTTGTCCAGGGTCACGCCAAGGCTCTTAGCACTCTGGGAGGAGGACACAATGGCGTTGTCAACCGTGATGGCGAGATCATGGAACGGGCAGTCCTTCCCCGGGAGGAAGAGCAGCTCCGTCTTGCCGAGGTTCAGCTTGAGGTGGTGATCCGTCATCCACACTGATATGTCTGCCAGACACGCAGAGATGCGATTCACCACCTGGTTATCAGAAGGGGGAAAGGAGAAGATTAATTGTGTGTCGTCTGCGTAGCAATGATAGGAGAGACCATGTGAGGATATGACAGAGCCAAGTGACTTGGTGTATAGCGAGAATAGGAGAGGGCCTAGAACTGAGCCCTGGGGGACACCAGTGGTGAGAGCACGTGGTGCGGAGACGGATTCTCGCCCTGCCACCTGGTAGGAGCGACCTGTCAGGTAGGACGCAATCCAAGAGTGAGCCGCGCCGGAGATGCCCAACTCGGAGAGGGTGGAGAGGAGGATCTGATGGTTCACGGTATCAAAGGCAGCAGATAGGTCTAGAAGGATGAGAGCAGAGGAGAGAGAGTTAGCTTTAGCAGTGCGGAGAGCCTCCGTGACACAGAGAAGAGCAGTCTCAGTTGAATGACCAGTCTTGAAACCTGACTGATTTGGATCAAGAAGGTAATTCTGAGAGAGATAGCAAGAGAGCTGGCCAAGGACGGCACGCTCAAGAGTTTTGGAGAGGAAAGAAAGAAGGGATACTGGTCTGTAGTTGTTGACATCGGAGGGATCGAGTGTAGGTTTTTTGAGAAGGGGTGCAACTCTCGCTCTCTTGAAGACGGAAGGGACGTAGCCAGCGGTCAAGGATGAGTTGATGAGCGAGGTGAGGTAAGGGAGAAGGTCTCCGGAAATGGTCTGGAGAAGAGAGGAGGGGATAGGGTCAAGCAGGCAGGTTGTTGGGCGGCCGGCCGTCACAAGTCGCAAGATTTCATCTGGAGAGAGAGGGCAGAAAGAGGTCAAAGCATAGGGTAGGGCAATGTGAGCAGGACCAGTGGTGTCGTTTGACTTAACAAACGAGGATCGGATGTCGTCAACCTTCTTTGTGTGGAGAGGAGGGAGTGAAAAGATGCCAGGTCCGCAGGGAGGCTAGTTTTCCTCCATTTCCGCTCGGCTGCCCGGAGCCCTGTTCTGTGAGCTTGCAATGAGTCGTCAAGCCACGGAGCAGGAGGGGAGGACCGAGCCGGCCGGGAGGATAGGGGACATAGAGAGTCAAAGGATGCAGAAAAAGGAGGAGAGGAGGGTTGAGGAGGCAGAATCAGGAGATTGGTTAGAGAAGGATTGAGCAGAGGGAAGAGATGATAGGATGGAAGAGGAGAGAGTAGCAGGAGAGAGAGAGCGAAGGTTGCGACGGCGCAATACCATCTGAGTAGGGGCAGAGTGAGTAGTGTTGGAGGAGAGCGAGAGGGAAAAGGATACAAGGTAGTGGTCGGAGACTTGGAGGGAGTTGCAGTGAGATTGGTAGAAGAATAGCATCTAGTAAAGATGAGGTCAAGCGTATTGCCTGCCTTGTGAGTAAGGGGGGACGGTGAGAGGGTGAAGCCAAAAGAGGAGAGGAGTGGAAAGAAGGAGGCAGAGAGAAATGAGTCAAAGGCAGACGTAGGGAGGTTAAAGTCACCCAGAATTGTGAGGGGTGAGCCATCCTCAGGAAAGGAACTTATCAAGGCGTCAAGCTCATTGATGAACTCTCCAAGGGAACCTGGAGGGCGATAAATGATAAGGATGTTAAGCTTGAATGGGCTAGTGATTGTGACAGCATGGAATTCAAAGGAGGAGATAGACAGATGGGTCAGGGGAGAAAGAGAGAATGTCCACTTGGGAGAGATGAGGATTCCAGTCCCGCCACCCCGCTGACCAGATGCTCTCGGGGTATGCGAGAACACGTGGTCAGACGAGGAGAGAGCAGTAGGAGTAGCAGTGTTTTCTGTGGTAATCCATGTTTCCGTCAGCACCAAGAAGTCGAGGGACTGGAGGGCAGCATAGGCTGAGATGAACTCTGCCTTGTTGGCCACAGACCGGCAGTTCCAGAGGCTGCCGGAGACCTGGAACTCCACGTGGGTCGTGCGCGCTGGGACCACCAGGTTAGAGTGGCAGTGGCCATGCGGTGTGAAGCGTTTGTGTGGCCTGTGCAGAGAGGAGAGAACAGGGATAGACAGACACATAGTTGACAGGCTACAGGAGAGGCTACGCTAATGCAAAGGAGATTGGAATGAAAATTAACTAAACAACTGGGGAAGCGAGAGAGCAGGGCCTCCCTCACTAACCATTCTCTAAAACACTCAAATATAACTATTCCAACTACCACTTTAAAATTATAATTGATGTAAACTACAGTGGTTCAATGTTTCCAGGAATAGGCTCAAACTTAGTTTATTCAGCTAGATAACTTGGTACAGTATTCTTCCGTGAAACCCACCCAGTGCACCGTGTCTTATGACGCCGTAGCTAACTAGCATGCTAGCATCCAATAACACACGGTTAGCACCAATACTTGGTTACAACAAACTACCAATGGATCATTCGTGTCCGTGACTAGTTCCTTTCATATCGCAGAAGTAATTAAACGTTGGCTAGCTAACACAAAGTCAGTCCTGCTAGCTACACAAGTGGACTACACAACTCGAAAGCTTACATTGCAAAAATCTTATTGACTAAAAATGATACAGTACTGCTAGCTGGTAGAGTTGGCTAGCTAGCAGTGGCTGTGTTTACCTTTATCTTTGATACAAAGACAACTATGTAGCTAGCTAATGTTACACTGATCAAATCGTTCCGTTGTAATGTATTTAGTTTCTACAGTACCGCTAGTTGGTAAAGTTGGCTAGCTAGCTGTGGTGTTGTGATGTTGATGCCGTTTGGAAAACGGCGCGAACGAACGAATACAGCTGGCTAGCTGGCTAGCTAACCTTGTTAATTTCTCAAAGTTAGTTTCTCAAAGCTACACCTACACCTTTAGCTACACCTTTATCCTTGATGCAAAGACAACTATGTAGCTAACTAGCTAACATTACACTAATCAAATCGTTCCGTTGTAATGTATGGAAATGTAATATTACCCGCGGAGCGAAGAACAGCACGACTACTCCCTCCAGCATCCGGCACTAATAGGCTTCTGTCTGGCCACTACCATAAAGGCCTGATTGGTGGAGTGCTGCAAAGATGGTTGTCCTTCTGGAAGGTTCTCTCATCTCCACAGAGAAACTCTGGAGCTCTGTCAGAGTGATCATCGGGTTCTTGGTCACCTCCTTGACCAAGGCCCTTCTCCCCCGATTTCTCAGTTTGGCCGGGTGGCCAGCTCTAGGAAGAGTCTTGGTGGTTCCAAACTTCTTCCATTTAAGAATGATGGAGGCCACTGTGTTCTTGGGGACCTTCAATGCCACAGAAATGTTTTGGTACCCTTCCCCAGATCTGTGCCTCGACACAATCCTGTCTCTGAGCTCTACGAACAATTCCTTCGACCTCATGGCATGCACTGTCAACTGTGGGACCTTATATAGACAGGTGTGTGCCTTTCCAAATCATGTCCATTCCATTGAATTTACCACAGGTGGACTCAAATTAAGTTGTAGAAACATCTCAAGGATGATCATTGGAAACAGAATGCACCTGAACTCAATTTTGATTCTTATAACAAAGGTTCTGAATACTTATATAAATAAGGTGTTTCTGTTTTTTATTTTTAATACATTTGCACAAATTTCCAAAAAACGTTTCGCTTTGTCATTATGGGGTATTGTGTGTAGATTGATGAGGAAAAGAATGTTAGAATTTTAGAATAAGGCTGTAACATAACAAAATATGCGAAAAAGGGGTCTGAATACTTTCTGAAGGCACTGTTGGAAGAATGTTCCACATACATGTTGGAAGAATGTTCCACATGTATTTTTTTAAATGTTCATTATTTAGCCTTTATTTAGCTAAGCAAGTCAGTTAAGAACAAATTCTTATTGACAATGACGGCCTACCAAAAGGCAAAAGGACAATGATGGAAGACCAGCTAAATATTTAGTAGAACCTTACATATGTTTTGACCAGTTTGAGATTGGATGTTCAGTGGATGATGCTGTCTTTTAGGATGGTGTATGCTGTTATTTGGGTTGGATGTTCAAGCCTAGATTGCTTGCCCTCCTGTTGCTTGCCCTCGGAAAATGAATAATGTGTTGGCAAGTCTATAATAAAGACTTGTGTCAGTCTAGATTAAGCTGTACTGTCCTCCATTAGAGCTGGGCGATATGGACTAAAGGCCGTATTGCGATAAATTGCCTGAATTGATTCAATAACGATAAATACATAAGATGATACGTTTATAACAATGTGCACCACCGCAGTAGTTTTTTATCCTTTTGAGCTACTACTTCTACTATAGTTTGATTGGAGCCATCAACAGTCCCTTTAACAGTCACCCATATTAGCAAACTTATTTAATTTCAAACTTCACATTTATCTAGTATAGGCTACTTATCGTAGTAAGTAACGATCTCAGCAAAATGCCTGCGGTAAGTGATCGGTATGGTTGGTGTTGATAACTTTCACTTTATCCTCCCAGCTCTACTCCATCTACTTTTGGATATGCTCTATTCCAGTCCCAAGCCGGGCCTTCCTGCTTGTGCACTGCACCCCCCCCCCCCCCCCCGAGTCAGAGCAGAGATAACATTAGCCCCAGTTAACTATGTCTGTTATGAAGGGGTTTCCCAAGGTTTGGCCTGAGAGTCAGGGCTGTTGATGTGGCAATGAATGCTCAGCATTAACACACACACACACACACACACACACACACACACACACACACACACACACACACACACACACACACACACACACACACACACACACACATCCTCAGCTCAAACACCATTGTCCCACTCCAAGACCATGTAACATAAGACAATTGTATACTCCTTTTTTATGAAATGCGTGTTTGTCCTGTATGTTGTAACTGTCGAGTGCATTTTTATTAAACATCTCTTCCCTCCTGTCTTTCTGTGTGTGTGTGTGTGTGTGTGTGTGTGTGTGTGTGTGTGTGTGTGTGTGTGTGTGTGTGTGTGTGTGTGTGTGTGTGTGTGTGTGTGTGTGTGTGTGTGTGTGTGTGTGTGTGTGTGTGTGTGTGTGTGCCCGTGCCCTCTCCAGGTCATGTCAGCAGGGCGGAATGCGGACGTGCGGGAGCTGCAGATCCCCCTCCAGCATCGCTCTCCCTCCCTGGCTGTTCTCTCTCTGGCCCAGCGCCCCTGGCCCAGCGACCCCGAGACAGGCTTCTTACCCCAGCACGGGGGCTTCTGGGACCACTTCATAGCCACCCCAGAGCCCAAATACTGCTGTGAGGCCTGCAGGCTAGTGCTCTGCAACCCCAGGCAGACAGAGTGTGGACACCGCTTCTGTGAAACCTGCATCTCTGAGCAGCTAAGGTGAGGACTGAGGACAAGAGATTTCAGTTTCATGATGAGTGTAAGAGTGAAGGGGTATGTTTTTTTTGTTGAGGAAATGATAGTTGAGAAATTACAAACATCTTCTTGTCAGTGTGTTTGATATGTCAGCTGTCTTCTGGTAATGGGGGTTGTCATAATTGTTTAGTGATTGTGTGATGATTATGATTGAGAAATAATGATGTCATTGGCCACATGTTGGTAAAAGGAGGATTTGATTGGACATTAGTTAATTAAGCAATGAGGCCCAAGGGGGTGTGGTATATGGCTAATATAATATATATATAATATATATAAGGGCTGTTCTTTATTATAAACTGGTTACCAACTTAATTAGAACAGTAAAAATAAATGTTTTGTCATACCCGTGGTATACGGTCTGATATACCACGGCTGTCAGCCAATCAGCATTCAGGGCTCGAACCACCCAGTTTATAATGATAGATTTCTCACTCCGCGTCAATCATCATCGTATTAATGTGCCTAAATGTCTTGTCGCCTTTACAGCAAACCAAATCCAGTATGTCCAGCAGATATGGAGCCGCTGTTCAAAGACAAGGTAAGACTACGTATGTGAATGATTTGCATCACTGTCATCATCCTTATGATACCCATGCTAAACAGCCCTATACCCTTTCTAAATGGCCTCGTACATAATCGCAGCGTGTCTCCTCACAGTAGCTGTTGTGTTTTCTGTCAGATCTTCCGTGATGTGTGCTGCCATAGAGAGATCATGGCTCTGAGAGTGTACTGCAGGAGTGAGAAGAATGGCTGTAAGGAGCAGATGAGTCTACATCAGGTCATGGTAAGTGTCTGACTGACTGAGGGAAATGGAAAAAGTCCCATTGTTTACACACAGTCATTATTCAAGCTCTAGAAAAGTGTTTATCTACAATTCTCGTTGATTTCAGTCACATTGATTGAATGTTTCCTGTTGAAACTGTAATGACTACAACCCAAATGCGATCTTATTTATAGCACTTCATAATAGGCTACATTTTCTTTACACCAAATCCTTATGATTCATTTTCCTCCTTTTTTCCCAGGATCATTTGAATGTGTGTCCGTATTTTGAGGTGCCATGCCCTTTAGGAAAGTGCAAAGAGAAGATGATGCGCAAAGACATTTCTGAGCACTTGAGTTGGAAATGTAAACACAGAGAGACCACCTGTGAATTCTGCATGCACAAGATGGCCATGACTGAATTACAGGTAACTAGAACAACTACTTGAGTTGGGCCGGTGCTCACCGAACCTGTACCTCTTAGAGAATAGTGTGACCGGCACCCAAAATTAGTACTGGCACATATTTTAGTCCACCTTAAGGGCAATTCTGACACTTTTCAACCATATATTCATTTTCTCCAGCACCGTATGTCACCGCGAATCTCATAGGGTGTTTCTCAATATGCATACTACCGTGCTCCACACTCCCAAGCTCCGAGTGCATTCTCCCACGACATTCTCTTGAGTACGTTCTTGTGAAGATGAGAGTGTGGAGAACGCATAAAACATTACATTTGAGAAGCACTTGCACTCCCCCTACTGTATTACCTCACGCTGCACCTCCCCATTCACTGAACCTTCTTCCAGCCAGGACAAAGGCAACAATAGACGGAACAAGATATGCACAAAGCAAAAGTTTAACTTCATAATTATGCTATTTGAGGAACACCCAGTGTTTGAAAATTACTGTTGTTAAAATGTTTAAACTTTTGATGATGTCATTGGGTCTAACTTTTTTACTTTATATTTTTTTATACAAAACGTAGAAATCTAAAGTTTTCACATATGTAGATACTGGTATTGTGCTGGAGATAAGGAAATTAGGTTAAAAAGTGGTGGAATTGCCCTTTAAGCACTGACAACAACAACACTGAATATCTGCTACCGCATGGCAAGCGGTACCGGAGCACCAAGTCTCGGTCCAAGAGGCTTCTAAACAGCTTCTACCCCCAAGCTATAAGACTCCTGAACATCTAATCAAATGGCTACCCAGACTATTTGCATTGCCCCCCCCCCCCCCCCCCCCCCCTTTTACACTGCTGCTACTCTCTGTTTATCATCTATGCATAGTCACTTTAATAATTCTAACTACATATACATACACTGCTCAAAAAAATAAAGGGAACACTTAAACAACACAATGTAACTCCAAGTCAATCACACTTCTGTGAAATCAAACTGTCCACTTAGGAAGCAACACTGATTGACAATAAATTTCACATGCTGTTTTGCAAATGGAATAGACAACAGGTGGAAATTATAGGCAATTAGCAAGACACCCCCAATAAAGGAGTGGTTCTGCAGGTGGTGACCACAGACCACTTCTCAGTTCCTATGCTTCCTGGCTGATGTTTTGGTTACTTTTGAATGCTGGCGGTGCTTTCACTCTAGTGGTAGCATGTGACGGAGTCTACAACCCACACAAGTGGCTCAGGTAGTGCAGCTCATCCAGGATGGCACATCAATGCGAGCTGTGGCAAGAAGGTTTGCTGTGTCTGTCAGCGTAGTGTCCAGAGCATGGAGGCGCTACCAGGAGACAGGCCAGTACATCAGGAGATGTGGAGGAGGCCGTAGGAGGGCAACAACCCAGCAGCAGGACCGCTACCTCCGCCTTTGTGCAAGGAGGAGCAGGAGGAGCACTGCCAGAGCCCTGCAAAATGACCTCCAGCAGGCCACAAATGTGCATGTGTGTGCTCAAACGGTCAGAAACAGACTCCATGAGGGTGGTATGAGGGCCCGATGTCCACAGGTGGGGGTTGTGCTTACAGCCCAACACCGTGCAGGACATTTGGCATTTGCCAGAGAACACCAAGATTGGCAAATTCGCCACTGGCGCCCTGTGCTCTTCACAGACGAAAGCAGGTTCACACTGAGCACATGTGACAGAGTCTGGAGACGCCGTGGAGAACGTTCTGCTGCCTGCAACATCCTCCAGCATGACTGGTTTGGCGGTGGGTCAGTCATGGTGTGGGGTGGCATTTCTTTGGGGGGCCGCACAGCCCTCCATGTGCTCGCCAGAGGTAGCCTGACTGCCATTAGGTACCGAGATGAGATCCTCAGACCACTTGTGAGACCATATGCTGGTGCGGTTGGCCCTGGGTTCCTCCTAATGCAAGACAATGCTAGACCTCATGTGGCTGGAGTGTGTCAGCAGTTCCTGCAAGAGGAAGGCATTGATGCTATGGACTGGCCCGCCCGTTCCCCAGACCTGAATCCAATTGAGCACATCTGCGACATCATGTCTCGCTCCATCCACCAACGCCACGTTGCACCACAGACTGTCCAGGAGTTGGCGGATGCTTTAGTCCAGGTCTAGGAGGAGATCCCTCAGGAGACCATCCGCCACCTCATCAGGAGCATGCCCAGGCATTGTAGGGAGGTCATACAGGCACGTGGAGGCCACACACACTACTGAGCCTCATTTTGACTTGTTTTAAGGACATTACATCAAAGTTGGATCAGCCTGTAGTGTGGTTTTCCACTTTAATTTTGAGTGTGACTCCAAATCCAGACCTCCATGGGTTGATTGGATTTCCATTGATTATTTTTGTGTGATTTTGTTGTCAGCACATTCACCTATGTAAAGAAAAAAGTATTTAATAAGATTATTTCATTCATTCAGATCTAGGATGTGTTATTTTAGTGTTCCCTTTATTTTTTTGAGCAGTGTATTACCTCGACTAACCAGTGCCCCCGCACATGGACTGTGTACCGGTACCCCCTGTATATAGTCTTGCTATTGTTATTTTACTGCTGCTCTTTAATTATTTGTTACTTTTATTTCTTATTCTTATTAAAACATTTCAGAAACACAAAGAAACCGTTTGTCCTTCATTTCCGGTGGCCTGCCCCAATCATTGTACTTTTCCCTCCATCTTACGGAGTGAGGTAAGGAGTGTATTTTAATGTTTGTAGTATAAAATGTATTCATGCAAGGAAGTATGGCCATCTTTTCTCTTATCATCAGATGGATTAACATAGTTTTAAATGTTGTGATACGGTTGCCCATTTCATTGAGACCACATTGTAATGCAAATGCTTGGTATAGAAGGACATGATTGAACCTAAATGTGTTTCTACTCTCAGCTGACAAGTCATCAACATGAGTGCCCCAAGGCTCATGTCACCTGCTCCTTTATTCGCTTTGGATGCAATTTCAAGGTCAGTCTTCATGTTACTATGATTGTTAAAAGTGGTATTAATAATAATATGCTTAATATAAGTTGTAATATCATGGCCACTATGAACTCCTCGTGATGTCTCTTTTACTCTGTTATCTGGCTGTTGTCCCACTGAACTACAACTAATTTAAGAGAACATACAGTAGTTTTAAGCTGGTATGTTACTGATATGATATTTTCCCTGATATTCCTCTGTAGGGTCTCAACCAAGACATGAGGGATCATGAATCTAGCTTTGCCTCTGAACACCTGCGGCTGATGGCAACCAGGAACACTACGCTGGAGGCCAAGGTGATCAACTCTACTTTGTTCTTTAGAACAATTTGCCCTGTGTACCATTAAAGGAAAAATGTATAAAGTCAACATAATGAAAATTCACCAGCATCATGACCAACTTCTATTTCAATCCATATGCAAGGCATACAGTGTATAAATATGTTGCCTTGTATCTGCATTACCTGTCATACTTGTTTTGACTCATGATATAATCACACATTTGAGTATGTGCTCTTACATGTTACACATAACACATACATTCTAACAACATGTATTTTGACAAGTACCCCAAAATAATAAATTGGGAGATATTAAACTGAATATTCAACCACAACTAACTTTTTAACAACCAACTAATCACAGGGCTGAATGGTTAAGTAGTTCAGGGTAATGGAAGCAGTAATAAGACAGACTGTTTCCCACCCATCTAGATGGAGGATGTTAAAGGAGAGCTTCTGGAGCGGTACAAGGTTCTGCCAGGCCTAAGCAGCCGTCTGTCTGAAACAGAGTCTCAGTACGAGGAGATGAGGGAGAATAACAGACAGCTGGAGCAGAAGCTCACTGCCATGCAGGTAAATGAAAAGGTCGAAGTACATTGAGTGTACAAAACATGTGAGTTGCACCCCCTTTTGCCCTAAGAACAGCCTCAATTTGTCAGGGCATGGACTCTACAAGGTGTCGAAAGCGTTCAACAGAGATGCTGACCCATGTTGACTCCAATGCTTCCCACAGTTGTCAAGTTGGCTGGATGTCCTTTGGGTGGTTGACCATTCTTGATACACACAGGAAACTGTTGAATGTGAAAAACTCAGCAGCGTTGCAGTTCTCGATACAGTCAAACCGGTGCGTCTGGCACCACCATACCCCGTTCAAAGTCACTTCAATCTTTTGTTCTCCCCATTCACCCTCTGAATGGCACACATGCACAATCCATGTCTTAACTGTGACCAGGTGAGTCCTTCTTTAACCTGTTTCCTCCCCTTCATCTACACTGATTGAAGTGGACTTAACAAGTGACATCAATAAGGGATCAATGTGTTCACCTGGATTCACCTGGTCAGTCTGTCATGGAAAGAGCATGTGTTTCTTATGTTTTGTACACTGTCATTATAAAACCTCTCAATAGAGATGTAATACTAGTCTTTGACATACATAATAATACTTGTCTTGTCCCACAGTCCCATTTACTGATTTCTCAGTTGGAGGTAAAGTCCTGCCATGTATGGAACTTACATTATAAGTCATTTAGCAGGCACTCTTATCCAGAGCAACTTACTGGAGCAATTAGGGTTAAGTTCCTTGCTCTAGGGCACATCGACAGATTTTTCAGCTAGTCGGCCCAACGCTCTTTCAGCTTACTGGCCCAACGCTCTTAACCGCTAGGCTACCTACCGCCTAGGCTACATGAAGTGTGTGTAACTGTATGTGTGTGTTTGTGGACGTTTTCTCCATGTAGAACTTGATGAGTTCCCACTCTGAGAAGCTTTTGGAGATGGAGCTGGAGCTGAGGTCTCTGAGGACCATCCGAGAGGAGGTGGAAACACTACGAGGCACCGTGGAGAGCATTCGTTCAAGGGTTGCAACGCTAGAGGGAGGAAGGGGTGGAGCCATCCCAGCCACACACACACTAGGTGAGTTACCCTGAATGCTCTCTCACTCTCTCTCTGTCTTCCTTTGTCTAGCTCTCTCTCTCTCTGTCTCGCTCTCTAGTCTCTCCCTCAGTGTCTCTGTCTCTCTCAACACTTGTCTTGGGAATTATTTTATTCTTTGCTACTTCACTGTCGCTAAAACCTGTATAACTCTTTTAGGAGTTGCTCAGAATGAGTGTAATGTGATATTGGACCGATTTGATATGTTCAAAGTCTGAAGCTACATTATGAGCAAAGCAGTGATTGAAAAAAAACAGTGCTTTGGGGCCTCCCGAGCATCGCAGTGCTAGCTGTGCCACTAGAGATTCAGGGTTCGAGTCCAGGCTCTGTCGCAGCCGGCTGCAACCGGGAGACTCATGGGGCGGCGCACAATTGGCCCAGCGTTGTCCGGGTTAGGGGAGGGTTTGACCGGCAGGGATGTCCTTGTCCCATCGCGCACTAGTGACTCCTGTGGCGGGCCGGGCGCAGTGCACGCTGACACGGTCGCCAGGTGTACGGTGTTTCCTCTGAAACAGTGGTGTGGCTGGCTTCCGGCTTAAGTGGGCATTATGTCAAGAAGCAGTGCGGCTTGGTTGGGTCGTGTTTCGGATGACGCATGGCTCTCGACCTTTGCCTCTCCCGAGTCCGTACACGAGTTGCAGGGATGAGACAAGACTGTAACTACCAATTGGATTCCACGAAATTGGCGTGAAAAAGGGGTTAAAAAAAACAAGGGAACGACCGATTAATCGGAATGGCCGATTTAATTAGGGTCGATTTCAAGTTTTCATAACAATCGGGAAATCGGTATTTTTGGACGCCGATTTGGCCGATTTGTATTTTTTTACACCTTTATTTAACTAGGCAAGTCAGTTAAGAACACATTCTTATTTTCAATGACGGCCTAGGAACGGTGGGTTAACTGCCTTGTTCAGGGGCAGAACGACAGATTTTTACCTTGTCAGCTTGGGGAATCAATCTTGCAACCTTACGGTTAACTAGTGAAGACTATTTCTTCCTAACAAAGACAGCCGACTTCGCCAAACGGGGGATGATTTAACAAAAGCGCATTTGCGAAAAAAGCACAATCGTTGCACAACTGTACCTAACCATAAACATCTATGCCTTTCTTAAAATCAATACACAGAAGTATATATTTTTAAACCTGCATATTTAGCTAAAAGAAATCCAGGTTAGCAGGCAATATTAACCAGGTGAAATTGTGTCACTTCTCTTGCGTTCATTGCACGCAGAGTCAGGGTATATGCAACAGTTTGGGCCACCTGGCTCGTTGCGAACTAATTTGCCAGAATTTTACGTAATTATGACATAACATTGAAGGTTGTGCAATGTAACAGGAATATTTAGACTTAGGGATGCCACCCGTTAGATAAAATACGGAACGGTTCCGTATTTCACTGAAAGGAAAAACGTTTTGTTTTCGAGATGATAGTTTCCGGATTCGACCATATTAATGACCTAAGGCTCGTGTTTATTATATTATAATTAAGTCTGATTTGATAGAGCAGTCTGACTGAGCGGTGGTAGGCAGCAGCAGGCTCGTAAGCATTCATTCAAACAGCACTTTCGTGCGTTTTGCCAGCAGCTGTGCTTCAGGCATTGCACTGTTTATGACTTCAAGCCTATCAACTCCCAAGATATTAGGCTGGTGTAACCGATGTGAAATGGCTAGCTAGTTAGCTGGGTGCACGCTAATAGTGTTTGAAACGTCACTCGCTCTGAGACTTGGAGTAGTTGTTCCCCTTGTTCTACATGAGTAACGCTGCTTCGAGGGTGGCTGTTGTCGATGTGTTCCTGGTTCGAGCCCAGGTAGGAGCGAGGAGAGGGACGGAAGCTATACAGTTACACTGGCAATACTAAAGTGCCTATAAGAACATCCAATAGTCAAAGGTATATGAAATACAAATCGTATAGAGAGAAATAGTCCTATAATTCCTATAATAACTACAACCTAAAACATCTTACCTGGGAATATTGAAGACTCATGTTAAAAGGAACCACCAGCTTTCATTATTTATTTGAGGCTAAATTGATTTTATTGATGTATTATATTAAGTTAAAATAAGTGTTCATTCAGTATTGTTGTAATTGTCATTATTACAAATACATTTCAAAAATCGGCCGAAAAATCGGTATCGGCTTTTTTTGGGGGGGGGTCCTCCAATAATCGGCATCGGTATCGGCGTTGAAAAATCATAATTGGTTATATAGATAGATAGATAGATAGATAGATAGATAGATAGATAGATAGATAGATAGATAGATAGATAGATAGATAGATAGATAGATAGATAGATAGATAGATAGATAGATAGATAGATAGATAGATAGATAGATAGATAGATAGATAGATAGATAGATAGATAGATAGATAGATAGATAGATAAACCAGTACTTTTATGGCCTGACATAAAAGTCTGGGAAAATGTAAGTAGCGAGAAGTCCAGAGTGGTACAAACATACAGGACTCTTATTCCATTGGCTTGCTATTGTTTCTCTGCAGGTTCTTTAGAGACACAGCTCTCCCGTCAGGACGACATGCTGAGTGTCCACGAGATCCGCTTGGCCGACATGGACCTGCGCTTCCAGGTCCTAGAGACGGCCTCCTTCAATGGGACGCTCATCTGGAAGATCCGTGACTACAAGCGGCGGAAACAAGAAGCCGTGGCGTCAAAGACCCTGTCTCTCTACAGCCAGCCTTTCTACACTGGCTACTTTGGCTACAAGATGTGTGCCCGGGTCTACCTGAACGGAGACGGCATGGGGAAAGGAACCCACCTGTCTCTGTTCTTTGTGGTGATGCGTGGCGAGTACGATGCCCTGTTGCTCTGGCCCTTTAAGCAGAAGGTGACTCTGATGCTGATGGACCAGGGCCCAGCCAGGAAGCACCTAGGGGATGCCTTCAAACCAGACCCCAACAGCAGCAGCTTCAGACGACCCACGGCAGAGATGAACATAGCCTCCGGCTGCCCGCTGTTCGTGGCCCAGACTGTGTTGGAGAACGGTACTTACATCAAGGATGATACCATCTTCATTAAGGTCACAGTGGACACATCTGACCTCCCTGACCCTTGACCCCTGGTCTGTAGAGAACAGCAGATGTATCTGGATCAGGGTGCCCTTATGTGAGAGAGATTGCAAAAGATGGAATGGAGAGAGCAGAAATAAGGATGGCGAACAAGAAAATAACAGAAGTTAGAAGAGTAAGGTTTCTTTGCAGATCTCAAGGTGCAGCCTAAGCCTGCAGAAAGAGCTGGGTGGACCTCAGAGCAGTTGCCTTTGGTGCCTGTGTTGCTCACCAGATAGGTGAGAGAAGGAAATGGTTATTTTTCAACCAGGCTGAATGTTAAAAAGTCTAAAGAATGCCTATATTACTCACAGCAGGGAGAGGTATAAATGGCAATGGATCATTCTAACCCAAGTTATCAGGATGCAACCATCATCAAACTACATGGACCCAGTGGATGGATGGAGGGAGGAAGGAAGGAAGGAAGGAAGGAAGGAAGGAAGGAAGGAAGGAAGGAAGGAAGGAAGGAAGGAAGGAAGGAAGGAAGGAAGGAAGGAAGGAAGGAAGGAAGGAAGGAAGGGAAGGAAGTCTACCAGAATGGAGATAGTGAATATATTTCAGTAGACATTGATCATTTCTGCCTTGAAGAACATGGGACAGTGCATCATCCAACACAAGTCGAGGTGTGGAGATAGTTGGGCACGGCACAACTATCTTCTGTAATATCAAATATCTCTGAGAACTCATTACTTGACTTTGATGAAACTTGTCTAAATTAAAGCCAGAAGATACAATCCCACATGACATGTTGAATAAGGAGATACAATGCTATATGTGGTTGTGTATGCTGTTTGCATTGCTGGTGAAGTTTGGTTGTATTATTGCATTGTTAAAGTATAGAATGTAATGTATGTTTCTAGTCTTGTGATTGTGTTGGAGAAAGTTGTTGATTGACAAGCTTTTATTAACAGGTGTCGTGTGAGCACTAGGGTGTGTCTTGTGTGCAGGCTACAGCCTGTCTCTTATTTCAGATTTGGTTTTAGTGGACCTGGTCTGCATCTGAAACAGCATCCAGCTACCTATATTGTGCACTACTGTTGGCCAGAGCTGTACAAAAGTAGTGCACTATATAGGGATTTGGGTGCCATTTCAGACACAGACAAAGATGGCACAAAGGAATGGATACACACCGGTACAGCAATGCCACTGTCTCGCGGAGTTAAGAATAAGACTAGCCTTTCATTTTGAAGATCTATAAAGATCTGTAAATTACTTCTATACTGCTTTTTGTAACTTACACATTGTTTTGTAATGTTCAGAACAGATGCTGTGCATCATATTTTTTTGTAACAGTTGGGAAAACAAAATGCCTCATTAAAACTCCAACCATGTTGATTGAGCTGAGACATAAAGTGACAGTGACTTGTTTTCATGATGGTTGGTGGAGAATGTTATTTGCACAAGTTATGTTTGAATGTGTATTAATAAAATTGTTAAACAAAACTTGAATGTGCTTTGATGTTTGATTTCTGTGGAGGAGATCAGAAGGAGAAGATGGGGAGGCATTGGCCACACCCTCTGAAAGCCCTCCTACATCACCAGTCAAGCACTATCCTGGAACCCACAAGGGAAACAGAAAAGAAGGCACCAGAGAAACACCTGGAGGCTGGAGCTTGAAGCAGACACCAAAAGATCAGGCATGGGATGGAACGAGATTGAGAAGACAGAACAGAGTGCAATAGAGACGAGTCGTTGATGTCCTATGCTCCCTGGGTAGCAATGGACCTAAGTAAATTTGAGTGAGAGGTTATCCTGAATTCATTTTTAAGGCATAGGAAATGGGAGCTACACTTTTTCCTCTTTTGAATCAAGGAAAATATACAGTGATCACAAGCTGGTTAATTTAAGTCTTGATGATCAGTTTATTTAGGGTTGGCTGTGGTGGGTCCGCCTGGACAAAAAAGTCTGTGCAGACTGTAGGGGACCACTGTTTCATAGGAAACAGTCCAAAAACTAACATGGGGAACCCTCCATGGTGCCGGTCTATCTTTTCCTTCCACTAGATGTCAGGATAGTACAGAATGTTATTCTACAGTATATTTTCCACCAAGGGTAGGCTACAACCGCAAAGTGACATTTCAGGAGAACCTGGCAACGCATAACAAGACGTGTATCCATCAGTGAACTGTTGCAGATAGAGATGTTATGAAGA
Organism: Salmo salar; assembly: GCF_965601325.2. Classification (NCBI taxonomy): domain Eukaryota; kingdom Metazoa; phylum Chordata; class Actinopteri; order Salmoniformes; family Salmonidae; genus Salmo; species Salmo salar. The sequence continues at coordinate 32,615,574 of NC_138299.1, forward strand.
GCTAACACAATTCCACATTCTGTATGACAGTTCTGATCAGGGTACATTCAGGTCATGTATATTCTCCACGATAAATGTGCATTCTAGTATTTTTGTAAAGTTGCTCCCACCTGGCAACTATTAAATAATTAGCCAATGTTTTCACGTGCATACATATAAACCATGTGGTTATGTGAAGGTATTGTAGGATTCCACCTTTTTCTTTCTGACATCTGTGTCTAATCAACGTGCATGTTGCTAGGTGCCTACATACAATATGTAATGCAGTACATGTATTCTCATTGTCACTTAATATGGATTCCATGGCGTCGGTAAAAATTGGACAATATAAAAGTCCTGTCCTCCTTCAACATTATTATGGGCGAATTTAAGTTGTCCAAGTCTTTAATGCAAACTTGTATTGTCCATTCAAGTTTGCAGTATAGAGTTAGAAAACTTTACTTCACTTATGACAATGTCACGTCATTGAAATGTATAAGTGGGCTTGGGCTAGACTCGTATTTTTCCCTCTGGACTATTCAATCTCATGTCACTAGGTCATTCAAAGGAAGGGCGGTGCCGTTAAGGTAATGCAAATCATAGAGGGAGAGGCGAAGCGAGAGGATTTACTCTCTGTCTGCGTGAGATTAGCCCTTTTTGTATGGAGGTCAGTGAGTGTGTAAAATTATGTGAGGCTTATTTAATCGAATAGAAGTTTCATAATGTTTAGGCTGTTACAAATTTACTGATATAAGTTGATGTACGTGGCATTCCGGCAACTTCGATAAAAACAACTTGGTTGTGTCTGTTGTTCACACGCGTAGCCTATCTGCACTCTCATTGGCTAGAATGGTCCCTTCTGATCTCGCCTGCCTTCCACGGTTGAGGACATGTATTTCCATTGTTAGAGCTGTCACCCGAATATCTTGTTAACATAATACTTAATCTTCGCACAGGCACCACTGTGGCGCGAACCACTGCAACGCTGTGAACTACTGCGACGCACAGAGGAGCTACTGTAGAGAGCAGCCATCAAGCAGTGTTGGGAAAACAACCGTAGATTCTAGATGCCACGTTTTTCAGTTGCCAAAGAACATATTTGATTCAAAGTAACAGTGCCCATTTTTGTAATATATTCGGATACAAAGTAGCCTCGTTGCGCAAACTTTGAAAGCTGTGGAAAATAAGGAAGTAAAACGTTAGTTCTTGATTTGGGAACTGAGAAGAGGAGCATCATCATGTTCAGTTGGGTGAATAAGGAACAAGGAGGCAGAAACAAGGACGGCGAGATGTACCAAACTGTGACGGAGGGTCTTCAACAGCTTTACTCAAAAAAATTATTTCCATTGGAAGAAACCTATCTTTTCCATGATTTCCACTCACCTGCGTTGGAGGCAGCGGATTTTCAGAGCAAGCCAATGGTTCTACTGGTTGGACAGTATTCTACGGGGAAGACGACGTTCATAAGGTAGTGCATCCAGAAATCAGCAACAGTTATGCGTTCTCATGTTTGTGTTAACTTTATTTTACCTACAGGGCTCTCTGCCGGTCAGAAATGATTGAGTTGTTGAATAACCCCTAAGCAGTAGCCTACTATGACAGTTGTGAGCTGTCAAAATGGAGGTTAATTGCTGTCAAAATGTAAATGAGGAAAAACACTGTTGGAACAGGTTGTTGCCCCCAGCAACCTAATGTAAACATAACTGTCTAGTGTTGGGAATGGGTTAGCATTATGTTAAGGTTGTAAACAGCTTGTTTCTAGTTTTTTTTTTAACCAATATTCCATATTCCAATTCAATACAACATGAAACATCGTCAACATGCCACACCAACTGCTACTTAGAATGTTTTTTAATGTCACGAGGTGGAAGCTTGATTATAAACTGGGTGGTTCGAGCCCTGAATGCTGATTGGCTGACAGCCGTCGTATATATAAGAAATAAGGCCCGAGGAGGTGTGGTATATGGCCAATATACCACGGCGAAGTGCTGTTCTTAAGCGGATGCAACACGGAGTGCCTGGACACAGCCCTTAGCAATGGTATACTGGCCATATATCACAAACCCCCGAGGTGCCTTATGGCTATTATAAACTGGTTATCAATGTAATTAGAGAAGTAAATATACCAAATACCACGGCTATCAGCCAATCAGCATTCAGGGCTCGAACCACCCAGTTTATAACAGACCTTATACCACGGGTATGACAAAACATGTATTGTTATTGCTTTAATAACTTTGATAACCAGTTTATAATAGCAATAAGGCACGTCAGGGGTTTGTGGTATATGGCCAGTATACTACCACGGCTAAGGGCTGTTCTTAGCCGTAGTATATTGGCCATATACCATAACCCCTTGTGCCTTATTGTTTAAGTAGAGAAGCAGAGTATTATTAACTATCCAGTTTCCACCAACTGCTTTCCAGTTTCCACCATCAATATCAATGAGACATGTCTGGTGACATGGGCCTTTTGTGCTCCCCTGGAGCCTCTGAACAACCAACCATTATATATATGAGAGAAAGAATAGAACCATTACAGAATGGGTAAAACTGTCTAAAAACCTCTGAATTTATTGCCATTTTAAGATCTTTCTCTCTGAATCACCAGGACAGGCGCAAACTACGTCAGTTTCATAACTTGTTGATCTGCAGGTTCTGCAGCAAGATAGGACATGCAGCTAGCTTCACTATCTTTAGGGAAGGTGCTGTCGTGTCTTTGGCATCATTAACTTGAAGACATGTTTATCAAATAACTATGTAATTATTATTACGCGATTAAACTGATTAATCATGTAACTATAATTAACTAGAAGGTCGGGGCACCAAGGAAAATATTCAGATTACAAAGTTATAATTTTCCTAATATAACTTTCAGATATTGTAATATCTGATCGATTTGTCTCCTCATTAATGATGCGTTATTTACCTCGTCAGTCTCATTCCAAACGTCGTAAATTGTTGGTTATCTGCACGAACCCAGTCTCCACTATGAGTCATCCATACGTCAATTGTCTTAAAATCATTTATTTACTAAACTAAGTAATTCACAGAAAGGCATACAAAACAGTAGGTATCGTTACAAAGAAATGGTAGAGGAATGAATGGTCCCTAGTGGGCTAAACCGGCATGGCGGCTTGTTAGACAAAAGGGGAGTGGGGGGGTCAACTGAGGAGACACTACAGAGTTGATAATTATAACAATTGAAATGCTAATCCTTTGCACATGAACGCTCACTCATTCGGGAACAATTGCAATCAATATATATATATAGATTTACGCTCAGTATGTCGTCGGGTTCTTTGTTGGAAAGGTTGTTCTGTTGGAGAGTTCTCTCTCTCTCTCTCTCTCTCTCTCTCTCTCTCTCTCTCTCTCTCTCTCTCTCTCTCTCTCTCTCTCTCTCTCGGTTAGAATGGATCTTTCAAAGCGACATTCGTTCATGTTGTTATAGAATGGATGTTTCGTCAGTCTTCGCGTTCAATGATACCGAATTCCTAGCTGCAGACTAGTAATTAATATCAAAGACTTGTTCTTATTCTGTATCGGTAGTCTAATAGTTTAACCACGTGGTATGGTTAAAGTTCAGTAGAGGGATGCATGGTCAAACCTATTAGCCAAGTCGTAATGGAGTGGAGGCCTGGTCTGGTGATAGAAAATCAGGGGGGGGTTATATTCGGAACATAAAAAAGGCTGTCTCATGACGCCAGGTCCTGTCTGTGTCCCTGGGGGCGTGCCGATGACTTGGTAAAACTTTAAAACAGAAAATACAATTCTCTCACATTAACATCTTACAAGCATCCCAACATATTCCAAATAGCTATCCTTATTCATTCATTTTATACAACCATTAGATGTAAGTCTCACCACTGAGGCTATTATATAAACAGAGCCATGGTAATGTACAGAGCCATGGTATTGTCTCTCATGAGTTTCACAAAATTGTACCAAACGGACCAGTTTGTAGCTGGATTCTTCACCGATCTTTTATACCTTCTCCAGAACATAAATGTTGTTCGTTTCTCCAATTCTGTGAGGTGGAAGAATTCCTTTGTCTCTCCATGAAAACACTCTGTCTCTTTATACTGTGGCCATGAGGTGGGACATTTTCTTAGGAATTTACGACCCCTTCTGACCACAGCAGCCTGGGTGTAGGAGACAGAGGGAGATGGTGAAGAAGTGCAGGGGAAGGGGGTCAACTGTGCTCGCTGTACCCAAAGAGGGCAACGTCATGACAGTGCCTTTGGTAAGCTACAGTACTCCAGTCTGGTAGCTGCTGAAAGTATGTACACAATAAAAAAAAAAAAATTAAGTTGAACTTTAAAAAAAACAAAAAACGATCAACGTTAGTGAAAACATTTTCTTATCTTAACCTGTTAGGGCTAGGGGGCAGCATTTGCACGTCTGGATAAAAAAAATGTACCCGATTTAATCTGGTTACTAATCCTACCCAGTAACTAGAATATGCATATACTTATTATATATGGATAGAAAACACTCTAAAGTTTCTAAAACTGTTTGAATGGTGTCTGTGAGTATAACAGAACTCATTTGGCAGGCAAAACCCTGAGACATTTTCTGACAGGAAGTGGATACCTGATGTGTTGTATTGACTTTAAACCTATCCCATTGAAAAACACAGGGGCTGAGGAATATTTTGGCACTTCCTATTGCTTCCACTAGATGTCACCAGCCTTTACAAAGTGTTTTGAGTCTTCTGGAGGGAGATCTGACCGAACAAGAGCCATGGAACAATGATGTCCCATTAGACACCTGGCGCGCGAGTTCATGTTGGGTACCCTCGTTCCAATACGTTATAAAAGAGTATGCATTCGTCCACCTTGTATATTATTCATGTTCTGGTTAAAAAAGGCCCTAATGATTTATGCTATACAACGTTTGACATGTTTGAACGAACGGAAATATATTTTTTCCCCTCGTTCATGACGAGAAGTCCGGCTGGCTTAGATCATGTGCTAACAAGACGGAGATTTTTGGACATAAATGATGAGCTTTTTTGAACAAAACTACATTCGTTATGGACCTGTGATACCTGGAAGTGACATCTGATGAAGAGAATCAAAGGTAATGGATTATTTACATAGTATTTTCGATTTTAGATCTCCCCAACATGACGTCTAGTCTGTATCGCAACGAGTATTTTTCTGGGCGCAGTGCTCAGATTATTGCAAAGTGTGATTTCCCAGTAAGGTTATTTTTAAATCTGGCAAGTTGATTGCGTTCAAGAGATGTAAATCTATAATTCTTTAAATGACAATATAATATTTTACCAATGTTTTCTAATTTTAATTATTTAATTTGTGACGCTGACTTGACTGCCGGTTATTGGAGGGAAACGATTTCCTCAACATCAATGCCGTAGTAAAACGCTGTTTTTGGATATAAATTTGAACTTGATAGAACTAAAAATGCATGCATTGTCTAACATAATGTCCTAGGAGTGTCATCTGATGGAGATTGTAAAAGGTTAGTGCATCATTTTAGCTGGTTTTATGGTTTTGGTGACCCTGTCTTTGACTTGACAAAACATTACACACAACTCTTGTAAATGTACTGTCCTAACATACTCTAAATTTATGCTTTCGCCGTAAAACCTTTTTGAAATCGTAAAACGTGGTTAGATTAAGGAGATGTTTATCTTTCAAATGGTGTAAAATAGTTGTATTTTTGAAAAATTTGAATTTTGACATTTATTTGGATTCAAATTTGCCGCTCTTGAAATGCACCTGCTGTTGATGGAGTGCACCACGGGTGGCACGCTAGTGTCCCACCTAGCCCATAGAGGTTAAGTAGACTACATGGTCACTTACTGTTAAATTGTATTGCTCATTCACAACAACTGATTTGATTCTTGCACAGCTTGCAGAGTTACTTCATACAGGGATCCCACCCAATTCTAAGGAATTTAATAATAAATCAAAGGAGTTGATCATAGCCTGATCCCAGATCTATTTGTGCTGTCTTGCCAACTCCTATGGTCATTGTCTTGCCGAATGTGACGTGTTTGACAGCACAAACAGATTTTGGCCTAAACAAGGCTAGGGAGTTGAGGCCATTAATAGTCATCCTAAAGACATGTCTTCTTCTCTGAGTGGATGTGGCCAAGGCAAGCTGGCATTCCTCTGTTTGAAGACCTTTGACACAGTGCCATCCTCTCACAGGAAGGGCTGATGACCTATTGCATGGTCTGAACTCAACAACATGAGTAGCTGTTTTTTTTGGTCTTGAGGGGCACATATCAAGCACTCTGCCAGCCTGTAAAGTGTCTAGCGTTGGCACTTGAAAATGTGAGCATGTGCCATACAGTTAGGCAGATGGCCAAGCTCTCCCATAGTAGCATATTATGTGGTATTACTCATATGTGGTATTCGCATTCATTTGCAAGTATTTTTTAGTCTTTCAGCTTGAAAAATGCAAAATGATAGAATGTATACAGAGTAGAGGTCGACCAATTATGTTGTTTTTTTTTACCGCCGATACCGATTATTGGAGGACCAAAAGGCCGATACTGATTAATCGGCCAATTTCTTTTGTTTCTTTATTTGTAATAATGACAATTACAGCAATACTGAATGAACACTTATTTTAACTAAATATAATACATAAATAAAATCAATTTAGCCTTAAATAAATAATTAAACATGTTCAATTTGGTTTAAATAATGCAAAAACAAAGTGTTGGAGAAGAAAGTAAAAGTGCAATATGTGCCATGTAAGAAAGCTAACGTTTAAGTGCCTTGCTCAGAACATGAGAACATATGAAAGCTGGTGGTTCCTTTTAACATGAGTCTTCAATATTCCCAGGTAAGAAGTTTTAGGTTGTAGTTATTATAGGAATTATAGGACTATTTCTCTCTATACGATTTGTATTTCATGTACCTTTGACTATTGGATGTTCTTATAGGCACTTTATTGCCAGTGTCACAGTATAGCTTCCGTCCCTCTCCTCGCTTCTACCTGGGCTCGAACCAGGAACACATCGACAACAGCCACCCTCGAAGCAGCGTTACCCATGTAGAGCAAGGGGAACAACTACTCCAAGTCTCAGAGCGAGTGACGTTTTAAACGCTATTAGCGCGCACCCCGCTAACTAGCTAGCCATTTCACATCGGTTACACCAGCCTAATCTCGGGAGTTGATAGGCTTGAAGTCACAAACAGCGCAATGATTGAAGAATTGCGAAGAGCTGCTGGCAAAATGCACAAAAGTGCTGTTTGAATGAATGCTTACGAGCCTGCTTGTGCCTACCACCGCTCAGTCAGACTGCTATATCAAATCATAGACTTAATTATAATATAATAAACACATAGAAATACGAGCCTTAGGTCATTAATGGTCGAATCCGGAAACTATCATCTCGAAAACAAAACGTTTTTCCTTTCAGTGAAATACGGAACCGTTCCGTATTTTATCTAACGGGTGGCATCCCTAAGTCTAAATATTCCTGTTACATTGCACAACCTTCAATGTTATGTCATACTGGCAATACTAAAGTGCCTATAAGAACATCCAATAGTCAAAGGTATATGAAATACAAATCGTATAGAAAGAAATAGTCCTATAATAACTACAACCTAAAACTTCTTTCCTGGGAATATTGAAGACTCACGGTAAAAGGAACCACCAGCTTTCATATGTTCTCATGTTTTGAGCAAGGAACTTAAACGTTAGCTTTTTTACATGGTACATATTGCACTTTTACTTTCTTCTCCAACACTTTGTTTTTGCATTTTGATTTAAACCAAATTGAACATGTTTCATTATTTATTTGAGGCTAAATTGATAGTATTTATGTATTATATTAAGTTTGTAACGCGGGTCATCTAATGGGGACCAAGACGCGGCGTGAGACGTGCTCATATTCACTTTTATTTAACTTTCAAGCAACAAAACAACAAACGACCGAAAACAGTCCCGTCAGGTGCAACATACACAAAACAGGAAACAACCACCCACAAAACACAGGAAAAAACACCCCTACTAAATAGGACCTTCAATTAGAGGCAACAAGGAACAGCTGCCTCCAATTGAAGGTCAACCCAAGAAACTCAAACATAGAAATAGACACACTAGAACAAACATAGAAATATACTAACATAGAACATAAACCAAAACCCCCGAAACACATAAAACAAACACCCCCTGCCACGCCTTGACCAAACTACAATAACAAATAACCCCCTTTACTGGTCAGGATGCGACAAGTTAAAATAAGTGTTCATTCAGTATTGTTGTAATTGTCATTATTACAAATGTAAAAAAAAAAAGTGGCCGATTTAATCGGTATCGGCTTTTTTTGGCCCTCCAATAATCGGTATCGGCATCGGCGTTGAAAATACATAATCGGTCGACCTCTAGTCTTGATATGGTGTATCTGGTGTCTGGATGTCTTGATATGGTGTATCTGGTGTCTGGATGTCTTGATATGGTGTATCTAGTGTTCGGATGTATAGATTAGAGGTCGACTGATTAATCGGCATTGTCGATTAACCTCTCTGGGCTAGGTGGGACGAAATCGTCCCACCTACGCAACAGCCAGTGTAATCCCGTGGCGCGATTTTCAAATACCTTAGAAATGCTATTACTTCAATTTCTCAAACATATGACTATTTTACACCATTTTAAAGACAAGACTCTCGTTAATCTAACCACACTGTCCGATTTCAAAAAGGCTTTACAACGAAAGCAAAACATTAGATTATGTCAGCAGAGTACCCAGCCAGAAATAATCAGACACCCATTTTTCAAGCTAGCATATAATGTCACAACCCAGAAGACAGCTAAATGCAGCACTAACCTTTGATGATCTTCATCAGATGACACACCTAGGACATTATGTTATACAATACATGCATGTTTTGTTCAATCAAGTTCATATTTATATCAAAAACCAGCTTTTTACATTAGCATGTGACGTTCAGAAGTAGCATATGTTGAGGTTGAGAAACTTGAAGAAAGAACTGAATGACATCCGTTTTGAGTTTATGCCTGGAAGAGACTCAGCTGATGGAGTGTCTCAGGAGTTATTTACTAAATTACTCACGATAAACGTTCACAAAAAAACATAACAATTATTTTAAGAATTATAGATACAGAACTCCTTTGTGCAATCGAGGTGTCCGATTTTAAAATAGCTTTTCGGTGAAAGCACATTTTGCAATATTCTGAGTACATAGCCCAGCCATCACGGCTAGCTATTTAGACACCCACCAAGTTTAGCCCTGACCAAACTCCGATTTACTATTACAAAAGTTTGATTACCTTTGATGTTCTTCGTCAGAATGCACTCCCAGGACTGCTACTTCAATAACAAATGTTGGTTTGGTCCAAAATAATCCATCGTTATATCCAAATAGCGGCGTTTTGTCCGAAGTGTAAATAAGGGTCACGAGCATGGCGCAATTCGTGACATTCCATTACCATTCACATTCCATTACCGTACTTCGAAGCATGTCAACCGCTGTTTAAAATCCATTTTTATGCAATTTTTCTCGTAAAAAAGCGATAATATTCCGACCGGGAATCTGCATTTAGGTAAACAGAGGAAAGAAAATAAAGCATTCGGTCGACTCGTGCACGCGCCTAAGCCCACAGTACTCTGATCGGCCACTTGCCAAACGCGATAAAGTGTTTCAGCCAGAGCCTGCCTCGATATCGTTCAGCTTTTTCCCGGGCTCTGAGAGCCTATGGGAGCCGTAGGAAGTGTCACGTTATTGCAAAGATCCTCAGTCTTCAATAAAAAGAGCCAAGATAAAACAAAACTTGTCAGACAGGCCACTTCCTGCATGGAATCTTCTCAGGTTTTGGCCTGCCATATGAGTTCTGTTATACTCACAGACACCATTCAAACAGTTTTAGAAACTTTAGGGTGTTTTCTATCCAAAGCCAATAATTGTATGCATATTCTAGTTACTGGGCAGGAGTAGTAACCAGATTAAATCGGGTACGTTTTTTTATCCAGCCGTGACAATACTGCCCCTAGCCCTAACAGGTTAATTAGCGACGATTTCAAGTTTTCATAACAATCGGTAATCGGCATTTTTGGACGCCGATTATGGCCGATTACATTGCACTCCACGAGGAGACTGCGTGGCAGGCTGACCACCTGTTACGCGAGTGCATCAAGGAGCCAAGGTAAGTTGCTAGCTAGCATTAAACTTATCTTATAAAAAACAATCAATCTTAACATAATCACTAGTTAACTACACATGGTTGATGATATTATTAGTTTAACTAACTTGTTCTGCGTTGCAAATAATCAATGCGGTGCCTGTTAATTTATCATCGAATCACAGCCTACTTTGCCAAACGGGTGATGATTTAACAAGCACATTCGCGAAAAAGGCACTGTCGTTGCACCAATGTACCTAACCATGAACATCAATGCCTTTCTTAAAATCAATACACAAGTATATATTTTTAAACCTGCATATTTATTTAAAAGAAATTAATGTTAGCAGGTAATATTAACTAGGGAAATTGTGTCACTTCTCTTGCATTCATTGTAAAGCAGAGTCAGGGTATATGCAGCAGTTTGGGCCGCCTGGCTCGTTGCGAACTGTGTGAAGATAATTTCTTCCTAACAAAGACCGTAATTTATTTGCCAGAATTGTACATAATTATGACATAACATTGAAGGTTGTGCAATGTAACAGCAATATTTAGACTTATGGATGCCACCCATTCGATAAAATATGGAACGGTTCCGTATTTCACTGAAAGAATAAACATTTTGTTTTTGAAATTATAGTTTCCGGATTTGACCATATTAACCTCTTGAGGATACCCTAGGATAGGGGGCGCCACAGCGCATTTTGAAAAAAAATCGTTCCCATTTTCAACGGCCTACTAATCAAACTCAGAAGATAGGGCATGCATATACTTATTATATATGGATAGAAAACACTCTAAAGTTTCTAAAACTGTTTGAATGGTGTCTGTGAGTATAACAGAACTCATTTGGCAGGCAAAACCCTGAGACATTTTCTGACAGGAAGTGGATACCTGATGTGTTGTATTGACTTTAAACCTATCCCATTGAAAAACACAGGGGTTTAGGAATATTTTGGCACTTCCTATTGCTTCCACTAGATGTCGCCAGTCCTTTCACAGTGGTTTGAGCCTTATAGAGTCAAAACTCAGTGAATGACAGGAGTTTGAAATTGGTCACAGGGGATGGGCCATCACCATTATGACGCCGGCGGCCATGTCTGCCCCCACCTTTGGAAACGGTTTTAAAGGCCATGACATCATCCCCCTCGAATCTTATTGGCTCTCTTGGTGTCAGAGGCCCTGAAGATTTATTTTATACAACGTTTGACATGTTTGAACGAACCTACATGCGCGAGGATTGCTTTCATTATGAACTTCAGAGCTGCGCTTGGAGAGAGCCATAGGACGCGCTACCAACATCAGGCTAATGGAACGTGAAGTATGGACTTTTTGACCGAAAATACATCTGTTGTGGACCTGGGATGCTTTCTGATGAAGACAACTAAAGGTAGGCGATTATTGACAATATTATAGAAGATGAGATGGTTCATACTGTTGCGTCCAAGATGGCGCCGAGCACTGTATATTAGCTGATTTTCTGAGTATCGCATCTCCTTTTATCGCAAAGTGTGATTACCCAGTAAAGTTAATTTAAAATCTGGTATGACGGGTGTTCTCAAGAGATATTCATCTATAAATGTTAGATTGACAATATACATTTAAAAAATCGTTATAGTATAGCAATTTATTGAAACGTAGCATTGTTTACCGGGACGCTTTTGAGGGGAAATTAGGTAGTCAACGTCAGACAGAGATGTAAAATGCTGTTTTTATATATAAATATGACCTTTATTGAACAAAAGAATGCATGCATTGTATAACATGATGTCCTAGGGGTGCCATCTGATGAAGTTTGTAAAAGGTTAGTGCTACATTTAGCTGTTTATTGATTATATGTGATGGAAGTGGTTGGTCGGAAAATGGCTATGAAGCTGCTTTTTACGATGGACTCATCTAATATAATCTAATGATTTGCTTTTCCTGTAAAACCTTTTTGAAATCGGACGACGTGGGTCGATTCAGGAGAGGTGTATCTATAAAAAAAAAAAATATATATTTTTTATTTTTGTAAAAAATTATGATAATTTTTTAATGCTAATTGGCGATATGATTTTTCGCTGGATTTTGATCCCGCTAACGGGATCAGATGCTCAAGAGGTTTTAATGACCTAAGGCTCGTATTTCTGTGTGTTTATTATATTATAATTAAGTCTATGATTTGATATTTGATAGAGCAGTCTGACTAAGCGGTGGTAGGCAGCAGCAGGCTCGTAAGCATTCATTCAAACAACACTTTCCTGCGTTTGCCAGCAGCTCTTCGCAATGCTTGAAGCACAGCGCTGTTTATGACTTCAAGCCTATCAACTCCTGATATAAGGCTGGCAATACTATAGTGCCTATAAGAACATCCAATAGTCAAAGGTATATTGAATACAAATGGTATAGAGAGAAATAGTCCTATAATTCCTATAATAACTACAACCTAAAACTTCTTAACTGGGAATATTGAAGACTCATGTTTTAAAGCAACCACCAGCTTTCATATGTTCTCGTGTTCTGAACAAGGAACTTAAACGTTAGCTTTTTTACATGGCACATATTGCACTTTTACTTTCTTCTCCAACACTGTATTTTTGCATTATTTAAACCAAATTGAACATGTTTCATTATTTATTTGAGACTAAATAGATTTTTATTTATGTGTTATATTAAGTTAAAATAAGTGTTCATTCAGGTATTGTTGTAATTGTCATTATTATATATATATATATATATATATATATATAAAGCTGATACCGATTAATCGGACTATTTATTTATTTATATATTTATTTATATATATATAAATAAATAAATAGTCCGATTAATCGGTATCAGCTTTTTTTGGTACTCCAATAATCGGTATTGGTAATGGCGTTGAAAAATCATAATCGGTCGACCTCTAGTATTGATATGGTGTATCTGGTGTCCGGATGTATTGATATGGTGTATCTGGATGTATTGATATGGTGTATCTGGATGTATTGATATGGTGTATCTGGATGTATTGATTTGGTGTGTTGCTGTAATGTATGCATTGCTGAAATGGGCAATAAAGGTATTGTATCACAAAACAGTGGTGTTTTACTCTTACTCTGTTCTGTTCCAGGTACCTGCTGGAGCAGGACTTCCCAGGCATGCGGATTGGCCCAGAGCCCACAACAGATGGCTTCATCGCTGTCATGTACGGGGAGAACGAGGGGATTGTCCCTGGTAACGCTCTGGTGGTCGACCCCAAGAAACCCTTCCGTAAACTCAATGCTTTTGGAAATGCTTTCCTCAACAGGTAAAGTGGACAATTTTTGTTTATTACTGGTAACACTTTACATTAAGTTGCTCTTAAAAAGTTGTTACTACATTATGTAACAACAATATTGTAACCATAGTAATTGCAGTATTACTACACAGGTATAAGCATAAAATCACATTACACAATTTAAAGGATCTCTGTGGGTGTAAGATCTTCTCAATATCAAGGGTTACCCACATGGTGGTGTCATTTTTTATGAATTGCTGTGGCATGTGGAATTTTCCATGACATAAAAAGGCATCTGAGCCTTGGTAAAGGCTTGAGCAGAGATATGTTGAATTGTTCAGCTGATAACTCAAGGTTAAGACATTTTCTTAGATATGAGTATTGATTGATTACAACCAGACACCACCTCCCCCTGTCATGTATTATGGGTTCATATTATCGTTTATCTTACCTACATTTACCTCCCTCTCTCACTTTGTCTTAATAAATCTGAAATTAGTGACACGGGGCCCTGTTCATTATAACAGCTGTAATAAGTAATTCTTCTTGTGAAGCGAGAACACATACTTGAAATTACATTTTTGTTTCACATTGTAGGCATTGTTTTGTTGAGTACATTCATCCGAGCATGCATTACTGCATGCAGTGCAAAATAACATATGCTTTTTCCTCCCTGTAGTTACAAGGTTTGTTGATTTGTCCCCTATGTTCCCAAGAGTGATTTACAAAGCAGATCCAGTTGGTTTATGTAATCATGATTTAAAAAAGCTTAGAAGGTTAGGGATAGTTTTGGTAGTTTTGTCCCATTGCTTCCTGTCAGCCCAGCCTTTTGACATAGCTGTCATTTTCTTCCACAAACAGTTAGGAGGAAGCAGTGACTTTGTCACCTTTCGTTAGTTGTAGTGCACACTATCTGTTGTTGGCTTGGCTGTCTGTTGTTGGCTTGGCTGTCTTTTGTGGGCTCAGTCAAGAGTCTCTCGTAGATATAATTTTAGCCAAACAACACTTGGCCGAAGCATGTTTCCTTTTTCCAGGTATTTATAATCCAGGGGAAATGGTTAAGTACTTCTATGACTGTTGCCCAAGTTAAGGTCAAAGACATTCCTGACAGAACAGTGGACGTCTCCTCCTTTCCAGAGAACCTCCGACAAAGCTCATTGTTTCCCGGGCACGTTAATGTGCGTCACACAAGATGTCACTAAGAGTAGGTGGTCAAGGACCACAAACAAGGGTTTTTCTTTATTTTTACTATTTTCTACATTGTACAATAATAGTGAAGACATCAAAACTATGAAATAACACATATGGAATCATGTAGTAACCAAAAAAGTGTTAAACAAATCAAAATATATTTTAGATTTTAGATTCTTCAAAGTAGGGTCCCCCTTTGCTTTGATAACAGCTTTTCCAACAGTCTTAAAGGAGTTCCCACATGCTCTGAGCCCTTGTTGGCTGATTTTCCATCACTCTGCGGTCCAACTCATCCCAAACCTTCTCAATTGGGTTGAGGTCGGGTGATTGTGGAGGCCAGGTCATCTGATACAGCACTCCTTACACAGCCTGAACGTGTGTTGAGTCATTGTCCTATTGAAAGCAAATGTTAGTCCCACTAAGTCCAAACCAGATGGGATGGCGTATCGCTGCAGAATGCTGTGGTAGCCATGCTGGGTAAGTGTGCCTTGAATTCTAAATAAATCACAGACAGTGTCACCAGCAAAGCACCATCACACCTCCTCCTCCATGCTTCACAGTGGGAACCACACATGCGGAGATCATCCATTCACCTACTCTGCATCTCTCACAAAGACACGGTGGTTGGAACCAAAAATCTCACATTTGAACTCATCAGACCAAAGGACAGATTTCCACCGGTCTTATGTCCATTGCTCGTGTTTCTTGGCCCAAGCAAGTCCCTTCTTATTATTGTTGTCCTTTAGTAGTGGTTTCTTTGGGTTTTGCGACTGCACTTGAAGAAACTTTCAAAGTCTTTGAAATGTTCCGGATTGACTGACCTTCATGTCTTAAGGTAATGATGAACTGTCGTTTCTCTTTGCTTATTTGAGCTGTTTTTGCCATAATATGGCCTTGGTATTTTACCAAATAGGGCTATCTTCTGTATACCACCCTTACCCTGTCACAACACAACTGATTGGCTCAAACGCATCAACAAATTAACTTTTAACAAGGCACACCTGTTCATTGAAACGTATTCCTCATGAAGCTGGTTGAGCTAATGCCAAGAGTGTGCAAAGCTGTCATCAAGGCAAGGGTGGCTACTTTGAAGAATCTCAAATATAAAATATGTTTTGACACTTTTTTGGTTACTACATGATTCCATATGTGTTATTTCATAGTTTTGATGTTTTCACTATTATTCTACAATGTAGAAAATAGTTAAAAAACTTGAATGAATAGGTTTGTCCAAACTTTTGACTGGTACTGTACATGGCTGCATACTACATTCTATAAATCCCTCCTGACAAAAACAATAGACATTGAGACAGGTATGGGCCTTGCTGCCAACCAGACAGATATACAGCTTTCATTAACACTATATTTTCATCAGATCAGATCTGATTGAATGGTTGAATACTCATCACTGTTCCTCCAAATCAAAAACATACCAAATGTAGAAAAAGCAATGGATGGGGTAGAAAAGAAAACGTCTCAATATGTTTTGACAATATAAGTTAAAATCGGGGTGATTTCTGTAGCTGGCCTTCGTGTCTATTACGAGTGTTGTGTTTTCTTCTCTACTGTATTTTTAATACTAATGCTACTCTGTTATTTTCTTCGCTCCTGTATTCCTGTAGGTTCATCTGCTCCCAGATGCCTAACCAGGTCCTCCAGGGCATTAGTATAATTGACACACCAGGAATCCTGTCTGGAGAGAAGCAACGCGTTAGCCGAGGTCAGTAGCTAGCTATCAAGCTGAGATGTGACATTGATACAGGAGGAAGGCCTACAATGCCAAAATACTTCAAGATGTAGACTTCATCCACTCAATGTTGCTTTTATTAACATCAACCACCCTTTTAAAACTATAAATCATCAAACTACCAAACTTGGAGAGCTATGGTGGTACTTTTCTTTAAGAAAGAATAGTCATTTTGTTTGTGGTGGATCATGTATAAAGTCTATCCTTGTTTGTATACATTTTACAGATGCACCTTTTTCACATACTGGCATTTTTGTATTCTACAGTGCAGTAAGGGCAAATGGGTAGCTATCAAGTGTGTTTCAAGTGTCAGAGCATGGGTTGGAGAGCTTTATTAAGTGTTTTGTGTAATTCACCAGATAGATAAGCAGCATGTTCATGCTCTCAGTATGTACAGGATGTCACTGTAAGCCAGCTGTGTGTCATAATTGTACCAATATTACATTGAATAATATCATCACCACGAAGCACCGATGGTACAGCATGATGCAACACCTCCAGGACTCTAGCTATGTTTTCTCCAGAATTGGAATCCAACAATGGCTTTCTAAGCCTCCACTGGAAACCCTGAGATATGAAGTCATACTGTAGGCCTTGTTAGCAGCCCCACTCAAGTTTCCTCCATGTTGAGAAAATGATGGTAACCTCAACCCTGTTTTAGATATTAGGGTAATCATGTGCTGCCCTGTTCTCACTTTCTTTTCCTCTTTTTGAAAAACCACAAGGTTTCTGATATGAAAAGCTGCAAAGAAAAATGATACTTACAATGCATAAGACAGAAACATTGGGTGCAATTACAGAAGTGTTAGGGCCATTTGGGACTCATACCATGGAGAGATGGGTGTTCTTCTACATCTGTTCCTGCTTTTCTCTCTGTGTACAGCTGAGGTTGCAGCCATTTCCACATGATTTCAATGATTCATAGCATCATGACATCAGTAGTTTTCATGTTGAGTTATATTACACATTTTTAAAGAGTAGGCCTTTAATATAGAAGGACTTCCGGCGCCGACAGAGATGGCCGCCTCGCTTCGCGTTCCTAGGAAACTATGCAGCATCTTGTTTTTTTATGTATTATTTCTTACATTGTTACCCCAGGTAATCTTAGGTTTTATTACATGCAGTCGGGAGGAACTATTGGATATAAGAGCAACCTCAGCTCACCAACATTAGGACCAGGAATACGACTTTCCCAAAGCGGATCCTCTGTTTGGCCTACCACCCAGGACAATGGATCGGATCCCAGCCGGCGACCCAAAACAACGGCGCCGTAGAAGGGGCAGACGGAGCGGTCTTCTGGTCAGGCTCCGTAGATGGGCACATCGCGCACCGCTCCCGAGCATACTACTCGCCAATGTCCAATCTCTTGACAACAAGGTAGACGAAATCCGAGCAAGGGTAGCATTCCAGAGAGACATCCGAGACTGTAACGTTCGTTGTTTCACGGAAACATGGCTCACTCGAGACACGCTATCTGAGTCGGTACAGCCACCTGGTTTCTTCACGCATCGCGCCGACAGAAACAAGCATCTCTCTGGTAAGAAGAAGGGCGGGGGTGTATGCCTTATGATTAACGAGACGTGGTGTGATCATAACAACATACAGGAACTCAAGTCCTTTTGTTCACCTGACTTAGAATTCCTCACAATCAAATGCCGACCGCATTATCTACCAAGAGAATTCTCTTCGATCATAATCACAGTCGGGTATATTCCCCCTCAAGCAGACACATCGACGGCCCTGAAAGAACTTCATTGGACTCTATGTAAACTGGTAACCACATATTTTGGGGATTTTAACAAGGCTAATCTGAAAACAAGGCTCCCCAAATTCTATCAGCAAATCGATTGTGCTACCAGGGCTGGTAAAACCCTGGACCACTGTTATTCTAACTTCCGAGACGCATATAAGGCCCTCCCCCGCCCTCCCTTCGGAAAAGCTGACCACGACTCACTCCATTTTGTTGCTCCCAGCCTATAGACAGAGACTAAAACAGGAAGCACCCGCGCTCAGATCTGTTCAACGCTGGTCCGACCAATCGGATTCCACACTTCAAGATTGCTTCGATCACGTGGACTGGGATATGTTCTGCATTGCGGCGAACAACAACATTGACAAATACACTGATTCGGTGTGCGAGTTTATTAACAAGTGCATCGGTGATGTTGTACACACAGCGTCTATTAAAACATTCCCCAACCAGAAACCATGGATTGATGGCAGCATTCGCGCAAAACTGAATGCGCGAACCACTGCTTTTAGTCAGGGCAAGGTAACCGGAAACATGACCGAATACAAACAGTGTAGCTATTCCCTCCGCAAGGCAATCAAACCAGCTAAGCGTCAGTATAGAGACAAAGTGGAGTCGCAATTCAACAGCTCAAACACGAGAGGTATGTGGCAGGGTCTACAGTCAATCACGGACTACAAAAGGAAAACCAGCCCCGTCGCGGATCACGATGCCTTGCTCCCAGACAGACTAAACAACTTTTTTGCTCGCTTTGAGGACAATACAGTGCCACTGACATGGCCCGCTACCAAAACCTGGGGGCTCTCCTTCACTGCAGCCAACGTGAGTAAATTTAAACGTTTAAACGTGTTAACCCTCACAAGCCTGCTGGCCCAGACAGCATCCCCGGCCGCGTCCTCAGAGCATGCGCAGACCAGCTGGCTGGCGTGTTTACAGACATATTCAATCAATCCTTATCCCAGTCTGCTGTCCCCACATGCTTCATGAGGGCCACCATTGTTCCTGTTCCCAAGAAAGCTAAGGTAACTGAGCTAAATGACTACCGCCCTGTAGCACTCACTTCCGTCATCATGAAGTGCTTTGAGACTAGTCAAGGACCATATCACCTCCACCCTACCTGACACCCTAGACCCACTCCAATTTGATTACCGCCCCAATAGGACCACAGACGACGCAATCGCCATCACACTGCACACTGCCCTAACCCATCTGGACAAGAGGAATACCTATGTAAGAATGCTGTTCATCGATAACACCATAGTACCCTCCAAACTCGTCATTAAGCTCGAGACCCTGGGTCTCGACCGTGCCCTGTGCAACTGGGTCCTGGACTTCCTGACGGGCCGCCCCCAGGTGGTGAGGGTAGGTAACAACATCTCCACCCCGCTGATCCTCAACACTGGGTCCCCACAAGGGTGCATCCACCCATACAGACAGCGTGGTGAAGAAGGCGCAGCAGCGCCTCTTCAACCTCAGGAGGCTGAAGAAATTCGGCTTGTCACAAAAACACTCACAAACTTTTATAGATGCACAATCGAGAGCATCCTGTCGGGCTGTATCACCGCCTGGTATGGCAGCTGCTCCGCCCATAACCAGAAGGCTCTCCAGAGGGTAGTGAGGTCTGCACAACGCATCACCGGGTGGAAACTACCTGCCCTCCAGGACACCTACACCACCCGATGTCACAGGAAGGCCAAAAAGATCATCAAGGACAACAACCACCCAAGCCACTGCCTGTTCACCCCGCTATCATCCAGAAGGCGAGGTCCGTACAGGTGCATCAAAGCAGGGACCAAGAGACTGAAAAACAGCTTCTATCGCAAGGCCATCAGACTGTTATACAGCCATCACTAACATTGAGTGGTTGCTGCCAACATACTGACTCAACTCCAGCCACTTTAATAATGGAAAATTTGATGTAATCAATTTATCACTAGCCAACTTTATATAATGTTTACATACCTTACATTACTCATCTCAAATGTATATACTGTACGCTATACCATCTACTGCATCTTGCCATCTTGATGAAATGTATCACTAGCCACTTTAAACAATCCCACTTCATATAATGTTTTCATACCCTACATTACTCATCTCATATGTATATACTGTACTCTATAACATCTACTGCATCTTGCATTTTTACATTTTACATTTTAGTCATTTAGCAGATGCTCTTATCCAGAATGCATACATTGCATACATTTTTTTTTTCTTCCTTACTGGTCCCCCGTGTGGGATGTATCACTAGCCACTTTAAACAATGCCGCTTTATATGTTTCATACCCTACATTACTCATCTCTTATGTATATACTGTACTCTTACCATCTACTGCATCTTGCCTATGCCGTTCGGCCATCACTCATTTATATATTTTTATGTACATATTCGTATTCATTCCTTTACCCTTGTGTGTATAATGTAGTTGTTGTGGAATTGTTAGGTTATATTACTTGTTAGATATTACTGCGTGGTCGGAACTAGAAGCACAAGCATTAACATCTGGTTACCATGTGTATGTGACAAATAAATTTGATTTGATATGATCAATAACGTCATGGCCAAGTGGTATAATTCATGACCACTGGACTTGCTGAAGTAGTTGTCATCAAAATAAAAAGTGGTGTTGATATCTTTCCAAGTTCCAATGATTCAAATTAGCCATGCAGAGGAAGTTTGTTTCATGAGTGTCCTTCAGGCTACTATACCGATGTCCGCTGTGACCTATCTCACTACAGCATTGACTGTTCCCACACTCTCCTCTCTCTCAGAGCTCCTCCTAGTTAAATGACTTGGCCCAGTCTGGCTGCTCACATTCTTTATAGCCTTATAATCCCTGCCATTGTTTGTGATTATGAAAATGGAGCTGCAATGAATAGTTGCCATTTTACAGGCTCCTGACTAATTTTTGTGGGGTTTTTTTTGCGATGATCTTAACTTTTTTGGACATAATGTTTCCACCGTCGTTTCTTATGACTGAACAAAAAAAAACGTATAGAAATCCGAACAGTGATCACCAACCTCGATTTGGATGAAGATTTCTACTTCAACGAGTCAGAGGTGCAGGACATACTGCTCACCCCGGACCAGGACCTAAGAGTGCGGGCACCCTGACAAAGCTACTATACGTCGGCGGGTACATAATCCACCTCTACCCTCCGTTCTATTGGCGAGTGTACAATCACTGGAGACCAAATTGGACGAGCTGTAGACCATACTATTTACCAAGAGAGTTTTCATCTATGTTTTTCTATTTATCACCACAAACCAATGCTGGCACTAAGACCGCACTCAACGAGCTGTATAGGGCCATAAGCAAACAAGAAAATGCTCATCCAGAGGAGGCGCTCCTAGTGGCCGGTGATTTTAATGCAGAAAAACTGAAATCCGTCTTACCTAATGTCACCTGTGCAACTAGAGGCGAAACAACTCTAGATCACCTTTACTCCACACACAGAAATGCATACTAAGCTCTCCTTCGCCCTCTATTTGGCAAATCTGACCATAACTGTCACGCCCTGATCTGTTTTACCTGTTCCTGTTATTGTCTACACCCCCTCCAGGTGTCGTTTATTTTCCCCAGTGTATTTATCCCTGTGTTTCTTGTCTCTCTGTGCCAGTTCGTCTTGTATGTTTCCAAGTTAACCAGCGTTTTCCCCGTTCTCCTGCTTTTTGCATTCTCCTTTTTCTAGTCCTCCCGGTTTTGACATTTTTGCCTGTTTCTGGACTGTGTACTTGCCTGCCTGACCATTCTACCTGCTTTGACCACGAGCCTGTTTGCCACTCTGTACCTCCTGGACTCTGATCTGGTTTTGACATTTTTGCATGTCCATGACCATTCTCTTGCCTACCCCTTTGGATTAATAAACATTGTAAGACTCCAAAAATCTGCCTCCTGTGTCTGCATTTGGGTCTCGCCTTGTGCCTTGATAATAACTCTATCCTCCTGATTCCTTTTTTCAAGCAAAAGCTCAAACGGGAAGTACCAGAGTCGCACTCAATACCGAAGCGGTCCGTTGAAGTGAATGCTAAGCTACAGGACTGTTTCGCTAGCACAGACTGCAATATGTTACGGGATTCATCCAATGGCATTGAGGAGGAGTTTACCACATCAGTCACCGGCTTCATTAACCTTTGACTGCAGTGGGATAATTCAGGGTCGCACAGAGTGATTATTGGTAGTGTTAATCAAATCTACTTTGAAACAAAAGTATACACCTCACACACATGGTTATGGGTGTAAAAAAAAGAAGATACCTGTACCATGTCAGATGTAGAGTTGAAATGTATACACTTTTGAGTTTGCCTCCCAAATGTGCACTTTATATACGTCACAGAAGACGGAAATATAACAAAACTGTTTATCGGATGTGGCAGGGCTTGCAAACGATCACGGATTACAAAGGGAAACATAGAAGCGAGCTTCCCAGCGATGCGAGCCTACCAGATGAGCTAAATACCTTCTATGCTCACTTCGAGGCAAGCAACACTGAACCATGCATGAGAGCACCAGCTGTTCCGAATGACTGTGTGATCACGCGCTTCATTGCCAATGTGTGTAAGACCTTTAAACAGGTTAACATTCACAAGGCCGTAGATTACCAGGACGAGTACTCAGAGCATTTGCTGATCAGCTGGCAAGTGTCTTCACTGACTCTTTCAATCTCTCCCCGACCCAGTCTGTAATACCTACATGTTTCATGCAGACCACTATAGTCCCTGTGCCCTTGAACGCCTAGGTAACCTGTCTAAATGACTATCACCCCCTAAATAGCACTTGCATATTTAGCCATGAAATGCTTTGAAAGGCTGGTCATGGCTCACATCTATCAGGAATCAAGGTAAGACCCAGATGCTGACACGTCGAATTGACAATGGTTTAATATTCCAACAGGGGCAGGCAAAAGACAGGTCAAGTAAACGTTCACAAAAAACATAACAATTATTTTAAGAATTATAGATACAGAACTCCTTTGTGCAATCGAGGTGTCCGATTTTAAAATAGCTTTTCGGTGAAAGCACATTTTGCAATATTCTGAGTAGATAGCCCGGCATCACAGGGCTAGCTATTTAGACACCCAGCAAGTTTAGCCTTCACCAAACTCCGATTTACTATTAGAAAAGTTTGATTACCTTTGGTGTTCTAAGTCAGAATGCACTCACAGGACTGCTACTTCAATAACAAATGTTGGTTTGGTCCCAAATAATCCATAGTTATATCCAAATAGCGGCGTTTTGTTTGTGCGTTCAAGACACTATCCAAAGTGAAAATAAGGGTCACGCGCACGACGCATTTCGTGACCAAAAAATTCTAAATATTCCATTACCGTACTTCGAAGCATGTCAACCGCTGTTTAAAATCAATTTTTATGCCATTTTTCTCGTAAAAAAGCGATAATATTCCGACCGGGAGTGGTGGTTTTCATTCAAAGAGAGAGAAAATAAACAATGGAGTCGACTCGTGCACGCGCCTCAGTTTCATAGTACTGTGACCGGCCACTATCCAAACGCGCCAATGTTTTTCAGCCAGAGCCTGCAAAGCCACGATTCAGCTTTTTGCCGCCTTCTGAGAGCCCATGGGAGCCGTAGGAAGTGTCACGTAACAGCAGAGATCCCCTGTATTGGATAGAGATAATCAAGAAGGCCAAGAAATGGTCAGACAGGGTACTTCCTGTACAGAATCTTCTCAGGTTTTGGCCTGCCAAATGAGTTCTGTTATACTCACAGACACCATTCAAACAGTTTTAGAAACTTTGGAGTGTTTTCTATCCAAAGCTAAT
The DNA here is from genome assembly GCF_965601325.2 of Salmo salar. NCBI lineage: Eukaryota > Metazoa > Chordata > Actinopteri > Salmoniformes > Salmonidae > Salmo > Salmo salar. The sequence continues at coordinate 32,639,390 of NC_138299.1, forward strand.
AATTATATGCATATTCTAGTTTCTGGGCAGGAGTAATAATCAGATTAAATCGGGTACGTTTTTTATCCAGCCGTGAAAATACTGCCCCCTAGCCATAACAGGTTAATAATTGTAGCTTTAACTGCCTGAAAAAATGACTGACTCTAGGCTGTCATAAACTGCTATAAATGGCACAACTAAAAGTTTTCAAATGTGCTCAACTGACTTGACTTGTAAAATGCGAGCAAATTTACAACACATCTCATCATTGATTTAGGAAATTAAAAAATAAATAAAAGAACAAAACTGCTTTGTTTTAAATTAAATTAAACTCTTGACCTATACCAGCCATGAATAAACAGAAGAAAAGCCATAGGGCTTAGTCTATTTTTTTCCAGTGACTCTAGATGTCTGGGTTACAGTATGACTGCCCATTTACAATTTTAACATTTGGGGAGGTTTTTCTTCACAAAGAGGACCAGCTCGGCTTTGTCACAAGAGAGTCTTGCTTTTTTTTGTCAACAATGTGTGAAGCTGCACTGAAAAGGAGCTCACTGTCCACACTAGTACAGGGAGCATCAAGATTCTTGCGAGCAGCTTTAGCTAGGAAGGAAAACGGGGCTTGTTACTTCTCCAGTATCCAAGTTCATCTTCATTCCTGGGAATAGTAGGTTCTGTCAGGTATGATAGTATCTGCAAATAATGGGGGGGGGGGGGGGGGGTAGTACATTTAATACAACATATTGCATTATTCCTGCATTCCAAAGTATCATTAGGCATAGATCAACTATACAGTCATGGCCAAAAGTTTTGAGAATGACCCAAATATTAATTTCCGCAAAGTTTGCTGCTTCAGTCCCTTTAGATATTTTTGTCATATGTTACTATGGAATACTGAAGTACTGAAGTACAAGCATTTCATAAGTGTCAAAGGCTTTTATTGACAATTACATGAAGTTGATGCAGAGTCAATATTTGCAGTGTTGACCTTAATTTTTCAAGACCTCTGCAATCCACCCTGGCATGCTCTCAATTAACTTCTGGGCCACATCCTGACTGATGGCAGCCCATTCTTGCATAATCAATGCTTGGAGTTTGTCAGAATTTGTGGGGTTTTGTTTGTCCACCCGCCTCTTGAGTGAGCCCACTCCCTTGGCTGAGAAGCAACCCCACACATGAATGGTCTCAGGATGCTTTACTGTTGGCATGACACAGGACTGATGGTAGCGCTCACCTTGTCTTCTCCGGACAAGCTTTTTTCCGGATGCCCCAAACAATCGGAAAGGGGATTCATCAGAGAAAATAACTTTACCCCAGTCCTCCTGGCCACAACTGTACATAGAGCCGATGCAGATGTTGGCATTTTTAGCTTACCAATATGCTTACCGATATATCGTGCATCCCTAGTACATACAGTTGAAGTCGGAAGTTTACATACACTTAGGTTGGAGGCATAAAAACTTGTTTTTCAACCACTCCACAAATTTCTTGTTAACAAACTATAGTTTTGGCAAGTTGGTTAGGACATCTACTTTGTGCATGACACAAGTCATTTTTCCAACAATTGTTTACGGACAGATTATTTCACTTATAATTCACTGTATCACAATTCCAGTGGCTCAGAAGTTTACATACACTAAGTTGACTGTGCCTTTAAACAGCTTGGAAAATTCCCGAAAATGATGTCATGGCTTTAGAAGCTTCTGATAGGCTAATTGACATCATTTGAGTCAATTGGAGGTGTACCTGTGGATGTATTTCAAGGCCTACCTTTAAACTCAGTGCCTCTTTGCTTGACATCATGGGAAAATCAAAAGAAATCAGTAAAGACCTCAGAAAAAAATTGTAGACCTTCACAAGTCTGGTTCACCCTTGGGAGCAATTTCCAAACGCTTGAAGGTACCATGTTCATCTGTACAAACAACAGTACGCAAGTATAAACATCATGGGACCACACAGTCGTCATACTGCTCAGGAAGGAAACGCATTCTGTCTCCTAGAGATGAACGTACTTTGGTGCGAAAAGTGCAAATGAATCCCAGAACAACAGCAAAGGACCTTGTGAAGATGCTGGGGGAAATGGGTACAAAAGTATCTATATCCGCAGTAAAACGAGTCCTATATCGACATAACCTGAAAGACCGCTCAGAAAGAAAGAAGCCCCTGCTCCAAACCGCCATAAAAAAGCCAGACTACGGTTTGCAACTGCACATGGGGACAAATATTGTACTTTTTGGAGAAATGTCCTCTGTTCTGATGAAACAAAAAGGGAACTGTTTCGCCATAATGACCATCATTATGTTTGGAGGAAAAAGGGGGAGGCTTGCAAGCCGAAGAACACCATCCCAACCGTGAAGCACGGGGGTGGCAGCATCATGTTGTGGGGGTGCTGTAAGGGCTGTCGTCGTAAGAAAACCATGATGCAGCGCAGGATGTGTATTCATTTTAAAGATATAATCAAATGAACCACTATAAACAAAATACTCTACAGAAACGACAGCAAACTGTCCTGTCTGGTCCTACATGAACAAAACAGAAAACACTAGACAGAAACAATCACCCAGAAAAACCCAAAGGAAAAACAGGCTACTTATGTGTGACTCCCAATCAGCAACAACAAACTACAGCTGTGTCTGATTGGAAGCCACACGGCCAAAATCAACGAAACAAACCAACCTAGAAAAAAGAACATAGAACGCCCACCCAATGTAACACCCTGGCCTAACCAAAATAAAGAACAAAAACCCCTCTCTATGGCCAGGGCGTTACAGGTGCTTTGCTGCAGCAGGGACTGGTGCACTTCACAAAATAGATGGCATCATGAGGAATGAAAATTATGTGGATATATTGAAGCAACATCTCAAGACATCAGTCAGGAAGTTAAAGCTTGGTTGCAAATGGGTCTTCCAAATGGACAACGACCCCAAACATACTTCCAATGTTGTGGCAAAATGGCTTAAGGACAACAAAGTCAAAGTATTAGAGGGGCCATCACAAAGCCCTGACCTCAATCCCATAGAACATTTGTGGGCAGAACTGAAAAAGCGTGTGCGAGCAAGGAGGCCTACAAACCTGACTCAGTTACACCAGCTCTGTCAGGAGGAATGGGCCAAAATTCACCCAACTTATTGTGGGAAGCTTGTGGAAGGCTACCCGAAACGTTTGACCCAAGTTAAACAATTTAAAGGCAACGCTACCAAATACTAATTGAGTGTATGTAAACTTCTGACCCACTGGGAATGTGATGAAAGGAATAAAAGCTGAAATAAATAATTCTCTCTACTATTATTCTGACATTTCACATTCTTAATATAAAGTGGTGATCCTAACTGACCTAAGACAGGGAATTTTTACTTGAATTAAATGTCAGGAATTGTGAAAAACTGAGTTTAAATGTATTTGGCTAAGATGTATGTAAACTTCTGACTTCAACTGTATCTACCTCAATTACCTCATACCCCTGCACAGCGACTCGGTACTGGTACCCCCGTGTATATAGCCAAGTTATCATTTCTCATTATTTATTATTACGTTTTTTGTCATTTTTATTATTTCTCTTCTTTTTTTTTTCTCTGCATTGTTGGGAAGGGCCCGTAAGTAAGCATTTCACTGTTGGTCTACACCTGTTGTTTACGAAGCATGTGATGAATACCATTTAATTTTATTTGTTAGCAACACATGCAGTCATTAAACTACATTTCCCTTGCTACTCAAAGGCGACTCTGTTTTCCTTCCAAAATTAAACCACAATTATTTAAGATGATCATTCATTGTTTATTCAAGAAAATAACAGTAGTCCTACTCTTCCATGCAGGCAATCATGTGATTTAAATGTCCTTTTCACAAAGTAATGGAAACATTTGAACAAATGGGGGATACAAAGTATATTGAAAGCAGGTGATCCACACAGGTGTGGTTCCTGAGTTAATTAACATCCCATCATTGCCCCCATCCACAAGGCTCGAGTGGTAATTTAATTGTTTGATGAGCATGAAAACGATGTAAACCATATACAGTACCATGGCCGTCTCAGTCACCAGATCTCAACCCAATTGAACACTTATGGGTGATTCTGGAGTGGCGCAAAGAAAACTTTTTCCACCGACATCAACAAAACACCAAATTATGGAATTTCTTGTGGAAGAATAGAGTTGTATCTCTCCGTTAGAGTTCCAGACATTTGTATAATATGTGCCAAGGTGCATTGAAGCTGTTCTGGTTCGTGGTGGCCCATCGCCCTATTAAGACACTGTGTTGGTGTTTCCTTTATTTTGGCAGTTACCTGTATATATGCATACTTTTTACTGGCGACCTTCTAAAATACCGGTACTTGTCAATGAGCCAAAACATATTTATAAAAGAAGTGACACAGCTGCCACGTGCACATTATTTAACCTGTATCTTTAGGCTAGTGTATGTGTACCTTAGTGTGTATTTTGTCTACAAGTAGGTAAACACTCATTCTGTTTCAGGATGCCCATAGTGTAGTCATTTTCAAAGATGCTGGTTGGCTGTTGTATAAATACTAGTGGTGACTTTTAGATAGTTATTTCTCCCTTGGGCCGCTGTAGCGCTCTTAGTTAGAGGACATATAAACATCTAGTGTTTGATTTGTGGTTGATATTTGTTTGCGTTACTGCTTTCTTTTCAAGTTCAGGAAATCATCGCACTCTAATAGATTCTAAATCAAATGTTCTGCAGACAAAAGACTACAAACAATAGCAGAACAGCTGAATATCGGTTGTAATTATTGTTAATACAACAATGATACTACTTCAATGTTGGCTGAGCATCATGATTGTAATATTGTTTGTTTTTCCCGCTCAACAGGCTATGATTTCTCTGAGGTGCTGCGATGGTTCGGAGAGAGGGTGGACCGCATCATCCTGCTCTTCGACGCCCACAAACTGGACATCTCAGACGAGTTCTCTGAGGCCATCAAGGCCTTCCGTGGCCAGGACGACAAGATCCGCGTGGTGCTGAACAAGGCTGACCAGGTGGACAGCCAGCAGCTAATGAGGGTCTACGGAGCTCTGATGTGGTCCCTTGGGAAAGTCATCAACACACCCGAGGTGGTGAGGGTCTACCTGGGCTCATTCTGGGCCAAGCCCCTGCAGAACACAGAGAACCGGAGGCTCTTTGAGGCAGAGGCCCAGGACCTCTTCAAGGACATCCAGGGCCTGCCCCGGAACGCTGCCTTACGCAAACTCAATGACCTCATCAAACGGGCTCGACTTGCTAAGGTAAGGTGTTTCTGTAACTGTACTCCCCCAGTACGTACTCTGCCCTGCCCATTCTTGTGCTGTCCCTGGAGGCCAATAGTCCTAATAAGTCAAATGTCTCTAATGGTGATTTGAGGGGGATTATACAGTTACATATCGCAATATTGTTTTGGACAATATTATATCTACTTTGACTCGATTTGTAAAATATTTAACATTTTTTGCTCAGCTGGCGCTAGTCGACTATACGTGTCACGCCGGAGCCTTCCTCCTCCAGTCCCGCTCCATGGCCGGAGCCTTCCTCTGCGCCGGTGCCCAGTCCGGGGGGGGGGGGGGGTACTGTCACGCCCCTGACCATAGAGAGCCCTCGGGGTTCTCTATGCTGTTTTAGGTCAGGGCGTGACTAGGGGGGTTTCTAGGTATTATATTTCTATGTTGGTGTGTGTGTATGGTTCCCAATTAGAGGCAGCTGAATCTCGTTACCTCTAATTGGGGATCATACTTAGTCTGTCCTATTGTTTTGTATGAGTGCCTATGTGCGCTATGTATTTCACTATCGTTATATCTTTGTTGTTTTGGAAGTTTCACTATCATTAAAATGTGGAACTCTACTCATGCTGCGCCTTGGTTCAATTATTCATACGACGGTCGTGACAGTACGGTACCTTTGCAAAAATGTTTCATCCTATAACTTGTTCTCTATCTTTTTCATTAATGAGCCAACATGTTTTCAGCACCATTCATTTCCATGACTGATCAAAACTAATTTTACAATGCTATCTCATCTCTCTGCAGGAGACAATGTGCAATATGTTTGGAACATCAAATCGCAATAGAATCGCAGTATCGAATTGCAATAAATATAGAATCGTGAGAATCGCTATACATATCGTATCGGCACTTAAGTGTGCTTAAGATCCCGGACTACATCTTTAAGTCTGACCACGTGGTCTTACACCTGTGTTGTTTTTGGCCTGTTGTGCAACATGAACACTTCCTCTGGGATCCCTGGTTTCCAGTATTTCCATTCAGACTGGTACTTAAGTCTCCCTGTAGCACACAGAGCAATTTATCCAGAACAGAGGAGGGCCATTCCTCAGAGTGTACCCTTATCTCTTCCGCAATATTTTCCAACTGGCCAGACAAACTGAAATCCAGCAGCTCTCCACATTACTTCCTGCTATTCTGAGAGTGTGTGAGACCATGTGAGGTAGTAAAGCACTCAGTCCGTACTCCCAGGTTGGCCCTGTCGGTCTCGGTCGCCCCCCACCCCTGGTCAGAGAGGAATGTATGAAGTCCTAAAAAACACCAAGGCCCATATTTACCCACCCTCTTCCTGCCTGCCTGCCTGCCTGCCTGCCTGCCTGCCTGCCTGCCTGCCTGTAAGCACTGGCACTCCAGCCTCCAGTACCATAGTGTTTACGCCAACCCTGTCTGTCTCTGTCCGTCCGTCTGTTTGCCCATCCCACAACGTCTGCCTGCTTTCAAGAGGAATAAACATTCTCTGGAAACTAAAAAGGCACAACCTTACTTTATCCCCAGGAGCGAACTTCCTCCCAAACCTACTTTATTGAGGAAATGATTGTGTAAACACCGGTGTTGTTGAATGTTCCCCCTGGCAAGGACATTTACAAGGTGGAGTCACACTTGCAAACATGAGGAACATATTGATAACCCTGCTGGTCCAACAATGCTTGGAGGTTGAAGGAACCTGGTGAATGAATGCAATCAGCTTCTATCTGATGTATTCTGTTTTAACCCACCTTATCATCTCCCCTTATACAATTTCAGTTCACAAATACACTGTACAAGTCTCATCAACAGGGTCGTCGTTGATAATGGCTGTCCCTGGCCGTGACCCCATTCTCTGAGGGTGTCTCCGGGGGAGTTGAGACATGCGAAAAACACATTTCCAATTCACACATGCGTATACACACTTGCAGATGTGTAAAAAAGGACAAACGTAATCACCCACCAAATCATTATTATTATTATTATTATGAAACCAGATGAAAATATCAAGCATGGAGAAGGAAGACTACCACAGAGATGTAGACAAAAGTTGTATCAAAAGCAGCATGACCTCATACATACAGTGTAATAGAACCTTATTTGAATATGTGGAAAGCTGAAATCTGGAAATTACGTAAATAGACAAATGGCTCAGGCTTGACTATACTAATACTCCCTCTCTGTATCTCTCCCATAGGTGCATGCCTACATCATCAGCTACCTGAAGAAAGAGATGCCGTCGTTGTTTGGGAAGGAGAAGAAGAAAGAGGAACTGATCATGAGACTTCCTGAGATCTACACCATACTGCAGAGAGAGCACCACATCTCCCCTGGAGACTTTCCCAATGTCGTCAAGATGCAGGTCAGCTGGGTTACCATGCCCCCCACCTTCAGAATAATTCATATGGCTATGTCACAAATGGCACCCTATTCCCCTGCACTACTTTTGACCAGAGCCCTGGTCAAAGTTAGTGCCCAAAAAAAGAATAGGGTGCCATTTGGGACACTAGGCAGGTAGCTTAGTGGTTAGAGCGTTGGACTTGTAACCGAAAGGTTGCTAGATCAAATCCCTGAGCTGACAAGGTAAAAATCTGTCGTTCTGCCCCTGAAGGCAGTTAACCCACTGTTCCTAGGCCGTCATTGAAAATAAGAATTTGTTCCTAACTGACTTGCCTAGTTAAATAAAAACATCATAGGTTTTTATCTAGGTGCAACTCAGTGGCTCATCTGAAATGCAGAGTATTATCAAATACTGAATGTACCCATAGTCATTTCAGTCATCTTGCATACCTCAACATGAGTAGTGAAACGGTACTTGCAGATACAAGTAAAGGGGTAGATGGATTGTGCAGATCAAATCCATCTCCACCCTTTTCTTTAACATCAACAGTTCATCAAAATTCATCATTGGGCATCGTTTAGCACTGCTGGACATTGCCATCCGGTTGAAAGCGAGAGACGGCCACACCTCTGGCACCTCCCCAGCTCTGTATGAAAGCAGCTGTTTTCTGTCAGCTACAGAGAGTAGAGCGAGCTTGGCATCAGAGGCAGACTGAGCCTGGCTTTGGATTAGGAAGGGAAAGCTCAACTCATTGAACATAGAGAATCACCACAGCACTTGAAGTGAGAACAGTGCAGCTGGTTGTGAGACATTGTCTTGAGAGAATGCTCCACTATTGATCAGTGTAGTGTGTACTGGTCCCTAAGGAGGACTGTAATTCCCTGTCCTGTTATTGTGTGTTGAGGAGAGGGACCACCTGCCATAGTCAAAAATGTCTTTGCTTTTTAGTCATGGGTGTTTACTTAAAAAAATGTTCAACACAGCACCGCCGAGACCTGAGACCTTAAGCCAATGTAACCGTTACATATCGTTTGGTCATCCCACCCTAATCCTAGCCCACAGCACCGCCGAGACCTGAGACCTTAAGCCAATGTAACCGTTACATATCGTTTGGTCATCCCACCCTAATCCTAGCCCTGATATGACTGTATGATCCATTAGACGCCACAATAATGGAGTCATATCAGGGAAAGCCTAATCCCTGCTTTACAGATGTGGCCTAGAAGTTTCCTCATATACGACAATGGACAGCTCATGGCCACCCAAGTCAGTCAGGGTCAATATACACTACATGACCACAAGTATGTGGACACCTGCTCGTCGAACATCTCATTCCAAAATCATTGTAATTAATATGGAGTTGGTTCCGATTTGCTGCTATAACAGCCTCCACTCTTCTGGGAAGGCTTTCCACTAGATGTTGAAACATTGCTGCGGGGACTTGCTTCCATTCAGCCACAAGAGCATTAGTGAGGTCGGGCACTGGTGTTGGGCGATTAGGCTGGGCTTGCAGTCAGCGTTCCAATTCATCCCAAAGATGTTCGATGGGGTTGATGTTCTTCCACACCGATCTCAACAAACTGTTTCTGTATGGACCTCGATTTGTGCACGGGGGCATTGTCATGCTGAAACAGGAAAGGGCCTTCCCTAAACTGTTGCCACAAAATGGAAGCACAGAATCGTCTAGAATGTCATTGTATGCTGTAGCGTTAACATTTCCCTTCACTGGAACTAAGGGGCCTGGCCCGAACCATGATAAACAGCCCCAGACCATTATTTCTCCTCTACCTAACTTTACAGTTGGCACTATGCATTGGGGCAGGTAGTGTTCTCCTGGCATCCACCAAACCCAGATTAGTCTGTCGGACTGCCAGATGGTGAAGTGTGATTCATCACTCCAGAGAACACATTTCCACTGCTCCAGAGTCCAGTGGCATCGAGTTTACACCACTCCAGCCGACGCTTGGCATTGCGCGTGGTGATTTTAGGCTTTATTATTATCAAATCAAATGTTACTTGTCACATGCGCCGACTACAACAGGTGTAGACCTTTCTGTCAAATACTTACTTGACAAGCCCTTAACCAACAATGCAGTTTTTTTAAAGTAAGATTTTCTTATTTTTTTATTAAATGAAAAGTAAAATAAACCAAAGTTTATTTTTATTTCACCTTTATTTATTTAGTTGCGAACAAGTTCTCATTTCCAACTGTGACCTGGCCAAGATAAAGCAAAGCAGTTCAACACAGAGTTACACATGGAATAAACAAACATTCAGTCAATAATACAGTAGGAAAAACGTCTATATACAGTATGTGCAAATGAGGTAGGATATGGGATGTAAGGCAATAAATAGGCCATGGTGGCGAAGTAATTACAATATAGCAATTCAACACTGGAATGGTAGATGTGCAGAAGATGAATGTGCAAGTAGAGATACTGGGGTGCAAAGGAGCAAGATAAATAAATAAATACAGTATGGGGATGAGGTAGTTGGATGGGCTATGTACAGGTGCAGTGAGCTGCTCTGACAGCTGGTGCTTAAAGCTAGTGAGGGAGATATGAGTCTCCAGCTTCAGTGATTTTTGCAGTTCGTTCCAGTCATTGGCAGCAGAGAACTGGAAGGAAAGGCGGCCAATGAAAGAATTGGCTTTGGGGGTGACCAGTGAGATATACCTGCTGGAGTGCGTGCTACGGGTGGGTGCTGCTATGGTGACCAGTGAGCTGAGATAAGGCGGGGCTTTACCTAGCAGAGACTTATAGATGACCTGGAGCTAGTGGGTTTGGCGACGAGTATGAAGTGAGGGCCAGCCAACGAGAGCGTACAGGTCGCAGTGGTGGGTAGTATATAGGGCTTTGGTGACAAAACGGATGGCACTGTGATAGACTGCATCCAATTTGTTGAGTGGAGTGTTGGGGGATATTTTGTAAATGACATCGCCGAAGTCAAGGATCGGTAGGATAGTCAGTTTTACGAGGGTATGTTTGGCAGCATGAGTGAAGGATGCTTTGTTGCGAAATAGGAAGCTGATTCTAGATTTAATTTTGGATTGGAGATGCTTAATGTGAGTCTGGAAGGAGAGTTTACAGTCTAACCAGACACCTAGGTATTTGTAGTTGTCCACATATTCTAAGTCAGAACCGTCCAGAGTAGTGATGCTGGACGGGCGGGTAGGTGCGGGCAGCGATCAGTTGAAGAGCATGCATTTAGTTTTACTTGCATTTAAGAGCAGTTGGAGGCCACGGAAAGAGAGTTGTATGGCATTGAAGCTTGTCTGGAGGTTAGTTAACAGTGTCCAAAGAAGGGCCAGAGGTATACAGAATGGTGTCGTCTGCATAGAGGTGGATCAGAGAATCACCAGCACCAAGAGCGACATCATTGATGTATACAGAGAAGAGAGTCGGCCCGAGAATTGAACCCTGTGGCACCCCCATAGAGACTGCCAGAGGTCCGGACTACAGGCCCTCCGATTTGACACACTGAACTCTATCAGAGAAGTAGTTGGTGAACCAGGCGAGGCAATCATTTGAGAAACCAAGGCTGTTGAGTGTGCCGATAAGAATGTGCTGATTGACAGAGTCTCAAGACTTGGCCAGGTCGATACGGCTGCACAGTAATGTCTCTTATCGATGGCAGTTATGATATCGTTTAGGACCTTGAGCGTGGCTGAGGTGCACCCATGACCAGCTCTGAAACCAGATTGCATAAAAGGTACGGTGGAATTCAAAATGGTCGGTGATCTGTTTGTTAACTTGGCTTTCAAAGACCTTAGAAAGGCAGGGTAGGATAGATATAGGTCTGAAGCAGTTTGGGTCTAGAGTGTCTCCCCCTTTGAAGAGGGGGATGACCGCGGCAGCTTTCCAATCTTTGGGAATCTCAGACGATACGAAAGAAAGGTTGAACAGGCTAGTAACAGGGATTGCAACAATTTCGGCAGATCATTTCAGAAAGAGAGGGTCCAGATTGTCTAGCCCGGCTGATTTGTAGTGGTCTACATTTTGCAGCTCTTTCAGAACATCAGCTATCTGGATTTGGGTGTAGGAGAAATGGGGGAGGCTTGGGCGAGTTGCTGTGGGGGGTGGAGAGCTGTTGATCGGGGTAGTGGTAGCCAGGTGGAAAGCATGGCCAGCCGTAGAAAAATGCTTTTTGAAATTCTCAATTATAGTGGATTTATCGGTGGTGACAGTGTTTCCTAGCCTCAGTGCAGTGGGCAGCTGGGAGGAGGTGCTCTTATTCTCCATGGACTTTACTGTGTCCCAGAACTTTTTTGAGTTTGTACTACAGGATGCAAATTTCTGCTTCAAAAAGCTAGCCTTAGCTTTCCTAACTGCCTGTGTATATTGGTTCCTAACTTCCTTGAAAAGTTGCATATCACGGGGGCTATTCGATGCTAATGCAGAACGCCACAGGATGTGGCATCCAAGGAACAAAAGTTACACGATAAAATAACATTAACGAGGCTTTTTACAGGGTAAATGTGTGTGTGTGGGGGGGGGGGGTACAGGTTAGTTGAGTTAATTGAGGTCATACAGTGCCTTGCAAAAGTATTCACCCCCCTTGGCATTTTTCCTATTTTGTTACAATACAACCTGTAATTTAAATTGATTTTTATTTGGATTTCATGTAATGGACACACAAAATAGTCCAAATTGGTGAAGTGAAATTTAAAAAATAACTTGTTTCAAACAATTCAACAACAAAAAACAACTGAAAAGTGGTGCGTATTCACCCCCTTTGCTATGAAGCCCCTAAGATCTGGTGCAACCAATTACCTTCAGAAGTCACATAATTAGTTAAATAAAGTCCACCTGTGTGCACTCTAGGTGTCACATGATCTCAGTAGATATACACCTATTCTGAAAGGCCCCAGAGTCTGGCCCCAGAGTCTGCAACACCACTAAGCAAGGGGCACCACCAAGCAAGCGGCACCATGAGACCAAGGAGCTCTCCAAACAGGTCAGGGACAAAGTTGTGGAGAAGTACAGATCAGGATTGGGTTAAAAGAATATATCGGAAACTTTGAACATCCCACGGAGCATCATTAAATCCATTATAAAACAAACCTGCCAAGAGAGGGCCGCCCACCAAAACTCATGGACCAAGCAAATTAGGGAATTAATCAGAGAGGCAACAAAGAGACCAAAGATAACCCTGAAGGAGCTGCAAAGCTCCACAGCGGAGATTGGCGTATCTGTCCATAGGACCACTTTAAGCCGTACACTCCACAGAGTTGGGCTTTAGGGAAGACTGGCCAGAAAAACCGCAACCCTGATGGACCCCCGTGTTAAGGATCAGCGTTGCAGATGTGTTGTTGCATACCCTTACCACCTCAACATAGGAGGGCCAAGCACATGAAGTAGCTCTTTCAGTAGTTTAGTTGGAATAGGGTCCAATAGACAGCTGATTGTTTTGAGAGATACAGGATAAAAACGTGGGTCTTTCCATTGATACGAGGTCATGGCAGTTCTGTGCAGACTCAGGACAACTGAGTTTTGGAGAAATAGCCATATTCAAGGATGAGTTCGTAATTTGTCTTCAAATTATATTTTTGTTGAAGATGTTCGTGAATTCATCACTGCTGAAGTAAAGGTCAACCTAACTTGGGGAATGCTATTTTTTTTTTGTTAGCTTTGCAACAATATCAAAAATAAATATATTGTTTTTATTCTCCTCAATCAGGTTGGAAAATAGGCTGATCAGGCATCGGTGAGGGCTTTTCGATATTGCATGGTACTGTCTTTCCAAGCTAGTCGGAAGACTTCCATTTTGGTGGACGCCATTTCCGTTCCAATTTTCTGGAAGCTTGCATCAGTGCTTGGGTAATTTCTGTATACCAGGGAGCTAGTTTCTTGTCAGACTTTTCTTCTTTTTTTTGAGATGTGATTGCATCTAGTGTATTACAAAGGTTAAGTTTAGATCCTTGGTTAGGTAGTTAACTGATTTTTGTACTCCCAACGTCCTTGGGTAGGTAGAGGGAGTCTGGAAGGGCATCAAGGAATCTTTTGGTTGTCTAAGAATTTATAGCGCAGCTTTTGATAATCCTTGGTTGGCGTCTAAGCAAATGATTTATTGCCAACGTAAAAAGATAGTGATCCGATAGACCAGAGTTATGAGGAAAAACATTTAGATACACTATCTATTCCACAGGACAAAATAAGATCCAGGTTATGATTGTGGCAATGCGTAGGTCCTGAGACATGTTGGATAAAACCCACTGAGTCGATGGCTCCAAAAGTATTTTGGAGTGGGTCTATAGATTTCTCCATGTGAGTATTGAAGTCACCAAAAATGTGAATACTATCTGCCATGACTACAAGGTTTGAAAGAAATTCAGGGAACTCAGTGAGGAACACTGTATATGGCCCAGGAGGCCTGTAAACAGTATCTATAAAAAGTGATTGGGTAGGCTGCATAGATGGGAAGCTGTTGTCTTACTGCAGGGTTCTCAAACCCTGTTCCTGGAGAGCTACTGTCCTGGAGAGCTACTGTCGCGCCAACCCTAATATAGCACACCTGATTGTAATAATTAGTTGGTTGATCAGCTGAATCAGGTTAGTTACAACTCGGCTTGGATCGAACCCCTACAGGAGGGTAGCTCTCCAGGAACAGGGTTGGAGAGCTCTGTCTTACTGTAATGTGTTACTTTGTGAAGCAGGACTAGATTACAAATGACATTGATCCCTGTTTCATAAACTTTCTTGCTGTCTTTGTTTTTCAGGAGCAGCTCCAGCACTATGACTTCAGCAAGTTCCCCTCCCTGAAGATGAAGCTGATTGAGTCCGTCGACAAGATGTTGGCTAACAAGATCTCCGGCCTGATGACCATGATCCGCGACGAGGAGAGCATGGCACCCCCAGCCATGGTGAGCGGTGGGGCCTTTGAGGGCTCCCAAGACGGTCCCTTCGGCCAGGGCTATGGAGAGGGCATCAGCGCCGGGTCTGACTGCGAGGACTGGATCGTGAGCCGTGACAAACACAAGTACGATGAGATTTTCTACTCCATGAATCCCATCAACGGAAAGATCAGTGGAGTCAACGCCAAGAAGGAGATGATGAGCTCCAGTCTGCCCAACACAGTCCTGGGGAAGATCTGGAAGCTGGCGGACTGTGATAAAGACGGCATGCTGGATGACGAGGAGTTTGCCCTGGCACAGCACCTGATCAAGGTGAAGCTGGAGGGGTACGAGCTGCCCACCGAGCTACCTCACCACCTGGTGCCTCCCGCCCACAGGAAGAACGAGGTCGCTGACATCCTCTACAACCATGACGAGGACTAAAGACGAAGCCAAAAAACACCAATGGAGAGGACACTTCAACTCTATTGTGTCCCAATGCCCAAACTTGTGCACTATGTAGTATGGTGTGATGTATTGGCATACTAAGTAGTGTGCTAGTGTGGCTTTTGGGACATAAGACTAGATCTTGGATCAATGTCTAACAGGAGGAGTCAAATCTGACTAAAAAACAAGCAGTAATCCTACTTAAGCTGGAATTAAAGGCTTTTTTTTTTGCCTTGAGATTTTTGACTTACTTAAAAAAATGTTAAAAGGGTTGGTTAACTTTTTCTTATCAAGTGATACAGACTCCCTCAGTTGATTCTTTTTTTTCCTGTTCTTGGTAGTTTCGGGTATACCAACACATTTTCTTAAAGATTTGAATAATCAGTTTCTCAGATATATTTTTAGATGTATGGCAACTGAGTGTATATGGGCCAAGTCTTATTTTCTACCTTTGTCCAAAGCTTTTAATTTAATGAATGAAGGATTTATTCAAAGTATTGACACCGCACTCAAGTTAAGATTAGTGGTTACTTGTATATTTATCCAGGACCAGTGTGTACCATGCTGCCACATGGTTAAAGTAATATTTAAAAATCAATATATTTCAAAATTGTCTCATATGTTTAGTATGTAGTCAAAATATAGAGGAAGAAAATATGTGGAAGTGTGTTCCTGAACAAATACATGCTTGGAAAGATTTATGGGTGGGAGAGGTTGATGTGATAGACTGGACAAAGGTTAGAGTGCATCTCCTCTTGATTTAACATTCAATGACAATGGAAGTGGCTTGGCCAGTTGACCTACTGGGAAAAACATTTTTTTTCAGAGAGCGCAATCTGGTTTTGCAAAATAACTGCTGTTGCTTCAATACTAGATTTTCTGCAATTGTTAAGAAGAAAATATGGGTTACCCCAAAAAAATGTTTATGTTTGTGTGCATATGACAGGAGTGTATTTCTTGAGGACAATGATACTCACAACAAGCTTATGATTGTGCCTTGTAGATTTATTGTCCGTATAGTCAAAAAGGCTGCACTGTGTCTTCTTACCTTGCCAGCTTGTAGACTGGATCTAGAAAAAATGTAATTCTTAAAAATAATTTCAAACCTTTAACAATTATCTGAATGTAAAAGTTACAATTTTATTTTGGAAGTGTGTTGTTTTTGTAACATTGTTATTTGAATAGTTGAACAATAAGTTCAATTTGTGTTCCTCTCTCCCACAAATCATCCAGGTGGCTTGATGATCATGGGTCAGAGAGATTTCCGTATTAGTCAGCCACCACCCTATGTTTTCATTATACACCGCCCAGAACAGAAGTGCTCCATTCGTACAACACTGTTGCTTTTGGGGGATGTGCTTGAGTGTATATGCCTTCCTGTCAACATTCAGTCTAAAATGAAAAAAATAAATGCATTTAATAGTTATTGTATAATTTCCTCTCTTGGAAGGTGGAGACTTTTTTTGCTCATTGTATAAAGTGTTGCATCAATTATAATGATGAATGTTGTGCAGGAGACATCTCTTTCTCGTTCTAAACCTAAACGGTTATATTCTATTCCCACTTATGTACAGCCTCAACATTGTGCATTACCATTTGTGAAGAATCCTACAATATAGATTCCTTTGTATCATTCAGGGGATGTGTATATATTAAAGAATGTGTAAAAAAATAAAGTGTGTTCATAAATGTTTCTTTTGAATGTACGGAGAATGGGCCTTCGAAATGGACTACCTGCAGGTGCACAGTTGAAGACGGCATGGAAAGTGTTAACTCACTAATTATTTATTTTTCAGTTCACTTAAATTGATCAAATTAGCTGGAATAGGAAGTGAGTTATGAATGCAGAAGTAACTGTATATCATATGGGTTTCTGTTGAGCCATGGGTGATGCATCAAAACCCATCTCAAACCAGAGGAGGCTGGTGGGATGGCCTGTAGGACAACCTGCTCATTGTAATGGCTGGAATGGAATCAATGGAATGATATCAAACACATGGAAACAATGTGTTTGACTCCGTACCATTGAATCCATTCTAGCCATTACAATAAGCACGTCCTTCTATAGCTCTCCCCACCAGCCTCCTCTGTCTGAAATATGTTATTTGACAATGACTGATTTATACAACTGTTACCCAAGTATCAGGTTTGAAAGGTTACCTCACAGGTGGGAGTTACCTACTGTAAACAACAAACACATTTCTGATTGACTTTTATTGCATTGGGCACTTAACCTTTATATCAAATCAGAATCATCATCCATGTCCTTCTTACACCCTCTTTCTGCTATGTAAGTTGCCTATTCATCATATTACTGCCTTCCAAATTACCCTATAATGCTAGCCCATACTTTACTGCTTGACCCCCTCTCAACGTCAACAGTGAAGAGGCGACTCCGGGATGCTGGCCTTCAGTAGCAAAGAAAAATCCATATCTCAGACTAGCCAATAAAAAGAAAAGATTAAGATGGGCAAAAGAACTCTGCCTAGAAGGCCAGCATCCCGGATTCGCCTCTTCACTGTTGACGTTGATACTGGTGTTTTGCGGGTATTATTTAATGAAGCTGCCAGTTGAGGACTTGTGAGGCATCTGTTTCTCAAACTAGACACTAATGTACTTGTCCTCTTGCTCAGTTGTGCACCGAGGCCTCCCACTCCGCTTTCTATTCTGGTTAGAGGCAGTTTGCGCAGTTCTGTGAAGGGAGTAGTACACAGCGTTGAACGACAGCTTCAGATTCTTAGCAAACTCTACCATGGAATAGCCTTCATTTCTCAGAACAAGAATAGACTGATGGGTTTCAGAAGAAAGTGCTTTGTTTCTGGCCATTTTGAGCTTGTAATCGAACCCACAAATGCTGATGCTCCAGACACTCAACTAGTCTAAAGAAGGACAGTTTTATTGCTTCTTTAATCAGAACAACAGTTTTCACCTGTGCTAACATAATTTCAAAAGGGTTTTCTAATGATCAATTAGCCTTTTAAAATTATAAACTTGGATTAGCTAACACAACGTGCCATTGGAACACAGCAATGATAGTTGCTGATAATGGGCCAATGTACACCTAAAGTTGAAGTCGGATGTTTACATACACCTTAGCCAAATACATTTAAACTCAGTTTTTCACAATCCCTGACATTTAATCTTAGTAAAAATTCCCTGTCTTAGGTCAGTTAGGATCACCGCTTTATTTTAAGAATGTGAAATGTCAGAATAATAGTAGAGAGAATTATTTATTTCAGCTTTTATTTATTTCATCACATTCCCAGTAGGTCAGAAGTTTACATACACTCTATTAGTATTTGGTAGTGTTGCCTTTAAATTGTTTAACTTGGGTAAAATGTTTAGGGTAGCCTTCCACAAGCTTCCCACAATAAGTTGGGTGAATTTTGGCCCATTCCTCCTGACAGAGCTGGTGTAACTGAGTCAGGTTTGTAGGCCTCCTTGCTCGCACACACTTTTTCAGTTCTGCCCACAAATTTTCTATGGGATTGAGGTCAGGTCTTTGTGATGGCCACTCCAATACCTTAAGTTTGTTGTCTTTAAGCCATTTTGCCACTTTGGAAGTATGTTTGGGGTCATTGTCCATTTGGAAAACCCATTTGCAACCAAGCTTTAACTTCCTGACTGATGTCTTGAGATGTTGCTTCAATATATCCACATAATTTTCATTCCTCATGATGCCATCTATTTTGTGAAGTGCACCAGTCCCTGCTGCAGCAAAGCACCCCCACAACATGATGCTGCCACCCCCGTGCTTCACGGTTGGGATGGTGTTCTTCGGCTTGCAAGTGCCCCCCTTTTTCCTCCCAAAAATGATGGTTATTATGGCCGAACAGTTCTATTTTTGTTTCATCAGACCAGAGGACATTTCTCCAAAAAGTACAATATTTGTCCCCATGTGCAGTTGCAAACTGTAGTCTGGCTTTTTTATGGCGGTTTTGGAGCAGTGACTTCTTTCTTGCTGAGCGGCCTTTCAGTTTATGTCGCTATGGGGCTCGTTTTACTGTGGATATAGATACTTTTGTACCTGTTTCCTCCAGGTCCTTTGCTGCTGTTCTGGGATTGATTTGCACTTTTCGCACCAAAGTACATTCATCTCTAGGAGACAGAACGCGTCTCCTTCCTGAGCGGCATGACGGCTGCGTGGTCCCATGGTGTTTATACTTGTGTACTATTGTTTGTACAGGTGAACATGGTACCTTTAAGCATTTGGAAAATGCTCCCAAGGATGAACCAGACTTGTGGAGGTCTACAATTCTTTTCTGAGGTCTTGGCTGATCTCATTTGATTTTCCCATGATGTCAAGCAAAGAGGCACTGCTTTTGAAGGTAGGCCTTGAAATACATCCACAGGTACACCTCCAATTGACTCACATGATGTCAATTAGCCTATCAGAAGCTTCTAAAGCCATGACATCTTTTTCTGGAATTTTCCAAGCTGTTTAAAGGCACAGTCAACTTAGTGTATGTAAACTTCTGAGCCACTGGAATTGTGATACAGTGAGTTATAAGTGAAATAATCTGTCTTTAAACAATTGTTGGAAAAATGACTTGTGTCATGCACAAAGTAGATGTCCTAACTGACTTGCCAAAACTATAGTTTGTTAACAAGAAATATGTGGAGTGGTTGAAAAACGAGTTTTAATGACTCCAACCTAAGTGTATGTAAACTTCCGACTTCAACTGTATGTAGATATTCCATTAAAAACAATTTGCCGTTTCCAGCTACAATAGTCATTCATAACATTTACTGTCTACACTGTATTTCTGATCAATTTGTTATTTTAATTGACAAAAAATTGGGTTTTATTTCAAAAACAAGGACATTTTTAAGTGCCCCCAAACTTTTGAATGGTAGTGTATATTTATAATCTATCTACAGTGCATTCGGAAAATATACAGACCCCTTTACTTTTTCCACTTTGTTACGTTACAGCCTTATTCTAAAATGTATTCAAAAAAATGTTCCTCATCAATCTACACACAATAGCCCATAATGACATTTTTGCAAATGTATTAAAATTTTAAATCTGAAATATCACATATACATAAGTATTCAGACCCTGTATTAAGTACTTTGTTGATGCACCTTTGGCAGCAATTTCAGTCTTGAGTCTTCTTGGGTATGACACTACAAGCTTGGCACACCTGTATTTTGGGAGTTTCTCCCATTCTTCTCTGCAGATCCTCTCAAGCTCTGTCAGGTTGGATGGGGAACGTCGCTGCACAGCTATTTTGGGGTATTTTCAGAGATGTTCGATCAGGTTCAAGTCCGGGCTTTGGCTGAGCCACTCAAGGACATTCAGAGACTTGTCCAGGAGCCACTCCTGCGTTGTCTTGCCTGTGTGCTTTGGCTCGTTGTCCTGTTGGAAGATGAACCTTCGCCCCAGTCTGAGGTCCTAAGCGCTCTGGAGCAGGTTTTCATCAAGGATCACTGTACTTTGCTCCGTTCATCTTTGCCTCGATCCTGACGAGTTTCCCAGTCCCTGCCGCTGAAAAACATTCCCACAGCATGATGCTGCCACTTTAGGTGCCTTTTGGAAAACTCCGAGCAGGCTCTCATGTGCATTTTACTGAGGAGTGGCTTCCAACTGACCACTCTACCATAAAGGCCTGATTGGTGGAGTGTTGCAGAGATGGTTGTCCTTCTGGAAGGTTCTCCTAACTCCACAGAGGAACTCTGGAGCTCTGTCAGTGTGACCATCGGGTTCTTGGTCACCTCCCTGAAAAAAGGCCCTTCTCCCCCGATTGCTCAGTTTGGCCAGATGGCCAGCTCTAGGAAGAGTCTTGGTGGTTCCAAACTTCTTCCATTTAAGAATGGAGGCCACTGTGTTCTTGGAGACCTTCAATGCTGCAGAGATTTTTTGCTACCCTTCCCCAGATCTGTGCCTTGACACAATCCTGTCTCTGAGCACTACGGACAATTCCTTCGACCTCATGGCTTGGTTTTTGCTCTGACATGCACTGTCAACTGTGGGACCTTATATAGACAGGTGTGTGCATAAAAAAATCACATCTGTAGCAGTGCTGGCAGTACTCCTCTGATCTGCTCTGTTGACTGTGGAAGCACCTTCTCATAGGGGCACAGTTTGGGGGTGCATAGTATCGCTGTGGTGCATATCTCTGCTGGAACTGTGCTGTTTCTCTCACCGGTGGTTCATATCTCGACTGGAACTGGACTAATTTTCTCACCTATGGTTCATATCATTGTTGATGGAACTGGACGGTTTTTCTCATCCGTCCTAGGCCACGAGCTGGCCAGTGCTGCTGCGGTGGACCTTGTGCCTGATAATGCATTGTCATGTTATCCTGTCCTCTGCTTGGTGGTGGGGGATATTTCTGCAGTATAAACACAGGTTGTTGAATGGATTCTCTGATTTGTAAGCTTTCAGCACTCAAGTTCTTTAACACCATCATATCAGACCTCAATTATTTTAGCTCTGATACCAGGTCAGGGGATCGTTTTGATGAGTTCTGTTGGGGAGGGCATTTCTCTTCAACAGGGTGCCTCATCAGTCTGAGCTGATTGGACAGTGGCGGGCCGCTGTGGCATGGCAATTTTCCTTTTGTTCTGTTTCTCTGTCTCGTTAGCACATGGAGTGTTCTGTTTCTCTGTCTTGTTAGCACATGGAGTGTTCTGTTTCTCTGTCTTGTTAGCACATGGAGTGTTCTGTTTCTCTGTCTTGTTAGCACATGGAGTGTTCTGTTTCTCTGTCTTGTTAGCACATGGAGTGTTCTGTTTCTCTGTCTTGTTAGCACATGGAGTGTTCTGTTTCTCTGTCTCGTTAGCACATGGAGTGTTCTGTTTCTCTGTCTTGTTAGCACATGCAGTGTTCAGTTTCTCTGTCTTGTTAGCACATGGAGTGTTCTGTTTCTCTGTCTCGTTAGCCCATGGAGTGTTCTGTTTCTCTGTCTCGTTAGCACATGGAGTGTTCTGTTTCTCTGTCTCGTTAGCACATGCAGTGTTCTGTTTCTCTGTCTCGTTAGCACATGGAGTGTTCTGTTTCTCTGTCTTGTTAGCACATGGAGTGTTCTGTTTCTCTGTCTTGTTAGCACATGGAGTGTTCTGTTTCTCTGTCTCGTTAGCACATGGAGTGTTCTGTTTCTCTGTCTCGTTAGCACATGGAGTGTTCTGTTTCTCTGTCTCGTTAGCACATGCAGTGTTCTGTTTCTCTGTCTCGTTAGCCCATGGAGTGTTCTGTTTCTCTGTCTCGTTAGCACATGGAGTGTTCTGTTTCTCTGTCTTGTTAGCACATGGAGTGTTCTGTTTCTCTGTCTTGTTAGCACATGGAGTGTTCTGTTTCTCTGTCTCGTTAGCACATGGAGTGTTCTGTTTCTCTGTCTCGTTAGCACATGGAGTGTTCTGTTTCTCTGTCTCGTTAGCACATGGAGTGTTCTGTTTCTCTGTCTCGTTAGCACATGCAGTGTTCTGTTTCTCTGTCTCGTTAGCCCATGGAGTGTTCTGTTTCTCTGTCTCGTTAGCACATGGAGTGTTCTGTTTCTCTGTCTCGTTAGCACATGCAGTGTTCTGTTTCTCTGTCTCGTTAGCCCATGGAGTGTTCTGTTTCTCTGTCTCGTTAGCACATGGAGTGTTCTGTTTCTCTGTCTCGTTAGCACATGCAGTGTTCTGTTTCTCTGTCTCGTTAGCCCATGGAGTGTTCTGTTTCTCTGTCTCGTTAGCACATGGAGTGTTCTGATTCTCTGTCTCGTTAGCACATGCAGTGTTCTGTTTCTCTGTCTCGTTAGCACATGCAGTGTTCAGTTTCTCTGTCTCGTTAGCACATGGAGTGTTCTGTTTCTCTGTCTCGTTAGCACATGGAGTGTTCTGTTTCTCTGTCTCGTTAGCACATGGAGTGTTCTGTTTCTCTGTCTCGTTAGCACATGCAGTGTTCAGTTTCTCTAGAAGCAGCTCATCTGTTGTTTTTGTGTCTAAGAGATATGGCTGCATGTACGTTCTTGTGTTGTCATTTTGTAGACCAGTCAGGACAGTATGCATGAACATGCTCTGGTCCAGTGCTGGGTCATACTTAGGACCAGACTTTGCTCCTGTGAGGCAAACAGGATTTTCTGTATCAGATCTAAGGAACAGATTAGGAAGTTTTGTGGGGTCTATTTGCTGCTCTGTACTTATTATGTGAGTTGGCTATACAGTTCTGTTGCACCCTTCTCTTGGTAGTGAGACCACAGTACTTTCCTCAGTGTGGGCAGAGTCAACTCTGACTTCCCTTCCAGATAGCGCCGCATTTGCAGCCCTTGTGCAATAGCTCTTACCACTGCATCCACTATTTCTATCTCTGGATACCCTTTATTAAGTCCGTTTTTGGTTTGGTGAGCAAGGCTGGAGAACGTGAGTCTTTCTTTTTGGCCTGGTTCACATATTTGACCGGATATCTTGAACTCTTTGTGCCCTACTGATGGCGTGTCCCTGCATTTGCACTGTGTTTTGGGGGGGGGGGGCTGGTTTGTGTCAGTGTCATTTCCATTTTTGTTAACGAGCCCCTGCATCTCACTTTCTTTTCGTTTAAGTGAAAGCCTGAACTTCTCTAGCTCTGTTTGTAGTTTGAGTTCTTCATTTTAATTCGCTTTGGCCATTGAGATAAGGTCACTAGCCTCCTGCTCATTTATCATATATTTCAGACATACCATCATCCTCTAGGTCTTCAAATCAAATCACATTTTATTGGTCACATACACATGGTTAGCAGATTTTAATGCGAGTGTAGCGAAATGCTTGTGTCTTTTACTTCCCGTTCAAGATATTTTATAACATGTGAAACAAGGGTCATGCGTGTTTTACCAGTTAGATTCTCTTGGTTTGGTCCGGACTTGATATTTCCAAAATGTCACTTATTTCAATTAGATTGTATTTAGTCAGTTTATACAATGCTCCTTTCACTTCTTTTTGCATATCCTCTAATGCTGGTTCCATTTTACTAGCAAAAAAAGTTGAAAACGCTTTTAATGAAGGTTTTCTTTTACTGAATTGACCTTGCTGCTCCCTGATGTTCACTCTGACCTCAGTGTCTGTCGAACCTCCACCGTAACCATCTGTCACACTGTCATCGAGTTGGTTTTGAAGATGAATGTCTTCCTATCTCGTGGAGACGATCTTACAGGCTGACCACACCGCTCGTGTCGCATGCGTGAGTGTTGCAAAATAAATTTCGAAATCTATGTTATTCAATTATTGCACCCACACTGCTCGCGCGCACCAACGAGCGTCTGCATTGCCATGGGCTAAAATAGAAATCAGTTATTTTTCTGACGCAGATTGCGCTGCAAGTCCTGCCTTTCTCATCTCCTCATTGGTTTATAGAAGCAGGTACCCACGTGCCATCTCCTCATTGGTTATACCCACATGGGTGACTGAAAGACGAACGAGGTCAGTGGCGGTAATGCACCTAATTTATGAAAGTTGCCAATCGCAATATAAAGTCAAGAGAAGAAAAAGCCTGGAAGGAGGAGAGATGACTAGAAACGATTCGGTTGACCGTTTTATGTGTGGATTAATTGGCGGAGCAAGCTAACTAGCTAAATTGCCATAAATGTTTAATGCTTTTCGACCTGTCCCCAAATTAATATAATTGGTTCAGAGTTTGTTTTGATATTTTAACCGCGTTTGGGGTGGGGGGACAAAATAAATGTATGCACGATGGCTCACGCGTCGCAGCCGGTTTGGGTTCCGTGTTAGGTGCATTCATCTCAGCGGAGCCTCAAATGTTATACCCCTGAATGGGGGAAATATATAAATAAATCACTTGTAATGAGTTTTTTAATATAAAATCATCCATTTACATACGTACAAAATAATGATTACAACAACATTCACATTTCCCAAAACTTTTCCATTGTTCCCACTCACTCACTCACTCACTCACACACACACACACACACACACACACACACACACACACACACACACACACACACACACACACACACACACACACACACACACACACACACACACACACACACACACACACCACACACAAAATACCTGTGCGCGTGGTCTCTCTCGGGCACGCTCTGATCACGAAGTCACCTCGTGCAAGTGAGCAGCCTTCTAGCAAGCTAGCTAGCAAAACGGCTAATGGCTAAGAAGTGATCTAAACATACAACACATTTATTGTTTTAAACATATTTGCTACTGACTAAATAACACACAGTAACATCTGGAACATTCTAACCGGAACAAATACATTCGAAATCTCATTCATACCTGAAAGGGGGAAATATGAAAATATATCACACGGATATTTAGCTACAGCTTCAAGTCACTTGTAATGAGCTGGGATGCCCGGTGCGCCCCTATAGGAAGTCCTAGGTATAACCAATCAAACTCAGATCAGACGTCAATAGAGCACACAGATCGCATAATCAACATTTAGATAAATGAATAGCATATTACTTACTGGTACACATTATGATTCTGTATTATTATTTTGTTATTATTAAGACACTTTTAATTCAATCACATAGGCTGTGCCTTTCTTATCTCAGAAAAGTTAGAGAGGAGATGCAGGCCAAAACTGAGGCCTAAACTACAGTACACTAGCCAAGGGACCTTCATGCTTTATGAAGTCTAGACAGCTAACAGTGCAGACTCTTGGTCAATATGTAACCTCATTCTGTCATCAATAGCAGAAAGGACACACCACTCTCTGGAGAGAAAGAATAGAACTACCATAATCCAAGGTCTGACATAAATATTGCACCAGACAGACCCATCAGATACACTGGAAGGAAAGAGACAGGCTGTCTTTTTATAGCATTAGTTTTGTTTAATGTTCCATTTCTACAAAAAAAAGGTTCTATCTACAACCCATAGGAGAACCATTTGAATAATATTTTTTGGTTCCGTGTAAAAACCCTTTTTTGTTTCAGGTCGAACTATTTCGAGTTCCATGTAGAACCCTCTGGGGAAATTGTTTTATGTGGAACCCAATAGGGTTCTACCTGGAACCAAAAGGGTTGAAACCTTTTTTGCACTGACTCTATGCACACACACTGGAATCTACCCACACACTCACACATACTTACACTGACACCCCAACACACACTTACACACACACACTGCATACGCCCACACATACATAACACACGCACTCATGCATATTGACGCCACACACACACACACACACACACACACACACACACACACACACACACACACACACACACACACACACACACACTTTAACACTCACCACATACACTGCTGCTACTGTCTATTATCTATCCTGTTGCCTAGTCACTTTACCCCTACCTATAGGTACATAGCTACCTCAATTACCTCGTACCCGTGCGTATGGACTCGGTACTCGGTACTTGTACTCACTGTATATTTATTCCTTGTGTCACTATTTGCAGTAAAAAAAAAATCTATGTCTTTAACTCTGCATTGTTGGAAAATGACCCGTAAGAAAGCATTTCACTGATAGTCTACACCTGTTGTTTACAAAGCATGTGAGAAATACAATTTGATTTGACTTGGAACAGTTCTCCTACGGGGAAGCCAAATAACCCTTTGGGCACCCTTTTTTCTAAGACTGTAGGGAAGATAACATTGTTATTCAGATCCCATCACAACTGTTTAAGGAACTGAAGGTGGCTAACTTAAATGGCCAGAATATGACACTGTTCTTTGTATTGTATGTCCCTCTCTTTTCTGTGTGGATACAAGGCATCATACTACATGATTCAGATGCATGGCTCACCATTTGTATTTTAAATGCTTTCCTTTCCCCTTTCTCCTTCCCTTTCCTACTCTCTCTCTCTCTTTCCCCTGGGTGTTGTTCTGTTGAAATCTGCTCATAAGCAACATACAGTATGCCTTGAAT
Source organism: Salmo salar (assembly GCF_965601325.2). Taxonomy (NCBI): domain Eukaryota; kingdom Metazoa; phylum Chordata; class Actinopteri; order Salmoniformes; family Salmonidae; genus Salmo; species Salmo salar. The sequence continues at coordinate 32,666,065 of NC_138299.1, forward strand.
GTCCTGGTAGGTCATGGACACGTTGCAGACAGATAAGCACTCCACTTTACTGGCATTACCGATACACATCTGACTATTTAGAAAACTTGATCACAAACACACCAAGTTAACCTGAATTTGTATTTGCATTGTCAACTAACTTTTTTGACTCATCACATATGCTGCTGCTACTGTTTATTATCTATCTTGTTGTCTAGTCACTTTATCCCTACCTATGTACATATCTACCTCAATTACCCCATACCTTGCGCATCGACTCTGTACTGGTACCCCGTGTATACAGCCAAGTTATCGTTACTCATTGTGTATTTATTATTACTTTTATTATTACATGTTTCACTTTTCTATTATTTCTCTATTTATTTTTGCTCTGCATTGTTGAGAATGGACCGTAAGCATTTCACTGTTAGTCTACACCTGTTAACAAAGCATGTGACAAAGCATGTGACAACATGGCCATAGGAGTTGGCTATACAGCACAAACAGATCTGGGTCCAGGCTGCAGTGCACTGCACTGTACTAATCTACTCAAACCTGAGCCCTGGCCTGGTGCTGGTAGCTACCCCTCCCAACAGCCTTCCAGCTGCCTTCCAGTCCACCACTGTGGTTCCAGAGAGACCAAGGCAGACCACGCCTGCTTAGGCTCTCCCATAATTACCCAGCTAGCTGGCAAGCAGAGAGGAGAGTCAATCAACAGACCTGGGTTCAAATACTATTTGAAATATTTCAAATATTTGAGTGTTTTCTCTAGCCTGCCTGGAGTGCCAGATGGGTGGGGGTTGCAGTGGTATGGCTATTCTATTGTTCCATTATACCAGGCAAGCTTAATCAAGCACAGATAAAGTATTTGCAATTAGAATAGTGTTTGAACCCAAGCGTGGCTGTCAGGAGGTAAAACAATCTGTTCAGAGACATATGATTCCCCCGGGGTCTGGATTAGGGAGTGGCCGTCACACTGGTCGAAGGGGAGAAGAGAGAGTGGGAAAGGGATGGGAGGAAAGCAGAGGAGAGGAGGGTAGAGGAGAGGAGTGGAAAGGAGCGAGTGGAGGAGAATATAGGGGGGAGGAGAGGAGAGGAATGGAAAGAAGAGGAGAGAGCGGAGGAGAAGATGGAGGAGAGGATATGAAAGGAGAGGAAGTCTGAGTGAGGAAGGGAGGGCTGCTTGTCTGAGTCACACTTTAATGGAGAACATTGGCAGCAGGCCAAACTAACAGGCCCCAATGTCAGAGCAAAGCCTCAGAGCCCAGGCTGGGTCTGCAGCTGGCTGTCTGACTGGGCTGCAGCCAGGCTAACGTTTCCTGCCCCTCCTAACCCAATGTCACAAAATTACACAGGTCAGTGAAAATAGACACCCCAGTATGTATTAATTGTATTTTTGCAGAAGTGGCTAAGGTGACGACGAGTTGATCATAGTTTCCTTCCTGACTTGCACAATGTGTGAATTAAATTGTTCATCACGTCCACTAATCATATTTCTAGGAAAGAGATGAGCAGATTTTGATAGGTTGACTGTAACTAGTGGTGCTAGCTGCTGTATCGCATTAGTGGATAGTAGTTTTGTCTAGCAGAAGTCTTTTTTCGTAGCTGGTTAGGGGAACTTACGCAGCAGGTTAGGAGAATTCACATTGCAGGTTAGGATAATTAGGTTAAGGTTAGGAAAAGGGTTAGGGTTAGCAAAAATTGTCCCTGACGCAACTCGAAAATATCTAGCACAACCAGGTCTGCCCTGAAAAAAAAGGCTCAATAACCATTCTGTGCTGTCAACTAAAACTAATAGTATGAAATTGCTTGGCTGGAGCATGCGACTGAATTGAAAAAACTATGCACACATATATACAATTAAAAATAAACTATTGCTAAAAAGGATGAACCTGCAGCACACTGGTGATCATAAATGCTCCACAAACAATTGAATGAACCTCACATCAATGTTGGACTAATCTCTCCCATGTTGTCTTTCCCTCTCCAGGAGAAGCTATCCCTGGGTGGTGTACACAGAGCTGAAGACATGTCTCCCTGGTCCGTCTGTTAGAGCTCATCTCCAGGGAGAAGCTGCCCATCAACAGCATCACCATCAACTTCCTCAAGACTAAGGTACAATACACATAAATACAGCTACTGTACCACCAACTTCTTCAACACTAAGGTACAATACACCAATATACAGTTACAGTACCATACATGTTCTCAACACAGCGTTCAGTGAACTGAAGGATTTAGAAATCCCCAAAAACATCTTACCCCAGGACACTTCACATGATGACTATCATGGAGCACTCAGAGGCAGACTGAGTCTGCAAGGATACTTGAGGTTCATTTTAAGAAAAAAAACATGCCTACGTGACCCTGATCTTGGGCTTGCTGTGGATTACCATCCTACTCCAGATCGGAGCCATCAATCTCAATGAGGTATTTCCCATAGAATAAGAATGAGTAGAACAGGCTTGGAACCTCTGACCAGAATAATGATATCTCTTTGGTAGTTCCTCCGTGACCTGGAACCAACTCACTGAGTGAATTGAGATTTTATATATATATACTAATTGCATTATATATATGGAGTGGCGGTTCTAGCTAGTATGGCTTCCTTCAGCCCCCCCCCCCCCCCCCCCCCCCAACAAAAAAAATAGCACCATTCTGCACTAACTGTTCAGACATTTGGAACAACACAAATAAATCATCATAACATTTAGAACTATGTAAGTATAAAAATATATACAAAAACAATATCATAAATATCAAAGAAGTAACAGAGTCAAGTAGAAACAAATTGTAGTATATAAATACAAATAAAAAAAATGTATTACCCTATTCCCCTATTGCTAACAAAAAACACACAAATAAAACTAAATTGCACAAATCCTATATCACACAAATACACAAATAGAATAACACACTTATAAAGAAGAGAACCTGATTATTACACTATTGCACTTCAAACAAGAAACACACAAACTAAATTGCACAATTGCCATCTAAACCCTGACCTTTCTTGCCTTCCTTGATGCAAAGTCATCAATTACGTCATCATAAGAAATCTGCCCAGCAATTATTCTTAATAATTTTGCACAAACCAGAAAAAATGCAACAATACGTCTGTGAAACTATATATTCACAGGATTATGAATGAATTGTGGTTTATTTGGTAGCATTTCGTAGTGTGACTGATTTTACTAATTGCATTAGTACAGTACAAAGTTAGAGATGCGCTATTTGATAGAATCCCCCACCCCCCCTACCTCAGGCTTCCAGTGGGGAGACCTGAGGTCAACCTACCCCCGCCCCCTCCCCATCTCGTACTTTTGATGGTAGACCTTCCCAGGCAGTAGCCTGCCTAGCTCACAAACTAGAATCAGGGTGCCCACTCCGACAAGATTAATTGACCCACACTCCCACACGGTGACATGATATCATTGACGTGACGTGCAAATGAGCGATAGAAAACCAATCGTGCAAATGTCACCATTCCCCAAAACAATTGTGCCCCGTACCACCCCTGGCAAGATGCAGCCCTGGGCAACTGCCCATGTCACCTATACCTAAGTCCACCAGTGTATGTATGTATGTGAACTTATGCATATATTCACACGCTACACCATCTGGACTGCCAGATGGTGTAGCGGGATTCATCACTCCAGATAATATGTTTCCACTGCTCCAGAGTCCAATGGCGGTGAGCTTTACACCACTCCAGCTGACGATTGGCATTGTGCATGGTGATCTTAGGCTTGTGTGTGGCTGCTCGGCCATGTAAACCCATTTCATGAAGCTCCCGGCGAAACAGTTATTCTGCTGACGTTGCATCCAGAGGTAGTTTGGAACTCGTAAGTTGGTGTTGCAACTGAGGACAGATGATTTGTACACACTATGCACTTCAGCACTTGGCGGTCCCGTTCTGTGAGCTTGTGTGGTCTACCACTTTGTGCATGAGCCATTGTTGCTCCTAAATGTTTCCACTTCACAATAACAGCAATTACAGTTGACCGGGGCAGCTCTAGCAGGGCAGAAATTTGACTAACTGACTTGTTGGAATGGTGGCATCTGGGGCGGAGCAAGCATGTTGGAGTGAACAGCTGTGTTTGAGAGAGGCTCCTGCAACTTTTTTTGCGAAACAATCTAACTTAAGCTACTTTACAGCACTTTTTACAACATAAGTCTCTTTCGAATACAATATTGTAAATATTTATGTGAACATGCCAATCCTCATCGGAGCCTTCCTCCCCACCAAACAACGAGACAGATATGACGGAAGGCACAGGTAATAACGTGACACTTTCAAAACGTATCCAGGCTCTGGGAGAACTACATGTTGCTATAGCTGAGGATTTTAAGGCTACTATTGCTGAACTGGACACCAAAAACGAGAGCACCATTTGAACGGTTGCTTCGCAGGGCCAGAGTATTGTGGACCTTAAGAAGGCTTCTAAATTCAACGCTCGAATGAGGGGTAACCTGTTACATAAAGGATATCCCTTCCGTGTCTATGATGATTATCTGCCCGATGTGGCAAAGCATCGCGCCGGCTACACTGATGTCATGACTAAACTCTACAAACTCCATCTTCGCCCAGCCTTGCTCTTCCTTGCCAGACTCAGAATTACCCCTCCTTCTGGTGAGAAGATTTGGCTCTCCTCGGTTTTGGATGCAGATTGACATAATTTGAGTCAATTGGAGGTGTACCTATGGATGTATTTCAAGGCCTACCTTCAAACCCAGTGCCTCTTTGCTTGCCATCATGGGAAAATCAAAAGAAATCAGCCAAGACCTCAGAAAAAAATTGTAGAACTCCACAAGTCTGGTTCATCCTTGGGAGCAATTTCCAAACGCCTGAAGATACCACATTCATCTGTACAAACAACAGTACGCAAGTATAAACACCATGGGACCGCGCAGCCGTCATGCAGCTCAGGAAGGAGATGCATTCTGTCTCCTAGAGATGAACGTACTTTGGTGTGAAAAGTGCGAATCAATCCCAGAACAACAGCAAAGGCCCTTGTGAAGATGCTGGAGGAAAACAGGTACAAAAATATCTATATCCACTTCACAAAATAGATGGCATCATGAGGAACGAAAATAATGTGGATATATTGAAGCAACATCTCAAGACATCAGTCAGGAAGATAAAGCTTGGTTGCAAATGGGTCTTCCAAATGGACAATGACCCCAAGCATACTTCCAAAGTTGTGGCAAAATGGCTTAAGGACGACAAAGTCAAGGTATTGGAGTGGCCATCACAAAGCCCGAGAACTGAAAAAGCATGTACAAGCAAGGAGGCCTACAAATCTGGCTCAGTTACACCAGCTCTGTCAGGAGGAATGGGCCAAAATTCACCCAACTTATTGTGGTAAGCTTGTGGAAGGCTACCCGAAACGTTTGAACCAAGTTAAACAATTTAAAGGCAATGCTACCAAATACTAATTGAGTGTATGTAAACTTCTGACCCACTGGGAATGTGATGAATGAAATAAAAGCTGAAATAAATCATTCTCTCTACTATTATTCTGACATTTCACATTCTTAAAATAAAGTGGTGATCCTAACTGACCTAAGACAGGGAATATTTATTCGGATTAAACGTTGGGAATTGTGAAAAACTGAGTTTAAATGTATTTGACTAAGGTGTATGTAATCATCCGACGTCAACTGTATATATATTTGTTTTTGATTGGGGGGGTATGTTTAATTTAGCAAGATCCTTGTTCTTATCTCCCAACCCACAATATATAAATGTACTGCTGTCTATATTGGTTGCTGATGGTTTATGTTTAGACCTGCATTGCTTAGCAATATAACCTTGAGCTGTTATCTTGCTTATCTCATGGGTTGACCCAGGATGGCATTAAGTACGTAATATGTTTATGTTGCAACTTACTCTGTTTTGGTTTATTAGATGCTAAATTAACACTTGATTTGCAGGAGCATACTCAGTTCATATGTTAGTAGAAGTTCTAGGATAGTGAGAGGTTGTCACGAGAATTTTCAATCCCAATGATGATAACTAAACAATCATTTAAGCTTTGACCAACTCCCGAGGTTTGTAAGACCTTGGGTTTAATAATAGTTAGGCAAAGATTCTGCAAAAGGTTCGTGGTTCTTTATTCACAAGACCTCTGAAGTAAAAAATGCATACACAGTCATTTTATAACTCCCACACACACACACACACACACACACACACACACACACACACACACACACACACACACACACACACACACACACACACACACACACACACACACACACACACACACACACACACACACACACACAGTTTATCACTTTTCTACCAGCCTCAGTTTCTAGCCGTGTCTCTCCTCCCTAGATTAGGAAAGGCCCTCTTTCCTGTTGTCAGTTTTCAGAGTTACAACCAGGTCATATGTAGTTCAATTGCTCTTTGTTTTCTCAACCATAAATTTCTCACCCTTAACTTGTCTCACACATACATTATTGGATTATAGTCTTATAATTCTAATACATTTCACATAGTCTTATACGTTTCAGGGTGGAATTCTTTAGTCATTACTTTAAACATATAAATTCCTTTATCAGAGGTGAACGCATATTTTGGATTTTATTTTTGTTTTACCTCTCGTTTCGCGCCGTGCATTTTTGTCATCGGCCAGACAGTGTGTTTCTTATCTTTTTTTCTTATTTTCCCCCTATTTGTATTTGCTGTTAAAGGTGGGTTGAGGGGGAGTGTAAATGTTGGGGAAAGTTGGGGGACAGGGTGGAGTGTAAGGGTGCTTGCTGGGGGGAGGGGTTTGTTGGATACTGCTCAGGTGTAGGTGTTACATATGCTGATCTTCATGGTTTGGTGCACTTTCTTACCTTTTTATTGAGTTACATGTTATGCAGGCCACAATAGGAACTACAAATGAGAGGAGGGCAGGGCTTACATTTACTTCCTGGAATGTCAAGGGTTTAAAGAACCAATTAAGAGAGGCAAGGTCCTAGCCCACTTGAAATCACTCTCGTCTGATATTATATTTTTGCAAGAAACCCATCTGAAAAACAATTCTTATAGTAGACTTAAATGTAGGTGGGTGGGTCAAATGAGAGGCACAGCAATTCTGGTACGGAAAGGAATTCCCTTTCTAGATAAAACCACTATTGCAGATAAAGAAGGTTGTTATGTGATCGTAATAGGAGAGATCCATTCTACGCCTGTAACTCTACTGAATATCTATGTCCCAAACATTGATAACCCCACATTTTTCAAAAGAGTCCTTGCCCTTATTCCAGATATCTCCCATACTAACCTGGTCATTGGGAGCGGTGGGGGGGGGGGGGGGGGGGGCGCTAATTGTGTGCTAGACCAATATTTGGATAGATCCTCTACCCGGCGTACCCCTATCTCCTATTCAAGCAAATTCTTGAATACCTAGATAAAAAAATTCTAACTTATTTGATATTTGGAGGATCTCTAACCCAACGGGTAGGGAATACTCCTGTTCACAATGTTTATACCCGAATTGACTACTTTTTGGTTGATGCGAAATTACTCCCTTATACCTGTAATGTGAGGTATCATGATATTATCATTTCTGACCACAGTCCATTCACCTTCTTCCTGAGATTGGGTGACATCGTATCAAACGAGAGGGTCTGGAGGTTGAATCCTCAGCTCCTCACAGAACCAACATTCTGTGAACATCTTAAAGACCAAATTACATTTTTCTTTGATACCAATGACAACACAGAGACTTCCCCTGCATTATTGTGGGAAACACTGAAGGCTTATTTGAGAAGCTGTATCATCTCCTTTCAGGCTGCCAGGAGTAGGCAAAACAGAGAAAAATGTGTAGAATTGGAGGGACAAATTCACTTACTGGATAGGGAGAATGCTGGTCATCCATATTTGGAGGAACATTAAAAAAATTACCGCTTTAAAATTTGAATATAATCGGATTCTCTCAGCTAAAATTGCTAAATCTTTTCTCTATGACAAGCAAAAATATTTTGAGTTTGGTGACAAACCACAGAAATTACTTGCCAGACAACTTTGAAAAACTGAGAGTGACCAAATGATTCACATAGTTAAATCTGCATCTGGGGAATTACTCTCTTCCCCCAAGGACATCAATGACAGATTCCATCAGTTTTACAACTATATATACATCTAAAGCAGATCCGAACGCTTAATTATGCAAAACCTTTTGTAGGACTGTAATCTCCCTGCCCTGAACCAGGAAGATTCCAACTTCCTGAATAAGGAAATATCTCTTGGAGAAATTCAAGAAACAATTACTTCTCTAATGAGTGGCAAGACCCCGGGCACAGATTGATTCCCTGCTGAATTCTATAAAACATTCAGCATCATGCTCTCTCCCTACCTGCACAAAATGTTGGTTCAGGCCAATGAGGATGGAGCTCTCCCACCTGCTTTGGATGAGGCGTTTATTACAGTTATACATGAAAACGGTAAAGATCCAGAAGAGGTAGGGTCATACAGACCAATATCTCTCCTTAATAAAGACCAAAAGATTTTAGCAAAAACTCTGGCTTACAGGCTTAGCAGTTTAGAGGGCAAATTGGTCCATTCGGACCAGACGGGCTTTATCTCTAACAGAAACTCATTCTTCAATCTCAGGCGCCTCTTCAACATTATATATTCCCAGAGGTTGCACAACGTGGACCTTGCCGTTATATCTCTTGATGCCGAAAAGGCCTTTGACCAAGTTGAGTGGTCCTATCTATTCAAGGTCCTACAGAAATGTAATATTGGAGATGGGTTCATAAAATGGATCCAGCTTTTATATAGGAACCCTGTGAACCCTGACAAGGCAAGGTTGTGCGCTGTCGCCTCTGCTTTTTGCTCTAATCATTGAACCTCTCGCTCAGGCGATCAGATCTCATACAGCAATACACTGCTATACTACTAAAGATACTCTAAATAAGATTTCTCTATACACAGATGACATTCTCCTCTATGTAACAGAACCCCAATCTAGTATTCCAGCTATTCTTGATATGATTAATTTGTTTGGTACCTTCTCGGGATACAGAAGAAATTGGAACAAGAGCGAATTAATGCCCATACGGTTGCAAAACACCTATTGGTTAAAACTCCTTCCATTTAAGTTATCTTCAGAAAATGTACCTTCAGAAAATGTACCTATCTAGGAATTGTAGTTACCAAACAATACTCCTTACTATTTAAAGAGAATTTCCCCTCTCTGATGCAAAAACTCAAGGCAAACATACAATTTTGGAGAACTCTCCTAATTTCATTGCTCGGAAGAATTAATGCCATTAAAATGGTCTTCCTCCCACAACTGCTTTACCTATTCCAGAACATCCCAGTAGTCATACCTAAGTCCTTTCATAAACAACTGGACTCAATTAACCATCCATTCATCTGGGATTATATAACACTCAGGATAGGTAAAAAAAACACCTCTGTAAATCCAAGATGGAAGGAGGATTGTCTCTCCCAAATTGTATATTTTACTATTGGGACGCTAACCTCTATGCTGTTACATTTTTGCTGGATGACGCACTTCTGTCATCCAGTTGGTTTAGTATGGAGTGTGAGGATTGCCACCCCTTCTCTATTGGTGCTGTGATTTTGTCGCCTGTCAATTTGGAGATGTCACTTTATAGTAACAATCCCATTATACATAGCACAGTTCGTATCTGGAAGCAAATTAAAGTCTACTTTGACATAAGACCAATATCATTCCTACTCCCTGTTGCCAGGAATACCTCCATTGCCCCCTCTAACCTTGATAACACCTTTGAGCGATGGGGAGAACTAGGGATCAATACCATATGTGATCTATATATAGACGGGACCTTTGCCTCCATTGATTTGATGAGGCAAAACTGTAATCTTCCCAGAAGTCACTTTTTGAGATACCTACAGATTTGAGACTATGTTAGAAAACATCTTCCGACATTTGGGAATGCTAAACCTTCCATGTTTGACGGATGCATAAAAATATGCCCCACCTCAGGCGTACTGATATCTCGTCTATATGACGCTTTTCAATCTGTTACCACACCTTCTACAGATGCCATTAAGGCAAAATGGGAGGAAGAGCTAGGGACTGACATTTCTGTGGCAGACTGGGAAGATAGCTTGGAGTATATCCACACCTGCTCCATTAACTCCAGACATCGTCTCATACAATTCAAGGTATTACACAGATTACACTATTCCAAAATTAAGCTGCATAGGATATTTCCTGATACATCCCCTATGTGTGATAAATGTCATGCTGCGCACGGTACACTACTCCACTGCTTTGCCCTATGCTCTAACTTGTATGGCAATTTGTTTGGAATTTGTAGGATCCACTCTGAAGTTCTGGAGACTTAAATTGACCCAGACCCGCTTCTGATCATCCTGGGAGTGTCTGAAACCCTAAACCAATTAACCAACCCCCCAAAACAACTAATCTCTTAGTCTCATTTCGGCAAAAATAAAATCTTGATGTTTTAGAAAATGAAGGAAGCTCCCTCTACCAAATTATGGCTTAGCGAATTGGCAAACGCTGTACGCTTAGAAAGAATTAGATATATTCTGAACAATAAATTATCAACATTTGACTAAATCTGGCAGCCTCTCCTCCCTTACTCGGCACTGTGAATTTGTACATTTTAACGCACTCTCAACAGTAATATTTCAATCTACCCTTTGGCAGCATGTGCTTGCCCCGGCACCCGAGCAGTGGTATTATTTACTTTGTACCTAGAACTCTGGGTCTTTTTGTTTCTGTCTGCTCTTTTATGTTTAGGTAAGAATTGCATACTTGTCTTTTCTACAAAATACTTATACACCATTCTTGTGTGTGTTCAATAAAAAATATTTGAATAAGGAAAGGTGGCATCCTATGACGGTGCCACATTGAAAGTCACTGAGCTCTTCAGTAAGGCATTCTACTGCCAATGTTTGTCTATGGAGATTGCATGGCTGTGTGCTCGATTTTATACACCTGTCAGCAACGGGTATAGCTGGAATAGCCGATCCAGTAATTTGAGAGGGTGTCTAAATATTTTTGTATATATAGTTGTCATGACGTGGCCTTCTTTGGGTATAGCGAGCACCATCCCCCTCTCTCACCATCTCTCTCTTCCCCCTACACCCAGGCTCTGTTATTGCAGGTCATAAATTCCTAGAGGAGTCTCTCTCCTCATGGCCATGCAGTGTAGAGAGAGAAGGTTTCACAGGAGAACAAAGGAACCTCTTCTCCGTCATAGAACTTGAGAACTGAACAATGTCCATGTTTTGGAGAATGTGTCGAGGGAGATTCCAGCTACAACCGGTCCATTTCATTTAATGTTTGTGAAACTCATGAGAGACAATACAGCCACATTACCATAATTCTGTTTATACAAGAGTCTCAGTTGTGAGGCTTGCATCTAATTGTTGTATAAAATGAATGAGTAAAGATGAAACTATTTGTGAAATTATGTAATGAGATTATAAACTGTTTATTGAAGGAAACTCCAATTCCCTTTGGAGTTTAACTAAGTCATAGGCCCGCCCCATGAGCACAGACATTGACCTGGCGTCATGGGACAGCCCTTTTCTGCTGTTACGAATATAACCCCCTCCTGAAGGATTTCCCACCAGACCAGCTTACCTCGATTACCACGAGAGGGCTAAGGTTTGAGTAGAGACCATAAACCTGAGTATAAGCTAAAGTTGTAATGGTTGTTGAAACTCTGAGACTATCGATACCGACAGAATAAGAGCAAATCTTTGATACTAATTACTAGTCTGCAGCTAGGAATTCTATACCATTGAATGCGAAGGCCGACAACCGCCAAAACATCGATTTTATAAGGACATTTCTCAATGGGACTCTGAAGTACCCATTCTAATCACGAAAGACAGGCTGATGAACTTCCAACAGAAAGAAGGACGATTCCAACATAGATCATGACACACTGAGCGTAAATATATATATTGATTGCAGTTATTCCCGAATGAGTGAGCGATCATGTGCGAAGAATTAGCATTTTTGTTATAGTTTATAGTTATCAACCGTGTAGTGTCTTTTGTCTTTCGCGCTCTTCTCAATCCCTTTGTCTACCAAGCTGCCATGCCGGTTTAGCCCACTAGGGCACATCCCCTATCATTTCCTTGTAACCATATCAACTTTGTTTGTTTGTGTATGCATTTCTGTGATTATTTAGTTAGATAATAAATAAATGATTGAGACAATTGATGTATGGATGATTCATAGTGAAGACTGGGTTCATGCAGATAACCAACAATTTGCGACGTTTGGCATGAGACTAACGTGAGGTAAAGAATAATTCATTAATTAGAAGACTAATTGATCAGATATTAAAATATCTGAAAAGGTGTTTTAGGAAAATTATAACTTTGTAATCTGAATATTTTTCTTGGTGCCCCGACTTCCTAGTTAATTACATTTACATGATTAGAATAATCACGTAATAATAATTACAGAGAATTGATATGATAAAATAACAGTCTTAATTTGAATGATACCAAAGACACGACATAGTCTATATCTCTTTAGTTTTCCCACTCCCTCCCTACTGCTTCCTATGAATTCCATCTGATGGTGTATGCATGTTTAGGCCAGTGCTTGACTTGGACTGAAATATGGTGCCCGTACTCATTTTGGGTACAGGCACCATTTATATTTAGGTGCAAGAACTCTTCAATTATTTTGAGCTAATATTCTAAAGGAGGTGCAGGAACTCAAGTAGAAGAAAATTTCAGTTGCCAGTACTCAGTTCTGGTGAGGTCCTGCCCAAGTCAAGTAGGCTACTGTGCTTAAGTAAAAAGGCAAATAATGTCCCGTTTGAAACACTGACAAGTATATTTTTACTCAATCTGATTGGGTGGGTGATAAGTGAATTATCTAATAAAGGTAAATGAATCAATAAACCATGATGAATTATTAGTCATACAGCAGGGTTAATGAATAATCAATGTAATGATCAATGTAGGGATCGATTGGTCTGATTAGTTCCGGTAAGTCCAGGAACCACTGGAGAGGGAAAGAAATGTGTGTATGCAATTAGTATAGAGAGCTAGAGAAGCAGATGGTCAAGGGAGTAAAACTTCAGAGAGTTCCTAACCTTGAAGGAAAGGAACAGGCTGAGCCAGAAGGTGATAAACAGTGTGAGAAATGTATGGGGGTTGCAGGTCACCAACAGATTGTGTGTAAATGCATGTGCGTAAGTAAGCAAGAACTATATAATGACTGTTTTGTTATCCTGACGGCAGAACGTTCTCATGAATAAAGCTACAGAAACCTTTTGCAGAAAGCTGAGTCCTTGCCTAATTATTTTAAACCCATTGTCTTACAAACCTTGAGCATTAGTCAAGGCGAATTGATTATTGATTGTTATCATCAAGATATAAAATTCCTATAACAGTGGGCCTGGCTCCCCAGTGGCCCCCCACCCAGGCCAACCCGTGCCTACGCCCCTGATATTGACCCTTACCTCTGACATGACTTTGGCCCTAGATGGCAGTTACTGCCTTCTGTAATAAAGATAATCTAACGTTTTACCTAATGATATATAAGGAGGGCATTTGCACAACATGTTTCACAACAGCACACAACAAAATTCCAGAGACATATTGAGCAACCAACTGATACCAATCACGACCACACCTAGAGACAGATGGCTGACTTAACTCTAGCCACACGAACTGACCACTGGTGTAAAGAACAACATTCCATGAATATCGCAAAGCACCCAGACACGAATTACCAGAAATACACACACACACACACACACACACACACACTTAGGTGTGTTGGACTCCGAGGACAAAGGACACTGCCAAGGGCCAATGGGAAGTCGACACCACCTGGAGAATGGACCGTCCCTCCACTCATCGACCAGTCAGGAGAGCGGACCTACTAGACTCAACGTCAACACACTGTTATTTCATTGTATAAATTGGATGTACACTATGTTTCGGGGCTCTCTTCTGCTAGTTCCCTATGAGCTAAACGAAGGAGTCCGTGCACGCTCAGCCAAATATCTTTGTCTCATAATAAACTGCCTTACTATAAACTGAATCCACCTGGTACAGCGTCTTGACTTGGTCTCCTTCTCAAGTAATTGATCATCAACAAAATTGGTAGCAGAGGATGGTTTCAAACTCCTGAATTCGGTCCATTAATGGTTGATGTGAGAGGAGACAAGTCCGGGACAATTTCGCAAGGACGGGTGACCTGTTCGCAGGAGACATCGGCGATTCTGCCCGCCCCAGGAAACTGATCAACGAGCTCGACTAAATAAGGTAAGCAGAGCCTGTTAAAACAAAATCTGCATATTGTATTATAGTCTCATTCAAATTCTGATCAGTAGTACTGGGCGTGAGTATGAATTGTTGTCGAAATTGTAATAACTATAATTAAATGTTAAGGCCGAACACAAAGATATTTGACTGAATAGATTTTAAGTTAGTTAAGTCCTGTGTGGACCCGTCCTGTGTGGACCCATCCTGTGTGGACCCGTCCTGTGTGGACCCGGCCTGTGTGGCCCAATATTGATAGCATAAATCTGTGAGATTCGGGGAATGACTGGTCTGGCCACCCGCTAAAATTCACCCGTATTTTTCAGGTTTATTTAAAGTAAATAAGCAGGCCTGCAATCTACCCATGTCATACAGAAAACTTAAAAAGTGGTAGATTCATTCGGCTGAAAGAAATGAGTATTAGAATAGGTATTGTTTAAACTTATAGAATAGGCTGATTCAGCCTCGTCCCGAATTCAGTAAACTGCATACTGCTCGGTGAGACTTGATAGAAGTGTAGCTCCTTCCGACGCGACACTATAGGTGCAAACCACGTCCCGGATTTCAGTTTATTCTGCCCGGTAGTCTGGGAAGGAGCCATAATTTGCTGACCCGCATATTTGTATTCCTTGCTGCATAATTGTTTATAAATCTGTTCTGATTGTAAGTGTTTGATAAACTGCATTTGTATAAGCCTGATTGAAAGTTTTATAGTTAATTCCGGACTGGTAATTGCAAGTTATTAAGGTCCGTTCCTTGAGACCCCGACCAATTCGAATAAATAAACTGATGTGGCCGCCGTGCCGTGAATATTGCCTGGGAAATTAGACAAGGAATAACACTTTGTTTACGAGGGTGGGGCACAAGAGATAAGTCAGTGTCCGCGCCGTGAATACATCGCTGGTTCCAACCAGCGACGGGCTAAGTATACAAAGTTAGTGGAACGCGCCACTCAAACCCTTAAGGCTAAATAGCTAAGGTATGTGCAGGTTTGAATATGCCTGGTCCACCAAGGGAGGGAGGTCATATGCCCGCCCTTGATGTACAACAAATTGTAATGTCTGTATGTGAGAAAACTGACGGAACTTTCTGCAGCTCTCTCCACACAGATCCGCAAGGTCCAAGAGGGGGAGCTGTTGGGAGACTCGCCACCACTGAAGGTAAAAGTTGGGGACTGGGTGAGGGTCAAGGTCCACAAGAGAAAGTGGCTGGAACCCAGGTGGACTGGGCCGTACGAAGTGAAGGAAGTTACTTCACACTCTGTCCAGGTCAAAGGTAAATCAGGAGCACCTTGGCACCACCTTACACACTGCACTCCAGCGCCAACCCCTTCCAGAACTTTGACTGAAACCAGGGCCGACTTACGCGCCCTTTATTCGACCCCAACCACTGATCCCTTAGACGAGGGAAATGGGGCCACAGCTCCCTTTTCCACGTCCTAAGGCGCCAAGCCCAGGGACGGGGTATCTTCCTCCCTGGGAGCGGCTGGGGATATCAGCTCCCCTGTTTGTTATTTTTATAATTATTACTGGAGTATCCTTAGGAACTCTCACATGGCTAGTGCAACAACTTACTCACCCACCCACAGTCAACAGTACCCTACCTTCCACAAACCACAGGATCCACAAACGCTCCACTGACTACACTGACAAATCATGTACTCCAACACAAGTTAGGAGCACCACCCTATGTCTAGCCATAAACACCACCACTACAGTGACATTGCCATGGGGGCTTCTGGGACGTTCTAGAAATGGGTGGGCTAGTGCGATGGAGTTTACTGACAAAATATGGTATATGACCTTAGGGGGCTATAGCGAGTGGTCCTGGAAAAATCTAGTGTCCGAATCTGGTCCAGACTGGTCCGCTTGGTCTGAGGGGGACGATGTCGGGGGTTGGCGCAGGGTCCTGACATTATCTACAACTACAACGGGGTTGAAATTTATTGTTCGGCCAAGGAAAAGCCTAGGCTGTCGGCAGTTTGTACTCGCTCCATATGTACCAAACTCCCTAGACTGGAATCTGCGGATTTGCTTAACTAATTTATCTAGCCCACAAGCAATCACGGTGAAGGACAACATTTAATCTCCTGAGGCAGCGCCTAGGAAGGGTGGAGCATGGGGTCCAGTTACTTTGGCTACCTCCCCGCCAACTATGGATGATACCATCCAGATAGCTACCGGTATCTCCGGGTTCTCTAACAACTGGCTCCTGCTAACTGAGGAAGCAGCTAATACCACACGTCAGAACTGTGTGGTTTGCATGGGGCCAAGACCATTGCTCCGCATTGTGCCTGCCCCTATCTCCCCGACATGTCTGATTCCATTAATGTCACAAGACAATCTAGATGCAAATTGTTCTGACTGGGACGTGGTTTACCCAATCGCGCTATCCTCCGTCATGAAGCCGTTATTTTCTTATGTTGTTGCTAAGGCCAGCTTTACCTGCGTCAACCTAACTGGGGGTAAAGCTTGGGTAGGGGATATCCAGGACGGATGGTGTCTAGACGTTTTTACTGTTTACGGATCATTCAAACCCCTCTCTAGAGCAGATGTGTGGTGGTGGTGTGGGGGTAAACGCTTGTTTGATAGATTGCCTGATAATACTACTGGCCTCTGTGGCCTAATTAACCTCTTGTTGCCTATTTCTGTCTACCCCATGGGTGTTTGGGATCTTCTTGCTCGTATCCAATCCCTGGGAACCGAGGTTGGGCCATTTAAGTCAAAACGCGCAGCGGCCCAAACTGCCGGGGACTCCACCTACATTGACGCTATCGGGGTCCCCAGGGGGGTTCCCGACGAATACAAGTTGGTAGACCAAGTGGTTGCTGGGTTTGAATCCTCTATTTGCTGGTGGTGCACAATTAACAAAAATATTGATAGAATAAATTACATCCATTTTAATGTTCAGAAATTGGGTAATTGGACTCAACTGGGATTTGAAGCTATCCACGGCCAATTGAAAGCAACTTCGCTCATGGCTTTCCAAAATCGTATTGCTGTAGATATGCTATTGGCAGAAAAGGGTAACGTATGTACTATCTTCGGGGAACAGTGCTGCACCTTCATTCCTAATAATACTGCTCCTGACGGTAGTTTCACGCTTGCCTTGGAGGGTCTCCGTACTCTCAACGGCAAGATGAAGCGGCACTCGGGGGTGGATACCTCTATGTGGGATTCTTGGATGGATGCGTTCGGTAAATATAAAATGCTGGTATCGTCAGTACTGGTCTCTATTTCCGTCTTTGTCGCAATACTCGTTCTTTGTGGATGCTGTTGCATTCCATGCGCTCGTACTCTTGCTACTAGGCTGATCACCACCGCTATTGACCCTGGTCAGGCTGATAGGGGCCTAATGTTTCCTTTGCTTCAGGTGGAAGACACTGAACCCGAGTATGCATTCGAATAGTTTAGTTTTCACGCCTGCCACGCGGGAGGCCCGGGTTTGGATCCCAGCCCATGCACCATGGGACTAAAATGTAAGAAGATATGTTTTGCCTGGAGAGATACGGTTGCTAGCGTTTGTTTAAGATATAAATGTAACGTTTTGATAGCTTGATTAGTTTAAATTGAAAGGCTAACTAATTAGAAAATAATAGCGAGAGAATTTTGATATAATACGTTCTCTGTTGCTGGAAATGGCATACAGAGAAAGAGTTGAATTATGTTATTTTTATAAGTATGGCGATTTACATGGTACATATAAGGACATAGACATTTCATAAGTGTGAAGCCGAAAGAGAGATACAGTTGGAATATTGGTTTTAATCTTGTGATAGAGGAAAGGCAGAACGCTGTTTGAAAAGAGGTAATCGCTGGGCTATGTTTGGCGGGAAAGAAGCGTTTTGTTTTGTGATAAATTCTGGTTATTGATTCGTGGTATTGATTGTTTAGTAACACCAGTGAATTGAACATTGCAAGGAAAAATATCAAGTCATTAAGGTGAATTACAGGTGGAGTTAATTTTATAATTAACTGGGAAGGTGCACATTAAACACAGTTGTGTATAATGGCAGGGTATTCCTAGCAAACAGAATGGGCCGGTTTGCAGACAAACTGAAAGGGTTTTAGGGTTTTAAGCAATCTTGGGTCAAATTGGTTAAATAGTACGTTAAAATATGGGGTTTCATAGATTGAAGTACAGTATTGTATCCAAGGGTAGCGCATGTTCAATTAAGTTTAAAACTAATGATTGGGGGGAGTACAATGGAAGTATAAGCATTTTTAGGTTTTGTTTGTAGTTAACTTTTGGGTTTCTGAATCGGTGTAGTATGAGGAAATGCTGACCAAGTGGTTATTTTATGGAATATGGAGCGCTTAGCTCTTTGGGGAAAAATTCCTAGGGACAGGATATCTTAAAGGGGTAGACACACATGGCATTTTAAAGTTTTATTTTCTGAGTTTTAATTAAACACGTGAAATTCTTTTGATAGGGAATGTTCTGGGAACTTGAGATACGAAATCTAGATTAGGTTATTAGCTTTCATTTGTCTAATGTAGTAAGAAAGAAAAAACGGTTCTGAAAAGGGGTTATGATTTTTTTGACCCCACTGGTGACTTTTCCTTTTGTGGTCTGATCAGCCGCAATGAAAAGCCATTGGATGGTGAATTTAAGGTCATTTGGGATACTAACTTTAAGGAAACTAGGAGAACTGATAATTATGATGGAGTTAAAGTTCTTAGACACAATTGATAATTTTAACCAATGAGAAGACAAAATGACGAAAAGGGTACAATAATTTTTCTTTGGGGAGTAGTTCAGATTAGTCATTTTGATCTGATTATGTTACGTGAATATCGTTTGATAAGTAGGGGTACTTTTTACATTATCTAGATAAGTTTATTTTCCCTTAGGAAGTCAGCTGTGGTTGTATTTAGTGGAAGAGATTTAACACAACAAGACTGTGGAATTAATATAATAGTAATATTATATTTTCTGGATAAAACAGGTTAATAATGGTAGACTTAAGCCAACAGGACAGGAATATATGAATATCTGTAGGGAATCCAGGATTATTGAGGGTATCGAGATAAATGTAAATAGCTATGTAATAAGACCATGAGACATTTAGTACTCCCCTGCACTGCTGAGACCTTGATGGGTTGGAAGTAGAAGGAGGAGAGCATAAACAAGGAAGAGAAGATAAAAGTAACATAGAAGAATTAGATAACGGTTAGTGAGTGGAGACCAGCATAGTTAAATTATAAACAGGTGAGGACAGAAATAACACTGGAGAGACAGAAAAGACATAAGAATAGAAGATAGCAGGATAATTTAGTTAGGTTCATTTAGTTAGGATATTAATACATAGAGAGACTATCGGCTCCATAGGCATGTATTATAGTTATGATTTTAAGTTATGTTTGGTAAAATCCGCTCGGAAAAGATATGATAATTTAGTTGAAAGAAGTTGTTCAATCTTAAAGAAGATAGGACACTTGATAGAGAAATGCACAGGGTAGCTAAGGATGAATGCCCCAGGGAGAATTGTACATGTGGTATATGAAAGGGGGCAATCCTACAAGAGAAGGGCTGACATAAGGATAATTTACTAACCTTACAAAAGACATTGTTAAGAAATGCAGCAAAATTGATACATGGCTTGAGCCATGTATAAATAGGGGGAGTATGGTAGAGCAGGCGATAGAACAGGATAGGATGCTACTAGAACAAAAACATTTTTTGTAGAATGTCCATTCCAACATTTGGAAATGGACTTATTGAACTATTCAGAATTAAGGGGAAGAAGGGGTGTTTAACAATAACAGATAAGTATAGCAAATGGGTAGAAGTGTTCCCAACTTACTTGGTGGACATGATTATGGTAGCTAGAATATTAGGACAAGATAGATCCCAGTATCAACACTAGGGATTATATCTCTTTAAATGATGGATGACAGTTTAGCTAATCAGGTAGAGCCTATAGAATGCCAGAGTTAGGGAGAATAGAGATACCAGAACAGGTACACATAGAAGTTAAAGATATACTAGCAGAGCACATGAGAAGACTGTTTGTTAACCAAACCCGTATGTCCAAGATTTTGTGTTCAACAGGTGAATTACAGGAGAAGGTGATTCACTCAATCCAACCAGGAGACTGGGTGTGGATCCAGTCCCTGAGGAGAAAAGACGGGAAGCAGCCCCGTGGGGAAGGCCCATACCAGGTGCTGTTAAACCATTGCCTTTGCCATTAGAAAAGCTGAGAGAGTCACTTGGGTCCACGTTACCCACTGCAAGGAGGTATGTACACATATGACCACTGCTGATCACACACAGAGTTAGGAGAAGAACCGATACCAACAGGGTCCGGGGGTTACCTCCTTAACGAAGATTCCCTATCCCGACCGTTCATCACTGTGTGTGCTCCTAGAGGTGTGAGTATGGGGTGGTACCAAGCAGAGAGACTAAGGGCAGGAGAGGGTTGACGGTTTTTGGGAAGAGTAGAAACTCTGAGCTGCATCATAGTCTAATCTTTCTGATATATTCAGATCCACCACCTACTGGTACTAAACATAGGTTACCGTTGTCATGGAGAAGAAGTAAAAGATAAACTATATAATACACTGATGAGTGACGTACAGAATAAGGAATCAAAGAAGATCAAGATGTAGAATTTAAGGTAAACATTAAACAATTTCCTGGGGAAGCAGACAACTGTACAGGAATATGGGTTGGCCAGATTGAAGTACTCAGCCAACCCACCTCGGTTCACCTAAATTCCGGATGAATACCAGTGTTATAGATACAAAAATGGCACCGAGAATTAAGATGATTTTAATGGCTGGAAAGGTAATTGTTAATATGACTGATTTAGGTTTGAAAGCACAGGAGAAAATGTGTAACCTCATAGCACCTATAACTGATGAAGGGTGGGCTAGTACCAGCAAAGGACGCATACGACAGAAATTACCACAAAGGGTGGTTAGGAATTGCGCCCTGGGGTTATTGGTCTAACCAGTTCGAGTTAGTCATCAGAGGCCAGTTATAGGAGGCTAAAGTAGGCACAGGAGGAGTTTTGACCAGGATGGGAGTAGCTTTACAAGATGGATGCTATTGGCATCCTCAGGGAAGTTCCAGATGAATACAAAGCTATGAATCAAATATGTGAAGGCTTTAACACTACATTATTTTGGTAGTTGACAATAAATAATAATGTGGATTGAATTAATGACATATTTTAATCAACAGAGATTCATGAATGAAACAGGGGATGCAGTAAAGAGGTTCTCTGACCAATTATCCGCCACCTCCCTCATGACCTGGTAAAATAGACTGACTCTCGATAGGTTACGGGCAAAGAGGATGGTGTAGGTAGAATGATTAGGTTCATTGCTGTACGTACATTTTTGATAACACAGATCATGTTTGGGAAATGGAAAAGTGTTGCAAGAACTGTATTATGGGCTGCTTTCACCTGTATGAGTGTGATTGGGTTGTGTGGTTGTTGTTTGGTCCCGTGTGCAAGAGGTTTAATCACCAGAACTCTAGAGAGATGATAACGGAGCAGATGGTGAGCTACGGACCGAGTCAAAGTTCAGATCAATGAGATGACAAGTACCTACCGCCGAGCAAGGTGGAGGATTCATTCAAATATGAGGAGCACATGTTAGATGAGACCATCTATTGGGATGCATGAATTAGTTTGAATTTGTGTGAAATTTCTGAATCCAATCAAAATAGATGTGTTATAATGTATGTGAAATATCTAGCAAAACGGGTGGATTGTAATGGAAATGATATGATTTTAATCCCTATTGAGACTTGACAAGCTATCTGCTGAGGTGAGACGTGAGAAGAGGGGGACTCACAAAATTTGTCTCTGACAAATTTGTGTACTTCCGTTTATTTGTTTTCACTCCCGCTGTGCCGCAGATTGTTCTTTTTTGTCACGTCTTGCAGACGTGAAGAGGGGGATTTGTAATAAAGATAATCTAACGTTTTACCTAATGATATATAAGGAGGGCATTTGCACAACATGTTTCACAACAGCACACAACAAAATTCCAGAGACATATTGAGCAACCAACTGATACCAATCACGACCACACCTAGAGACAGATGGCTGACTTAACTCTAGCCACACGAACTGACCACTGGTGTAAAGAACAACATTCCATGAATATCGCAAAGCACCCAGACACGAATTACCAGAAATACACACACACACACACACACACACTTAGGTGTGTTGGACTCCGAGGACAAAGGACACTGCCAAGGGCCAATGGGAAGTCGACACCACCTGGAGAGTGGACCGTCCCTCCACTCATCGACCAGTCAGGAGAGCGGACCTACTAGACTCAACGTCAACACACTGTTATTTCATTGTATAAATTGGATGTACACTATGTTTCGGGGCTCTCTTCTGCTAGTTCCCTATGAGCTAAACGAAGGAGTCCGTGCACGCTCAGCCAAATATCTTTGTCTCATAATAAACTGCCTTACTATAAACTGAATCCACCTGGTACAGCGTCTTGACTTGGTCTCCTTCTCAAGTAATTGATCATCAACACTTCTTACTTGGTACACCCACTGGAATGTTTCCATGACAAAAAAATGTCAACACTAACTTGTGTTCATAGCTTTATTTGTATACGGCTTTCAGTTCCATACAGTTTCAGTTACAGCACAACACAATGGAGGAAGGATTTTGCCCACATGATAAAGCATGTATTTAATGTATAAAACATTTCAGTAACTCCTTTTGGACAAAAGGCGAAGTTACTGCTCTTTTGCTTGGTAGGGCGGTACGGGCCTATTGAACTTGCTCTAGAAATTACATATTTGTAGTGGGTTTAATCATAGTCCATCATTATCTATGGTTATGATATTGAGGAAAGCAGATCCTTGTGTCATATCCACATCAGATCTAGTCAGGGATGGGCCCATCTGGCCTGGTGGCTCAGTTGTGATGCTGATAACAGATCCTTCTGTTGAGAAAACACACTTTGCCTGTATGTGATAGGCGACACACACGCACACACACGCACACACACACACACACACACACACACCACACACACACACACACACACACACACACACACACACACACACACACACACAATGGCATCAACCTGGGATTCAGGCTCCCTCTGCAGGCCGTTGGTCTGAACTGCACTTCTCCTAATCTTGAATGTACCGTAGTTTCTAAATAACAGCCATGCCTTCTCTGACTGTCCTGTGGATTAGGCCAGGTGTATGCATTGTGGAGTAATGGGAGGTGTATGCACTGTAATGGGAGGTGTATGCACTGTGGAGTAATGGGAGAACGGGTGGTGCTAGTGCTAAACTAATCAGATCAGTACAAATACAGATCCTGTAATGCAGAGCAATGACTGTCTGTTGTGGGGAGAAACAGACACTGAGACACACTGTAGCCGGAAGCTAGGAGCACTGAGTGCTGTTTGTTTTGAATGGACTGAGACTGAGCCAAGCTGGGAGACATTTCATCATCATCCCCAACATGCTGACACGTGGAAACAGATCCAGCAACATGTTTCTGCAGTGCTGAGGTGGAGAGACAGTTGCTGTGGTGTTATGATCATTGAGGTGTATTACAGTACAGTAAATCATTAAGAGTGGAAGGTTGCGTGTGGAATAAGGCAGCAGTGAAATTAGAATTTACAAAGAGCAGTGGAGCTGACAGGCATAACATGTTCTTCGGTGACAGTCTGAGTGACCAATAGTTTAGGTGGCTACTCCCGCAATAACATCTGCTAAATATGTGTATGTGACCAATACAATTTGATTTGACTATTAGACCCCAAAATGGCCAAAATGAGCAAGGTGTGTACTGGCCTAGTGTGTATGGAGGCCTAGTGTGTATGTAGGCCTAGTGTGTATATGTAGATCTAGTGTGTGTATATGTAGATCTAGTGTGTGTATATGTAGATCTAGTGAGACAGGTTTGTGCTGGTGGAGTGTGTATGTACCGATGTAGTGAGCATGGTGTGTAGACTACTGTTGTAGTGTGTAGCTATGTCTTGACTTTGTTTGGCTTAAAGATCTAGCCTCCATCCACATCAACGGAGGCTGCTGAGGGGAGGACGGCTCACAATAATGGCTGGAACGGCGCAAATGGAATGGCATCAAATACATGGAAAACATGTGTTTGGTGTATTTGATACCATTCCACTCCAGCGATTACCACGAGCCCATCCTCCACAATTAAGGTACCACCAACCTCCTGTGATCCACATGCAACCTTAACCCTTTTGAGACTCTGTTTGCAACTGCAGTGTAGGTACGAATCATTGTTTTGACAGCATTGAATAGAGAATGACTGATTGTTCGCGAGCAGACGAAAAGTCTGAATTATGCTTATGCAGAATGCACAGTGCCCTTTAGGCTTCAGATTGTACAGAAGCATATTTACTTTATTTCAACATGTGTTTATTTTCTATAGGTTCTACATTTCATGTTTTTCTTTCTGATCCGTTAGTGTAATAACTCTCTCTCTTCCTCTTCCAGATGGAAGTTCTCCTGAAGTAGCTAGATGATCAGAAGATCCATTATGAGAGAATGGTGTCTGACCTCCTGCTGTGGAACATTGAGCATTGAGGAATTGAGGCATTGAGGAAAACTTCTTCAGCCTGCGCTGCTGAGGCTGTCCAGAACAACTGGAGCAGCTGGCCCAGAAGTTTGGCAGGAAGGTAATATTTGTAATGTTTTTTGTTTTGTAACTTTGTCTTAGTGTATTTTATTATTATTATGTGTTATTTGTTTTGCCATTGAGGACCACTTCGGAAATAAGTGTTTTAATTAATAATACTTTCACATCTTAAAGATTGATATATGCATACTTTTTTACGCATATTAACATTATGTAACACTTTCTATGAAGGACATGAGTATAATGCTCTATGACATCCTTTTTTAATGCATTATTGTGTGTACTCACTTACTGTATAATGTGTTATGACACTGACAACAATTTAATTCAATTCCATTTAGGCAGGGCTGAGGGAGGGCTACCTGGAGGACACAGCCCAGCTGATCAGCAGACAGTAACTGATGGGGTTAAACAACCCGGTGTAGGTCCAGGCTGCAGCCCGGAGACTGGAGGCCCTGGGGACAGACACCCTGGTTAGGGAGCGACACCCTCGGCGACATGGCAGCTGTCATCAAGAAGGGGAACTACCACAGAAAAGCCCAAGTCATCCGGAGGTAAGGCTTAGAAGTTGATTATACTATC
The DNA here is from genome assembly GCF_965601325.2 of Salmo salar. Taxonomy (NCBI): domain Eukaryota; kingdom Metazoa; phylum Chordata; class Actinopteri; order Salmoniformes; family Salmonidae; genus Salmo; species Salmo salar. The sequence goes on from NC_138299.1 coordinate 32,691,507, forward strand.
AGGGCAAGGCCCAAGTCATTCGGAGGTAAGGCTTATGACTAAACTACCCCGGCAAGGCCCAAGTCATTCTGAGGTAAGGCTTATGACTTAACTATCCCGGCAAGGCCCAAGTCATTCTGAGGTAAGGCTTATGACTAAACTATCCCGGCAAGGCCCAAGTCATTCTGAGGTAAGGCTTATGACTTAACTATCCCGGCAAGGCCCAAGTCATTCTGAGGTAAGGCTTATGACTTAACTATCCCGGCAAGGCCCAAGTCATTCTGAGGTAAGGCTTATGACTAAACTATCCCGGCAAGGCCCAAGTCATTCTGAGGTAAGGCTTATGACTAAACTATCCCTGCAAGGCCCAAGTCATTCTGAGGTAAGGCTTATGACTAAACTATCCCGGCAAGGCCCAAGCCATCTAGAGCAGGAGTGGGCAACTAGATTCAGCCACTGATGGTCGGGTGGCCGGAACATAATTATAATAATTTGTAGACTGCAAAATTAACCACAACTAAGCCCAAAAAGTGATTGTATTTGAAAATAAGAATAATTTCATACCTTGAGACATGATCACAAATGTCTCTTTTTTATTCGCGGGAATATTAAATTCCAAGTGATTTTACAATCTTTTTTTAAATAATCAGTATGTTTGTTATTTATTGCTCCAAATAATTAATCAGGAAGGTAAATACTGCCTACTTGACTGAAAATAACATCTGCATCAGTGTTTTCTGTCCGTTGTTTCAGAGAGGTGAGAATCACAAAGCGCTTGAAAGACCTGCTCCAGTTGCAGCAGAAGAGAGAGCAGCTGGGGGGCATTGTGAACACACTGAGCATCCTCAGAGACATCGAACTTGTCGCCCAGGAGCTCAGAGATCTACAGCTACACAACTAATGGACAGCAAACAACACAGTATAATGTACAACAGTTTAACAGTATAATGCTTAATGCTTCCTACTTACAGTATGTTTGCACAACTAAGTCTCTTTCTCTCTCCTTCCCTCTCTATGCCTTCCTTCTTTCCTCCCCCTCTCTGTCTCTCTCCCTATCTCTCTCCCCCTTCTCTTTTTTCTCTCTCTCTCTCCCCATCTTTCTTCCACCCCCTATCTCTCTCCCCCATCTGTCTTTCTCCACTCCTCTGTCTCTCCCCCTCTCTTGCACCCCTCCTACTTCCTCTCAGATTTTAGCAGGGTCCTCTGACATTGGGGAGGTGGCTCTGCTTCAGAAATAGGACCTGCTGGAGACCCAGATCTCTGCTCATGGAGAGACTCTGAGTACCATCAGTAACATTGCCTTAATGGGACACACAGAGACGCACTGCAGATCCAGACCCGGGTCAAATCACTCAGTGCTCAGTACAACTCTTTGGTGGCACTTAGTAAGAACAGGTGAGCATGCACACAACCGCTTAGGCCCGAATACAATCAATTGCAGATAACGGAGAACCACATGTTCATTCATAAGACTCTATTTTAACTAAAGGTCTGGTTTTGCCTCAGTAATGACGACATTTGTAACAGAAACATCTTGCCGGGTGTGTTCATTTCAGAATGGTTTACACTTCAGATACAGCATAAACACTCTTTATCTGCAATTGATTGAATTGGTTGTTAGTTGATATTTAATGACAATAGAGGCCTATTAGTACCTGTAGGTCTTTGTAAAATGTGTAACCACAGGAACGGTAACTGTTGATTGAAGTGGGTCTATTGTTGGTTATTGCCTTAATGAATCAACAGGAGGAAAATGCTGGAGGGCCAGTTGAAGCTGTTTGAGTTTTTTGATGACTGTGAGGAGGTGGAGGTGTGGATTTATGAGAAGTGGCTTCCTCTGTAGTCTGCCAGGCTGGGCAGAGACTTCAGCCAGATCCAGCTGGATATTCAGAAACAGGTGAGACATTGGCTATGCCGCAAATGGCACCCTATTCCCCATAGTGCACTACATTTGACCAGGGTCCTGGTGAAAAGTAGTGCACCATCTTGGGAATAGGATGCTATTTGGGTCAGACCTTCTTCAGTCACACAAACATTGATTATTAAAGTTAAAGTACACCTACATAGCAATCAATAAAAAACAGAAATCCATGGGCATAACTATAAATTGGCATAGGCCTGTCGAAATACACTGGCATTTACAGTATAAATTGATGAAAAAAAGTAATATCATAATGTGAAACAAACACTCAACTCACACTTTTATATGTGTTTTTGTCACGGTTGTTGGGATAGACGGACCAAGGCGCAGCGTGATTCGAGTTCCACATCTTTTATTAGTGAAACGTAAACAAAACAATAAACAAACAATGACCGTGAAGTAACAGCACACACATCAGCACTCAACAAAACAATATCCCACAAAGCAGGTGGGAACAATGACACCTTAAGTATGATCCCCAATTAGAGACAACGAACATCAGCTGCCTCTAATTGGGAACCATACCAAGAGCACCAACATAGAAATGAAAAGACTAGAACACCCCCTAGTCACGCCCTGACCTACAACACCATAGAGAACCAAGGGCTCTCTATGGTCAGGGAGTGACAGTTTTGTTGTCCTACCGAGGTGCTGTACCATCAGTCTCTGTACTCAGTGGTCATCAGTAGAGGTCTGGAGATGTGCCGAGGGAAACATCCCACTTAGAAGGACATCCAGAAGTCGGAAGTCTGTCCTGACCCTAAAAAGCAGTGGGAACACCTGAAGGACGAAGAGGCCAATGGCAAAAACAGACTGCATGCAACCATCGTCATCAAACAAGTTACAACCATTAAAAATATGCACAAATAAAAGTCACAGAAATAGAAAGTTTGACAGAAGGATTATATGTAGGGAGAATGTATGGAATATGTCTAACCTAGCTAGTACAGTGACATTATTTTATCCATAGAATTACTGTGTCTTCAGAAAGTATGCAGACTGTTTGACTTTTTCTAAAGTTTGATTAAATAAATAATAAATCCTCAGCAATCTGTACAAAATACCTTCTAATGACAAAGCGAAAACAGGTTTTTAGAAATCTTTGCAAATATATTAAAAATGAAAAAATGAAATATCACATTCACATAACTATTCAGACCCTTTGCAAAGAGACTCAAAATTGAGCTTAGGTGCATCTTGTTTCCATTGATCATCCTTGAGCTGTTTCTACAACTTGATTGGAGTCCACTTGCGGTAGATTCAATTGATTGGACATGATTTGGAAAGGCACACACATGTCTATATTATGTCCCACAGTTGACAGTGGATGTCAGAGCAAAAACCAAGCCATGAGGTCGAAGGAATTGTCCGTAGAGCTCCGAGACAGGATTGTGTCGAGGCACAGATCTGGGGAAGGGTACCAAAACATTTCTGAAGCATTGAAGGTCCTCAAGAACACAGTGGCCTCCATCCTTCTGAAATGGAAGAAGTTTGGAACCATCAAGACTCTTCCTAGAGCTGGCCGCCCAGCCAAACTGAGCAATCGGGGGAGAAGGGCCTTGGTCAGGGAGGTGACCAAGAACCCAATGGTCACTCTGACAGTGCTCTAGAGTTCCTCTGTGGAGATGGGAGAACCTTCCAGAAGGACAACCATCTCTGCAGCACTCCACCAATCAGGCCTTTCTGGTAGAGTGGCAAAACAGAAGCCACTCCTCAGTAAAAGACACATGACAGCCTGCTTGGAGTTTGCCAAAAGGCACCTAAAGACTCACCATGAGAAACATTCACAAGGCCGCTGGGCCAGACGGATTACCAGGACTTGTACTCCGAGCATGCGCTGACCAACTGGCAAGTGTCTTCACTGACATTTTCACCCTCTCCCTGTCTGAGTCTGTAATACCAACATGTTTCAAGCAGACCACCATAGTCCCTGTGCCCAAGAACACTAAGGTAACCTGCCTAAATTACTACCGACTCGTAGCACTCACATTTGTAGCCATGAACTGCTTTGAAAGGCTGGTCATGGCTCACATCAACACCATTATCCCAGAAACCCTAGACCCACTCCAATTTGCATACCACACCAACAGATCCACAGATGATGCAATCTCTATTGCACTCCACACTGCCCTTTCCCACACCTATGTGAGATGCTATTCACTACAGCTCAGCGTTCAACACCTTAGATTCCCTCAAAATTCATCACTAAACTAAGGACCCTGGGACTAAACAGGTCCCTCTGCAACTGGATCCTAGACTTCCTGATGGGCCGCCACCAGGTGGTAAGGGTTGGTAACAACACATCCGCCACGCTGATCCTCAACACGGGGTCCCCTCAGGGGTGCATGCTCAGTCCCCTCCTGCACTACCTGTTCACTCATGACTGCATAGCCAAGCATGACTCCAACACCCTCATTAAGTATGCCGACGACACAACAGTGGTAGGCCTGATCACTGACAACGATAAGACAGCCTATAGGGAGGAAGTCAGAGACCTAGCAATGTAGTGCCAGGATAACAACCTCTCCCTCAACGTGATCAAGACAAAGGAGATGATTGTGGACTACAGAAAAAGGAGGACCGAGCACGCCCCCATTCTCATCAACAGGGCTGTAGTGGAGCAGGTTGAGGTCTTCAAGTTCCTTGGTGTCCACTTCAACCAACAAACTATCATGGTCCAAACACACCAAGACAGTCATGAATAGGGCACGACAAAGCCTATTCCCCCTCAGGAGACTGAAAAGATTTGGCATTGGTCCTCAGATCCTCAAAAAGTTATACAGCTGCACCATCGAGAGCTTCCTGACTGGTTCCATCACCCCCTGGTATGGCAACTGCTCTGCCTCCGACCGTAAGGCACTACAGAGGGTAGTGCGTATGGCCCAGTACATTACTGAGGTCAAGCTTCCTGCCATCCAGGACCTCTATACCAGGCGGTGTCAGAGGAAGGCCCTAAAAATCATCATAGACTCCAGCCACACTAGTCATAGACTGTTCTTTCTGCTACCACACGGCAAGCGGTACCGGCGCACCAAATCTAGGTTGAAAAGGCTTCTTAACAGCTTCTACCCCCAAGCCATGCTCCTGATCAGCTAATCAAATGGCTAACCAGACTATTTACATTGCCCACCCACCCATATTTTACGCTGCTGCTACTCTGTTTATTATCTATGCATAGTCACTTTAACTCTACCTACATGTATATATTATCTCAATTACCTCGACTAACCGGTGCCCTCGAACATTAACTATTTACCAGTACCCCCTGTATATAGCCTCGCTATTGTTATTTTACTGATGCTCCTTAATTATTTGTTACTTTTATTTTTTATTTTTTACTTATTTTGCTTAAAACTGCATTGTTGGTTTGGGCTTGTAAGTAAGCATTTCACTGTAAGGTGCATGTGGCCATTTTTTATTTTATTTGATACAGTGCCCACAAACTGTTTGGGGATACATAAAGCTGTCCCAACACCTTACCACTTCTACACCTGGCTATAAGCAGAGCCTTGTCTGGCAGCGAAACAGTTAATTCAGCTTCATTTACTACCTTTAAAAAAATCATATCTGAAATGGCTGACTTGCTTAACAAAATTTGGTTTATACTGACAATTGAGATGTACAAACTATGGCATAAGGGGACGACAAGCAGATAAGAGGTAATCCGTCATTTTGATTAAGACATTAATGAGTGAGCTAGGACGGACGTAGTCAACATAACAATTTGTTCAGCACGTTTGAAATGTACAGCGACAGAATTCAGAACATTGGCCTTTGCGTCAGTGTTCTCCCTGTACACCAAGTCAGAACCATATGATAAATAAAAGGGGCATATAAGCAGACAACAAAAGCTCTTACAATATTCAATGATTACATTTCTATAAAACAGGTTATAGGCTAAATGTGCACAACCAAGTCAGAACAGTTGGCAAAATGAAGAGGGGAAAATAGACCAAATTATTAGAGTGAGACACATGGGTTACTAACATACACTTAGTATTACTTTCTTAGCTACACAATATACATATCTCCCAGGCATATTGAATAATTTATGCAGGAGCATACAATACATTTTTGGACTCAACTTGTTGTGCTGTGCTCACTTGAACAGGAAGGTGGTGCGGCAGTCCTTCGTGGGCAAATTTTGTCATCAAACTGTGTCATCAAAGTCTGGCATTCTCTGGATTTATGGTGCTTTCAAGACAACTAGGAACTCGGAACAAAACAAGGTTGAATCATGATGATGTCAGTGATCTTCAGGTCGTACCTCTAGAAAGAGGCCAGAGTTCCCGACTTACCGTTCCGAGTTGGATGACCGTTCAAAACGTATTTTCCCAGTCGGAGCTTGTTTTTTCCCTGAGTTCCCAGTTGTCTTGAACTCACTGAAATCAGATTCCCAGTTCCGAGATAACAGTTGTTTTGAGCGTGGCAGAAATCATGCTGGATTGACAGCATGGACAATGTTGAATGTTTATAATTTTTTAAGCTTGGAAAAGAGACCCTTAAATACAGATTTGTTGTTGAATTTGCGATTTCCAACTTGTTGTGTAATGTTTATGTCCGATGGTAACCGATACGTTTTATCTATAATTTCTCTTCATTATTTCTCTTCATATGACAAGGATTAAAAAGGATTTTCCAGTATATTGTCGACTTGATTAATGATGACGAGTGCTAGCTAAGATTTTGAAAGTATGATGTTGACATGATCAGTCCAAATCAAAGCTACTATATAACATGATTTGAAGTAATTTTATCTGTGGCCAATGACCTTGAGCCTTTTTGGATAGGCACTTCTAATGTAACTCTATTTTAGCCCCTAAGGGGCTTGAATTTTTTTAGCGGCGACGTAGTGTCCCCATGAGTGACAGAAAACTGAGCCAATCACGGCGCAACTAGAGAACATTACCAACCCCTACGCTACATATTTTCTGCTGGCTGCCCCACCACCACAGAAAGCACAGAGCTAGACTGAAACACCTGCATTTTGGAGTTGCCTTACTCAAGAAAGCAAAAAAGAGACCATTACTAACGCTATTATTTTTATTACATTTTTTACATCGTTTGCAAACTGATAAGTGACACGTATTAATGTCAAAATAACATGCAAAACAGACAACCCCCCCACAAAAATAATTTGGCAAACAACAACACTAAGTCAATCACAAATTTGAAAGAACAGTATATTACCTCAGTCAACAGCTGCGGCTCCCAACTGTACAGCAGGCAATAGGGAAAGTACTCGGTGGAGGACTGGACGCTGCTGTTGTGTGCAAAGAGAATTACCTTCAGGTTGTCCTCTCACCATTCCTGGTACCCGTCAACTCCATGGCAGTTTTGAGGATCTGGTTCGTCCGTTCATCCAAACCTGGAGGAGGAGGTAGGAAAGGAATATCTATTGACAATGTAAGATATTGAACTATGTCTGATTATGTACCATGGAAAAACTCAAACAAATTGTAAAATATATATATATATATATATATATATATATATATATATATATATATATATATATATATATATATACTGCTCAAAAAAATAAAGGGAACACTTAAACAACACATCCTAGATCTGAATGAAAGAAATCATCTTAATAAATACTTTTTTCTTTACATAGTTGAATGTGCTGACAACAAAATCACACAAAAATAATCAATGGAAATCCAATTTATCAACCCATGGAGGTTTGGATTTGGAGTCACATTCAAAATTAAAGTGGAGAACCACACTACAGGCTGATCCAACTTTGATGTAATGTCCTTAAAACAAGTCAAAATGAGGCTCAGTAGTGTGTGTGGCCTCCATGTGCCTGTATGACCTCCCTACAACGCCTGGGCATGCTCCTGATGAGGTGGCGGATGGTCTCCTGAGGGATCTCCTCCCAGACCTGGACTAAAGCATCCACCAACTCCTGGACAGTCTGTGGTGCAACGTGGCGTTGGTGGATGGAGCGAGACATGATGTCCCAGATGTGCTCAATTGGATTCAGGTCTGGGGAACGGGTGGGCCAGTCCATAGCATCAATGCCTTCCTCTTGCAGGAACTGCTGACACACTCCAGCCACATGAGGTCTAGCATTGTCTTGCATTAGGAGGAACCCAGGGCCAACCGCACCAGCATATGGTCTCACAAGGGGTCTGAGGATCTCATCTCGGTACCTAATGGCAGTCAGGCTACCTCTGGCGAGCACATGGAGGGCTGTGCGGCCCACCAAAGAAATGCCACCCCACACCATGACTGACCCACCGCCAAACCGGTCATGCTGGAGGATGTTGCAGGCAGCAGAACGTTCTCCACGGCGTCTCCAGACTCTGTCACGTCTGTCACATGCTCAGTGTGAACCTGCTTTCATCTGTGAAGAGCACAGGGCGCCAGTGGCGAATTTGCCAATCTTGGTGTTCTCTGGCAAATGCCAAACGTCCTGCATGGTGTTGGGCTGTAAGCACAACCCCCACATGTGGACATCGGGCCCTCATACCACCCTCATGGAGTCTGTTTCTGACCGTTTGAGCAGACACATGCACATTTGTGGGCTGCTGGAGGTCATTTTGCAGGGCTCTGGAAGTGCTTCTCCTGCTCCTCCTTGCACAAAGGCGGAGGTAGCGGTCCTGCTGCTGGGTTGTTGCCCTCCTACGGCCTCCTCCACGTCTCCTGATGTACTGGCCTGTCTCCTGGTAGCGCCTCCATGCTCTGGACACTACGCTGACAGACACAGCAAACCTTCTTGCCACAGCTCGCATTGATGTGCCATCCTGGATGAGCTGCACTACCTGAGCCACTTGTGTGGGTTGTAGACTCCGTCTCATGCTACCACTAGAGTGAAAGCACCGCCAGCATTCAAAAGTGACCAAAACATCAGCCAGGAAGCATAGGAACTGAGAAGTGGTCTGTGGTTACCACCTGCAGAACCACTCCTTTATTGGGGGTGTCTTGCTAATTGCCTATCATTTCCACCTGTTGTCTATTCCATTTGCACAACAGCATGTGAAATGTATTGTCAATCAGTGTTGCTTCCTAAGTGGACAGTTTGATTTCACAGAAGTGTGATTGACTTGGAGTTACATTGTGTTGTTTAAGTGTTCCCTTTATTTTTTTGAGCAGTGTACATTGGTGACAGAATATAACCTTTAACATCCGTACCTTTTTCCAGAGTTCACGACCTCGGTCACTTAAGATGACCTCAGGAGAACTGTGGGTGTTGAGGATGTCCATCAAAGCCCTGGAGGTGGCCTCGTAAGTCTGGTCCTTGATGGGTATCATACAAAATGAAAATAAAGGTTTGGTTCCAAGCACCCTTTTTAATGGGTTACAGAAGGGAATTTTTGAGTTAAGCACATTTTCTTCCTTTACTGACCTTAATGGGTATTGCCTCCACCCACTTGGTAAAGTAATCAGTTGCTGTTTTAGACACCAGCTGTTGCCATTCCTGGATTTTGTGAAGAGTCTGAGGTCCACCCCTAACATTTCAAGTCTTAGAGAGAAGATTACTTCCTTCTTAGCCGTATCTGTCATACATTATGCAGGTTTGCATATTTGTAAGGATACTGACACACACACACATTCTATAATATTGATCTCTGCTGTGATCAAATGAAGCAACCATTACAAAACAACTTATCAGGGCAAAATTTGAAATTTGACTCTTACCGATCATGTGCCATGGTGAAACAACTCCAGCGCCACAATCTTCACCCTCACAAACTTCTGTCAGGCTAGACAGGTACTGACCTTTAAGCACAGTGACAAATTGAAACATTGTGTGCTCTCTGATATGACATTAATTGAAATGATAATAATTTCAGATATAATAGAATGTGATTATAAACAAAAGTTTATTTCACTTGCCCAGCTGTCCACATCCTTGACAATCCCACGACAGAAGAAGCGTAGGTTGATTTTGGCAATCATGTGCTTCACACCGAAATGGCCAGCATGCATCTCGGTCAGCGCGGCCTCCTCCTCAGTGAAAATCACCCTCCTGTGTGGCTGGCCATCCTTCCCCCGTAGGTACATGTGATTGTCTAACAAGTTGAAAGACAAGAGTTGTTGAAATACTCAAGTCTAAGTAAATTGCACTGCTTTCTTTCTTTCTTTCTCTCTCTCTCTCTCTCTCTCTCTCTCTCTCTCCCACCTGTCACATTCATCCTTTCTTTCTCACTTTCCCCCCTTCTCTCTCTCTCTCTCTCTGTCTGCCTGTGTCTGTCTAGCGAAGACAACTAGTTAAGGGCAGTTGGAATTACCGTAATCCATTTGCTGGATCAGGGTTCATTTATATGTCACGAATTGCTAGGAGTGGTGGTAGGAGTCAGGCACAGAGAGCAGAGGTAAGGAAATAATGATTTATTTTCTCCGGTACAAAACGGTCAACGCCAACACAACAGGCGCGTGAACAAAATTACCAACCCAGTAATAACGGGCACACAGTCCGGAAAGAAAATCAAGGCGAAATAGCCAGCACATCCAAAAAGCACACTGACATAAAATAATCCCGCACAAACCTGGGCGGGCTAAGCAGGCTTAAATAAACACAAATCAAGACACTCAAATAGGGAACAGGTGCAACCAATAAGACATACAAACAGAAAAGGAAAAAAGGATCAGCGGCGGCTAGTAGGCCGGCGACGACGACCGCTGAGCGCCGCCCGAGCAGGCAGGGGAGCCACCTTCGGTGGGATACGTGACATTATAGCTATATATCAGTACCTCAATATGGCCAACATATAACTGTAAATGTATACCTAGCAATGGTTGTTGAAAAATGGTTGTACATAGCTAAATCCTTCCAGTTATCTAATTGAAGTTAACTGCTTAACGTTACCTTGAATTGTGAATTTCTCTGCCCCCTACTAATGTTGCGCCTCTTGTTGAGATCGGTGGTGCCTTCATAGTACTTCACCTTGTTGGAAAGATTGATTTTCTTCTATCTCTTCGAGGGATGCCATTCAAGTGCAAGCTAACTTACACTGTATATACAAAAGTATGTGGACACCCCTTCAAATTAGTGTATTTGATTATTTCAGCCACACCTGTTGCTGACAGGTGTATAAAATCAAGCACAAAGCCATGAAATCTCCATAGACAAACATTGGCAGTAGAATGGCCTGACTGAAGAGCTCACTGACCTTCAACGTGGCACAGTCATAGGATGCCACCTTTCCAACAAGTCAGTTCATCACATTTATGCCCTGCTAGAGCTGTTCCTGTCAACTGTAAGTGCTGTTATTGTGAAGTGGAAACCTCTAGGAGCAACACCGGCTCAGCCGCGAAGTGGTAGGCTACACAAGTGCTGCCGAGTGCTGAAGCGTGTAGCATGTAAAAATCGCCTGTCCCTGGTTGCAAGACTCACTGTCGAGTTTCAAAGTGCCTCTGGAAGCAACGTCAGCACAAGAACTGTTTGTCTGGAGCTTCATGAAATGGGTTCCCATGGCCGAGCAGCCGCACACAAGCCTAAGCTTACCATGCGCAATGCCAAGCATCGGCTGGCTAGATAGCGTTAGCTAAATAATATTGTCTGGCTAGCTAGCTGACTAGGGTGACTGAACAAAAATATAAACGCAACATGCAACAATTTCAAAGCTCATATAAGGAAATCAGTCAATTGAAATAAAATCCTTACGCCCTAAAATCTAAGGTTTTCAGATAACTGGAAATACAGATATGCATTTGTTGGTCACAGATACCATGACAACAAAAAAATCTATGAGCGTGGATCAGAAAACCAGTCAGTATCTGGTGTGACCACCATTTGCCTCATGCAGCCAACACATCTCATTTGCTTAGAGTTAATTAGGCTGTTGATTGAGGCCTGTGGAATGTTGTCCCACTCCTCTTCAATGGCTGTGCGAAGTTTCTGGATATTGGCAGGAACTGGAACACGCTGTCGTACACGTCGGTCCAGAGCATCCCAAACATGATAAATGGGTGACATGTCTGGTGAGTATGCAGGCATCTTTGGCATTGTGTTGTGTGAATAAACTGCACATTTTAGAGTGGCCATTTATTGTCCCCAGCACAAGGTGCACCTGTATAATGATCATGCTCTTTAAACAGCTTATTTATATGCCACACCTGTCAAGTGGATGGATTCTTTTGGCAAAGGACAAATGCTCACTAGCAGGGATGTAAGCAAATTTGTGCACAAAATTTGATAGAAATAAACTTTTTGTGCATTTGGACATTTTCTGGGATCTTTTATTTCAGCTCATGGGACCAACACTTTACATGTAGCGTTTATATTTTTGTTCAGTGTAAGTACAGTAGCAAGCAATGTCAATCGAAAAACAACTTCAATAATTTTTCCCTGTTTAACAATATTTTCTTCTCTTTACAGTCTTTTCGGTCTTCTGAAGCAGTAGGTAGTCACCGTCAAAAACACCATCCTTGGAGAACGATTCTGAGGTCATAATTTTGCGCGTACTGAGCGAGTGCCTACAGTGCCTTCGGAAAGTATTCAGACCCCATGACTTTTTCCACATTTTGTTACGTTACAGCCTTATTCTAATATATATATATATATATATATATATATATATATATATATATATATATATATATATATATATATTTATTTATATATTTTTTTTATTTATTTATTTTTTGACTTTTTTTTTCATCAATCTACACACAATATCCCATAATGATAAAGCAAAAACCTTTTTTCTTTTTTTTTTGTTGCAAATGTCCTGACTAGTCTCCCAGTCCCTGCTGCTGAAAAACACCCTCACAGTATGATGCTGCCACCACCATGCTCCACCATAAGAATGGTACCAGGTTTCATCCGGACGTGACGCTTGGCATTCTGGCCAGAGTTCAATCGTGGTTTCATCAGACCAGAGAATCTTGCTTCCGTCTGGCCGTTCTACCATAAAGGCCTGATTGGTGGAGTGCTGCAGAGATGGTTGTCTTTCTGGAAGGTTCTCTCATCTCCACAGAGGAACTCTGCAGCTCTGTCAGAGTGACCATTGGGTTCTTGGTCACCTCCCTGACGATGGCCCTTTTCCCCCGATTGCTCAGTTTGGCCAGGTGGCCAGCACTAGGAAGAGTCTTGGTGGTTCCAAACTTCTTACATTTAAGAATGATGGAGGCCACTGTGTTCTTGGGGATCTTCAATGCTGCAGACAGTTTTTTGTACCCATCCCCAGATCTGTGTCTCGACACAATCCTGTCTTGGAGCTCTACGGACAATACCTTCGACCTCATGTCTTGGTTTTTGCTCTGACATGCACTGTCAACTGTGGGACCTTATATAGACAGGTGTGTACCTTTCCAAATCATGCCCAATCAATTGAATTTACCACAGGTTGACTCCAATCTAGTTGTAGAAACATCTCAAGGATGATCAATGGAAACAGGATGCACCTGAGCGTAATTTCGAGTCTCATAGCAAAGGGTCTGAATACTTACGCAAATAAGATATTTCCGTTTTTTGTCATTATGGGGTATTGTGTGTAGATTGATTAGTATATATTTTTTTAAACTATACATTTTTTAATAAGGCTGTAACATAAAATGTGGAAAAAGTCAAGGGGTCTGAATACTTTCCGAATGCACTTTTTATTAAAAAAATACTAACAGTTTTTTTTGTTTTGATTTAAATAATAGCCTGAGTACTAGATGTGGTAACAAAACACATGTACTACCATGCAACAGAGCACACACATACCAACACGGAATGATTGTAAATCCATTAAATGTATTACTTGATGTTTATGTCTCTCATTCAAATATGTCACTCATTCACATTTTCGAAACCCAACTCTCACACTACGTTAGCCATTTAGTGAGTAAGAGTCTTCCAGACTTGCTGGATGACTATGAGTTTCTCCTGCGCCGCTCTGCCTCATGACGGGCAGCTCTGGAGGATCGGCTAAACTTCTATGTGTTTGAGACAGAAAACAAGGAGCTGCAGAACTGGATTTTCTCCCTCAAGACCCTGGCTGAGTCAAAAGATTTTGTACAAGACCTGGAGGACGTGGAGGTATGTTTGATGCAGAGTGGATGATGCAGAGTGGACTGTTCCATTATACAGGGCAAATTAAGTGCAGCTCAAGTATTTAGGGCTGATGTGGACAAGCCAAGTACTGGACAGTCTGTATCAGAAGTTGGGTGTATCATTTATATATTGCTGTAGCTGAAAACTGGCTTTTTGAGATTACAGTTGTGAAATACTGTAATTAGACAAGTAATGATCCACATCAAATGCACTTTTATTAATAGTCACTCTTTAAGGTATTGCAGAAGAAGTTTGAATACTTTGTGGCTGAGATGAACATGCAGGGCCAGAGTAAACTGAGTACTGTTCAACAACTAAGACAGGAGGTGAAGTCTGCTGAAGAACAGAGACGAGAGGCAGCACTGCATAAACTATGGGACGACTTCAACCAGAATGTGAAGATTAGAGTTAAGGTAATAGTCTAAATCCAGTTATTTTATCAACTTGTTTCTTAAATGGGACATAAAATGGTACATTAAACGGTAGGCAAAAAAGGCAATGTCTGCTCACAATTGACAGACTTTTTTCTAAAGTGGTCCTATTTTTTTGTCCAGCTCCTGTACCAAGCTTGATGTGCATTAAAAACTCTCCTTCTGAGTCTTATTTCTATGTATTACTCTGGTTAATGCCTATAGGCTTTAGCTCAGTGGGTTAACACTGTCTTGTGGTACCGGTCAGTTACAACTGACTCACCCATCAAATAACTGTGTGTGTTTACAGAGAGACTTGGTGGTCATTGAGGCGGATGTGTCCTGGACTAAAGAGGAGGGGCAGGGGCTGACCAGGAAGTACCCCCAGGTGCGGGCCAGTCTGAGTGAGAGACCACAGGAAATGGAGGCGCGCTGGGCAAGTCTGCAGGCCAAGGCCATCCAACGCAGGAAGAGACTGGGGCAGGCTGAGGCTGTGCAGAGATACCTCACAGGAAGAGACTGGGGCAGGCTGAGGCTGTGCAGAGATACCTCACAGGAAGAGACTGGTGCAGGATGAGGCTGTGCAGAGATACCTCACAGGATGAGACTGGTGCAGGATGAGGCTGTGCAGAGATGCCTCACAGGAAGAGACTGGGGCAGGCTGAGGCTGTGCAGAGATACCTCACAGGAAGAGACTGGTGCAGGATGAGGCTGTGCAGAGATACCTCACAGGAAGAGACTGGGGCAGGATGAGGCTGTGCAGAGATACCTCACAGGAAGAGACTGGGGCAGGCTGAGGCTGTGCAGAGATACCTCACAGGAAGAGACTGGGGCAGGATGAGGCTGTGCAGCGATACCTCACAGGAAGAGACTGGTGCAGGATGAGGCTGTGCAGAGATACCTCACAGGAAGAGACTGGGCAGGATGAGGCTGTGCAGCGATACCTCACAGGAAGAGACTGGTGCAGGATGAGGCTGTGCAGAGATACCTCACAGGAAGAGACTGGGGCAGGATGAGGCTGTGCAGAGATACCTCACAGGAAGAGACTGGGGCAGGATGAGGCTGTGCAGAGATACCTCACAGGAAGAGACTGGGGCAGGCTGAGGCTGTGCAGAGATACCTCACAGGAAGAGACTGGGGCAGGATGAGGCTGTGCAGAGATACCTCACAGGAAGAGACTGGTGCAGGATGAGGCTGTGCAGAGATACCTCACAGGAAGAGACTGGGGCAGGATGAGGCTGTGCAGAGATACCTCACAGGAAGAGACTGGTGCAGGATGAGGCTGTGCAGAGATACCTCACAGGAAGAGACTGGGGCAGGATGAGGTTGTGCAGAGATACCTCACAGGAAGAGACTGGTGCAGGATGAGGCTGTGCAGAGATACCTCACAGGATGAGACTGGTGCAGGATGAGGCTGTGAAGAGATACCTCACAGAGTGGACAGAACTCATGTAGGTCTACTTATTTTGACTTAATGTAGTTGGGCTTGTTAAGGTGATGCTATAATGTCACATTAATGATGTGCTTATAGATGTGTAATATGTACTTTAGGAACGTATAATTATTGAGGTGTGACCTGACCTGGACCTAATTTGTAATTGAACATGTAATTGTAATATACATTTGAGGGCTGTTATGGTTTTGAATCATTAGGTTATTTTATTTTTGCCTTTGTTGCCAAGGGCATGGCTAAAAGAGACACTGTCCCTGGGGAGGGGTGAGGAGGGGAGGGCGCTGACCTGGAGCAGCTAATAAAAAGACACGAAGAGTACCACGTTCAGATTGACATGCAGCTCAACAAATCACAGGCCGTGAAAGATGAGGGAAAATACCTTGTGGATGAAGGCAACTTCATGGGCCAAGAGATAGCAGCACAGTACTTTACATTCAGACACAATGTCAAAGCAACCTAAACATCAATATATGTTAATGTCACGGGCTGGCTCAAGAAAGCAGGAGAGGTAGAGTCAGGCGCAGGAGACAGAGAATTCTTGACCACACTTCCTTATTCCAGAAAGTAGATATGGTCGCCAAAAAATAGGGACGCAGCCCTTAAATACTTCTGCGGTGGTGAACACAAAGAAACCAACCACAGGCAGAGGAAAACCAGCACACGTTCCTCAAGCACACAAAACGGACAAGAAACATAATCACGCACAAACACAGACATCCTACGCTAAACTAAATAACCCCCCCCCCTACTAATAACTAACCCAAAACAGGTGCGTGCCTACCTAGACCTAACCAACAGAAAGTGAAACAAAAAAGGATCGATGGCAGCTAGTAGGCCGGCGACGACGACCGCTGAGCTCCGCCCGGCCGAGGAGGGGCGCCACCATCCGTCGGTGTCGTGACAGTTAAGCATTATTGTACTCATGTTTCTATTATTATGTCTTGTGTCACAATGTTAAATGTCCAATGCAGCCATTTTTATCTTAATATCAAATAATTTTGGGGCAATTAAGTACCTTACTGTGATTGTTTTCAGTTAAAAGGGTAAAAAAGAAACAAAAATGGCTTCTTAGCGAAAAGCAATTTCTCAAGTAAGAATTTTACTAGGACTGTCAGGGAGGGGATCTGAGTGGGGGGAGGGAGCTGTTGTCAGAGAGGTTTGTAACTCTCTTTATTGGTCTATTAACTAATTTACCACCAGGCAGCCCAAACTCCATTCAACCAAATACTTTCAAATAGCTCTAACACTAAAAGGGCATTATCCTAATTTTCAAAAGTTCACAGTATTATTCCGACCTCAAAGTGTTGAAATATATATATGGAAAGTGCGTTTTTCACTGTACTACCATTTAAATGTTGTTAAAGGAACATTTAGAAGCTGGTTTTCATTAATGACTATCTATTGCTACCCATTGCAGTTGGAGGAGCGTCTTCTGGAGCTGCAGGAGCTGGAGACGCGGGTGCAGGAGGTCTGGGAGGAGTGGAGGCTGTTGTACCAGGAGGAAGTAGAGATCCTAAGGCTACAGAGGGAACTGGAGCAGGCAGAGCACTGGCTCAGTACCTACGAAGCCACTCTGAGGGCAGAGGAGTACGGGGTGAAGACAGCCCAGTTAAAAGCAAGCCTTTAGCTCAGTGGGCTAACACACACTTGTGGTGCGCAGGAGACCTGGGTTTGAACTTAGTATGAAATAGTTAATATTTTCTTGAATTAACGATTTTTGATGATACTGCTGATTGGTTTTAGTCTTATGTATTTTTGTTTTTGACACACTAAGTGAAAGTTGGTTAATCCTGGTTAAATTGCTCAGTGATGCCTGTTTTCCTTTCCAGGACTCTGTGTCAGACATTCTGGAGTGGATGAAGAAACAGGAGGACTTAGGGGCTATGATTCAAGCCCAAAGTGACAGGTTCAGCACCTCACAGAAAAAGATGACTTTTGCATGAATACAGTAGATAACTCACACGTCTAGATCCAAGATGGCGTAGCAGTGCAGACGTTGTTTGTCGTTCTCCCGGATACATTTTGTATTTTTCTTCTGTTTTGTATATATTTAAATTTATTTTCAATTTCTTTTTCCATTTTTAAATTAAATATACCTTCTGGCAACCCGCCTCACCCAATGTGATACGGATCTGCTATTTTTAGACCTTATAGACAGAACCTCCATCAAAAGCTAACCAGCTAATTAGCTACTAGCTATTTAGTCATTGTTTGCCACTGCTAGCGGCCTTTACCTTTTGCACAGTCACCAGTCGCTTTTAGCCTCGATAATACTTGCCAGCCTGCCAGTATCGGACTGTTTTCTCCATTACAACACCGGATTCCTGCCGTAAGCCCTGGACCATTACCCCTGATCATCACAGCTAGCTAGCTGCCACCGAGTGGCCCAGCCCCGAAGCTAGCCTTGAGCCTCCCGGCCTGCTCAGTGACTACTCGGCTACACAGCTGATGCCTCCCGGACTCTTCACTAACACGACTAGAATCCACTGCTCCACCGGATTCTTGCCGTAAGCTCTGGACCTTTCCATCGGATCATTGCTGCTAGCTAGCTGCTACCGAGTGGCTATAGTGGCAAACGCCCTGGTCCCGAAGCTAGCACCAGTTAGCCGAGAGCCAGGCGCATCTCCCGGCTAGCAAACTAAATTACTCCAGCTACACTACCTCGTTTGCCAACTGGCCTGGACCCTTTGTCGACACGGAGCCCCGCCGTTCCATCACGACTGGTCTGCCGACGTAATTCCATCCGTTGTGCACTCAACCGGTCTTTGCCAGACGTCGGAGCAGAAGCTTCTACTAGCCCCGGCCTGCTAACTCTTTTTTTTTAACGCTGTGTCTCCCGCTTGCTAGCGTAGTAACGACTACTCAGCGGCTTCCCTGTTTCATCTATTGCTGTTCATTGGACCCTATGATCACTTGGCTACATAGCTGATGCCTGCTGGACTGTTCATTAATCACGGTACTCCATATTGTTTATTTTTGTTTATCTGTCGGCCCCAGCCTCGAACTCAGGCCCTGTGTGTAGTTAACTGACCCTCTCTGCCCATTCATCGCCCTTTTACCTGTTGTTGTTGTCTTAGCTGATTAGCTGTTGTTGTCTTACCCGTTGTTGTCTTAGCTAGCTCTCCCAATCAACACCTGTGATTGCTTTATGCCTCGCTTTATGTCTCTCTCTAATGTCAATATGCCGTGTATACTGTTTAGGATAGTTATCATTGTTTTAGTTTACTGCGAAGCCCCTAGTGACCTCACCCAGCATAACTAGTGTGTCCCGAGATGCAACCTCTCTTATCGTCACTCAATGCCTTGGTTTATCTCCACTGTACCCGCACCCTACCATACCCCTGTCTGTACATTATGCCCTGAATCTAACCTACCTCGCCCAGAAATCTGCACCTTTTATTCTCTGTTCCCAACACACTAGACGACCAGTTTGATAGCTTTTAGCCATATCCTCATCCTACTACTCCTCTGTTCCTCAGGTGATGTGGAGGTTAACCCAGCCCCTGCAGGTCCCCAGGCGCTCTCATTTGTTGACTTCTGTAAACGTAAAAGCCTTGGTTTCATGCATGTTAACATCAGAAGCCTCCTCCCTAAGTTTGTTTTACTCACTGCTTTAGCACAGTCCGCCAACCCTGATGTCCTTGCCGTGTCTGAATCCTGGCTTAGGAAGGCCACCAAAAATTCTGAGATTTCCATCCGCAACTACAACATTTTCCGTCAAGATAGAACTGCCAAAGGGGGAGGAGTTGCAATCTACTGCAGAGATAGCCTGCAAAGTTCTGTCATACTTTCCAGGTCTATGGCCAAACAGTTCGAGCTTCTAATTTCAAAAATGAATCTCTCCAGAAATAAGTCTCTCACTGTTGTCGCCTGTTATAGACCCCCCTCAGCTCCCAGCTGTGCCCTGGACACCATATGTGAATTGATTGCCCCCCATCTATCTTCAGAGTTCGTTCTGTTAGGTGACCTAAACTGGGATATGCTTAACACCCTGGCAGTCCTACAATCTAAGCTAGATGCCCTCAATCTCACACAAATTATCAAGGAATCCACCAGGTACAACCCTAAATCCGTAAACATGGGCACCTTCATAGATATTATCCTGACCAACTTGCCCTCCAAATACACCTCTGCTGTTTTCAATCAGGATCTCAGCGATCACTGCCTCATTGCCTGCATCCGCTATGGATCCGCGGTCAAACGGCCACCCCTCATCACTGTCAAGCTCCCTAAAACACTTCTGCGAGCAAGCCTTTCTAATCGACCTGGCCCGGATATCCTGGAAGGATATTGACCTCATCCCGTCGGTAGAGGATGCCTGGTCGTTCTTTAAAAGTGCTTTCCTCACCATCTTAAATAAGCATGCCCCTTTCAAAAAATGTAGAACTAAGAACAGATATAGCCCTTGGTTCACTCCAGACCTGACTGCCCTCGAACAGCACAAAAACATCCTGTGTCGGACTGAGCTAGCATCGAATAGTCCCCGCGATATGCAACTTTTCAGGGAAGTCAGGAACCAATACACACAGTCTGTCAGGAAAGCAAAGGCTAGCTTTTTCAAACAGAAATTTGCATCCTGTAGCTCTAACTCCAAAACGTTTTGGGACACTAAAGTCCATGGAGAATAAGAGCACCTCCTCCCAGCTGCCCACTGCACTGAGGCTAGGAAACACTGTCACCACTGAAAAATCCACGATAATCGAGAATTTCAATAAGCATTTCTCTATGGCTGGCCATGCTTTCCTCCCGGCTACCCCAACCCCAGCCAACAGCTCCGCACCCCCCGCAGCTACTTGCCCAAGCCTCCCCAGCTTCTCATTCACCCAAATCCAGATAGCAGATGTTCTGAAAGAGCTGCAAAACCATTTTTGCAAGCCCTATTACCAGTCTGTTCAACCTCTCGTATCGTCCGAGATCCATAAAGATTGGAAAGCTGCCGCGGTCATCCCCCTCTTCTAAGGGGGTGACAATCTAGACCCAAACTGTTACAGACATATCCATCCTGCCCTGCCTTTCTATAGTCTTCGAAAGCCAAGTTAACAAACAGATCACTGACCATATCGAATCCCACCGTACCTTCTCCGCTGTGCAATCCGGTTTCCGAGCTGGTCAAGGGTGCACCTCAGCCACGCTCAAGGTATTAAATGATATCATAACCGCCATCGATAAAAGACAGTACTGTACAGCCATCTTCATCGACCTGGCCAAGGCTTTCGACTCTGTCAATCACCGTATTCTTATCGGCAGACTCAACAGCCTTGGTTTCTCAAATGACTGCCTCGCCTGGTTCACCAACTACTTCTCAGATAGAGTTCAGTGTGTCAAATCGGAGGGCCTGTTGTCCGGACCTCTGGCAGTCTCTATGGGGGTACCACAGGGTTCAATTCTCGGGCCGACTCTTTTCTCTATATATATCAACGATGTCGCTCTTGTTACGGGTGATTCCCTGATCCACCTCTACGCAGACGACACCATTCTGTATACATCTGGCCCTTCTTTGGACACTGTGTTAACAAACCTCCAGACGAAATTCAATGCCATATAACAGTCCTTCCGTGGCCTCCAACTGCTCTTAGACGCTCGGAAAACTAAATGCATTGTATAATTTGATTTACACAACACTTTGAAGAAGCAAAATATTTTTTCTTGTGAAACAAACAAGAAATAAGACAAAAAAACTGAATGCTTGAGCATGCATAACTATTCACCCCCCCAAAGTCAATACTTTGTAGAGCCACCTTTTGCAGCAATTACAGCTGCAAGTCTCTTGGGGTATGTCTCTATCAGCTTGACACATCTAGCCACTGGGATTTTTGGCCATTCTTCAAGGCAAAACTGCTCCAGCTCCTTCAAGTTGGATGGGTTCCACTGGTGTACAGAAATCTTTAAGTCATACCACAGATTCTTAATTGGATTGAGGTCTGGGCTTTGACTAGGCCATTAAAATACATTTAAATGTTTCCCCTTAAACCATTCGAGTGTTGCTTTAGCAGTATGCTTAGGGTCATTGTCCTGCTGGAAGGTGAACCTCTGTCCCAGTCTCAAATCTCTGGAAGACTGAAACAGGTTTCCCTCAAGAATTTCCCTGTATTTAGCGCCATCCATCATTCGTTCAATTCTGACCAGTTTCCCAGTCCCTGCCGATGAAAAACATCCCCACAGCATGATGCTGCCACCACCATGCTTCACTGTGGGGATGGTGTTCTTGGGGTGATGAGAGGTGTTGGTTTTGCGCCAGACATAACATTTTTCGTGATGGCCAAAAACCTACATTTTAGTCTCATCTGACCAGAGTACCTTCTTCCATACGTTTGGGGAGTCTCCCACGTATCCTTTGGCAAACACCAAACGTATTTGCTTATTTTTAAGCAATGGCTTTTTTCTGACCACTCTTCCCTAAAGCCCAACTCTGTGGAGTGTACAGCTTAAAGTGGTCCTATGGACAGATACTGCAATCTCTGCTGTGGAGCTTTGCAGCTCCTTCAGGGTTATCTTTGGTCTCTTTGTTGCCTCTCTGATTAATGCCCTCCTTGCCTGGTCCGTGAGTTTTGGTGGGCGGCCCTCTCTTGGCAGGTTTGTTGTGGTGCCATATTCTATAAAAAAATATATATAATGGATTTAATGGTGCTCTGTGGGATGTTCAAAGTTTCAGATATTTTATTATAACCCAACCCTGATCTGTACTTCTCCACAACTTTGTCCCTGACCTGTTTGGAGAGCTCCTTGGTCTTCACGGTGCTGCTTGCTTGGTGGTGCCCCTTGCTTAGTGGTGTTGCAGACTCTGGGGCCTTTCAGAACAGGTGTGTATATATACTGAGATCATGTGACAGATCATGTGACAGATTGCACACAGGTGGACTCTAACTAATTATGTGACTTCTGAAGGTATTTGGTTGCACCAGATCTTTTTTAGGGGCTTCATAGCAAAGGGGGTGAGTACATATGCTTGCACCACTTTTCCATTAATTTATTTTTTACATTTTTTCAAACAAGTTATTTTTTTCATTTCACTTCACCAATTTGGACTATTTTGTATGTTCATTTCATGAAATCCAAATAAAAATCAATTTAAATTACAGGTTGTAATGCAACAAAATAGTTAAAACGCCAAGGGGGATGAATACTTTTGCAAGGCACTGTAAATAGCCTCTAAAATATATGTGAACAGATCATAAATGTCCCAAAAATATATATTGGAAAGCTGTGAGTGCAATAATATGATACAATATCCAGTGCTTGACATGGACTAAAATAGCTGCCAGTACTCATTTTGGGTGCCACTACTGTTTATATTTAGGGGCAGGAGCTCCACAATACTTTGGAGCTAATATTCTATAAGAGGAACAGGAGCTCAAGCAGTAGAATATTTGAGGTGCTGGTACTCAGCTCTGGTGAGCTCCTGCCCAAGTCAAGCACTGAAAATATCAGTACTTGTTGCATTTCTAACTTGTCTATGTACTATCATCAACTGATTTCAGACAGTGTTCCTCTAAAGCTGTCTGGCTAGCTAGTTAACAAACATACAGTGCAGATCAATTTTTTAAATTAATTATTTTACACAATATCTTATCACAGGACTGACAAAACCTGGTTGACCAACTCCTTGACCTAAATGGCGGATCTTTGTCCCATCATAAGAAGGTTCATGTCCATTCTTGTATTCTAATTCCTAATTCTATGTCGCTCTCCCTCCTCCTCTTCCTCCATCTCTAAGCCCCACCTGTAGGACCCTGACCACCCAGAGCACAGCTAGCCCCCTCTAGATCTCCACACTTCGCCCCTCCAGTCAACCCTCATCCATCCCGTCCATCCTCTCCCACTACAGAAACCTGTAGCCATGCCCGCTACAGATCCAATGGATTATCAGCTAAGGAAGAAGAGTTGCCTCCCACAGAGAGACCAACTATCACCCAAGCCAAGGCTATCACTCAGAGAGGGAAAGTTAACCAGGCCTGAGGAGCTGGCTCCAGCCCCAGCCTCAACCTCACCTGAGCCAGCCTCACCTATATCTCCCCCACCCTCACCTATGTTAGCCAAAGCCTCATCTATGATGTCGGCCCCAGCTTGTCTTGGGTCTCCCCCAGCCTCACCTGTGTAGACTCGATCCCCACCTGTGTCTGTACTTGTCCCCTCTGAACCTCCTGAGCAGCCAGATGAGGAATCCACCACTCCCCCTGATCTCCCTTCCCCACCGTGGGACCTCGCTTCCCCACCGTGGGACCTCGCTTCCCCACCGTGGGACCTCGCTTCCCCACCGTGGGACCTCGCTTCCCCACCGTGGGACCTGCCAGCATCCCCTCTGCTGCTGCACCACAGGAAATTAAAGGTCCTACCAGAGGACTCGGCTACGCTTTCAGACTCAACACCTGACGTGAGATCAGATCAATAACTAACTAACTATGCTCCGAGTCTGAGTGGACACCATCTTTTGTATTTTTTACGTTTTACACTGTCTGCTGTTTTCCATCTTGAGTACTGTGTTGTTTACATATTTATAGGTCAGAGGTCAAGTGCCTGTAAAAATGGATGGGATGTTGGCGATCAAGTTGAAACAAGGCGGAAACAAAGTAAGACCCTCAGCCTGTTTTAATACCTCATTGTAGAGGACTGAAACATTCTGACCTGAAACAATTGTTGATGCTGTTGAAGCTAGGTCATCTCAAGTTTTTAAAATAATTAAATCATTCATTATCTACAACTAGATGAAGCAATAAAAGCATAAAACTGTATTGGTTTGCAGGGTTTGGACAACTGGGATGCTATCTATGGAGTACTGGAGAGGGAGACACAAAGACAGGGATGCTGTTCAAAGACAGGGATGCAGCTACAGAGGTATCTTAAAATTTAAGTTAATGTATTAGCTATCTTTTCAGGTTTAGGAATAGGGTTCAGTATGTTACATGTTGGTGCCCTTTTGCAGAGGTCTTTGTGATGGCCGCCGATCAATATAATATGTAAGGATGACCCAGATTACAGGAGAAAGGACCATATCTTCAAACTAATGTGAGTCCTTCACATTACTAAAAGATCATTTATGCTTAAAGTGGCAATCTAAGTACTGTAGCATTGATGCTATGTTAGAAGTTTGAGGACATTGTAATAAAGTATATAGAGACTGATGCACCTCTGACAAAATGTCTGTGACTGTCTGTTTTGCTGCCTGTGTATGTTGTTCAGTCTGGATGATGGCAATCAGTACCTGCCTCCAGCCGAGAGCAGCAGATTAAATGGGTGGAGGAACTTCAGAAAAGTCTGGAAAGTCCTCGGACTCTTAAGATTCTGGATAAGACAACTGTCAAATGGATGGGCCATTCCTTAAAACTTTGTTATTATAAATGAATAACACATATCTTTTACCAGTGCCCTTACCCTTTAGTTTGGCAGCAGGTAGCCTAGCGCTTAATGGGCCAGTAACCGAAAAGACGCTGGTTTGAATCCCCGAGCCAACTAGGTGAAAAAGCTGTCGATGTGCCCTTGAGCAAGGCACTTAGCCTGTTGAGGACAGACGTTCCGCTAGCGGAACCCCGTTCCACCTGCGGAACCCCTAGCCAACAACCAATGGCATCGCACGGCGCGAAATACAAAACCAACTAAAATACCACAATTTTCTCAAATAATCAACTATTTTACACCATTTTAAAGATAAGACTTTCGTTAATCTAACCACATTGTCCGATTTCAAAAAGGCTTTACAGCGAAAGCAAAACATTAGATTATGTTAGGAGAGTACATAGACACAAATAATCACACAGCCATTTTCCAAGCAAGCATATATGTCACATAAACCCAAACCACAGCTAAATGCAGCACTAACCTTTAACCTTCATCAGATGACACTCCTAGGACATTATATTATACAATACATGCATGTTTTGTTCAATCAAGTTCATATTTATATCAAAAACCAGCTTTTTACATTAGCATGTGATGTTCAGAACTAGCATACCCACCGAAAACTTCTGGTGAATTTACTAAATTACTCATGATAAACGTTGACAAAATACATAACAATTGTTTTAAGAATTATAGATACAGAACTCCTTTATGCAATCACTATGTCCGATTTTAAAATAGCTTTTCGGCGAAAGCACATTTTGCAATATTCTGAGTACATAGCTCGGCCATCACAGGCTAGCTAATTTGACACTCACCAAGTTTGGGGCTCACTAAACTCAGAATTACTATTAGAAAAATTGGATTACCTTTGCTGTTCTTCGATATCCAAATACCTCTGTTTTGTTCGTGTGTTCAGGTCACTATCCGAAGGGTAACGCGCGAGCGCATTTCGTGACAAAAAAAATCTAAATATACCCTTACCGTACTTAGAAGCATGTCAAACGCTGTTTAAAATAAATTTCTATGCAATTTTTCTCATAAAATAGCGTTAATATTCCAACCGGGCAAAGTTGTATTCATTCAAAGGCTGAAAGAAAAAAATTGAGAAGTCTCGTGAATGCGCATCTCAGTCTCACTGTCCCCAGGCTGACCACTTACAAACTCTGCTGCTGTACTTTGCCCAGAGACAGCAGACACCCCATTCCACTTTCTGGCGGCTTTAGCGAGCCAATGGGAGCCTTAGAAAGTGTCACGTTACAGCACAGATGCTGTAATGTCGATAGAGATGCAACAGAAGGACAACAAATTGTCAGACATGGCACTTCCTGTATGGAATCTTCTCAGGTTTTGGCCTGCCATATGAGTTCTGTTATACTCACAGACACCATTCAAACAGTTTTAGAAACTTTTGAGTGTTTTCTATCCAAATCTACTAATATATGCATATTCTAGTTTCTGGGCAGGAGTAGTAACCAGATTAAATCGGGTACGTTTTTTATCCGGCCGTGAAAATACTGCCCCCTATCCCAAAGAAGTTAACCATAATTGCTCCTATAATTCACTCTGCATGAGAGCGTCTAAAATTACTAAAGTGTGAATGTGAAATATTACAAAAACAACTATTTTGACAACAAAATAAATTCCAGGTGAGATTATACAATTGTTTGCCTCAATTTGACCTATTACACAATGGTTCCAAACAACTATTTAGGCACTGAAAGAAATTAAATACTTCACCAAATTGTTTGGTATGTTCACATTATATTATTTGATATAAAGTACCAGTCAAAAGTTTGGACACACCTACTCATTCAAGGTTTTTTAAAACATTCTTATTTTTATTTTTTTACTATTTTCTATATTGTAGAATAATGGTGAAGGCATCAAAACTATGAAATAACACATATGGAATCATGCAGTAACCAAAAAAGTGTTAAACAAATGATATTCTTCAAAGTAGCCACCCTTTGCCTTGATGACAGCTTCGCACACTCTTGGAATTCTCTCAACCAGCTTCATCTGGAATGCTTTTCCAACCATCTTGAAGGAGTTCCCACATATGGTGAGCACTTATTGGCTGATTTTCCTTCACTCCGCCGTCCAACTCATCCCAACCATCTCAATTGGATTGAGGTTGGGTGATTGTGGAGGCCATGTCATCTGATGCAGCACTCCATCACGCCCCTTGGTCTAATAGCCCTTAAACAGCCTTGATGTGTGTTTTGGGTCATTGTCCGGTTGAAAATCAGTAAGAGCAAACCAGATGGGATGGCGTATCTCTGCAGGATTCTGTGGTAGCCATGCTGGTTAAGTGAGCATTGAATTCTAAATAAATCACTGACGGTGTCACCAGCAAAGCACCCCCACACATCACACCTCCTCCTCCATGCTTCACGGTGGGAACCACACATGTGGAGATCATCTGTTCACCTACTCTGCATCTCACAAAGACACGGTGGTTGGAACCAAAAATCTCACATTTGGACTCATCAGACCAAAAGACAGATTTCCACCGGTCTAATGTACATTGCTCATGTTTCTTGGCCCAAGCAAGTCTCTTCTTTATTATTGGTGTCCTTTGGTAGTGGTTTCTTTGCAGCATTTCGACCATGAAGGCCTGATTCACTCAGTCTCCTCTGAACAGTTGATGTTGAGATGTGTCTGTTACTTGAACTCCGTGATGCATTGATTTGGGCTGCAATCTGAGGCTGGTAACTCTAATGAACTTACCCTCTGCAGTAGAGGTAACACTGGGTCTTCCTTTCCTGTGGCGGTCCTCATGAGAGCCAGTTTCAAGTCAAATCAAATCAAATTGTATTTGTCATATGCGCCGAATACAACAGGTGTAGACCTAACCGTGAAATGCTTACTTACAAGCCCTTAACCAACAATGCAGTTCAACAAATAGTTAATAAAATATTTACTAAAATTAAAGTAAAAAAAATCTAATCAATCAAAAAGTAACACAAGAAATGTACATAACAATAACAAGGCTGCATACAGGGGGTACCGGAACCGAGTCAATGTGCGGGGGTATAGGTTATTTAAGGTGATTTGCAAAATGACTATGCCTAGATAATAACCAGTATACTGTAGCACTTGGTTTTTGCAACTGCACTTGAAGAAACTTTAAAAGTTCTTGAAATGTTCCGCATTGACTGACCTTCATGTCTTAAGGTAATGATGGACTGTCGTTTCTCTTGGCTTATTTGAGCTGTTCCTGACATAATATGGACTTGGTATTTTACCAAATAGGGCTATCTTCTGAATACCACCCATACCTTGTCACAACA
Organism: Salmo salar; assembly: GCF_965601325.2. Lineage (NCBI taxonomy): Eukaryota > Metazoa > Chordata > Actinopteri > Salmoniformes > Salmonidae > Salmo > Salmo salar. The sequence continues at coordinate 32,719,894 of NC_138299.1, forward strand.
CAACAGATTGGCAAAAACTCATTAAGAAGGAATTAAACAAATGAACTTTTAACAGGGCACACCTGTTAATGGAAATGCATTTCCAGGTGACTACCTGGAGCTGGTTGAGAGAAGCTGGTTGAGAGAATGCCAAGAGTGTGCAAAGCTGTCATGAAGGCACTGGGGGGCAACTTTGAAGAATCTCAAATATAAAATATATTTTGATTTATTTAAAACCTGTTGGGGATAGGGGGCAGTATTTGCACAGCCGGATAAAAACCGTACCCGATTTAATCTGGTTACTACTCCTGCCCAGTAACTAGAATATGCATATAATTAGTAGATTTGGATAGAAAACACTCTAAAGTTTCTAAAACTGTTTGAATGGTGTCTGTGAGTATAACAGAACTCATATGGCAGTCAAAACCCTGAGACAAATCCTAACAGGAAATGGAAATCTGATGTGTGGAATCACTTCAAACGTTTGCCATTGAAACACACAGGGACTTATTAATCATTTAGCACTTCCTAAGGCTTCTACTAGATGTCAACAGTCTTTACAAAGTGGTTTGAGTCTTCTATGGTAGAAACTGACCCAAAGAGAGGCTTGGGAAGTTGGTCACAGGGGGAGGGCCATTACTACTATGACCCGGGCGCCCATGGGAACCCTTTTGTTCCGAAACGTTTAGTAAGACAGTGCAATCGTCCGCCTTGAATATTATTGAAGCTCTGGTTGAAAAAGGCCCTAAAGATTTATGTTATACAACGTTTGACATGTTTGAACGAACGTAAATATATATTTTTTGCACATTCGTAACGACAAGTCCCGTGTGCTTCGGTACATTATGAGTAGCATTCGGAACGCGCTAACAAGAAGGAACTATTGAGACATAAATTATTGACTTTTTCGAACAAAACTACATTTGTTGTGGACCTGGGATTCCTGGAAGTGCCTTCTGATGAAGATAATCAAAGGTAAGGGAATATTTACAATAGTATATTTGATTTTAGATGGTTCCAAGATGGCGCTAACATGTATTGCCTAGCCTATTTTTCTGAGCATACCACGTCGTTTATTGCAAAGTGTGATTTCCCAGTAAAGTTATTTTTAAATCTGGCAATGCGGTTGCATTCACGAGATGCTAATCTATAATTCTTTGAATGACAATATTACATTTTAACAATGTTTTCGAATAGTAATTTTGTAAATTGTAGCGCTGATTCACCGGAAGCATTTGAGGGAAAATATTTTCTGAACGTCACGCGCCGATGTAAAATGCTGTTTTTATATATAAATATGAACTTTATCGAACAAAAAATGCATGTATTGTGTAACATGATGTCCTAGGAGTGTCATCTGATGAAGATTGTCAAAGGTTAGTGCTGCATTTAGCTGTGTTTTGGGTATTTGTGATGCATGCTAGTTGCTTTGAAAATGGCAGTGTGATTTTTTTTTGGCAGGGTACTCTCCTAACATAATCTAATGTTTTGCTTTTGCTGTAAAGCCTTTTTGAAATCGGACAACGTGGTTCGATTCAGGAGAGGTGTATCTATAAAATGGTGTGAAATGTTTGAGAAATTGAAGTTATAGCATTTATGAGGTTTTGTATTTCGCGCGACGCGATTCCACTGGCTGTTGACTAGGGTGGGACGCAAGCGTCCCACGTTCCCAGACAGGTTAACTCTTTTGGTTGAACACTTTTTGTTTAACACTTTTTTGGTTACTACATGATTCCATATGTTATTTCATAGTTTTGATGTCTTCACCATTATTCTACAATGTAGAAAACAGTAAAAATAAAGAAAAACCCTTGAATGAGTAGGTGTGTCCAAACGTTTAAATGGTACTGTACATCAATAACTCCTTATTAGATACTCTGAAATACTTTGAAGCCTGTTATAACATAACATCTTCGGAAGATGATTGTGAAGCTCTAACCTCTAAGATCATTGTGGACTACAGGAAAAGGAGGACCGAGCACACCCCCATTCTCATCAATGGGGCTGTAGTGGAGCAGGTTGAGAGCTTCAAGTTCCTTGGTGTCCACATCACCAACAAACGAACATGGTCCAAGCACACCAAGACAGTCGTGAAGAGGGCACGACAAAACCTATTCCTCCACGGGAGACAGAAAATATTTGGCATTGGTCCTCAGATCCTCAAAAGGTTCTACAGCTACACCATCGAGAACATCCTGACTGGTTGCATCATTGCCTTGTATGGCAACTGCTCGGCCTCCTACCGCAAGGCACTACAGAGGGTAATGCGTACGGCCCAGTACATCACTGGGGCCAAGCTTCCTGCCATCCAGGACCTCTATACCAGGCGGTGTCACAGGAAGGCCCTAAAAATTCTCAAAGACTCCAGCCACCCTAGTCGTAGACTATTATCTCTAATACTGCACAGCAAGCGGTACCGGAGGACCAAGTCTAGGTCCAAGAGACTTCTAAACAACTTCTACCCCCAAGCCATAAGACTCCTGAACATCTAATCAAATGGGTACCCAGATTATTTGCATTGCCTCTCCCCCTCATTTACGCTGCTGCTACTCTCTTTGATTATCTATCTATGCATAAGTCACTTTAATAACTCTACCCACGTGTATATATTACCTTAACTACCTCGACTAACAGTTGTACCCCTTGTATATAGCCTCTATTGTTATTTTACTGCTGCTCTTTAATTATTTGTTACTTTTATTTCTTTTTTTTTTTGTATTTTTCTTAAAACTGCATTGTTGTTAAAGGGCTTGTAAGTAAACATTTCACTGTAAGGTCTACCTGTTGTATTCGCCGCATGTGACAAATACAATTTGATTTGATTTGAAAGTGATTTGTGGTATTTCCTGTGAGTGGAGTCTGTCATCTTAACAATTGATCTTCATATCATCTTTACAACTGTCAAAATGCCACAATGTTTTTCTGTTGTAAACTGTGAGCATTTGTTGATGATATGTTGGCAACAATTGATATGTTAATTTGATCATTTTGTTGATCTACTTAAGATTTTGCTACGTGATCTTTTCTCGTGAGATTTTATGCCACTGCCTATTAAAAAAGACTAATGTATTTATTCTATCAAAATAATCACATTCAGTTGGCGTATTTCATTTTGCACAACAGTTCAATCCACAATAATTTTCAAATCACCACTTTTGCTAATTGAAATAGGCCCAATATCTCTGATGTAGAAACAAATAGATAATCCTTAACTTGCTCAAACGAAATTTTGGGTAAACGATTCATTATGCCAATGACGAATTTCCCGATATTGGAATTATACATGTGCATTTTAAGAAGCCTACATTATTGGTGCATTTGTCATTTTATCGATTAAAGGCCTCCAATCTTGTTTTGAAAACTTTAGCATATTTTGAACATCACATTGTGTGAACAGTATTCGTATCTTAACATATTTTAATCAGTACAACTAAATGAGTGGACATTTCCAAAGACAGTATCCTTTTCGCAATTAATTTTCGTTTCATAATTTAATTTAATTTAATCACGGTGTGATTACGATGGATGCACTTTTAGAAGGTGCAATAGTCAGGTTTCGATTATTTTCGATACAGACTTCAACTAAGAAACAACGAAAGGACTTATTTAACACTGAGCATGTGTTAGTCTAATAAAGCCTGCATTCAGATAAAATTAGGGGACAATTTCTCATCTAATATTCCACATTTATTATGATTTCCCCCCCATTTAGGCTAGCACTGTCTCACTTTTGATCATCTGATTGGACGTTTGTGTGTTTGTTGCAGATTCTGTCAAAATAAATGTTTTTGATGGAAATGTTCAATTTCTCTGGAATTGAGAAATATGTGAAGAATTATATCACAACATACAGTCGAAGAAGAAGCGTCAGCAAATCACATGCCACAAATAACAGATCTTTCGACGTTTTCGATCCTAGGCCTTTGGTAGGCTACAGTAGCGTACTACGCCTCCTTGAATCAGCAACATTTGCTACCGCACGATGGCGACAGAGACAATGAAAGCAACAAGCCATTCAATTCCTCAAGTCTATTCCTTGTTTTTGTAGTTCAAAAGTTGACTCAAAATGTTGCAATTGGTCTAACATCTTGAGCTGTGTCTATTTGTGAAAGAATTTGTGATTTTTTTTCTTCATAATTGCTGGTGCACATATTTCCGTTACGATGAGGCCTAGGTCTGCCTATAGCTTACACCACACAATCATGTTGTTGAATTTGACACAGTTTGGGTAATGCGCCATGATATTTCAGGTCATGCATTTCATCAAACAGTTTTATTGTTAAAAGCATGTAGTCAAAGACGAGACGTGTGGATACACTCTTAGAAAAATAGGTTCTGGAAATAACCAAAAATGGTTCCATGCTTGCTTCAAATATGGCACCCCTTAAGGTTCTATATCGAACTGAAAATGGTTTAATTTAGAACATTATATGGATCCAAGGATTCATATATTTGGTTCAGTGAAGAAGAACCCCTGGAGTTCTGATCAAAGAACCATACAAAAGGGTTCTATATAGAACCTTAAAGGGTTACATACATGAAGCAAGCAATGGAACCCTAAAAGTGTAGAAGAAAGGGATCAAGGGATTCTATGTAGGCTCGGTTATTACCGCAAACACAATGATTGGAATGTAGACCTATTAGCCAGCAAGATAATTAGTGTGGACTTGCAAAGCAAAAGTCCTGACTTTAAATATTTGCCAGAGCTGGTGAGGCATTGTCCAAGTGGCTGCTACACAGAGTGGACGCGGAGAAGTCCAGTGGCTATAAGAGTCAGGCTGGTTCCCAGACTTGCCCATAAAAAAATGATCATCAGAAGATTCCATCACCATCATCTACCATTCTCTGTCCAGCTCCCTTCGATCAAGCCATCAACTGACCCTCTCCATCTTCGGAGGATGGAGCTTTCAAAGACTTGGCCTCTATTGAATGACCTTTCATTATATAGTGCTTGTTCGTTTTTTTCTCTGCTTCTTTGCTATTCAAATCTGGGATCAGAACATAATTATCTTCTGCGGATTAAATTATTGATCTTTTTTAGTCGCATCAACAACTTTCCCCCTGAACTTTTTGAAACAACTGCTGTTTTGACCACTTTACCAGCCCTTTAGATAAAACTTAGTGAATGCCATCTTTGTCCATTTCTCTGCTATTCAAATATACAATCAGATCAAAAATAGATTATATGGATCCAACAATATAGCTGTTTTAGTAACTGTGTCAACAACTTTTCATCTCAACTTTTACAAACAACTGCCATTTTGACCACTTTCCCAACAAGTTAGACAAAAAGTTGGAGAGTATAACATCTTAGTATAACACCCCCCCCCCCCCCCACACACACACACACACACACATCATCCACACGTCAACCTCCCTTCAACCATGTCTATCCTACAGTTGAAGTCGGAAGTTTACATACACCTTAGCCAAATACACTTAAACTCAGTTTTTCACAATTCCTGACATTTAATCCTAGTAAAAATTCCCTGTCTTAGGTCAGTTTGTCAAAAATGCCACAACTAGGCAGGGAACAAGGAAACCCAACTAGACAAAAATCCACCTCAACAGAGTTGGGACACAGCCCAGGATAAACGTCCTTCCAACAAAGTACAAGAGAGAAAAACAATCCCCAAAACCCCACGACAGGAAACACAAACAATCCCGCACAAACCTAAACCAAGAAAGCTAGACTAAATACCCCACTAACGATCTCAACTCAAAACAGGTGATAACACAAGACAGACAAAACCAAACGAAAATGAAAAGGAGATCGGTGGCAGCTAGTAGGCCGACGACGACGACCGCCGAGCGCTGCCCGAACAGGGAGAGGAGCCACCTTCAGTAGACGTTGTGACAGTACCCCCCCGACGCGCGCTCCCGCAGCGCGCCGACGCCGGCCTCGAGGGTGACCCGGACGGCGAGGCGCAGGGCGATCCGGATGGAGGCTGTGGAACTCTGGCAACAGTGATGGGTCCCGGATGTCCTCCACTGGTACCCAGCACCTCTCCTCCGGACCGTACCCCTCCCAATCCACGATGTACTGCAGGCCCCCTCCCCGGCGCCTAGAGTCCAAGATGGAACGGACTGTGTACGCCGGGTCCCCCCCGATGTCCAGGGGGGGCGGAGGGACCTCCCACACCTCAACGTCCTGCAGTGGACCAGCTACCACCGGCCTGAGGAGAGACACATGAAACGAGGGGTTAATACGGTAATAAGAGGGGAGCTGTAACCTATAACACACCTCGTTTATCCTCCTCAGGACTTTAAATGGCCCCTCAAACCGCGGACCCAACTTCTGGCAGGGCAGGCGGAGGGGCAGGTTCCGGGTTGAGAGCCAGACCCTGTCCCCCGGTGTGAACACGGGGGCCTCCCTGCGGCGGGGGTCAGCGCTCTCCTTTTGCCGTCCACCAGCCCATTTAAGGTTTGCTGGACGGCTCTCCAGGTCTCCTTTGAGCGCTGCACCCAGTCTTCCACCGCAGGAGCCTCAGTCTGGCTCTGATGCCAGGGCACCAGGACTGGCTGGTAACTCAACACGCACTGAAAGGGCGACAGGTTAGTAGAGGAGTGGCGGAGAGAGTTCTGAGCCATCTCGGCCCATGGCACGAACCTCGCCCACTCTCCTGGCCCGTCCTGGCAATAGGACCGCAGAAACCTGCCCACATCCTGATTAATTCTCTCCACCTGCCCATTACTCTCGGGGTGAAAACCTGAGGTCAAACTGACCGAAACCCCCAGCCGCTCAATAAACGCCCTCCACACCCGGGACGTAAACTGGGGACCCCGATCAGAGACGATGTCCTCAGGTATCCCGTAGTGCCGGAAGACGTGAGTAAACAGGGCCTCCACGGTCTGTAGGGCCGTAGGAAGACCGGGCAAAGGGAGGAGACAGCAGGACTTAGAGAACCGATCCACAACGACCAGGATCGTGGTGTTCCCCTGAGATGGAGGGAGATCGGTGAGGAAATCCACCGACAGGTGGGACCACGGCCACTGTGGAACGGGGAGGGGCTGTAGCTTCCCTCTAGGCAGGTGTCTAGGAGCCTTACACTGAGCGCACACCGAACAGGAGGAGACATAGAACCTCACGCCCCTCGCCAATGTGGGCCACCAGTACTTCCCTCTAAGACCCCGCACCGTCCACTCAATCCCTGGATGACCCGAGGAGGGTAGCGTGTGCGACCACCTGGTCAATCGATCGCGGACACCGAGCGGGACGTACTTCCGACCCGCAGGACACTGAGGTGGAGTAGGTTCTGACTGTAACGCCCGCTCGATGTCCACCTCCCAGACAACCGGTGCCACCAGACAGGAGGCCGGAAGTATGGGAGTGGGGTCGATGGACCGTTCCTCGGTATCGTAGAGACGAGACAGTGCGTCGGCCTTAGTGTTATGGGAACCTGGTATATATGAGATAGTAAACCGGAATCTAGTGAAAACATTGCCCATCTAGCTTGACGAGGGTTCAGTCTCCTCGCCGCCCGGATGTACTCCAGATTACGGTGGTCAGTCCAGATGAGAAAAGGGTGTTGCGCCCCTCAAGCCAATGTCTCCAAACCTTCAGGGCCCTTACTACAGCCAGCAACTCCCTGTCCCCCACATCATAGTTACGCTCCGCCAGACTAAGCTTCCTAGAAAAGAAAGCACAGGGGCGAAGTTTTGGGGGCGCGCCCGAGCGCTGTGACAGCATGGCTCCAACCCCAGCCTCGGATGCGTCCACCTCCACTATGAATGGCAAAGAGGGGTCCGGATGCGCCAGCACAGGAGCATCGGTAAACAGAGTCTTCAGCCGACCAAAAGCTCTGTCCGCCTCCGCCTACCACCGCAACCGCACCGGCCCCCCCTTCATCAGTGAGGTAATGGGAGCCGCCACCTGCCCAAAGCCCCAGATAAACCTCCGGTAGTAATTGGCAAACCCTAAGAACTGCTGCACCTCCTTAACCGTGGTCGGAGTCGGCCAATTACGCATGGCCGAAATGCGTTCACATTCCTTCACCACCCCAGATGTGGAAATGCGACACTCCAGAAAAGAGACGGCTTGTTTGGAAAACACACATTTCTCGGCCTTGACGTACAGGTCATGCTCCAACAGTCTCCCAAGCACTTTACACACTAGAGAAACATGGGCGGCGCGTGTGGCGGAGTAGATCAGAATGTCATCGATGTACACCACCACACCCTGCCCGAGCAGGTCCCGGAGAATCTCGTCTACAAAGGATTGAAAGACGGCTGGAGCATTCTTCAACCCATACGGCATGACGAGGTACTCATGGCCAGATGTGGTACTAAATGCGGTCTTCCACTTGTCTCCATCTCGGATACGCACCAAATTGTACACGCTCCTGAGATCCAGTTTTGTGAAGAAGCGTGCCCCGTGAAATGACTCCACCGCCGTAGCGATGAGAGGTAGCGGGTAACTGAAACCCACTGTGATGGAATTTAGACCTCTGTAGTCAATGCACGGACGCAAACCTCCCTCCTTCTTCTTCACAGAAAAAAGCTTGAGGAGACAGGTGAGTTGGATGGCCGAATGTATCTCTGCCTCAAGGACTCAGTGACATATGTCTCCATAGCCACTGTCTCCTCCTGGGACAGAGGATACACGTGACTCCTGGGAAGTGCAGGGTTAACCTGGAGGTTTATCGCACAATCTCCTCGTCGATGAGGTGGTAATAGAGTCGCCTTCGTTTTACTGAAGGCGAAAGCCAAATCGGCATATTCTGAGGGAATGCGCACGGTAGAGACTTGGTCCGGACTCTCCACCGTAGTCGCACCGATGGAAACTCCTACACATCTGCCCGAGCACTCCTCTGACCACCCGTTAAGAGCCCTCTCTCTCCACGAAATCTTAGGATTGTGATTGGCCAGCCAGGGAATCCCCAGCACCACCGGAAACGCAGGGGAATCAATGAGGAAGAGGCTAATCCGCTCCTCATGACCCCCCCTGCGTTACCATGACCAGTGGAACTGTGGCTTCCCTGACCAGCCCTGACCCAAGTGGTTGACTATCTAAGGCGAGGATGGGAAGGGTTGGTCCAACTGAACCAAAGGAATCCCTAACTTAGATGCGACCCCACGGTCCATAAAACTCCCAGCCGCGCCTGAATCGACTAGCGCCTTATGCTAGGAATGAGGGGAAAACTCAGGGAAAGAAACCAATACATGCATGTGGCCGACAGGGGGCTCTGGGTGAGTCTGGTGCTGACTCACCTGAGGTGTCGGAGTAGTGCTCTGCCTGACTTCTCGACTCCAGGACGAGATTCTCCAGCACCGGTCGGCAGTGTGTCCTCTACGACCACAGTGGGTGCAGGAGAAGACTCTCCCTCCAGTCTTCCTAGCTGCAGCACCCCCTATCCCCATGGGCGTTGGAGCAGGAGTGCTGGGAGGTGGAATGAACAGGGCCCAATCGGGACGCCCGCGGGCAGCCAGCAAGTTGTCCAATCTGATGGACAGATCTATGAGTTGGTCCAGTGTCAGGTAGTGTCCCTACATGGCAGCTCCCTGCGGATGTCTTCTCTAAGACTACACCGATAATGATCCATCAGGGCCCTCTCATTCCACCCCGCTCCAGCGACCAGGGTCCGGAACTCCAGCGCGAAGTCCTGCACACTTCTCGTCTCCTGTCTTAAATGGAATAGCCGCTCACCCGCCACTATGCCCTCCGGTGGATGATCGAACACAGCACGGAAGTGGCGGGTGAACTCTGGGTAATGGTCCCTTGCAGAGTCCGGACCCTCCCAGACGGCATTGGCCCATTCTAGGGCTTTACCCGTGAGACAGGAGACACTGACGCTTTCCAACTGGAGCAGGAACCCCTTACACCCAGCGGCCGTCCAATCGTACTCCCTCGGAAGCGCAAGCTTAATCCCGCTGGGGCTGGGCGCCGTCGGCAATGGTAGGGGCGCAGGTTGTAGAGCAGCTGCAGGTGTGGTGGGGAGAGCGCTTCTCTCCCAACTCTCCATTCGTGCCAACACTTGGTCCATGGCTGTTCCCAGGCGATGTAGGATGGTGGTGTGTTGAGCGACCCGTTCCTCCATGAATGAGTGGGGCGCTTCCACTCCTGCTGACTCCATAGTGTTGGGTGCGGGATTCTGTCACGATGCACTAGAAGTGAGGGAGGGGTGAAGTCAGGCGCAGTAGACCAAAGGTCCATAGTAGAACGTTTTATTTCCAAAAATGCCATAACTAGGCAGGGAACAAGGAAACCCAACTAGACAAAAATCCACCTCAACAGAGTCGGGACACAGCCCAGGATAAACGTCCTTCCAACAAAGTACAAGAGAGAAAAACAATACCCAAAACCCCACGACAGGAAACACAAACAATCCCGCACAAACCTAAACCTAGAAAGCTAGACTAAATACCCCACTAACAAACTCAAATCAAAACAGGTGATAACACAAGACAGACAAAACCAAACGAAAATGAAAAGGGGATCGGTGGCAGCTAGTAGGCTGGCGACGACAACCACCGAGTGCCGCCCAAACAGGAAGAGGAGCCACCTTCAGTAGACGTTGTGACACAGTTAGGATCACCACTTTATTTTAAGAATGTGAAATGTCAGAATAATAGTAGAGAGAATGATTTATTTCTGCTTTTATTTCTTTCATCACATTCCCAGTGGGTCAGAAGTTTACATACACTCAATTAGTATTTGGTAGCATTGCCTTTAAATTGTTTCACTTGGGTCAAATGTTTTGTGTAGCCTTTCACAAGCTTCCCACAATAAGTTGGGTGAATTTTGGCCCATTCCTCCTGACAGAGCTGGTGTAACTGAGTCAGGTTTGTTCTCCTTGCTCGCACACTCTTTTTCAGTTCTGCCCACAATTCTCTATAGGATTGAGGTCAGGGCTTTGTGATGGCCACTCCAATACCTTGACTTTGTTGTCTTTAAGCCATTTTGCCACAGCTTTGAAAGTATGCTTGGTGTCATTGTCCATTTGGAAACCATTTGCGACCAAGCTTTAACTTCCTGACTGATGTCTTGAGATGTTGCTTCAATATATCCACATAATTTTTGTTCCTCATGATCCCATCTATTTTGTGAAGTGCACCAGTCCCTTCTGCAGCAAAGCACCCCCACAACATGATGCTGCCACCCCTGTGCTTCACGGTTGGGATGGTGTTCTTCGGCTTGCAAGCATCCCCCTTTTTCCTCCAAACATAACGATGGTCATTATGGCCAAACAGTTCTATTTTTGTTTCATCAGACCAGAGAACATTTTTCCAAAAAGTATGATCTTTGTCCCCATGTGCAGTTGCAAACCGTAGTCTTGCTTTTTATGACGGTTATAGAGCAGCGGCTTCTTCCTTGCTGTGCGGCCTTTCAGATTATGTCGATATAGGACTTGTTTTACTGTGGATATAGATACTTTTGTACCAGTTTCCTCCAGCATTTTCACAAGGTCCATTGCTGTTGTTCTGGGATTGATTTGCACCTTTCGCACCAAGGTACGTTCATCTCTAGGAGACAGAACACGTCTCCTTCTCCTTCCTGTGCGTTATGATGGCTGCGTGGTCCCATGGTGTTTTTGCTTGCTTACTATTGATTGTACAGATGAACATGGTACCTTCAGGCGTTTGGAAATTGCTCCCAAGGATGAACCAGATTTGTGGTCTACAATTTTTTTCTGAGGTCTTGGCTGATTTCTTTTGATTTTCCCATGATGTCAAGCAAAGAGGCCCTGAGTTTAAAGGTACACCTCCAATTGACTCAAATTATGTCAATTAGCCTATCAGAAGCTTCTAACGCCATGACATAATTTTCAGGAATTTTCCAAGCTGTTTAAAGGCACAGTCAACTTAGTGTATGTAAACTTCTGACCCACTGGAATTGTGATACAGTGAATTATAAGTGAAATAATCTGTCTGTAAACAATTGTTGGAGAAATTACTTGTGTCATACACAAAGTAGATGTCCTAATTGACTTGCCAAAACTATAGTTTGTTAACAAGACATTTGTGGAGTGGTTGAAAAACGAGTTTTAATGACTCCAACCTAAGTGTGTAAACTTCCGACTTCAACTGTATGTATTTATCCAGTCAGAACTTTTTTTTAACAGCTTTATCATTTGATTAAGAAATGAATGTCAGGGTTAAACGCTCGAGATAAAATAGTTGATTTCTTTATTTTAAACTTCAGCAACGTCTCCTTGTCTTCTGTACTCTATTATTACAGTTGTCATATACTTTGGAATTCTATACTGTGGTATTCTATACTGTGGTATTCTAGTAAGATTGTATAAAAGTGTAGTAGGCTAGTCTGAGTGTATTTATTTGTGATGATCCAACTGCCCCACAATCCAAAGTAATAGGGTTGATCGTGTAGTCTATAAAAATAATCAGAACAATTATTTTGCTAAATTTAACTAGGAGTATATTTAACTGCTTGGCTTAATTAAAACATTTTAAACTTCTTCCACTACTTTTAAAGAGTTAAAGCAAGTCCCACCATTTTTTCTTGTCGTAACCATGTCGTTTATTTTTGGTAATTTCATTTTCACCATTTCTGTGTGGTGGTTAATATTTATAGTAGTTATATTCATGACATTTACATTATTTTGAGGTTTTCTAGTAATTACAGGACATCATGTTTTTAACATCGATTACGTTGTGTTTGAATTGTGACTGAAAAGCAAAAAAAAAGCAAAATCCTAATAATACATTTTTAAACGAAACAACATGTTCCAGATATAAAGGCTTACCCTTTATAATGTTTACACAGATTCTATAGAAATCATTCATAAGCAAATGTCATGCTCTGCCTTGCTACAGGCTGGCAAAGGGCTTATTTGTCAAATGACCAGATGTAGCTCGGCATATTTTCTTTAATTTAATATATATGCCTGTCTTTCTTGTTTTACAAAATCACATCATTATTCGGCTTGCCTGTAAAGCATTTAATTGTGAACTACACTGAGTGTAAAAAAGTTAAGGAACACCTAATATCAAGTTGCACCTCCCCCACCCCGCTTTGCCCTCAGAACAGCCCCCATTCTTCAGGGCATGGACTCTACAAGGCGTCGAAAGCGTTCTCAGGGATGCTGGTCCATGTTGACTCCAACACTTCCCACAGCTGCGTCAAGTTGGCTGGATGTCCTTTGGGGGGTGGACCATTCTTGATACACACGGGAAACTGTTGAGCGTGTAAAACCCAGCAGTGTTGCAGTTCTTGACGCATTCAAACCCGTGCGCCTGGCACCTACTGCCATACCCCGTTCAAAGGCACTTTCACCTGGATTCCCATGGTCAGTCTATGTCATGGAAAGAGCAGGTGTTCCTATTGTTTTGAACACCCAGTGGCCCCAAGCCTATAGAATTGTCTTCATTCGATAGGTTATTCGTTATTCCGATCACGCGCCTCCTAAAGCTGCTGCTGCTGCTGCTGCTGATTAAATCAATCACCACACAGCTCAAAGATTTAACAATGTTGGTCTCGGCCAGTAAAATCAGTCCTTGATAAACTAATTATAAACTCCCCAAAATAGGATATTTCCCAAAATAACGAGATTGCAATATCGACAAATATCTCTGTTCCACAAATTGTTGTTTTTAATTACTTCAATTGACCTAACCACAAAAGAGAAAAAAAAACTTCCTGTTGTGTATGAACATTGGCTTGAAATTGAACATCTTTCCGATTTATTGCAGGAGAACATATATGCACACACCTTTAATTAAGCTCTCACTTTATGGTTGACCAATAAATGCATATAGCCTGCTACACACATTAGGGGAAGGCGAAATGCAAACACTCTTTTCAACTGTGCAGCTATCCCACACATGGCTATCGACTACGGAACATAACGGTCAAAATACTGCAGGCTTGTCTGTTATAAACGAATACAGATTTACAATACAGTAAGTAATACAGCACCTCTAAACAAAATCACAATTAAAAAGTGTGCCCTTAGGTTAGGTCCCAAAAAAGTTATCCACGGCCAGACCAATTTTATAATAAAAATGTATGATCAAATAATTAGGCCTACGTCGAATAATTATTCATTATTATTTATCAAGGTCTATAAATCAATATAACGGTTTGCTGTGATAACAGTTGTAGAGATACTTTATCTCTGTACCTAAATTATGCAAAATGTGTTATAAACTGAAGGAGTAACTTGTGTTTCTGTTAGCCATTATAACACATGCAGAGAATAGTTTTATTAAAATTCCAGATCAAACATTTTATTTTCATTGTATCAATTGAATCAAAATTATTTTCTCCAATACCCCCAAGCCATAAGACTCCTGAACAGCTAATCAAATGGCTACCCCAGACTATTTGCATTGTTCCCCCCACCCCCTCTTTTACGCTTCTGCTACTCTGTTTATTATCTATGCATAGTCACTTTAACTCTACCTACATGTACATATTACCTCAACTAACCGGTGCCCCTGCACATTGACTCTGTACCGGTACCCCCTGTATATAGCATCGCTATTGTTATTTTACTGCTGCTCTTTAATTATTTTTGTACTTATCTATTTTTTACTTATTTTTCTTAACTGCATTGTTGGTTACGGGCTTGTAAGTAAGCATTTCACTGTAAGGTCTACGCGTGTTATATTCGTCACGTGACAAATAACATTTGTTTCTACATTGGTTGCTGTTTGGGGTTTAGGCTGGGGGTCTGTACAGCACTTTGTGACATCAGCTGATGTAAAAAGGGCTTTATAAATACCATTGATTGATTGATTGATTCAATAGACTTAGATTTCCCCTCTGCAATACACCAGCTTTGTAAACCAATAGGCTTTCTGTCCTATACCGCTAGAGGGCTCTCTGCTCTCATATGTGCGCCAGTGTCGTTCAGTTTAATAACGGAGTTTTGCTGTCTGTTTGCTTGCTTATCGTCTCATGACCACATAACATTATTTGTGCCCGAAAGTGAATAATAACTGTTTAGATTAACGGCGTGTTTATAAATATGTTGCAGTAGGCCTACCTGTTGACATTGTAATCAAAACAAATCCATACCTATACACTGATTAAGCTAGTACTTTCAATATATTTTTTTTACCTTTATTTTACTAGGCAAGTCAGTTAAGAACAGATTCGTATTTACAATGACGGCCTACCTCGGACGACGCTGGGCCAATTGTGCGTCACCCTATGGGATTCCCAATCACGGCCGGATGTGATACGGCCTGGATTCGAACCAGGGACTGTAGTGACGCCTCTTGCGCTGAGATGCAGTGCCTTAGACAGCTGCGTCATTCGGGAGGCCAACTAAATTGTGCTTGTCAGTCTGAGAGATTAAATTGTAAGCGTTTGTTTTAGGTGTGGAACATAACATAGTTGGAATTATTTTTAGAATTATACTTTTATGGCCGGAACTTCGTTGTAAACCATTATAGGCTACCATTCATTTACTTTAGGTTCCCTTACGGAAACAAGGTGTTTGAATAACTTTTTATTTAACGTAGGCATTTACTTTTGGAAATAAGACAATAATCAAATGATTTTGTAATGCAATAATCGCATCAAATAGGCCTACTAATCTCCTACTCTTCACTATTAATCCTCAATAGAGATGTGCTGTGCATCAGGCCTGTGCATCAGTTCTTGTAGTAGGCTAGGTTAATTACCTTATACCGACACTTTAGGATTCAGATAGACGTCATAATCAGTGGCTGCAGTAGCAGCGTCTCCAAATATGTGTTTTTAAAACAAGCACATGCATAAACATAGCCTTCACAAAACAAACGATGCGGCACAGCATTTGCAGGGTGTATCAAGTAGATGAATGTGATTTGTGATGAAATCGGATGCATATGCGTCCTCACTCACTGGCGCAACACAGGCCTAGGCCATAATTGTCTTTCATGCAGTTTTCAAATATAGCCTATTTTAATTATAGGTTATTACTGGTATTTTTTTACTCATAGAACTGACATTTATTCGTTAAATATATTAAATTGTGTAATGGTGTATTGCAAACTAATTTGCCATAACAAAATAGACGATATAGGTTGCAGAGATAATACCACAAACTTTAGAAAGCACGTGCTCATGACCTTGTTTGTTTACTCCCGCTGGTTTCTAGAGCAGAAAGAAAGTGTTGACAACCAGTCCGTTCCTTAAGTGATGCGATATGGCTGCTCAGGAGTATCACATTCTCTGTACAACAGCTATAGTCTCTGGACTCATCACCACCATGAGAATGCAAGAAAAAACACTTTGTGTACATGTACAATTTAGCAGACACTTTTCCAGAGCGACTTACAGGAGCAATCAGAGTTAAGTGCCTTACTCAAGGGCACAGCAACAGATTTTTCACCTAGTCAGCTCGGGGATTCTAACCAGCGACCTTTCGGTTACTGGTCCAACGCTATTGACCGATACCTGCCACCCATCATATTGCCCCCCATCATATTGCGCATAGATTAGATATTTGCGTTGCTGGTGCTTATAGGCCTAAGCAGTTTACCTTTCTTAATTTTTGCAAACCTGAAATGAAATTACACGACTTTTTAAACAATTTGCACTTGGCAATGATATACCAAAAGTGTTGTTGAAATTGAACTTATCGAACATATTTGGAAAATAGCCCGACTCAAAAAAACTCTCATCATGCTTTGTCCCACTCCCCCTCCCCCTCCCTTCAGAAATTGGATAAAAATGAAGTGCGTTACTATAACAGCATAACATATTATTATTGTTGTTGTTATTGCTATTATATCGGCTATTATTGTTTTTATTATATGTTAATAATAGCAGACAAAAATATTAAGAAAAATCCGAGGTAGCCATTGGTCATAGCACTATCTTAAATCATCAATGACTAATCACGAAACAACATACTGGATATCATACCAACATGACAGGACCAAAATATCGAAAATAACATGATTTGTTTAATTGTGTTATTATAGGACAACTATAACTGTTATAGGCCGACAACTCCGTTATTTTTGGATATCTTTGTGTAATCTCTATTTTAATTTTTTCTTCAAACACATGATGTTGGCTTGACATTTCTAACGAATGCCACTAATATTTACATGAATGTGCATCAACAGTAAGTCTAGCCAACAAAAGTCACCTTGTGGGAATTCACGAGGCTCTCAGTTTCCACCACTTCTTTCGCTCTGTTGCGCTCGCTTTTTGGTGAATTTGTCTTGGCGTACATCGATATGAGTTTACCTAGATATACAAATACACAAATAGACAAGCTCTCTAAGCTGTTTGACCTGGAACTGGTCTGAGCTGAGCACTGTGAGAACCATATATCATGTCCAAAATTTAGGCTACTCGTTCTCGCAATGCATTTACGCATCTGGACTAGTAATACATTTGAGTTTGAATTTCAGATTTCAGATTAAATCAATGGAAGATGGGTGAAGACATGCTTTATTCGACTCCAAGGTGCAACCCTTGTTTGTTGGAGAGTTATGACCATATTTTCTGTTTGTATTTATTAAGGATCTCCATTAGGCAGCAGCTCTTCCTGGGGTCCAGCAACATAAAGGCAGTTATATACAATTAAAGATATGACAAAACATTACATTTCATGACACTTTTCACAACACATTAACTGTCTGCCCTCAGGCAACTACCCCCCCCCCCCCCCCCCCCGTGAACTTTCTTACCCGTCGTAGGGATTTACTAGTATGACGAAAACTATTATTAAAGGTCGCCTGTATGCTTTGATATGTGGTTAAAGTAGTAGCTTTTAATAATAATACTATTAATACAAGGCCTACTTATATACTAGGCTACTGTACTAGGCCTACTACTACTAATAGTAGGCTAGCCTACTACTAGGCTGATAATGGTAGGCCTAATACTAATAATTATGATATGTTTGTGATGTTTGCAACGCCGCATATCCTATACATAAAATATAAGGGGTACTTCTTGAAACGATATGTCGAAACCATTACGCACGAGCCCAAGATGGAGATCTCGCGCTCCAAGTAGCTGACCACCGGGGCTTGGATTTATTTGAACTCTAAAAAGATAGAGGGGAAACAAACATAATTAAATATGAATTAAGTATAATATTTGAATGCTGCCTGAACATTTAATAAGGACCATGAACATAGGCTTCATGCCGTTTTGCTATGGTTGAAATAGGTAGCCTAAATCTTCCTCCATATAAAAACGTCACAGTCATGTCCATTTTTCAAACATAAGTTGTCTAATATCCACATTTGAATAGAAGGCTACTTATGCTTGAGACATAAAGTAGTACCTCTCTTCGGCCGCTACATGTCTGTGATCCTCTTGTGTTTATTTCCAACGGAATGTAAAGAAACTTTAAAGACGGAGAGATATGTTGAATCAGCAATCTGGAAATATCAAGAGCAGTGAAATGGATTAAGGTTATGTGGTCTATTTTCTTGGTATGATTTTGGTCCGAGAAATAAATCCTTTGTTGATAAGGATGAGCCCATTCTGCGTTGCATTGGTGAACCTGTGTATCCTTGCGCACTTAAGCAACTGCTAAGAACGACTCTGTGATTGGCTGGAAGAAGGGAGGACGCGTTAATACTTATGGTGCTGTGGTTGGCTGTAGTCCGTAAAGGTTCAACCAATTTTTTTTTACAGCGTAGTGTCTGTGGCTCCATAATTAATTGTAACTATCTGTCTCCTATCGATGTGTTGTAAAGAACATGAAATAGTTTTTATTAGCAGAGTTGCCGGTGTAAGATATTGAGATATAACTGTGCTGCTGCTTATTGCCATTTGACCTTGCGTGTGATGTTGGATATGGGAGAACGGAAAGAAGTGAAAATGATTCCTAAATCATCTTTCAGTATAAACAGTCTGGTACCTGAAGCCGTCCAAAGTGACAACCACCACAGAACCGTCTCAGAAGAGGGGAAGATTACTTTACCTTCCCTAGTGCAAGATGCAAAGTCAGAGAACATTTGCACCAAAAGTGACAATTCGTCCAATGAAACCACTTGCACGGACGAAAAGGAAAAACAGGAAGAGAAGAAGGATAGCAAAGAGGGAGAGAGCGGTGGGAAAGACGGTGAAAAGAAAAACGGCAAGTACGAGAAACCACCATTCAGCTATAATGCTTTAATTATGATGGCTATTCGGCAGAGTCCGGATAAACGACTAACTCTGAACGGTATTTACGAATTCATTATGAAGAATTTCCCCTATTACCGGGAGAACAAGCAGGGTTGGCAGAATTCCATCAGGCATAACCTCAGCCTAAACAAATGTTTTGTTAAAGTCCCGCGGCACTATGATGACCCGGGTAAGGGGAACTACTGGATGCTTGACCCCTCGAGTGACGATGTGTTTATCGGTGGGACAACCGGCAAACTTCGCCGGAGATCGACCACATCCAGGGCAAAGTTGGCTTTCAAGCGGGGTGCTCGTCTTACTTCCTCTGGGTTGACCTTTATGGATAGAGCCGGCTCTCTATATTGGCCAATGTCACCATTTCTTTCGCTTCACCATCCGAGGGCCAGCAGCGCATTGAGCTACAATGGGACATCATCGGCTTACCCTAGTCATCCTATGTCCTACAGTACAATGTTGACTCAAAACAGTTTGGGGAACAACCATTCTTTCCCTTCTTCCAATGGCCTAAGTGTTGACAGACTTGTGAATGGAGACATTCCCTATGCCACTCATCACCTAACGGCGGCGGCGTTGGCGGCCTCTGTGCCATGTGGTCTATCAGTGCCCTGCACCGGGACTTACTCTTTAAACCCATGTTCGTCCATAAACCTCCTTGCAGGACAGACAAGTTACTTTTTCCCCCATGTCCCGCATCCATCACTGACCTCCCAGAGCAGCGCTTCGATGGCGGCCAGGGCTGCCTCCTCCTCCTCCTCCCCGCAGGCGCCCTCATCTCTTCCTTGTGAGTCTTTAAGGTCTTCGCTTCCAAGTTTCTCTTCAGGACTTTCTGGAGGACTTTCTGATTACTTCACACATCATAATCAAGGGTCAACTTCAAATCCACTTATACACTAACAAAACATCCCTCGGGAGCAAGACTGTAAGTGAACATTTTACACCCGTTTACATTCTAAAACATATAAAGAAAAGAGAAAGTAAACAAAGAGAAAAACAAAATGAAAGCAGCCAGAACTGAAGTCCAGGTATTTTTTATTAATATTCTGCATTTATTTCTGTGTACGTAGGCATATACCATGTGTCGGGAAGTTGTTTATTATTCCACCGTCAGCAACTTGCAATGTGATAACAACAAAAAAAAGAGTAAATGTAGGTTTTGGACTGAGATGCATTACCTTAGAATGTGTATTTAAATAGTCTGCAGATTTGCCTAATTTTAATATTAAGAATATCTAATACCATCACATCAACCACCAGTCTCCATGTTTGCAGTATTATCACGTATCATGAGTGCACTGGTGGCATATGATTTTTGAAACAACAAAAAAATAACACTAATTTGTATTATTTTTCCTTTTCAAATAAATGTGTTTTTAAAATGCAGAATAACCATACCAACCCATGGCTCTTTGTTATTTTGTCCTCTCCCATTATGAACAAATTAGGCTAGTACTTTATGACATTCATTTATATATTACATTTTCACAATACTGTTATACTTTATAGACCAAAGAATGGGTTTAGAAAAAATACTTGAGAATTTCAGTATTCAGCACCAGAACAGATTCAGAAGGGGACAAAATGAATGAATGCCTTTAGCTTGTGTTGTGCATATTTTACTGTATGTGGTCACCACCAGACCACATCCTTTTTGTACTTAGTGAACTGTCAATACCTATTGTAATTATAGGTTAACTTTGCGAACGTGTAACCCGTGTTGAGCAAACGACTCATACAAATATGGAGTGATTGTTTATGTTGTCTTTAAATTTCATGGTTGTGATATTGTGGTCTTATTCCCGTGTTTTGTCGCTAAAACTGTCAATCGAACAAAATAAAATAATAGGAACGTCCATATCTGATGAAAAGTTTTGTCTTTTTTGTCATTCCGAATATTAGTACGTTTCGGTTGGTTGTTATGTTGCATGTGGTTGTTTATTGGACTACTGTGCAGGCAACACTGTGCGTGGAGGACCTAGGCCTTGGCCTTCACGCGTGAAAGGCCTCCTCGGTTCAGCATTTGGCTTTGAGAACCAACTTACCCTTTCTTTGTCTCCCTTATTTTCACCACTTGGTACAAAGTATGTGTTTGATAAAAACAAATCAGGCCTACCCATGTTAAATAAACTGCAATAACACATTAACAATCGTGTGGCAAAGGGATGGATAAGATGAAACATCTAGTAGTAGGCCTACAGAATGCCCGTGACTATTCATGGTCTCGCGCAGGCTGTTTTGGATTCGGTTTAGCCCTTTAGCACTTATTACCAGTAACCGCTGGTGTTTGTGTGGTTGTGTATTTGTCCTCCTTCCTCTCCCTCATATCCTCTATATGATGAGTATTGATTGATTAGCTTCGGGGACGTTAAATTGTTCAAACTCAGACCAGGCCATAGGTCTACATGTGTTCCTAAAACATTTCTATATAATGGTAGGCTAAATGAATAATAAGGAAATTCATGACTATTTAAATGCCTGTGCAGCTATAACCTGTAGAATACGTTTTACTTAATTGTTTTCTTTATTGTATTTTTCTTCATCCGAGGTGGTAGTAGGCCATACATAATACAAACAAAACACAACAGAAGCATATAAAGCCTACCTTTCAACGCTGTGCGGTCAGTAATTTGTTCAGTTCCTAAAGAGGCCTCGTGTTAAATGAGTATAACTGTAATGCAATAACCTTACTGCTTTTCACAATGGACTAGTGCAACTCAATATCTCCTCGTTAGATGTTATCGTTCAAATGTTAAATGGGGTGACCACTCAAAAGGCAATGAGGTAGGGTTATATCTTGAAGAAATATATCTTCTTAAATTATGGAAATATATACAGTATACGTGCTCCAAGAAACAATATGATACATTTGAAGCAGAAATGTTGTTTCCCACACAAAATATAAGATAATATTTACATTTATTCACAGTTTGATAATAAATGAAAGAAATTCTAAACGGTGGACATACATATTGTTAGGCTATTTAGGCTACGCCAATAGGCGTATACAGAAAATGTAGAATCAAATAAAATGCCTAACAATATGGCAATTTGCGAGTTATTAGCTTGCACTTTTAGCCACAACAATTAGCAATTAATAGGCCTGAACCACAGAGAGGACTCCGTATCATATTTAGAACAAAGCATTAACTAAAGGATTGCGTGCCAAGCGTTGGTCTTTACAACTGGGTTGCTTTACCCTATACTGCATGGGTGATGTAACCGCTAATCGAGGCGGAAATATATACGCTACTGTCTGTCAGCACAATAATAGATCTTTTTTAACCTATAAGTGAGGAATTTCAAGTTCTCGTGTTTTCGGTCTCATGTGTCATGAAGACTACAATCGGTGTATCCCATTTTAAATATGGATTGGGTAAGGGCGTGGTTGTACCCCAAAGCGACAGCAGAGCGATTTGAGGACATCCTCCAGTCCAGCCAATGACTCAATCCAGACACCAGCTACTCAAGAGACTGGACTCGCCAGCCTACTACAAAGCGTTTCACCGGAAGTGAAAAATCTATGACACATTTAGACCAAAATCTAGACCTGTAGGCTATTAGTGTTACATCTATATTTTGAAGTTAAACATATAAGTATTCCCAATCGACAAATGCAAATCTATGAATGAATGAAAACACCAATTTTAGAATACCGCCATACTCGATTCTCTGGTAATATATTGGTTAAGTTAAAGGGGATCAAAGTCTGTACTGTAGTACGAAATGACATAGACCCCAAGAGAAACCAGCCGATTAAGGTAATTGACGAGCAGACATGTTTATGAATGTATGTCGACGCAGACACATAGGATAACAACTGACCTTTATGCACGTTTACACAGGGATGGGAATAGTGGGGATATCCTATGTATTTGGTGTCCAATGAGTAGGCCTGTGCACCAAATCCTGCTTTCTGCACAGAACTAGCGTAACAGCTGTATGATAGGGCACGTGCAGGGGCTTCAGTATAAACGTATAGCATAGCAACAATCCTGAGGCTCTGCGCGCATGGGCCTAAACACACAAATATCTGACCACAAACATTAACATCATCAACAAGAACAACAACAGCAGCTAACAACAATTGGTGCTGATGCCTCAGCAATAATAGGCCTGGGTCAATCCACGAAAATAATTCATTTTGCATACCTTATCCCTTTGATATTTGAAGTAGAAATTGTGCACAAATAGGCCTACTGAATATTAAATGCCTGCTATAGTAAATTAAGTGCCCTTTAATATAGACCGCATTAACATTTCTATAGATCTGATTTGTTAATATGATTAAAGACTTGCTAAGGTGCCAAAATTCAGTATTTTGACATGTCTCTCTATGCATCCTCTGTGACTTCTAAGATGATTTTAACCCACTTAACCCCACCATTTCTCCAAGATGGCACCATTATTGTAAAGAATTAGATATTTTGTTCCTTTGACAAAGTCATTTCTGAAGGTTATTAGGTTATTTATTTCATGTGATTAGTGATTCATTTTAAGGTAAAAGAAACCCCTTCCCTCATTTTAAGGTCTCTTACCCGAACGGAACTCTTGTTTTAATATGGTGAAACTATTCCTTTAAAAAATATATTTTCTAAAGAAACATTGAACATCCAATAGTCAAATTAATGTAGAATCAGGTGCGCTGGTTCTACAATGTGTTGTTGTTGTGAAGCTTGCATTCAATTGTCACTCCCTGTTACAGCTTCCATTCCCCATGTCACATGGGATTCATGGCTGATTTAAGATGAAATCGTCAACCCTGTTAGGGTCAACCCTGTTACTTCATTTGGCACACTTACTATAGTATTTTTTTTAACCTCTTGAGATGGGAAAACTAGTTTCTTTTATGAAGTTGAAGATTTGCTCTTTATGACAGAATGTTAAAATGAGGTGAAACCAAACTTTTCTTGGGACCAAATCAAAAGGCACGGATTTGAATAATACTATAAAATATGAATAATATTATTAATACGAATAAGAATATTACTGCTACTCTAATACTACTATTACTACTACTACTACGAATAGCCTAATAGCCCAATAAAAAAGGAGCGAATGATAACTATACGATTGCATAGTCCTACATTTTTTCTGAATAGTAGTCATGTACTTAAAAAAATGGTAATATCCTTTATTAATTTATGACCAAAAATGTGGAAGTATTAATCAAAAAACTTTTATTTTTTTCATTCCTTGCCTGTGTGTGTACAAAAAGCTTGCATCGGCCATTATCTTGTAGTTCTACGCCTCGCAGATTGAGGGCGCTAGAATCTTTTGGAAGGCTACGTAATATCATGATAACCACCTTAACCCTACATGGCTAACATTGAAAATGCGTGCAGAGATGTGGAGATTAGCGTCAGAGTTATAACATGGCAGCGTAAGCCTTGTCAAAGTGCAGGCTGAGATATTTTCAGTTATTTATTATTCAGTCCCAGTAATAAACAATGTAGGTGATGGTCACTGGTCAGAGGCGTTGATGTAAAAAGTCTAAATTTGAAGTAAAAATCTGTCCGTTATGAGTATTACATATTTTCACATCGGTAAAGTAATTCATTGTAATAATAATAACAGGCCTAATAATGATAATACAAATAAACAATAATAATAAACAATTAAACTTGTAAGTGTAAAATTATACAAGCGTGTGTGTGCGTGTGTGCGTGTGTGTGTGTTAGGTGTCATTATTTTATTCAAGCATGTCATGTCCAGGCCACACCACACCAACAGCGATTAAATGTGTCTCGAATGCTGGTTAAACAATACTTATTTTGCAGTAGTCTGTCAAACCTGTCCCCAGTTTGTGAGACGCAACAGGCTATCCAACATCTAGCCCGCACACGCAATAATAACATTTTTGTTGCAGTCTCTGACTGTATTACTTTGCTAGAGATTCGTGTGAACGAACTAGAAAACATTCGACAGATCGTGAATAATCGTTTTAATGAGTGTGTAAAGCGTGCGACTTGTTCCACCGAGCTGTCGGGTTAAACAAACAACCCATACCCTGACGAAATCCGATTGTTTAAGTGCAAAGTCGTGTCATTTCAATTTACTTCTACTTCCCGTGAAACTACAGATCCTATACACAGGGGCCCAATCCTCCCAATCATATGACATATCAATATTTTCTTAAACCGAGTGTGCTCTATTTTGGATTATTTCTAGCCTCATGCTCGAGCGCTTTCTTTCAATAATTTATAGATTACAGAAAGGAGTAGGCTAGCCGGCCTAGACGAAGGGCTACTGGGTCTATTTGTTTTGATAATGCATTTAATCACCATTATTCTTATGTTCTGTGAGAGTGCATCTCTCCCTAAAAAATATAGTTATGTTTTAAAACTTTTTTTTTATTAGCTTTTTTTTGTTGATAAGAGGATGAACTCTTACATAGTAACTAAATAATGGGCTGAATGAAACAACGTGTGATTTCCTTTTCTCCCCCAGGCCCTATGTGAAAATACATAAATGGCGCTGGATCTTTAAAAAAATTAAATATAAATAAAATATATATATATATATATTTCACCTTTTTTTTAACCAGGTAGGCCAGTTGAGAACAAGTGCGACCTGGCCAAGATAAAGCAGAGCAGGGCGACTAAAACAACAACACAGAGTTCCACATGGAATTAACAAGCGTCAGTGTAAAGCTGACAAAATAAATGATCGTGTGTGTGTGCGGTTTTGGTTGTTGTAAAGTAATTATCTACATGCGTAAGTGTCGCTAAGTAGCCTATAGTGCCATTATAGCCGTGTCTTTTTATCGTCACTGAGCAAATATTTCGGATTTAACGATTATAATTTCAGATGCTTAAAATCATGAAAAAAAATAGTATTAAGGATAGGCCTGTTGATAGGCGACTGTGACAGAAAACTGCAACACTGTGTGTGTGCGTGTGTGTGTGTGTGTGCGTGTGTGTGTGATGTTCGCCGCAGGCAGGTTA
Source organism: Salmo salar (assembly GCF_965601325.2). Lineage (NCBI taxonomy): Eukaryota > Metazoa > Chordata > Actinopteri > Salmoniformes > Salmonidae > Salmo > Salmo salar. Next base: position 32,745,865 of record NC_138299.1, read on the forward strand.
GTATCCTGTGACCAATATGTTTGTATGTTTGAGTAATCGCCTGTATGGGTATGCCCATTGGGGAACATAATGCGGTTGCATACAACACCGTTTGATGAGTTGGTCAACAAGCAGATTCATCCACAAACACGGAAGTATTGTTTTACTTCTGTCTTGAGGAAATTAGAACAATGGGAGGGTCCGTCTTTTGCCTATTACTGTAAAAAAAAAACATATATTAAGTAACTGGATCGACATACTTTTCGGTCCAAGTGTTACCTGAACAAAACTAAATAATTGTTGGCCCAAACTTAGCTCCAATTTGAGAGAACTTCAGTAAATTTAAAATGTGTTTGCTTACATTTACACAGTACTTTTAACATATAATGTTTTCCACTTACATTTTTGACACACGTTGACATACATGATTACATTGTGCATGTTCATTTATACAATAATTATTATTCAACATGTCCTCATTTATGATTTGAACTGACAACCTCTTGGTTCATGGCACACCAGGTCCAGTGTGGCTCAGTTGGTAGTGCATGGCGCTTACACCGCCAGGGTTTTGGGTTCAATTCCTACGGAGGACAAGTATGAAAATGTATGCTGTACTGTATGTCGTTCTGCACAAGAGCGTCTACTAAATCACAAATAAAAAAATCCTGCTTCGTCACTTAGTAATATTAGGTTGAAACAGTCTATATGTATCCTAATTCAAGCTTCACACTTAGCCTATAGGGCCTAATTTACATATTCATAAAGTACCAAAATGGCTGATTTTATGGTTCGTTTAGGCCCATAGACGAATTTACTACAAGTTGATGCATTGTTGAGGACTGTTGGAGGCTGCTTGTCAGTGAATTTTGATATTGAGACGTTATTCATGTGATTTGATTGATCAAGCTGCGCAACTTCACCTGAGGCAACTTGTCACGCACAACCTCATGGTGCTGGTGCTCAACGTTTATTGTTTGCTCAAATTTTATGTAGTACGTGCATCATAGCTACTTTTTATATATTAAGCTGTACTAACGTTCACTGTTGCTGTTGTTTATAACGCTGTCCTATATCTAGGCTACCTAACTCTAAAACATTTAGCAGTGCGACCAAATTATAAGCATAATCTGTGAAAAATCCCCAACTGCGCCTAGAACTCCCCAACTGACTGCGAATAAAATGGACAGACTTGAAGAACAATTAAGCCTATGAAGCGTGAGAGCTATTTTGAATAACTATTCTACAATTTACCAACGCTTGACGCATAGGGCTATACATGGCCAGGCCCGTTGACATAACCCCGCAGAGTTGTATTCATTCAATAGAGGCCCAAAGCCTATTTCAGAGAGTTTTCTTTCTACAGAGACGGCATGGTTAAAACCAACGTTTGTCCAACGTTTGTCTATTGGAGGTGATCACACCACCTGGGTGAAGACAACCCAAATCTATTTTCTATAGCTGATGATTGTGTATAATAATACAAAAAAAAAATAATAATAATACATTTTTGCAATGAACTATAATAATGACCAAATGTATGTTTTAATGTATGTTATTATTAGGCTATCGTCCAATAGGATTGTGTATTATTATTACTCCACTACTAAATATAATAGTAATAGTTCTACCCATCAGGCACCTGGGTATATAGCCTACCCATCAGACACCTGGGTATATAGCCTACCCATCAGACACCTGGGTATATAGTCTACCCATCAGTACTGCGGCATATTCAATTCACGGCTTGGAATCACTCATTGGAAGGTTTCATGTATCTAGATACCCTCGGAGCCACAAAGCATTGTGGTAAACATTTATATTTTCAAGAATGTAGGCTACAGAAAAACATAGGCTAAACAATATTGTCGATTTATTGAAGACATAGGAATTGCGATATTCGCTAGAGTCATTCAATATGTAGTTCTAATTTCAGTATCTTATATTTCAATGTGGAGGCCTATTTTATCATTTTGGTTTGTCAACGCGTGTGAGAGAGCATGATTTGTTTTTTGTTGTTGCAATGTTTATTTTCTGGTGATTTTTAACATGAACATTTGATTGTATTAGTGAAATCTAATAATATAACAACAATGTGTATTATGTCGAATATGATGATGATGATGATGCAGTAGCTTAATTTGATCGTTCTGTTGTACTGTATTCAATGTTTAAAAAGGCTACTGAAGTTTGTAATTTAATTTTTAAAATATCAGACCTGATTTGCCCTAACGAAAAATGTATCAACCCCTACAAAAAAAGTCCGCATAATAATTCACATTTCCTCTTGCTGTAGAATTATTTTCCTGCTGTAGCAAACTGGCTCAAATTAAGATCCTACATCTGTAGTAGTAGTAGTTGGCTGGTGGTGTAGTGTGGCAGTAAGCGCTGTAAAATGATATTTGGAAAAGAATAGCAACTAAACCGGTTTATATGCTACCCCAACCACCAGACAGGCCTGCCTACAATTTACGGTCATTTACGTCTATGCATTCTTATAAATGCTCAGTACAACCACACCTTTACGCAACACAAAAACTATTGTCTTAACCTTCTCACTGAGAACAAGTTCCAATAAGTGAATATGCTGCAAGAGGGTAAGTCTGCAGCAGGCATAGGCCTACTTTGAACAAATATTACATTTTTTACCTTCAAGTGGTGTTATAAATGTATACTGTTTATATCACTACATAGGTATTTAGTATGTGAAAAGCATAGCCTACTGACTGCACCTTTAATGGGGTCTCTTATGCTGAACAACTCAAATCATGAATCATCTTGATCAGCTAGCCTAGTCGCAGTGATGGGCCAGTCGCAATAGTCAAAGTAGGTGTAATAGACTATAGGCATTTTATAGTGTTATATTGCCAATGAATGGCCCATCAATAAGCCGAGTTGTCAATAGGCCGATATCATTTCCATGGTCATCAACTGTGGCTTGCTGATAGTGCCGGCATTATGTCAGATCTATTAAACAAATTCATTTAAAGAGCAAATCATTGAGACACTTTCAACTTTAAACCTGTGTCTAGAGAGTGACTGGTGCTTTGACGCATTCCCCATAATCTCTATAAACCAGAAGTAAAACCTCGCCTAATTTGGTCAACTGCTACACGCAGAATCTGCCCACGGGAGATTACATTCGCAATCAAAATGAGAATTTTGATATCAAGAGAGGACATGAGGAAAGATGAGATTTTTTCTCTCCATCATCGATATGCAAGCAAAATCAATAAATACTACTACTCTTGTGGCCTATGTGTGTTCAAATAGATGTAATCTGTTAAACACTTCCATGATTTGTTGGACATTTAAACAACACGTCATACGATTATATAGAATTACATTTTAGGCCCTTGCATTCACACTTTTTTTGTTCAGATTGCTTGTGATAATTAGTTGCAAATTAGATTGCATACAATTATTCATATACCGGTTCCACATGTGCAGCGCTGCCTAATTTCTTCCCTTGTTGCTTGTAGAGAGATAATGGAATGGATTATTCTCCCATGACGAAACAGTCTGCTCTAGTGGGGTAAAGCCGAAAACAACAAACAAACATCATTAGATTGCTGCTGTATTCAATTTTAAAATGTTTTTCAGATATTGGACTCAGTTCTCAGCTCCTCACCCACTTTTCTTTTCACCCCTGAAAAATAATGGAGACATATTTTTTATTCCGTCTTTTGGGGGTGAGGCAGGTTGTCTGTCAGTGAGGTGTGGCGACAGTCTGTCTACAAACCGTAAACTGATATGGAGAGTGCTGGAGGAAAACGGGCAAGAATCCGGACTTGCAAGCCGAGATATCGATCTACCTCAACCACCTAAACAAAGACTCACCTGTTTGCCTTGTTCATACTTTATTTTATGCGGTCGAATGCTTGTTTTGTTTCACTTTTCTTTTATTTCCATGGATCTGAGCTTTGATACACTTTTGGGAGTACATAAACACCGTGTTGTACCTGGACATCCCCATCTCCCGTGGAGCTCCGGTGGTTGAAAGTCAAGACCACCCCTCTCCCTCCCGCCTCACCCACTCATACATCGAAACAGAAAATTACTCTTCGTTGTATTTCGAATCAGGCCAGACATAAAAATGGGCCTATTCATACAGCCGACCAGTGTCATATAACATCCAACGTGAGATACAACTAATTACTCCATTATGGCCCCAGTTAAGGCTTTATAAATAGGATCCACTAAAAGGTAGTTTGTTATTTATCAAACTTCTTGAGCTGCTTGTTAAACATCAATATTCGTTTCTCTGGCTTGTATAGTCCTCCCTATTCGGGCCTAATAGGGGAGCGCAGGTCCTTGCATATCCCTCCATTCTTAGCCAGCACTCGGTTTGAACATTGATAATATTGCAGTATTTTCTGCTGTGTTGTGTTATATGTTGTGGTGTTGTTGTTCTGAATATCCTTTGTAAATAAATAATAATTTTAAGGACAACAGTCAGTGACGGCGGCAGGTAGCCTAGTTGTTAGAGCGCTGGGCCAGTAGTAATCGAAAGGTTGCTTGATCGAATCCGCGAGCCGACAAGTTAAAAATCTGTCGTTCTGCCCCTGAACAAGGCAGTTAACCCACTGTTCCTAGGCCGTCATTGTAAATAAAAATGTGTTCTTAACTGACTTGCCTAGTTAAGTAATTAGCAAGGATATTGCTGGTCTTCCTCTAATCAGAACCCTCAAAGATCGTGATGTCTTCAGTCAAACATCTAGATATCATTTTATTGTAACTTAAGCTTATAGCAATCACAGTCACAAATCACAGGTAAAAAAAACATTGAAGACGTTTTTTATTTTACATTTGGCAACACATCTTCCCCAAGAGACCGATCGTGTATTTCTCACATGGTGGAAACACTTGATAAATGCAGTCCCCAAGTTTCCTATTTTATTTCAGCCTGCTAATGACAAATTTAGTCGGCCCTATTTGCATGATAGGTTGAATTAATCCGTGTATTAGGCAGACCTAGTATATCCTGTTGACATTTTGCTCTCACACTCTGGAGTAATAGCTGCCTAACTAACTTACTTAGCTACTGTGTTAACAGGTTGGGGCTTTGAGTGCTCTGGTGACCTATAAGCCAACAGAATAGATCCGTAAAGTGGCTATCTCATGTAGCCTATTAGTGCTAATGATGAGGGTAATACATCTAACCTTAGAATGAGGTAAAACCCTCTCCACCAAACATACTAAATTATGATTTTGTAGCAGTTTTTGAACTCTAATTCATCTTCTCATCAATAGACAGTTTGCAGTGCCCTCTTGCTGACTTTAGCCCTTGGCCCTCTATAAGTCTGATCATGAGCCTGTGACTCTCTGAATAGTTTTCACTACTCATCCCTGCCTGTGTGTGTGTGTGTGTGTGTGTGTGTGTGCGCTTGCCTGTGTCCGTGTGTGTACGTGCATACATTTAAGGTGTTTAATCAAAACAAGTCCATTCATTCAGCATTTAGTTGTTCATTTTAATAGGAATTTTATTTGGATGTATGCACAAACATTAAGCAGCTTGTTGTTGTAACCCTGTTATGATGATAATACTGATCAACAATGCCTTAGGGAGTTTATAGCACAAACACATGACGCAGGTTCAGTTGTATTATATATTCAGCCGTATACACTAAATCCGGGTTGCATCACTGCCTGGTATGGCAACTGCTTGGCTTCCGATCGCAAGGCACTACAGAGAGTAGTGTGTGCTGCCCAGTACATCATTGGGGCCAAGCTTCCTGCCATCCAGGACCTCTATACCAGGCGGTGTCAGAAGAAGGCCTAAAAATGGTGAAAGACTCCAGCCACCCTAGTCAGACTGTTCTCTCTGCTACAGCATGGCACGCGGTACCGGAGCGCCAAGTCTAGGTCCAAAAGGCTTCTAAACAGCTTCTTCCCCCAAGCCAGAAGAACATCTAATCAAATGGCTACCCAGACTATTTGCACTGCCCCCCCCCCCCTCCCCCCCCCCCCCTTTACGCTGCTGCTACTCTCTGTTATTATCTATGCATAGTCACTTTAATAACTCTACCTAAATGTACATATTACCTCAATTACCTCGACTAACCAGTGCCCCGAACATTGACTCTGTACCGGTACCCCCTGTATATAGCCTCGCTATTGTTATTTTACTTCTGCTCTTTAATTATTTGTTACTTTTATTTATTTGTATTTTTTTAAAGTATTTTTCTTAAAACTGCATTGTTGGTTTGGGCTTGTAAGTAAGCATTTCACTGGAAGGTCTACACCTGTTGTATTCGGCGCATGTGACAAATAACATTTGATTTGATTTGATCCCCAATTGTAGAGCTCCTGTCCTATTGAGGGTCTGTATGCCAAGTTGGTCGCCTGCCTTATCTGTTGTCTTGGGCATCATAAGAATATGTTGGCATCCACTGCATCTCTCCGACAGTCCAATCTGGTGAGATATGTTTAGCCAATAGTTTAGCCAATGCTGCTAGCCATAATGCATGTTTGTTAATAACATTAATACATTCTCTGCAAATGAAAAGTAGATTTGTATAGCATCAGTATACTGTTAGAATGTTAGCCTACATGCCTTGTATGGATAGTATGTTTTTCTTCTATGCCAACAGAATAGTTGCCCTGTGCTCTAACAATGGAACCCCCCTGAGCCTTGTTTAAATGTCACCTTGTCCCCCGTCAATCAGGCTAGTCACTAACTAGATCTGCGCTGTTGGGAAAACTACACCAATCCCACAGATGTGCAGGTTGTGTTACTTTTGTCAACTTTACACGAGGTTCCTGAGGGTATCCTAGATATACACTAATGTTACCTTGACTACAATAAAAGCAGAGGTAGATTATCAGTTAATTAGAATATGAGTTCAATGGGTCTGTCCAGCCAGCCTCAACTCCTAGCAAAGTTGTGATGGGGTGGATAAAATAGGTAGGGGATAAATGACAAAATAAATTGTCACATTGTTTTCTTGGTAGGTATGCATCATGTCATGATTCCCACAAAATAAACATAACCATCTCTAAAGATAAACCATCTCTTTTTGTTGTTGAAATGAAAGAAAACTTTCACCTAATTCATGAAATAATTTGAATTACATTGTGCTGCTGGATGTGCTACTGTACTGCACCAAACATTGCAATTGAAAATCCCATCAACATCATCATCCTCTGATTCTATTTGGCTCTCCCCTTCCACAACAATCAAATGATGTGTTATGGTTTCGACAATAGTCTTTAGAGCAGAGCCAATACAACTCGTTAGATGTGTTATTGTCTTCCTCCCAGTCCCAGCCTCTCTAGCAATGGGAGCAACAGTAGACTGCATCCGCCCCATGATGTGTTGCTCACCCATGCTGAGAATGTTTACTGTTGTAATCAAGGTCCATGTAACTTGTTTGTGAAATGTTTTGCCTTTATGTTTTAGAGGTGCTATATAATTTGCAAATAGTGGGGCATGAAGTCACAGTTTGATTAAATTGCTGTCTGCAAAAATGAAAACAAAATAAGCTATCTACAAAATGGAGAGGTTTTGTTTGAAAATAAAATTATTTCTTGCCTACGAAGAGAAGCCGATTTAACATTCAGCAAATGTGAGAGCTTGCACTTGTATTTTCATATGTACCATTTCTATTCCTATTTAGAAGAACATTATGGATACATAATGAAATGCATGATTGTTTAATGTGACTTAGATTTAACTTTACAGATGATTACTCTATTCTGTTTAGATGTTTTTCAAGAAGCTAGCTATTCTTTACTTTTTGTAAACATTATACATCAGCCTTATATAATTACACATCAATACCAATACACCAGCTGGTGACAGAAGTAACATGCCTAGACGTCAGCATTACGTTTTCTAATAATACCATGTTGCATACATAGCTTCAAACATATGTGACACCTCTATATTATGTTTAGATGATGATGTAACCACTCTGAGACTTTGCATGGAGCTCCTGGGTTACTATCTGTGTTTCCCCAACATTTCCTGAAGTTTGCTGACAGAAAGGAGACTGCGGCTCTAAACAGGCTTTTCTGTGTACTAAACAGCTCTCAGCCCATGGGATTCCTCAAAGAGGGGTCTGAACTGTCAGAGACCTATCATAGCACTAAATGGAATAAACATTGACAAACACTTGATTATGCATGTTGTTGCTTGCTAGTGTAGTAAATTGTTATTATTATATTTTTTTCCTGAGGTCATGGTGGGTCTGTTAAAGTTGAAGCTTGTGCAGATTCAGGTTCAAGCTCTTTGTTCCACATGGATCTGTCCAAGTGTTGTTTTAGGGTAAAAAAATCCCCTTGACGTTTTGGCATTCTACAAATAAAACGTGTTGGTGCATCTGGTTTGCTTGGTGAGTATTGACACCACTGTCTCATTTTGAACGGTGCAAATTACACTTGACATTTTACAATTTTTTTACTTGCTGAAAAATATGTAATATATTTATATTTATTTCAGCTTATTTCTTTTTTGGTTGTAGTGGGAGAAACAAAACACACTTTTTTATGTTATATAATGATGTTAGTTTGTATTGTCAAACCTTTGTTTAACTTCCAATGTATACAGTAAATAAATATCCGTGTCTGTTTTATGTTGTAATGTTTATTTCAGTATTTATTGGCATTGGGGATTATTTCAACTGTATTGAAAATTGTCTGAACATTGGATAAACATTGCCCATTAAACATTGCACATCACTACTACATCAGATAATTCATGCAGTGACAGAATACCATGAGGCCAGGTGTTATAGTCTAAGGATTAAAACCCCAGCTGCAGCTCACTGCAACTAATAACTGATTGTGAAAGTGGTGAACATGGTGTGTAGAGGGTTATCAAATTCACATGGGATGACATTTGCTGTTTTCCCCAATACCCTATGCAACACATTAAACCTTGTCACTGTTGTCATGTCTGCCAGTCCTCCTGTAGCGCTCCCAATGTAACTCCCTGTCAATAATGAGATTTTATGGAGTCCCTAACATCTCCCCATCTCTCCTGCTCCCCAGGCACCGCCACCTGAAAACGCAAGAACAGAAAGACACTTTTTTTTAGGGTTAGTGGTCTCGCTGTGAAGGTTTTTGAAATGTGTGAAAGAAAAGAGATGTAGACCCTCCTCTGCCACCAATTTTACAGACCAATTATCTACTTGGAGTTCAACAAACAAACAGCAGCGCTGCTGAGTGCTGGCAGGTCTCTGGCTGGTGGGTGACCTCCGAGCCTCTCACAGGGCTTTTACACCAGATCAATTCCTCATCACAAGAGCCAGCGCCAGCCCCCGCCATGATTCACCTTGCTCATTCACCTGCCCTGGTCGCACGGGCGCCACACCAACCCAGAACCACCTTTCATTCATTGATCACCTCTGTATCATCATCATGAAGGACGAAGGAACTGGGAAATCTATTTATTTACAGACGTATCACTGTTTTTATCACCTACCACAAACTGGGGTTTGTATTGCTGCTCGAATAAATTAATGTTTTGTTTATTATTATTATTTTTTTGCGAGATAGAGACTATGTGCATCAGCAGAGGCAGAGTATGGGTGTAGGCTGACAGTGACAATTGTCAATTTCAGCAGGAAGCAGCACAGACAGCTAGCTATTAGTCAGCCACAGCAGAGTAAAATCAATGGCATCCTGATTAGACTGATGACAGCACATTCACAGTTCGAGGCGGGAGTGTCCAGACATAGACGAGGTGTACAGCAAATAAGCTCTACTTGTCTGCACACAAAGAAAATCCACCCCGCTTTGTTTATCAGGTGTAAAGATCTGGAAAGACTGCTGGGGAATAGGGACATTTCAGATGTTATTCTCCGATAGGGACATTTCAGTTATTTTAGCTCAACCATTTCAGCACTGATCTGATTTTCATGTCTTGGCAGAAATGTTGTTCTAATTGAGCACTATGGACTGGTGTCACACAATGATGCTGCCTATCATTATTACCTGAATAGTCTGACAAACACATTTTCACAAAAAAAAGTGATTTTCATAACTAGCCTAAAGCACAAATGATGATAGATCTCTTAGCAAAAGGCTGGGATAATGTGATGGATAGACAATGTGTTGATGCATATTGATTATGGTGATATTGAATGAGCCATGACCAAGTGTGCATTGTTATGTATGTTAATTCCTTTTGAATCATTCATTAAACTCACATACAAATCTTCATTTAATTCACTCTCTCTGGACCTATTGGCATTGAGTAGTCGACTTAGATTTTTCACAGCCATTTTGTACAGTGCCCAGATTAGGAAGCCCATATTTTACAGTATAGATAGTAGAGGGCTCAAATACTTCTCATTCATTCTATCTAACTTGCCGCCAACATAAGGTTAAGATGCTCACTTTGATGATGCTCCACTTGTTTTCAAACTCAACCCCTGCATAGTTTCTCCAGTTTACAGACCCCTCCCACCAACACTTTAAGTGCCTTTGATGCCGGTTCCCAGACGAGGCTGCTTTTGTGCATAAATTGCAGCAGTTACATTTGTTGTGAGAAGTTTGGAGAAAGAGAGAGGAGAATGTTTGTAGAATGTTGTTTTTTCTACGCCACATCTCCAGATCAATCTGTGAGCAGTAAATGGATATTATTAAACAGCATGGGGCGCCTCAGACGACGAGGCTCAGGCTTCATGGAGTGCTAAGCGAGGAAGAGGGTTCTCTCTCTCTCTGCAACAGGGCAATTGTTGACACGTTTTTTTCTGCCAATCTACAGCGCTCCTCCAATTGTGGCTGCCATGGCAACCTGCTCTTACCCGTCGTGGCAGCTGGCAGCTCCACACTTGCCGAGTTGTGCTGCTTCTATGATTGGCGACTCATAAAAATAGAGGGAAAATAGAGGTGAAAACAGGCCTCTACAACATGCATGGCAACTCAGTACCCCAATGATTTGTCTTGGTTCATCTGGAATACAAATAGCCCTGGCAAACACCATAGTGCTTTGATTTCAGATCCCATACAGCAAGGAGAGGAAGAGCATGCATTTCGTTGGTCTATTTGTGGACCTGTGTGTGTGCGCGTGTGTGTGCATTCATGCGTGTGTGTGTGCATACGTGCAGGCCTACGTAGATGCATGCATGTGTGTGTGTTCATGCTGTGCTGTAACACAATGCTGTGATGAAAGTATGTCTCTCTTCAGCTCACTGCTACAGTGATAGGCCACCACAAACAAGCACTGTCAAAACTTCATCCTTATATCAACACTAAGGCCTTTATTTCATTTGACAACTACACAGCCTTGCCCTATCTGTCACAATCTAAGATAAAGAAACAAAAGGTTTCATATTGTAATATTGTAATACATCCGTTTTTTTTTCGTGGTACAATTATTTCTCCCCTCAAAACATGAGGCACTTGCGACACACCAAGTCGCACCATAGTCATCTAAGTATCCTAATCTGTTCCTTCCACTTGCAGTGCAGCGCAACCTGGAATGTTCTCATATGTCAACCTGCAGGCTGCATTGAGCTATCACTTCAACACTCAGCCCCAGTAACCAATATCTCAGGGTGTTGTGCAAAAATGAGAGAGAGAGAGAGAGGGATATCTGACTGGGGGTAAAGCTTCCCAGTGCTTCACACAGCTAGGAGGTGGAAAGGAGAGGAGTGGGGAAGAGAACAGGAAGGATCTTTATCTGCAACAGATGTGATTAGATATACAGCTCCAGCCATATGTGCGTGTTTTCAGACTAATCTGTGTTTAAAGGGAAACTCAACATTGTCTACCTTTGAGGTTATGGAAAAGTCAGTGTGTACAGTAGAGAAGACCACTACACATGTTCTCAATGTGTCCCAAAAGGCACCCTTTTCCCTATGGGCCCTGGTCAATTGTAGTGAACTATACTGGGAATAGGTTGCCATTTGGGACGTAGCCAAGATTTGGAATGATACTCACTTTTGTATGACTATATGTAAGATTCTTTTCTTCATTAAATGTTTGACTTCCGTTTAATTGTTGAGAATTGAGTGAGGACCCAATGTGCTCTGTCATTCTAAAACCTGTATACAGATGGAACTTAACCTGTCTGGAACATAATCAGTCTGGGATATAACCCATCTGGAATTGTACATTTTTTAACATTTAAATTAACCTTTATTTAACTAGGCAAGTCAGTTGAGAACAAATTCTTATATACAATGACAACCTAACAAAAGGCAAAAGGCTTCCTGCGGGGACGGGGCCTGGGATTAAAAATAAAAATACATTAAATAAAAATATAGGACAAAACACACATCACGACAAGGGAGACAACACTCCATAAAGAGACCTAAGACAACAACATAACGAGGCAGCAACACATGACAACACAGCATGGTAGCAACACAACATGACAACAACATGGTAGCAGCACAACATGGCAGCAGCACAACATGGTAGCAGCACAAAACAGGGTACAAACATTATTGGGCACAGACAACAGCAGAAAGGGCAAGAAGGTAGAGACAACAGTACATCACGCAAAGCAGCCACACCTGTCAGTAAGTGTGTCCATGATTGAGTCTTTGAATGAAGAGATTGAGATAAAACTGTCCAGTTTGAGTGTTTGTTGTAGCTCGTTCCAGTCGCTAGCTGCAGCGAACTGAAAACACGCACAGTATCATTGTCCTTCCTCATGACTATGATATGCGTTGTAGACTTTGTATGACCCCTATCAAAAGGTGCCGTGTAGTGCTCTCGACAACTGAGAAAAAAAATACTTTGTATGACCCCTATCAAAAGGTCACTTGTACAGGTAGTGTTCCCGACAGATGACAAATAAAGAATATGTCAAAGAACCTTTTTGTCTTCATGGTTTCTTCCGTAGCAGAGTAACAAACAGAAATACATCTCCACAAACTATATGACTGATCATGTGCAGAATGTGATTTTATCACAAGAATACATTCCATTTAGTGTTTAATGCACTTGGGGGGGAGGGGGGGGGGGGATTGGATGTTACTGTACGTACAGTATGTATTTCTTGAAAACTCACTTCACTCTGGTAGTAGGCAACCCATTAGGAAAATGCCAATGTCATTCTGTAGGCTTTGACATCTATGGAGATTGAACAAAGCAGAATATCTCTGACAGAATATATTTTGTAAGATAAATATGTTGTGCAATTTAAGAACCCCATTAGAGAAGCCATTTTATATTGTTATGCTCCATTTTACACATCCCTGTTTGAGTGAAGAGGGCAGAGTAGAGCACACATTATCATCATTTTAGGCTTTAAGCTGTCATGAAATTGCTGCAGAAAAATGTCTTACATGCCATTGTTGAAAAGCTGTAATTTTATCGTGTTTCAGGAGTTATCTATCTTGTGAAATTGTTAACTGGGTGCAAAAATGGGCTTGTAAGTATTAGGACAATAGCAATTCCAGAACAACTGGGCACTTTGTATGGGATGTTCAGTAGATTCTTTCCCTCTGCTTCTTTAAAGTACTATGGGATTGTTTATAACCAGTTGAAGGGTACATTTCCTCCCGTGGTAGCCAATATTTGAGCACATAAAAATGCTTAAGAGCTGACATGTTTAAAATGCAAATATAGTCCCTCTGTGGAACTATGGAATTAGAAAATATTCAGGTTCCAAGTGGAATGTCATGTATGCAACTAGACAATATTCTAGTTGTAAGTGAAACTTAATCTCAATCGTGTAGCATGTGTGTTAATTTTCTCGTGCTGCATTCACACGCTTGCCCACACTCCCAGTGATCCGGTTACTATACCTCACAGGTAAAGGGCTTTACTTTACTAAGAGGCTTTGGAGGCTGGTAGATTGACCTTTGAATGACTCCATCTCCACTCCTCCTCCTCCTCTCAAAAATCCATCTCTCTCCCAGAGTAGGCACCAATCACGAGGGCTCTTTCCACAATGGAAATACCTGTAGGTGAAAGGTTATGAGCTGAGGAAACTTTGAACCTGACACAAACATCCCAAAAATATTGTATCAACCGTCTTTCCCGAAAGGCATCGAATTGGTTTAAACGTTGTAGTTTGGGGTTGATAACTGTTGATTTGCAGTCTGTAACTATATGCGAAGACCCTTGAGCCTCCTTGTGAAGTGTTGAAAAGCAGTTAACCAGCTGGTGTTTGTTCTGATTTGAAGTCTATAGGGCCTAACCCTCCCTCCTTTAAACATGGATAGATCACAACCAGGTTCCTGGAAGTTAGTTAGCTGCAGAACAGAACATGCGCTGATAGGACAACCATCTACCACAAACCGTTAGCAACCTAAATGATGAATGGAAGAGCATAAAGAATGAAGCACCTTGGGAGTTATTTGATTGTGAAGTGCAGAGAGTGGAAGTCAAGGGAATTAATAGAGGTAGAAGACAGAACCCAGCTGGACCTGCACCCCTAGATAGCTTTCATGAGCCAGGCAGATCTCCTTTCAGACTGATGTAGCTAGTACAGACAGACTGTATGTTTCATTCATTTCTGCCTACTTTGTCTCATTTCCTTTACCTCGAGTGAGAGACGTCCCTGTCTCGTTGATTTAAAGGTGTTTGTGTGAGCTACCGTGGTCCACTGAAGAGGATTTGGTCAGGGTGCATCCTGAGGCTTAGTCATATTAGAGGTGAAGAGGTCAGCTGGAGGTCTTGACTGAGAGATCAGAAGTCACGCCACACCAGCATATTTTTCAATGGGGCTTGAAATTGTGTTTTCCTAGCTTCAAACACTGGTGCGCATCAGGGTTGGGGTCAATTCCATTTCAGGGTTGGGGTCAATTCCATCCCCAGCCCCAACAACTACAGACTCCTCAACATCAACCTAAGTCAAATCAATCTTTATTTATACAGCACATTTCAGACATGGAATGCAACGCAATGTGCTTGGCAAGAAAATAATAATAAAAAACAAGGAAAATAAAAGCGGAAATATTTACCCCACAACGAACATAAGATAAAAATCAAAAGAATTACACAAACTGAATGACTAAAAAGCACCTCAAGGAAAAGCAAAGATAAAAATATGTATTTAAAGATTTCTTGTAAATATGTCCACAGTTTTGGCCCCCCTCAGATTGTCTGGCAGGCTATTCCAGAGGCTGGGGGCATAATAACTAAAGGCCTCTGCAGGTCTCGGTCCTAGGCTTTGGAATAGTTAAAAAGCCAGAGCCACAGGACCTGAGGGACCTACTCGGTACATAACTTAAAAGCATGTTTGACATGCATTGGGGTGCACAATCGTGGATTGATTTAAAAACCAATAGAATAATGCAAAGACCTTAAAATGTGCGGCTAGATTCTATCTCTAACAATAAGTATCTCGGTCTTGTCTTGATTTAGCTGGAGGAATTTGTGAGCCATCCAAGTATTTAAATCCTTAATACAGTCTAATAATTTATCCGTGGAGCTAAAATCCTCTGATGACAAAGAAATGTAAAGTTTTGTCTGATTGGCAGTGAAAATCAATGCTGTGCTTTCTGATAAAGCTGCCAAGGGGTAACATATATCAACTGAACAGTACCGGACCCAAAATCGAAACTTGTGGAACGCCACATGTGGTACACTATATATACAAACGTTTGTGGACACCCCTTCAAATTAGTGGATTTGGCTATTTCAGCCCCACCCGTTGCTGACAGGTGCATAAAATTGAGCACACAGCCATGCAATCTCTTTACACAAATATTGGCAGTAGAATGGGTTTACTGTAGAGCTCAGTAACTTTCAATGTGGCAGCGTCATGGATGCCACCTTTCCCACAAGTCAGTTAGTCAAATGTATGCCCTGCAAGAGCTTCCCTGGTCAACTGTAAGTGCTGTTATTGTAAAGTAGACATGTCTAGGAGCAACAACAGCTCAGCCGCAAAGTGGTAGGTCACACAAGCTCACAGAATGGGACCGATGAGTGCTGAAGCATGTAGCGTGTAAAAAATTGTCTGTCCTCGGTTGCAACACTCACTACTGAGTACCAAACTGCCTCTGGAAGCAACAATAACTGTTTGTCGGGAACTTCATGAAATGGGTTTCCATGGCCTAAGATCACCATGTGCAATGGAAAGTGTTGGCTGGAATGCTATAAAGCTCACTGTCATTGGACTCTGGAACAGTGCAAACGCGTTCCCTGCCCCAAAGTGTCAACTGTAATGTTTGGCGGAGGAGGAATAATGGTCTGGGGCTGCTTTTTATGGTTCAGACTAGGCCCCTTAGTTCCAGTGAAGAGAAATCTTAACGCTAGAGCATACAACGACATTCTAGACCAGTGTAACGGTTGTCGTCGGGAATAGAGGACCAAAACGCAGCAGGAATGTGGATGCTCATCTTGTATTTATTTTTAAATCAAGAGAACACCAAAATAACAAACCGAAAAAACCGCACAAACAACAAAACAGTCTTGTCACGCTCACACAGGCAAAACAAGAAACAATCTCCCACAACACCAAACCAAACAATTACCCATATATAGGACTCTCAATCAGAGGCAACGAGAAAGCACCTGCCTCCAATTGAGAGTCCAACCCCCCCATCAACCTAAACATAGAAATACAACAAACCAGAAAGAACATAGAAATACAAAACATAGAATATAGACCAAAACCCAGAAATAATAAATCAAACACCCTACTACATACATCACCACCCCGAAACACATAAACAAAATACCCTCTGCCACGTCCTGACCAAACTACAATAACAAATAACCCTTATACTGGTCAGGACGTGACAACCAGGGGCGGGCAACTCCAGTCCTCGGGGGCCTGATTGGTGTCACACTTTTTCTCCATCTCAAGCAAACACAGCTGATTAATCAAATTGTATTCTAAAGTGAAGATCATGATTAGGTGATTATTGGAGTCAGGTGTGTTAGCTAGGGCTGGGGCAAAACTGTGACATCAATCAGGCCTCTGAGGACTGGAATTGCTAACCCCTGTTCTAGACGATTCTGTGCTTCCAACTTTGTGGCAACAGTTTGGAGAAGGCCCTTTCCTGTTTCAGCATGACAATGTCCCTGTGCACAAAGCAAGGTTCATAGAGAAATGGTTGGCCGAGAGCAGTGTGAAATAACTTAATTGGCCTGCACAGAGCCCTGAGCTCAACCCCATCGAACACCTTCGGGATAAATTGGAAAGCAGACTGCTTGTAGTAACCAAAAAAGTGTTAAACAAATCAAAATATATTTTATATTTGAGATTCTTCAGAGTAGCCACACTTTTCCTTGATGACAGTGTTGCACACTCTTGGCATTCTCTCAACAAGCTTCATGAGGTAGTCACCTGGAATGCATTTCAATTCACAGGTGTGCCTTGTTAAAAGTTAATTTGTGGAATTTCTTTCCTTCTTAATGCCTTTGAGACAATCAGCTGTGTTGTGATAAGGTAGGGTTGTATACAGAAGATAGCTCTATTTGGTAAAAGACCAAGTCCATATTATATCAAGAACAGTTCAAATGAGCAAAGAGAAATGGCAGTCCATCATTACTTTAAGACATGAAGGTCAGTCAATCCGGAACATTTCAAGAGCTTTGAAAGTTTCTTCAAGTGCAGTCGCAAAAACCATCAGTTTCACCATTTGTTGAAACTGGCTCTCATGAGGACCACCACAGGAAAGGAAGACCCAGAGTTACCTCTGCATTAGAGGATAAGTTCATTAGAGTTTCCAGCCTCAGAAATTGCAGCCCAAATAAATGCTTCACAGAGTTCAAGTAATAGACTCATCTCAACATTAACTGTTCAGAGGAGACAGCGTGAATCGGGCCTTTATGGTCGAATTCCTGCAAAGAAACCAATACTAAATAACACCAATAAGAAGAAGAGACTTGCTTGGGCCAAGAAAAATGAGCAAGGGACATTAGACCGGTGGAAATCTGTCTTTTGGTCTGATGAGTCCAAATTTGAGTTATTTGGCTTAGGTCAACGGATGATCTCCGCATGTGTGGTTCCCACCGTGAAGCATGGAAGAGGAGGTGGGATGGTGTAGGGGTACATTGTTGGCGACACTGTCAGTGTTTTATTTAGAATTCATGGCACACTTAACTAGCATGGCTACCACAGCATTCTGCAGCCATACGCCATCCCATCTGGTTTGTGCTTATCATATGTTTTTCAACAGGACAATAACCCAACACACCTCCAGGCTGTGTAAGGGCTATTTGACAAAGAAGGAGAGTGATGGAGTGCTGCATCAGATGATCTGGCCTGCTCAATCCTCAACCCAATTGAGATGGTTTGGGATCAGTTGGCCCGCAGAGTGAAGGGAAAGTAGCTAAAAAGTGCTCAGCATATGTGGGGACTCCTTCAAGACTGGTGGAAAAACATTCCAGGTGAAGCTGATTGAGAGAATGCCAAGATGTAGAAAATAGTAAAAATAAACAAAAACCCTGGAATGTGTAGGTGTGTCCAAACTTCTGACTGACTGTATATGCCAACTTGCCCTTAATTTTCTATTAAAGTTATCAACTAAATCATCACAAGAGGAAGGCAGAATAGGTGGTGGAGTATTGTTCATACACTCAATAAATCTGTTGCAGCTTCAGAGGTAAGATAGCGTTTCTTAATGATGTGTTTAGTATTACTGTCACATCCTGACCAGTAAAAGGGGTCATTTGTCATTGTAGTATGGTCAGGGCGTGGCAGGGGGTGTTGTTTTTGTGTGTTTTGGGGTTGGTTTGTTTCATGGGGATTTGTTCTAGTTTTCATTTTCTATGTTCATTTTCTATGTGTGGCCGAGTATGGTTTCCAATCAGAGGCAGGTGTCTTTCATTGTCTCTGATTGGAAGCCATACTTAGGCAGCCTGTTTTTTCCTGTGGGTTGTGGGTGGTTGTTTTTCGTATAGTCTATGTTACCTTACGGAACTGTGGTGTGTCGTTTTGTTATTTTTTTGGCTTAAGTGTTCATGTTACTCTAATTAAAGAAGATGAGCACTCAACATGCTGCGCTTTGGTCTAATCCTTCTGACAGTTATGACAATTACCCTGTGCTATGGACAATAAGGTAGTAAAACATCCACAGTGGTGATCAGATAAAGCAACATCAACAATAGAGGATATGTCAATAGAAAGCCCCTTGGTAATAACCAGGTCGAGAGTATGGCCATGGTTATGGGTGGGCCTAGTAACATATCGGATAAAGTCCAAAGAGGCCGCAAGATTCATAAATTCAATGGCCTTGGAGCCTTTGTCAACATGAATATTAAAATTGCCCAACATAATGATTTTATCATAGTTCTCAAGGACAATAGGCAATAGTTCAGATAAATCAGTGAAGAAAGTGGGGCAGTGCTTTGGTGGCTTTTACAGGGTTATGGCCAGCACCATTGGCTGACATTTACAGTATAGCATGATGTTCAAAAGACCCAATGTTGGCCTCCCGAGTGGCGCCGTGGTCTAAGGCACTGCATCACAGTGCTAGCTGTGCCACTAGAGATTCTGGTTTCGAGTCCAGGCTCTGTTGTAGCCGGCCGCGATCGGGAGACCCATGGGGCGGTGCACAATTGGCCCAGCGTCGTCTGGGTTAGGGGAGGGTGTGGCCGGCATGGATGTCCTTGTCCCATCTCGCACTAGTGACTCCTGTGGCTGGCCGGGCGCAGTGAACGCTGACACGGTCTCCAGGTGTACAGTGTTCCTCTGACACATTGGTGCGGCTGGTTTCCGGGTTAAGTGGGTATTGTGTCAAGAAGCAGTGCGGCTTGGTTGGGTTGTGTTTCGGCGGACGCATGACTCTCGACCTTTGCCTCTCCCGTGTCCGTACAGGACTTGCAGCGATGAGACAAGACTGTAACTACCAATTGGATACCACAAAATTGGAGAGAAAACAAGGTAAAAAAAATACTAAATAAAAGAATAGACCCAAAGTTGCCAAACAAAATGTCCCCCACCCATTTTCCCTTTTCTGATAGAGTATGAAAAGCTGTAGTCCGGGGGGTAGGCTTCCATAAGAGTGGCATTACAGTCTGTTGACAGCCATGTTTCATTGAGAAACATGAAATCATCTTTGTACTCAGTAATGAGGTCATTCACGAGAAAGGTTTTACTTGTGATTTCTCTAACATTTAAAAGCGGCATATTCAATGAGTGTGGCCACTCTGCCCCTGGGGCATCTGCCCGAGGTAATCAATGGAATAGCAATCAAATTATTAACGTTACAACCACGTTTTCTGACAGTCTCCAATCTATCATAATGGTAGGAGATGACAGTTTTTATAAACTCACTAGAAGGCAGAGTTAAAAGAACATAAATTAGGTTACTCACAGTGCCATTTCTACAGGAGTTGATATGGTTTCCAAGTCCTCTGTTGCTTATTCTGACAGGGAGAACTGGAGCACTACCGACTCTGTCCGTCAGTTGCAAAGTTTCTTCAGGTACTCGTTCAGGGCAAAGAGTCGGCTGAAACATTCCAAACCCCTTCGGTAACATGGGAGGGGGTCAGAGATTATTATTATCTTCCCTGTGCTAGCGAGGGTGTAAAACATGTTTGTAGTCCTCCCTCAGTTCCTCAGATCGCCTAAAACGAAGGTCATTAAAACCTATGTGAGTGACGATGGTGTCAATATTTGAGTAGTTGGCAGGAACCGTGGGCAGGAGTTGATGTTGAGGACACGGGCTCCTGGGTAACAGTGGACCTTGGTCGGTCCACAGACCATAGGCAAGCCGATGGGGAAGCGACCTGCTGAACTGCGGTGGCCGTGGGGAGGGTGCCACTGGGCGGCCGCCGGCTGTTGGTATACAACCAGGATTCGTGCTGACTCCCGGGGCTGGCAGGTCAATCTCAAGAGGGGCAAAGCTGTTTGATAGCTAGATCGGATTTTCTCGGATAGATGAAGGGTGGCCAGACTGCCTCTCCGATCTCCTATGCCTTGCAAGTGTCCAGTCTCCCATGGGCCGCGGAGTTGAGCTTAACATCTGTTCATTGGATTGGGACAGATCAATGCCGCCCGACTCATCGACAACTTTGCTACAGGAGGCATTTAAAATGTAGATTTGTTTTGCCTGGGTTACAGCAAGGTCGGTGTACTTAGAAAGCAGGTTATCCTTTTCTCGCAGCCGAGCCAACAGTCAGAGGATCTCTTACCTAAGCTGCTTGATGGTTGTGCATTTAGGGCAGACAAATCCCTGTCCATTTTCCAGTTCAACCTTCATCTTGTGATTGTGTGGAAATGATCTCACACCTGAAGCTTTTGTGCCCAGACGTGGATAAAAACACAGCTAGGGTTAGCCTGCTCTGTTTTAATGATGGCTAGCAGCTAACTACTACTTAACAAGAATCCAGGACACAAACATGTGGTCCCAGCGTCGCCAAATCCGTAGCAATACACACTTTATTTATGATAAAAAATGATTTAATGAAAACTATTCCATAAAAACAATAAACCCAGCTCCAACAACTACAGACTCCTCAACATCAACCTAACCCCCAACTACCTAACCCCCAGCTCCAACAACTACAGACTCTTCAACATTAACCTAACCCCCAGCTCCAACAACTACAGACTCTTCAACATTAACCTAACTCCCAGCTCCCTAACCCCCAGCTCCAACAACTACAGACTCTTCAACATTAACCTAACCCCCAGCTCCCTAACCCCCAGCTCCAACAACTACAGACTCTTCAACATTAACCTAACCCCCAGCTCCCTAACCCCCAGCTCCAACAACTACAGACTCCTCAACATCAACCTAACCCCCAGCTCCAACAGCTACAGACTCCTCAACATCAACCTAACCCCCAGCTCCCTAACCCCTAGCTCCAACAGCTACAGACTCCTCAACATCAACCTAACCCCCAGCTCCCTAACCCCTAGCTCCAACAGCTACAGACTCCTCAACATCAACCTAACCCCCAGCTCCCTAACCCCTAGCTCCAACAGCTACAGACTCCTCAACATCAACCTAACCCCCAGCTCCCTAACCCCTAGCTCCAACAGCTTTAGACTCCTCAACATCAACCTAACCCCCAGCTCCCTAACCCCCAGCTCCAACAGCTTTAGACTCCTCAACATCAACCTAACCCCCAGCTCCCTAACCCCCAGCTCCAACAGCTTTAGACTCCTCAACATCAACCTAACCCCCAGCTCCCTAACCCCTAGCTCCAACAGCTTTAGACTCCTCAACATCAACCTAACCCCTAGCTACAACAGCTTTAGACTCCTCAACATCAACCTAACCCCCAGCTCCCTAACCCCTAGCTCCAACAACTACAGACTCCTCAACATCAACCTAACCCCCAGCTCCCTAACCCCCAGCTCCAACAACTACAGACTCCTCAACATCAACCTAACCCCCAGCTCCCTAACCCCTAGCTCCAACAGCTACAGACTCCTCAACATCAACCTAACCCCTAGCTACAACAGCTTTAGACTCCTCAACATCAACCTAACCCCCAGCTCCCTAACCCCTAGCTCCAACAACTACAGACTCCTCAACATCAACCTAACCCCCAGCTCCCTAACCCCCAGCTCCAACAGCTTTAGACTCCTCAACATCAACCGAACGCCCAACTCCAACAACTACAGACTCCTCAACATTAACTTTTCATGTAAACACAGTTGGATACCAGCTACAGGACACATCTGGGGCCAAGCCGGAGTTTCTCTCTGTGTGTGTGTGTGTGTGTGTGTGTGTGTGTGTGTGTGTGTGTGTGTGTGTGTGTGTGTGTGTGTGTGTGTGTGTGTGTGTGTGTGTGTGCGTGTGTGTGCATGTGTGTGTGCATGTGTGTGTGCATGTGTGTTGTGTGCAACCAGATTTGGCAGTACTGGTGTTGAGAGAGATGTGGGAGGCTAGGGTGCAATGAGCAAGTGGCTGTTGAAAGAAAGGAACAGAATGCTGGTAAGAGATGTGTGTTAAGAAAGAGACCAATGGGAGAGATCCCAGGAGGAGGATACTTCAGGGACATGGTGAGGGAATCTTGCACTGGGTGAAGGGTGATACAAAACATTGGTACGTTAGAGATTAGGTAACAATAGGAGGAACGTTCACCACAGCAGGAGAGGAGTCAATGTCATGGTCTGTTCTCCAGGAAGATAAATATTTAAAAGTTGTTATTTCAGTTTAATGTAACAAGTTGGTCATTCATAACACAATTTGTATGCAGCCAGCCATTAACTTGATATGAAAATACTATGAGTAGTCGAACATACCATCTATTTAATTGATTCCAAACATTCCATATAACTGGAATGTGCAAAATGGAGATCATCAAAGAAATGTAATCAGGACACGAAGTTCCTGCAAAACAATAACACTGCCGTAGAACGTTAGGATGAGACTGGTGTATGAGGACGTACTACATACTGTATATATTTAGCACCTGTTCTCATCAACCTTTGCGTTATCTTCCCGCAGGCCTCTTTCTGTGTCCCCAGAGAACAATTTACATTTATACATATTTCTCATCAGATTTCATATTACATTTCACCTCACATATAACCCAGAATCTATCTACAGAATCATAGTGTTTTCAGTCAGCTTCATTAACCAAGTTGAAATTAGAGCTATGAATGACAAAACTCTCTATTGACCACATCTGCGCCGCTACTGACACCAGACTGTTTTTGATTACCCATCAGCATTTGGGGTAATGCAGGAAATTTACAACTTGCAGTGTGTTTGAGGTTTAAAAACTATTCTAAAGTCTGTTATTTCCATTTTGAAATGTGAGACTTGATTTATAATTAATATTTCCTGTTGCTGCAGGATTATTTCCCTGCTGTCGCAAACTGGCTCAAATTAAGAACCTAGATCTGTACTGTATGATCACTACCTGCTGGTCTGATCCACATCTACTTTCAGTGGTTGATAATATTCTTCACAGCTAGTTCACAATTGAACCCCAACCAGTGAACTTAACTTTAACGATTACATCATGAGCATACATATAAATCATTTCCGGTAACACTTTAAAAGAAGGTTCCATTTGTAAAGCGTTTATATAGGGGTTGTAATTATGTTATTTCCCGTTATTTAATAATTTGTAAATGTATTATAAACCATTAATAAATGGGTTATAACAAATTGGTCAAAATAGTGCGATAGCCAGTCAGTGCTTGACAAAAAGTGAGCCACTACTTACCTCCAGCTATTACATATTTATAAATGCACATACAAATGCGTATAATATTGCCTGTAACTTACTTTGTTTCACGGAAACATGGCTCTCTCGGGATACTCTGTACATCGACAGGAATAAATAATATTTATCCGGGAATCTGAAGGGTGGGTGGGGGGGGTTGTTTCATGACTAACGACTCGTGGTGTAATTCTAGGAACATACAGGAACTCAAGTAATTTTGTTCACCCGACCTTAAATACCTCACAATTAAATACCGACCATATTATCGACCAAGAGAATTCTCATCCGTCATCGCCACGGCCGTTTACATCCCACCTCAAGCCGAAACCTCGACAGTTCTCAAAAAACTTATTTGGACTTTATGCAAACTGGAAACCACATATCCTGAGGCTGCATTTATTGTAGCTTGGGATTTTAACGATGCAAATCTGAGGACTAGGTTGCCAAAATTCTATCAACATATTGACTGTCCGACTCGTGCTACTAAGACTCTCGAATATTGCTATTCAAACTTCCGGGATGCTTATAAGGCCCTCCCCTGCCCTCCTTTTGGCAAATCTGACCACAACTCCATCTTGCTCCTCCCGTCCTATAGGCAGAAACTCAAACAGGAAGTGCTCGTGCTTCGCACTATTCAACACTGGTCTGACCAATCGGAATCCACGCTTCAGGATTGTTTTGATCACGTGGACTGGGATATGTTCTGGGTAGCGTACGAAAAATAATCTAGAAGCATACATGGATACGGTGACTGAGTTCATAAGGAAGTGAATTGGAGATGTAGTAAGTACCCACTGTGACTATTAAAACCTACCCTAACAAGAAACCTTGGGTAACGAGTTGAACTGAGAGTCATCGAAGCAAGTTCAGGGAGTGAGTGTTTTAATAAATAAACGCAACATAAAACAAAACAAGAAGCACAGACTTAACACTGGAACAGAAACAGTAACGCCTGAGGAAGGAACCAAAGAGAGTGACATATATAGGGAAGGTAATCTGGGAGGGGATGGAGTCCAGGTGAGTCTGAAGACGCGCAGGTGCGCGTAACGATGGTGACAGGTGTGCGCCATAACGAGCAGCCTAGTGACCTAGAGACCGGAGTGGGAGCACACGTGACACCATGGATAGATGGTAGCATTCGCGCAAAACTGAAAGCGCATACCACTGCATTTAACAATGGCAAGGCGACTGGTAATATGGCAGAATATAAACAGTGTAGTTATTCACTCCGCAAGGCAATCAAACAAGCTAAACGTCAGTATAGAGATAAAGTTTTACGAGTGCCTAACCAATTGTGCTATTATGTGTTTTTTTCGCATTATTTGAAACTTATTTTGTACATAATGTTTCTGCCACCGCATCTTACGGCAAAAAAAGAGCTTCTGGATATCAGGACAGCGATCACTCACCTCAGATTAGACACAGATTTTTTCCTCAACAAGCAGGAAGCACAGGATATACTGTGAACACCCAACAAGGCCGACATCCCCGTTATCCCCGAAATCTAAGGAAGTCTCTAGATTTTGCTCACTGAAGTAGAGTATCTAATGATAAACTGCAGACCGCACTATTTGCCAAGAGAGTTATCTATACTTTTCATGGCTGTTCATTTACCACCACAGATGGACGCTGGCACTAAGACCGCTCTCAGTCAGCTGTATAAGGAAATAAGAAAACAGGAAATCGCTCCCACAGAGGCGGCGCTCTTAGTGGCCGGAGACTTTAATGCAGGGAAACTTAAATCAGTTTTACCAAATTTCTATCAACATGGTAAATGTGCAACCAGGGGGAAAAAAATCTAGATCACCTGTACTCCACACACAGAGAAGCATACAAAGCTCTCCCTCGCCCTCCATTTGGTAAATCTGACCACAATTCTATCCTCCTGAATCCTGCTTACAAGCAAAAATTAAAGCTGGAAGCACCAGTGACTCGGTCTATAAAAAAGTGTTCAGATGAAGCAGATGCTAAACTACAGGATTGTTTTGCTATCACAGACTGGAACATGTTCCTTGATTCTTCCGATTATATTGAGGAGTACACCACACCAGTCACTGGCTTTATCAATAAGTGCATCGAGGACATCGTCCCCACAGTGACTGTACATGCATACCCCAACCAGAAGCCATGGATTACAGGCAACATTCGCACTGAGCTAAAGGGTTGAGCTGCCGCTTTCAAGGGGCGGGACTCTAATCCGGAAGCTTATAAGAAATCCTGCTATGCCCTCCGACGAACCATCAAACAGGCAAAGGGCCAATATAGGGCTAAGATTGAATCGTACTACACAGGCTCCGATGCTCATCTTATGTGGCAGGGATTGCAAACTATCACAGTCTACAAAGGGAAGCACAGCCGTGAGCTGCCCAGTGACACAAGCCTACCAGACGAGCTAAATCACTTCTATGCTCGCTTTGAGGCAAGTAACACTGAGATATGCATGAGTGCATCAGCTGTCAGCTGTAGCTGACGTAAGAAAGACCTTTAAACAGATCAACATTCATAAGGCCGCGGGGCCAGACGGATTAACAGGATGTGTACTCCGAGCATGCCATGACCAACTGACAGGTGTCTTCACTGACATTTTCAACATGTCCCTGATTGAATTTGTAATACCAACATGTTTCAAGCAGACCACCATAGTCCCTGTGCCCAAGAACACTAAGGCAACCTGCCTAAATGACTACAGACCCGTAGCACTCACGTCCGTAGCCATGAAAGGCTGGTAATGGCTCATATCAACACCATTATCCCAGAAACCCTAGACCCACTCCGATTTGCATACCGCCCAAACAGATCCACAGATGATGTAATCTCTATTGCTCTCCAAATTGCCCTTTCCCACCTGGACAAAAGGAACACCTACATGAGAATGCTATTCACTGACTACAGTTCAGCATTCAACACCATAGTACCCTCAAAGCTCATCACAAAGCTAAGGATCCTGGGACTAAACACCTCCCTCTGCAACTGGATCCTGGAATTCCTGACAGGCCGCCCCCAGGTGGTGAGGGTAGGTAGCAACACATCTGCCATGCTGATCCTCAACACTGGAGCCCCTCAGAGGTGCGTGCTCAGTCCCCTCCTTTACTCCCTGTTCACCCACGACTGCGTGGCCAGGTACGACTCCAACACCATCATTAAGTTTGCAGACGACACAACAGTGGTAGGCCTGATCACCAACAATGACGAGACAGTCTGTAGGGAGGAGGTCAGAGACCTGGCCGGGTGGTGCCCGAATAACAACCTATCCCTCAATGTAACCAAGACAAAGGAGATGATTGTGGACTACAGGAAAAGGAGTACCGACCACGCCCCCATTCTCATCAACGGGGCTGTAGTGGAGCAGGTTGAGAGCTTCAAGTTCCTTCGTGTCCAAATCCACCAAGACAGTCGTAAGGAGGGCACGACAAAGCCTATTCCCCCTCAGGAAACTAAAAAGATTTGGCATGAGTCCTCAGATCCTCAAAAGGTTCTACGGCTGCAACATCGAGAGCATCCTGACTGGTTGCATCACAGCCTGGTAGGGCAACTGCTCGGCCTCTGACCGCAAGGCACTACAGAGGGTAGTGCGTACGGCCCAGTACATCACTGGAGCTAAGTTGCCTACCATCCAGGACCTCTACACCAGGCGGTGTCAGAGGAAGCCCCTAAATATTGTCAAAGACCCCACCTACCCCAGTCATAGACTGTTCTCCCTACTATCGCATGGCAAGCGGTACCGAAGCGCCAGTCTAGGACCAAATGGCTTCTCAACTGCTTTTAACCCCAAGCCATAAGACTCCTGAACAGGTAATATAATGGCTAACCAGACTATTTGCATTGTGTTCCCCTCCCCAAACCCTCTTTTACGCTGCTGCTGCTCTCTGTTTATCAGATATGCATAGTCACTTTAACTATACATTCATGTACATACTACCTCAATTAGCCCGACTAATCGGTGCCTGTATATAGCCTCGCTACTCTTATAGCTTCGCTACTGTTATTATTCACTGTCTTTTTACTGTTGTTTTTTATTTCCTTACTTATCTATTGTTCACCTAATACCTATTTTTTACTTAATAATTGCACTGTTGGTTAGGGCCTGTAAGTAAGCATTTCACTGTAAGGTCTACACCTGTTGTATTCCGCGCACTTGATAAATAAACTTTGATTTGAAGTGGAGTCGCAATTCAATGGCTCAGACACAAGACATATGTGGCAGGGACTATAGACAATCACGGACTACAAAAGGAAAACCAGCCACAGTGCAACTGGGTCCTGGACTTCCTGACGGGCCGCCCCAGGTGGTGAAGGTAGGAAATATCACCTCCACTCCGCTGATCCTTAACACTGGGGCCCTACAAGGGTGCGTGTTCAGCCCCCTTCTGTACTCCCTGTTCACCCATGACTGCATAGCCTAGCACGCCTTCAACTCAATCATCAAGTTAACAGACGACACAACAGTAGTAGGCTTGATTACCAACGATGACAAGACAGCCTACAGGTTGGAGATGAGGGCTCTGGGAGTGTGGTGCCTGGCCTTGTCTTAGGACGGTAAGTTGGTGGTTGGAGACATCCCTCTAGTGGTGTGGGGGCTGTGCTTTGGCAAAGTGGGTGGGGTTATATCCTGCCTGTTTGGCCCTGTCCGGGGGTATCATCGGATGGGGCCACAGTGTCTTCTGATCCCTCCTGTCTCAGCCTCCAGTATTTGTGCTGCAGTAGTTTATGTGTCGGGGGGCTAGGGTCAGTCTGTTACATCTGGAGTATTTCTCTTGTCTTATCCGGTGTCGTGTGTGTATTTAAACATGCTCTCTCTAATTCTCTCTTTCCCTCTTTCTGTCTTTCTCTCGGAGGACCTGAGCCCTAGGACCATGCCTCAGGACTACCTGGTATGATGACTCCTTGCTGTCCCCAGTCCACCTGGCCGTGCTGCTGCTCCAGTTTCAACTGTTCTGCCTTCGGCTATGGAACCCTGACCTGTTCACCGGACGTGCTTGTTGCACCCTCGACAACTACTATGATTATTATTATTTGACCATGCTGGTCATTTATGAACATTTTAACATTTTAACATCTTGACCATGTTCTGTTATAATATCCACCCTGCACAGCCAGAAGAGGACTGGCCACCCCTCATAGCCTGGTTCCTCTCTAGGTTTCTTCCTAGGTTTTTGGCCTTTCTAGGGAGTTTTTCCTAGGGAGTTTTTCCTAGCCACCGTGCTTCTTTCACATGCTTTGCTTGCTGTTTGGGGTTTTAGGCTGGGTTTCTGTACAGCACTTTGAGAATATCAGCTGATGTACGAAGGGCTATATAAAAATAAATTTGATTTGATTTTGAAAACAACCTCTCACTCAATGTCAACAAAACAAAGGAGATCATTGTGGACTTCAGGAAACAGCAGAGGGTGCAGCCCCCTATCTACATTGATGAGACCACAGTGGAGAAGGTGTAAAGCGTGCATTGGGTATGTGTTGTGTAATTTGTTAGATATTACTTGTTAGATATTACTGTACTGTCGGAGCTAGAAGCACAAGCATTTCGCTACACCCGCAATAACATCTACTAATCACGTGTATGTGTCACGACTTCTGCCGAAGTCGGTTCCTCTCCTTGTTCGGGCGGTGTTCGACGGTCGACGTCACCGGTCTTCTAGCCATCGCCGATCCATTTTTCATTTTCCATTTGTTTTGTCTTGTTTTCCCACACAGCTGGTTTTCATTCCCTCATTACGTGTTGTGTATTTAACCCTCTGTTCCCCCCATGTCTTTGTGTGGTATTGTTTGTTGTAAGTGTTTGTGCACATTGTTGTCTGGTGCGCGATGGGTTTTGTACCCATTCTTTATTATTCTGGATGCCGGTGGTTATATGTATATATATATTAAACTGCTCCGGTTATTACCCACTTCTGCTCTCCTGCGTCTGACTTCGCTGTCACCAGTTATGCACCCCTTACAGTATGTGACCAATAAAATAATTTGATTTTAATATTGAACCCTTATGTATCATCATGCAACCTTATTTTCAATGGTTGTGCAGTTAAACAATTGTTTTTTTTCTCACTTTTGGGTGTGATGCATTGTTGCTCTGTCCCAGGAACAGAAATGGTTCATTTTCAGACCAATGGTCAACTCCCATGATGTTGTAACGCTAGGGCGTAGTGGGTGCAGAGTCAGGAGCAGGAGGCACAGAATGCAGGGTAGTGTTATTTATTTAACACACAATGGCAAAACACAAGCCGCCCCAACAGCGAACTAGAGCGCACACCAAAACCAAAGTGCCCTAACACATGGGACAAAAACAGGTCGGCGCAACATACGCACTCGCACTTCAAAAATACAAATGAGCGTGCATACACAAGCAATACAGTACCAAACAATCCCACACACAGAGCAGGCGGGCCTCCTGGCTAAAATAGCCCAGCTAATCAGCCCAAACCAAAAACAGGTGCACAAAATCAACAAAAAGGGGGAAAAGGAAATCAGTGGCCGCTAGTAGGCCGGCGACGACGACCGCCGAGCGCCACCCGAACAGGAGGGGGAGCTACCTACGGTAGGAGTCGTGACAGATGTACTGTTGCTCTTTTCCAGGAACAGAAATGGTTGGTTTTCAGACCAATGGTCAACTCCCATGATGTGTCTTGCCCACATTTGAAATCCTGATGATGCATTGTGGTTCACTTATTTCAGGAATGAAGGCTTCATCTCAAGATCTCAAGACATATTATTGGTGTGGTTCACTGGTTTCTGAAAAATTCCCAGACTTTGTCAAATCTGCCCATCTGTGAAACACGCTTGAAATAAAGACGACCTGGAACGTGCCCAGAATGTTGTGTTGACACTGACATCATGTGACAGTGAGTCCTGAAGAATCGTGATGGGCGTGGCTATGAGAAGTGTGCAAATTCTCTATGCAATTTGTTTATCTTTTGAATACAAAAGTTTTGCTGGATGATTTAGCACGCTGCTCAGCTAGCTAAGTAGCTAGCTAGCTAGCTAACTTTTGCTAGCACCTCTGTCCTACCTAGCTAGTTTGGAAACATCAGGTAAAACCTAAAATGGATTTTTGAATATAGTATAAATGGTAGAAATCATGATAATGATGATATTAGAGTAATGTAGCTAGTGTCTATACTAAATGATCATACATTCCTCTTCTTTCCCACACATTCCCATAAGGTCTCAGGGTGTTTTCACATATGTGACTCGTTTCAGGAAAATAGGCATATGTCGCAAGTCATGACTTCACAGGAGAGTCATTTGAACATTTATTTTTATTTTCATCTAAATGCGTTGGAACATTTGAACTTTCATGTACTTTAATAACAAACTTGTATGCCATCTGTAAACACAAATAAAGTAAAATTACGAGCCTAGTTGGTTTAGCCACAGAAAAAGACAGGAACCTGGACATGCCGAGAGATGAGTTTTAGATTGGTCTGCCGTGTAGCATCTTCTGTCTATAAAATGAGCTGCTCATTATGTGTAGATAATCCTTTCTACTGCAGTTTTTTCTAAAGATGTAACGTTAGCCATGGAGAACTGCAAATGTGTAGCTAATGTTCTCAATAACATTGCTGCCCTAAATTTATCAAGCGCTATCGACAAAGGTCAGTGGAAATACTTTCAGAAGGACGATCGTACCATGCTGACTCTCTCTGACTCTGAAAATGAATCAGATGATGAGGAATTACCTG
Organism: Salmo salar; assembly: GCF_965601325.2. NCBI lineage: Eukaryota > Metazoa > Chordata > Actinopteri > Salmoniformes > Salmonidae > Salmo > Salmo salar. Next base: position 32,777,514 of record NC_138299.1, read on the forward strand.
ATTTAGGTAAAAACATTTTCATTGAAAAAGACATTGTAGAGTCTTCTGATGACAGTGATGGGGAAGAAACGGTGATCAACAGTGTTGTTGTCACGGAAGAAGTTGACCGAGTTTTGAAATTAGTGGAATGTCTGGTAGAAGCAGAGAAGGTTAAGGGTAGAAGCAGAGAAGGTTAAGGAGATGAATACAATTATAGTGTTTGATTGCAAATGGAGGCGGAGTCGAAAAGAGAACACACTGTTGTATAAAACACCTGTCTCCGGATTACATCTTCAAACTAAGGGCAACCATGGCATCCGTGACAGAGAGAGAGAAAGATCTGATGACTCTCATGGCATTGCACACAGTCAGTGTGAACCAGAGTGACTTGACACAACAGGCCAAGCAAGTTGTACAAACAAAACGGAAACGACACAGGACGTCTTATTTAATGAAAGGGATTGCGGTCTGCCGTGAAGCGTTCATCCATGTATATGGGTAAGAGGCTAGTTACAGTTTCGGATATTATACGTTTCTAATTTAGTCAGAATGTTGTTTTCATTGCAAGTTAAAGTTTACTGTGAGCTAGCTAGCTAACATTAAGTGTATGATCCGTGTAGTAATATTGTCTCAGAAAGCTATTTACATTGCTAGTTATAGCCTAATGTTGGCTAGCTAACTAGTTAAAGTTAGCTCACAGTTAAAGTTTACTGTGAGCTAGCTAGCTAACATTATGTGTAGGATCCGTGTAGTAATATTGTAGAATATAGAACCTATTTGGTTATCTGTAGCTAGCTATGACAATCAGTTTGTATTGTGAGTACTCTATGGATTGGGATTATGGTTCATTGTTTAGCTAGCTAGCTACATGTCTAAACAAAAGACCCCAAGTTAAACTGTACTGTTAGCTAGCTAGCTGACGTTAGAATGCTGGCTTGCTAGATAACAATATGATCTGTGTAGTAATATTATCTCAGCAAGTCATTTGCATTGCTAGTTATAGCATAATGTTCACTAGCTAACTAGCTAACATTGAAACTATTTGGTTAACTTCAGCTAGCTATGACAATTGGTTTGTATTTCTAGTACTCTATGGATTGGGATTAGCTACATGTCTAAACAAAAGACTCCACTTCGCCAGATTACATTCCCCATCAAGTTAGCCAGGTGTGTCTGACAGTGATTACGGCTATCTATTGTATAACAATGCTAAAATATTTGTGTCTGGAATTTGTCTTTCAGCATCAGTAGAACACGCCTGACTCTCCTCCACCAGTCATACAAGGATAATGGTCTAATGCCTCCCATTTAAAAGAGAGCTGGCCCAAGCAAGAACAGGTTACACCTGAAGCATGAGGACTTACAGCGAGTTGTGGACTTCATCAATAACCATGTAGAGGATAATGCAATAGTATTAGCAGGATGCTACCCAGGACACATCTCATGGGACAAAAGCAGCGGTGTGGCATCTCTACAAGGAATCGATAACAACACTTGGTAAGCATAAACAACACGTTTTGATTATTTAATTTACCTCCAACATGATTGGCACTACTTTTGTTGATTTCACATTATTTCTGTATTTTACAGAGGTATGTGTAGTCTGGCTGTCTTCCTTCAGGAATCTGTGTAGAAAATGTATGCCCCACATCTCAAGCACGAAGCCCCAGACAGACCTGTGCTAGCAGTGCAAGAGTAACAACTTTTAGGTCTTCAGACCTGCCAATCTGCCATAAACTGTTAAATCAACCAAGCTGAAGAAGCAAAAGCAGCATCTCCTGCTTGTTCAGAGTGAGCGGTCTGTCTACCAGAAGATGGTTTCTGACTGCAAGACCACCTGTCAAGACCTGCAGTTGTCCCTGGGGGCCCTACTGAACCAGCAAGCAAAGACATCAGGATGCATTACAGCTTTGATTTTGCTCAACAAGTAAGCAACATTTCGTCTTTTATACTGATTATATGAAGGATATATATATATATATATATATATATATATATATATATATATATATCCTTCATATAATCTCTCTGTATTTTACATACCTCTGTAAAATACAGAGAGAGATAGATAGATAGATAGATAGATAGATAGATAGATAGATAGATAGATAGATAGATAGATAGATAGATAGATAGATAGATAAAAAACAAAGCAAAAATATATATATGAAGCAGGAAAATGCCTTTCACTTAGCTGTGTAAAGACAGACTGACAGGGGTGAGACAATTCATTTTAGTTTATCTTAATGTTCTTTTGTTGTTTGCAGGTGCACTATCCTTCTGACCCTATGCAGCCAGGTCCCATCCACTTTTGAACTCCTCGCAAGTGTGGCTTGTTTGGCGTCTGCTGTGAAGGAATACCACAACAAGTCAACTACTTGAATGATGAAGGCATGTCATCCAGCAAAGGCAGCAGCGCAGTCATTAACTACAAGCACCATTTCTTCACCAACTACGGAGTTGGGGAAACATGTGTGGACCTGAATTGTGATAACTGCAGTCGCCAAAACAAGAACAAGTTTGTGCTCTGGTATTGTGGTATTGGTATTGTGGTATTGGTACTGTGACCATGCATAAGCTCCATCACAGTCTGGACCTTCACTTCCTGATCACAGGCCACACCAAGTTTGCCCGCGACTGGTGCTTTGGCCTCATCAAGCAACGCTTCAGAAAAACCAGAGTGAACACTTTGTCCAAGATTGCTGGTGTTGCACTGTGACAGGGCTCAACATCCCACAGCTGGTTGGACTGGAGAATGGTACGGTGCTGGTGGAAACTATGGCTGGCAACAACACCTGACTCTGTACTTCAGTCCACTGTCACAGATCAAACAGTACCAGCACTTCAGGTGAATATCATTTTCATTGCATTGTATGAGGCTATTCTTCTTATCTTAAGTTGGGAGGTGAATTGATGTTATGCAAGGTTGTAATGTCTTCTTAATTATTTTTGTTATTTCCAGTTTTACAACTTCGATGCTCTGGAGCCTGGTGTTGTTCGACCTGAACTCTAGCTAGGTGTTTTGGCAACATCTCACACCAGAAGATATTGCAAGCAGGAGCTTTGAAACTCAATTTGATTTGTTGCCAAGGAGCATTTGGACTCAGTCGGGACCAGGTTTCAGCTGCTGCGCAATGCTGACATCCTTCCTCCCATAGATGGTCTGCCTGTACAAGCACCAACTGGACTGGACACAGCCAGACAAATGTATATTTTTCAGAAGATCAGGGAGTTTTGCGATGAAGAGTCTATGGACATCAAAGTCATAGGCAGGACAGAAACAGGCTCGAAAAATATAGATTCCTTGTTCATGCGTGGTTTGGACAGACCACTTCATCACTGGGGGCGAGTTCCCAGTCATCAGCACTATCTGCAGTGCCTCTATGGACATTCACATAACTCTCTCCTAACACACGCCATACGTTGCTGCTACTATTTATTTTTTTATCCTCATGCTCAATGAATTTTCCCCTGATTGTTTGCATAAAACTACCTCATCTATCACCAGGATCACTGATCGTGTTATTGATATTGTTCTTTCTCTACTGCATTGACACTTGTTCTTTTTTTCTATATATTGACACTATCTATTTTTGATATTGCTATGATGCAATTAACCATTTCTCTGTACTGTTTACATCTTCTGTAGATACCCATCCAGTTAGCAAGATGTGGCTTGGGGTTATAGCATTTCTTTCACATGACCGATTAATTTAGACAAGTGTGTCTGGGTAAGCGTCATCTAATATTCATAAAATATTTTTATCTGGACACTTTCTGTTTACCTGGAATTTGTCCTTATTGTAGGCTACTACTTTTACTTATTTTAGCCTTAATCTTTACCACACTACATGACCTTTAGCACAACCTCACATGTGAATCCTTAAGGAGATGGGTGGGGCTAAGGCATAAGAGGGTGGGAACAATGCTAAATGTTAGTCCATGTGTCACGTCCTGACCATGGTAAGCTGTTATTTTCTATGGTAGACTAGTCAGGGCGTGACAGGGGGTGTTTTCTATGTTTTGTATTTCTATGTTCATGTTCTAGTTTTTGTATTTCTATGTTGGTTTTGTTTGGGATGATCTCCAATTAGAGGCAGCTGGTCCTCGTTTTCTCTAATTGGAGATCATACTTAAAACCTCTTCAGCGTCTGATCCCGTTAGCGGGATCAAAATCCAGCGAAAAATCATATCGCCAATTAGCATTAAAAAAATTAATATATATATATATTTTTTTAATTAATACTTTTTTTGTTTGTTTTATAGATACACCTCTCCTGAATCGACCCACGTCGTCCGATTTCAAAAAGGTTTTACAGGAAAAGCAAATCATTAGATTATGTTAGATGAGTCCATCGTAAAAAGCAGCAACATAGCCATTTTCCGACCAACCACTTGCATCACAAATAACCAAAAAACAGCTAAATGCAGCACTAACCTTTTACAAACTTCATCAGATGACACACCTAGGACATCATGTTACACAATGCATGCATTCTTTTGTTCAATAAAGGTCATATTTATATATAAAAACAGCATTTTACATCGGCGTCTGACGTTGACTGACTATTTTCCCCTCAAATGCGTCCCGGGAAAGAATGCTACAATTCGCTAAATTACTATTCGAAAACGATTTTTTAAATTTATATTGTCAATCTAACATTTATAGATGAATATCTCTTGAGAACACCTGTCATACCAGATTTTAAATTAACTTTACTGGGTAATCACACTTTGCGATAAAAGGAGATGCGATACACAGAAAATGAGCTAATAAACCGAGCTCGGCGCCATCTTGGAACAATCGCATGTCACATCTCATCTTGTATAATATTGTCAATAATCGCCTACCTTTAGTTGTCTTCATCAGAAAGCACTTCCAGGAATCCCAGGTCCACAACAGATGTATTTTCGGTCGAAAAAGTCCATCATTTATGTTCCATTAGCTTTCTGTTGTTAGCGCGTCTGAATGCTGTATCCAAATACTCTGCCGGGCGCGGCACAGCCGTTTCGAATTTTTATTTTTTTTTCCCATTTAGGTTTGTTCAAACATGTCAAACGTTGTAAAACATTAATCTTCAGGGCCTGTAACACCTAGAGAGCCAATAAGATTTGACGGGGACGGTTGCAGAGTGTTTTGAAACATTTCCAAAGGTGGGGGTAGACAGCGCCGCCGGCGTCATAATGGTGATGGCCAATCCCCTGTGACCAATTTCCAATGCGTCTCATTCACTGAGTTTCGACTGTATAAGGCTCAAACCACTGTGAAAAGACTGGCGACATCTAGTGGAAGCAATAGGAAGTGCTCACTGAACCATTGTTAACGGTGTGATTAATAGGGAAAGATGAGAAGTCGAGTCCACAATTCAGAATTCCACTTCCTGGTTCAATCGGTCTCAGGGTTTTGACTGCCACTTGAGTTCTGTTATACTCACAGACACCATTCAAACAGTTTTAGAAACTTTAGGGTGTTTTCTATCCATATATAATAAGTATATGCATGTCCTAGCTTCTGAGTTTGATTAGTAGGCCGTTGAAAATGGGAACGAATTTTTTTCAAAATGCGCTGTGGCGCCCCCTATCCTAGGGTATCCTCAAGTAGGGGTTTTTCCACATGGTGTTGTGGGATCTTGTTTTTGTACAGCTCTGTAAAGCCTGCAGAATGTGACGTTCATTTTCCGTTGTTTGTTGTTTTGCTTTAGTGTTCTAAGTTAAAATAAATATTTATCATGAGCACTCAACACGCTGCACCTTGGTCTACTCCTTTTGATGAGCGTCACAGAAGATCCCACCACCAAAGGACCAAGCAGCGTGATCAGAAGTGGACCTGGGAGGACATTGTGAATGGAAAGGTGATCCTGGACATAGGCGGAGATCCAGGCTGGATGGGATCGCCTCCCATGGGAACAGGTGGAGGCAGCGAAAGCAGAACGGCAACGACGGAAGCACGGGAGGCACCCCAAAAAAAATGTTTTTGTGGGGCACACGGGGAGTTTGTCAGAGTCAGGGTGGAGACCTGAGCCAACTCCCCGTGCTTACCATGGGGAGCGAGTGAAGAAGCAAGCACCCTGTTATGGGGTGATGCGCATTGTGCCGCCAGTGTGCATTCACAGCCTGGTGCGATCTGTGCCCACGCCCCACATTCGCTGTGCTAGGTTGAGCATTCAGCCAGGAAGGGTGGTGCCGGCTCAGCGCTCCTGGTCTCCAGTTCGCCTTCTCGGTCCAGGATATCCTGGTGATAATGCATGGCCCGGAGCCTCCAGTGATGATCCATGGCACAAAGCCTCCAGTGATGATCCATGGCATGGAGCCTGTAGCGACGGTCCCCAGTCCGGAACCTCCTGAGACGGTCCCCAGTCCGGAACCTCCTGAGACGGTCCCCAGTCCGGAACCCCCTGAGACGGTCCCCAGTCCGGAACCCCCTGAGACGGTCCCCAGTCCGGAACCCCCTGAGACGGTCCCCAGTCCGGAACCCCCTGAGACGGTCCCCAGTCCGGAACCCCCTGAGACGGTCCCCAGTCCGGAACCTCCTGAGACGGTCCCCAGTCCGGAACCCCCTGAGACGGTCCCCAGTCCGGAACCCCCTGAGACGGTCCCCAGTCCGGAACCTCCTGAGACGGCCCGCAGCCCGGAACCTCCTGAGACGACCCGCAGCCCAGAACCTCCGGCGATGATCCACGGTCAGGTGGCACAGAAGCAGAGGGATCAGCGGGCGGAGCGGGGGTTACGCCCCGAACCAGAGCCGCCTCCTCTGTTGGAGGATCCGCGGGATAAGGTTATGTGTACTGCACTAGAGCCGCCATAGACATTAGTTACCCACCCTACCCTCCCTTTTTTTTTTTGGGTGTGGGTACTGTCACGTCCTGACCATAGTAAGATGTTATTTTCTATGGTAGAGTAGGTCAGGGCGTGACAGGGGGTGTTTTTCTATGTTATAGTTTTTGTATTTCTATGTTGGTTTTGTTTGTGATGATCTCCAATTAGAGGACGCTGGTCCTTGTTGTCTCTAATTGGAGATCATACTAGGGGTTTTTTCCACCTGGTGTTGTGGGATCTTTTTTCTGTACAGCTCTGTAAAGCCTACAGAACGTGACGTTCATTTTCCGTTGTTTGTTGTTTTGCTTTAGTGTTCTGAGTTAAAATACATATTTATCATGAGCACTCAACACGCTGCACCTTGGTCTACTCCTTTTGACGAGCGTCACATATGTTGTCTTCTCAAACTGTTCATACCCAACAATTAATAAACAGCTTGTGAAGCTCTCTTAGCCTATAGATCACATATCACAAACAAATAATCTGAACTAAAAACTCCACACATTTTGGAATTTCTGTGCATCCTTGACAATCGCTAATCAATATCCAAAAACAGCTGTCCAAAAGGTTTGCCAAAATGTTGGTAACTCATTTGTTAATTGTCAGTGGATTGCCACTTTTAAATAAGGTATCATTTTAGCAGTTATAAATATTGATAACTCAGTTATAAATGTCCACATGTCCGTCACTTTAAAATAAGGTATACTTTTAGCAGTTATACATGTGGGTAAATCATGATTTGAGAGTTCACTCAGAGCTTAAGCATACTTATAGGCAGTATTGGGTACTCATCACTCCATACATGAGAGAAGATTCAACACTTCAACACATGTTCATTCAATGAATGGCGGGTATGAAGACTAAAACATTCAATGTTGTGAGAATACCTCCTCCACTGTTTCCCCAACTAAAGATATTATGGTTACCATTTCACACCAGAGCGTTCACCATACTTGGAATATCACAGAGAAGTAGTAAGTGTGTGTTGATATAATCTGGTAATGGGTAATAATGATTGAATAATGTCCTGAATGTAAATTTGTCCAGGACATAAGGGCGTCGATGGTCAGTCAAGACAGATCATGAAAACCAAACTCTTCTGTTCCTGAGACAACAATGCATCGCACCCAAAAGTGAGAAAATAACTATTGTTTAACTGTGCAACCCTTGAAAACAAGGTTGAATGATGATACATACGGGTTCATGTTATAAGCATTTGTAAATGGTTAATAACTGGGGGTAAATATTGGCTCACTATTTTGCAAACACTAACCAGTAATTGCACTCTTTTGACCAATGCAATATAACGGTTTATTAATGGTGTATAATGCATTTACAAATATTAAATAACATGAATAATGTAATTATAACACCTTTATAAACCGTTTACAAATGGAACCTTAGTGTAAAGTGTTATCCAGTTCCTTCAACTGGAAAACTGTTTCCTGTTTTACCACAATCTGATACTGCCTGTGGTATTTGATTGTAGCTGCAACAAAGGAGCATTCACCACATTCTAGAATTCTTTCCTGTTGACTGGTTTTTAGTTGTATGTTTGGGTTAAAGTGGATGACAAGTTTTCTCAATGCATTCCTGTTATTTTCTCACTATATTTCTGCAACACCAATCTACTTAATGAATTGAGGCAACAGAAGCAACGTCTGAAGAAATTGACACTGTGGTGAACAGAGCCCGTTCTCACCCTTCCCCCGTGTGAGCTGAGGATATGAGTGTGTGCTACTTCAAATTTGTTATATTTGCACACAGAAAATAACAATCCCCTGTGCTTCACCCCCTTCTCCCTCTCTCTGACACACTCTCTCTCTGCCTCTCTGTCTCTCTGTCTCTCTCTCTCTCTCTCTCTCTGACTCTCTCTGACTCTTTTCTCTCTCTGTGTCTCTCTGACACTCTCTCTACCTCTTTGTCTCTCTGTCTCTCTCTTTCTCTCTGACTCTCTCTGACTCTTTTCTCTCTCTCTCTCTCTCTCTGACTCTCTGACTCTTTTCTCTCTCTGTCGCTCTCTCTGTTCCTCACACTCTCTGTCTCTCGCTCTCTCTCTCTCTGACTCTCTCTGACTCTTTTCTCTCTCTCTGTTCCTCACACTCTCTGTCTCTCTCTCTGTTGTGTGAGGACTGAGGATCAGCCAGGCTGCATATTTTCAGCATGTCATGCCACCACTGAGCCCCTCATCCTCCTACAAAACGACTGCGTACCAACAAGGTTTATAATATTCTGTTGGAGATGTTTTGTTGATACTATCATTACAGTAGCTTCACTATATGGACAGACACACTGTACTGTACTGCACTGCATGACTACACACACTGGAGTGCTTATTGAGATTAGCCATAACAACATAGTTTCTCCGAAGATCAGAGAAAGCTCTTACCTCGGCTCGCAGTGACTCAAACACATGCTCTCTTTCAGGTCACTTACCCACACTACATCAATAAGTCACTTGACTAACTTGTTCGACCTGAACTCTAGCTAGGTGTTTTGGCAACATCTCACACCAGAAGATATTGCAAGCAGGAGCTTTGAAACTCAATTTGATTTGTCGCCAAGGAGCATTTGGACTCAGTCGGGACCAGGTTTCAGCTGCTGCTGAAATCAGCTGCTGCTGCTGAAATCAATTTGATTTGAGACATGAAAAATATATTGTGTTTATTTTTACAAGCTGGTGCATGTTGCCACTGTTAAGACTTAAGACTTCAGAGCTTGGATCAATGTCATAAGCTTGTCACAATAGATGCATTCCTTTGTCTGACTGTACTATTCTTGTCCCGATTATCATATTAGCCCTATCAGTAAACATTAAGGAACATGTTAGCAGAATAGTATAGTTAGTCTAGTGTTATCAAAATCAACATCTGCATCATGAAAGAGGATTGACAGCATGTCGACAATGATCCAAACAGTTCATGTTAGCTACAGTCCTACGCTGTTGTTCAACATGGTTTGTTTGAAATGTATCAATCATTTTGATTATATAGAGACACAGGAGAGGGGCACCTCTTTAGTTATAGCTGTTTAGCATGAGGTGCTCTTTGATCATGGGATGAAACACTATTGAACAAAAATAAGTTGATTCTGGATTGTAAACAATGCCAAAACAGCATTGTGTAGGCACTCATGTAATGGGAAAATTAAAAAGTGCTCATTGTTAATATGAAGGCTTTTACATTTTTCCGCATGAGAGTGCCTTGATTACTTCTGTTTTTTTTGCACAAAGGCTTTTTCGGCATTGTTTACTATCCAGCATCAACATTTTGATTATATATTTACGACTATTTCTTTCCTGTCATAATTTAATTTCTCTTTTCATGCAAACTGTTGACATGTTAAAGTCTAGGAAACAGAAGAGCTAATTGTTTATGCCTTCAATATTTTCTATTGTTTGAGGGAACTCACATATTTAAAACCCCCAATTATTTTACATTTACATGATGCTGGTTTTACGAGTAGTACGGCTTTAAAAAACAAGCCTGTTTATTCCACGATTGAGAGCCTTGTATAAACTAGCTCATTATCTATAGCGTGTACAAGAAAGGTGTTTTATCAGCTTTTTGAGAAAAGCAGGAGAAAGAAGAAGAGAACTAATTTACACTCTTCCACAGCTCCAGTATTCCTTTCTCTGTGCAAAGCCAGCGATGGCTGTTGATTGAGTGAGCTAAACTGCTGGCCTTTCATGCTCTGTTAGGGCATTTCCTATGCGATTAATTGGTTTTGTTGATAAATCTGTTCATTACTAGGTAATTGCTGTTAACTTTAGGGGAATGAATGGTTTAGGAGAGCTTGACCTGAAAGTGGTAAAGGTTGGGACTGTGAATGTGTGACGTTTCTTCTACCTGCATTGTCTGGGTCAGAGAGGGGTGGGAAGTGCAGCCGGTAGCTTTGTCTGCTTTGTTTGGGGGCAGGGGGGTGGGGAGAGGGGAGAGGGGATTCTATCCGTTTGGAGCACAGAGCATCCATAGCTTGAGCCTTTCCACCCTCCTCACCCCAGTAAGGATGAAAAGATAGTGTGACCTGAGGATGGATGTATTCAAATGAAAGCGCGCTTCCTCCAGGGGAGTGTGGTGAAATGGCCTGAGGGCAACGGCTCTGTCTGCGATGCTTTTCTTTGATTTACTCCCTGCTCTTGCTCATTAGCAGACACATGCCCGTAAGTCCCCACTCTCTTCCCCCTCTCTCTTCCTGGATAGAGAGGGGGAGCTGGTCTCAATGGAAGACAGCAACCAGAGAGAGAAAGAGAGGGGGATTAAAAATAGGAAAAAAGAGAGTGAGAGAAAGAGAAAAAAACAAGAGAAATAGCGAGATAAGGAGGTGCCTACCTTGTTTTACAGTCTATTACGAGAAATGTTTTAATGTTTTGGTCAGTATTGTAAGATACTGTAGGAAGATGTTTTGAAGCGGAAAACTGTTGTGGCTGACCCGTGAAATGACACATTTCTATCCAGGCTAATTATATCCATAACTGAACCGCAAACCCAGAATTTACATAAAAACATCTGTCTTTCCAACTTTGACAATTGTGTATAGTATATGTCATGTAAAGTGATGTTTGATAAGTTAATGTGTTGGTTGTGCACAGTTGGATCCTTGCTAATTTGAACTCGTGGCACATTTGGCATCTCAGTTTATTACCATACACAACAGATCTATGCTTTTTTCATGTTATGTGTTCAATATTGGTGTGTTGGATATAGGTGCCTACTGACTACAGTAAATAAACAACTCTCTTTTTGGATGTGTAATTGCTTATAATCCTTAATGGTCAGCGCTCTAAGGCATACCATTCCCAACATGTCCGTTATGTTATGCCTCCCATCTCTATTGTCTAAATATTGAGAAGGGGTTCAGTTTACAAGAATCCGTCATAGGATTTATTGAAAGGTGAGTTGACACAACCACTTTCATGTCATGTACATTGTCTTCCACGGGTACAGTTGGGGTTAAGAAGGCACTTTAATAGCCTTGATCAGGTACAACACTGAGTGCATATCACAATCTGTGACACCGAATGTTTCGTCGAATCTGGGTTCCATTAGGCCAAATCACAGCTAATCACAGCTTTAGGTTCTGTAAGGACACACGATGCAGCCTCGCATATCAACTGATACGTAACCTGCTGCTTTATGATGGTTTTGTGTTAGCCTGCCTGTCACACACGCGCACACACACACACGCACACGCACGCGCACACACGCACACACACACACACGGTCTGTGTACAGTGGCTGGTGTAAGAGATACTGATATGTAGATGGGTTGTGCTCTATGAGTAGTACAGGTAGTGGGTTAGGTGGGTGGGGGTGTTGAATGTTTGATCTTTGACAGTGGTGGCTGGCAGGCAGCTAGCTACATATTCCTGACAACCACTAACTACTGTTAATTACCCATCACTATGCTAAAAGAAGTGTCTATTAGGATCGCTGCCAACGGCTGTTAGTTATGCTCTATATTAGATTGCCTCTAAAAGGACGCCAGTATCTCATATCCTAAGCCATAATATATCTTTGCTGTACCTCTGGACAGAGATTGAGCACTGTCTTTTCCTATGGCCATAACATCTCTCCATCATCATCTGTGTGGGCGATGGACGACAGAAACTTTAGCGGTGGTGCCATCAGATTATTTGACTTGTTTTCAGGTGTTTGTGTTTTCTGAGTCTGTTTTCTGTTTGCCAGTAAAGCGTGTGCTCTTCAAGGTACAGAGACTTTGGCGACACTAATCTTCAGCACCTGTGTTGTCAGCATTCTCCGTACCACCTGTTTGACCTCAGGGATTTGGTAAAGGAGGTCTTCACTACCTGCATATGGTTATTTCTATTGACATGTTGTGAGACAGTCAATTCAGAGTGTATATTTCTTTTGTAGAAGCAAAAGCGGAGATAGTAAAGTGCATTCGGAAAGTATTCTGACCTCTTGACTTTTTCCACATTTTGTTACATTACAGCCTTATTCTAAAATTGATTAAATAGTTGTTTTCCTTCATCAATCTACACACAACACCCCACAATGACAAAGCAAAAACAGGTTTTTAGACATTTTTGTTAATTTATTTGAAAAAAAATATACAGAAAATATATTATTTACATAAGTATTCAGACCCTTTACTCAGTACTTTGTTGAAGCACCTTTGCCAGCGATTACAGCCTCGAGTCTTCTTGGGTACGACGCTACAAGCTTGGCACAGCTGTATTTGGGGAGTTTCGCCCATTCTTCTCTGCAGATCCTCTCAAGCTCTGTCAGGCTGGATGGGGAGTGTCGCTGCACAGCTATTTTCAGGTCTCTCCAGAGAGTCCGGGCTCTGGCTGGGCCACTCAAGGACATTGAGACTTGTTTCGAAGCCACTCCTGCGTTGTCTTGGCTGTGTGCTTAGGGTTGTTGTCCTGTTGGAAGGTGAACCTTTGCCCCATTCTGAGGTCCTAGGCGCTCTGGAGCAGGTTTTCATCTAGGATCTCTCTCTGTGCTCCGTTCATCTTTCCCTCGAACCTGACTAGTCTCCCAGTCCCAGGCGCTGAAAAACATCGCCACAGCATGATGTTGCCACCACCATGATTCACCGTAGGGATGGTGCCAGGTTTCCTCCAGACGTGACGCTTGACATTCAGGCTAAAAAGTTCAATCTTGGTTTCATCAGACCAGAGAATCTTGTTTCTCATGGTCTGAGAGTCCTTTAGGTTCATTTTGGCAAACTCCAAGTGGGCTGTCATGTGCCTTTTACTGAGAAGTCGCTTCCGTCTGACCACTCTACCTTAAAGGCCTGATTGGTGGAGTGCTGCTGTCCTTCTGGAAGGTTCTACCATCTCCACAGAAGAACTCTAGGGCTCTTATCAGAGTGACCATCGGGTTCTTAGTCACCTCCCTGACCAAGGCTCTTTCTCCCCGATTGCTCAGTTTGGCCGGGCGGACAGCTCTAGGAAGAGTCTTGGTGGTTCCAAACTTCTTCCATTTAAGAATAATCTTGGGGACCTTCAATGCTGCAGAATTCTTTTGGTACCCTTCCCCAGACCTGTGCCTTGACACAATCCTGTCTTGGAACTCTACGGACAATTCCTTCGACATCTTGGCTTGGCTTTTGATCTGACATGCACTGTCAACTGTAGGACCTTATATAGACAGATGTGCCTTTCCAAATCATGTCCAATCAATTACGTTCATCACAGGTGGACTCCAATCAAGTTGTTGAAACATCTCAAGGATGATCAATGGAAACAGGATGCACCTGAGCTCAATTTCGAGTCTCTTAGCTAAGGGTCTGAATACTCATGTAAATAAGGTATTTCTGTTTTAATATTTAATACATTAGCAAAACTTTCTAAAGAACAGTTTTCACTTTGTCATTATGGGGCATTGTGTGTAGATTGATGAGGCACATTTTTTTGTTGTTGGTCTATTTAAGATTAAGGCTGTAACGTAACAAAATGTTGGAAAAGTCAAGTGGTCTTAATACTTTCCGAAGGCACTGTATGTTTGCACAGTTAGGTAGAGCACACATTTCTCGCACTACAGGGAGGGGACATAAGTGATATTTCACTTGGAGACGTGTCTGTCCATTCACATGATTTGTCTCAAACATTCAAATCGTCGATTACTAACTCCCAAAGCGAGTTGCTTCTCAATAAAACAGTTAGGCTACAGCTAACTGGTAATGGATGATCTTCAACTTTGTCCCTCTTGCCAGAAGCTTTACCCTTTTAAAAAAACAACGGTTTCCTGCGAAACCCTTTCGATTCATTCTCGTATTGAGGTGAAACTTTGAGAGGTCATTACTTAGGCTAGCTAGTTGATTAAGATAATCTAAAACCACCCATGAGAGTGTGAGCCCCAGCCTGACCCAGGCCTCTGACTAACCCCAGTATTTAACCCCAGTATTTAAGGAAAATAAACAATGGAGATGGTGTGGAATGTCATCACACTGAGGAAGTTTATTACATTTGTTTAGAGACTGCAATGTGGCCAGTCAGTAAGTGAGTATGAGGTCTTGGAAAAGTAGTGGAGGGGAAAGTAACCCAAGATGCTAATGATCTATGGCATTTCAAATGGCTGGTTGGGAGAGAGGGAGAGAGTGAGATCTGGGTGTAACAAGATCTGTCCAGAATCACCCCTGAAAGGTACAACAGCCATTATCCCAGGGGATAAAGAAGACATGATTTCAATCCTTATGAATCATTCTTTCCCCCTGCCCCCAAAGGCACTGGAGCTGTAGACAGGTTGTCATGCTTTGTATGAATTTATCTTGTTTGTTGTACTGAAAGAGAAAACATACATACGTATATTGAGTTTACTGTATGAGAACTGTAAAGTCTAATTGAATGATTCATGTTTTTTTATTTTCTTTACTGCAGCACTCACTCATTGTATTTGATAAGGAGATCAGCTAGCTGTCCTTTGACAAATCAACATGAACAATGATTGGACAGATTTTGCAGCACAAAATGGGTACACACACAACGAAATAAAAAATCATCAAAGTCTGTAAAGATATTTGATGAATGTTCACGTTGTCCTTCTTGGTAACAGAACAATGGAAAACGTTTCCTCTCATGCCAGCAGTGTATTGTAACCAAGTGTTAATGAGAGAGCAATTACCATCTTATATAAAAAATAAAAAAAAAAATACTAAATAAATACAACTAAATAAATACAACTTTTGTCTGTGTGCCATCCTCTTCCTTTTCCTTTACTCCTCTTCCTTCATATTATTATGTATCATGGCTAAGGTCATAGGTGAAGGTACAGTGTGAATAAAGAAGTCTACTGCATGTCGTTAGGAATACAACATATAGAGTCTGCTATGTAGCCTAACACGACTATTAGGATTGTGTTGCTAGGCTTTTGTTAGGGATTTTGAAAGCATACTGTATATAATCTCAGCCGCATCTCCATTGGAACATATGTTTTTTTGGGATCACAAGCTATACGGTGCGTACCTGTTTGCTGCAGTATTTTGAAAACCATCTCAAAGAGAAATTGAAACATTTTGTACATTTTCAGTCAGAAAAATAATTTGTGGTGAGTTCTCAGGGGTTATATAAGGTATATTTCCCCCACCTGTCTGTGGAAGAAGACTGTCAGAGGTATCTAGTCCATGAGAGTTGCTCTAGCTGGCTTTCCTCCACCTTTCCCCCAGTCTGACTCTGAGAAACTCATTTTCATGCCTGTACAAGTCCAACCCGTCAATCGCCTGTATTATGTGTGTTCCTTCCTGTTGAGGCCTACTTAGCCCAGTATCCAATGTACTGCTCTCTATCTGACTAAGGTGCAAAATCCAACCTGATACACTTCTCCTCCCCTCTCAACCACGAGTTACATCCCTGTCATATGACCTTTTGCATGGTTTGTTCACAGAATAATATTCTCTACCTAACTGTATAGCCTCTCATTAATTGTTCCTCGCTTTGCAGACAACTTCACACATTGACATAGTAAGCAGTGACCCCACTAATGATCCTTATGATTGGTTACCAAGGTTACTGGTGGACCTATACTGCCAACAGCCTCTGTGCTACAGGTGTGAAGTGAACTCTATCTAACCTCTTTGACAAATCTGGGTCCTTCCCACTCTGCTTTTTGTGTTTAAAGGGCAAGTCTGACACTTTTTAACCACATATTCTTTATCTCCAGCACCATACCAGTGTCTACATATGGGAAAACGGTAAGTTTCTATGATCTGTGGTTAAAATGATAAGAAGAAAGGTCCTAAAAAATGCTTCTCTGTGACATCACAGGGTAGGATTAAAAGTAAGAAAAACTGTGATTTTCAAAACCTGCAACGAGTTTCTAGCCAGAGGGAGGATATTTTCTTGCTTCCCACATCACATCACCGTAAATCTCATAGTGTTTGATCATTTTTGATGGTGTCATCGGGTTTAACTTTTTTGAACTTTATATTTGTTTCTACAAAACGCAGAAATGCGGCATTTTCACAAATGTAAACACTGGTATTGTGCTGGAGATAATGGAAATGAGGTTGAAAAGTGGTGGAATCACTCTTTAAAGTTGACTCACAAGAGAAAACACAGGTCTTGCAGTTTCGCTTACAATCCAAATGATGATGCGCTATTGATGAAAAAAAAGAAAGTAAGAGGTAAATCAATCAACCAATTATCTTCTTTAGCATTCCTCCTGTGTAATTGGCTTCAGGTGTCATGATAAGCTAAGGACCTGGGTGTCTAAAGTCATGTTCCAAGAGCTATTTCAAGCAGTCTGAAATGTCTGCCCATCGGCAGATATTTCGTGGGTGGGTGTCTGGTGAATGAGCACTGTGCAAACTCAGAGGCTACCTGTGGGCTTTATTGTGACTTTTGAGCACAGGTTTTCTTTGATGTTTATGAAGAAAGGTGAGACTAGCATTAGGTAGCTACCCTGGGGCCTGACACTAAATCTTTACATGAGGCAAGGACTCCACACAGAACAATGGTTCTTTACATTCATTATTAGAAGCCATCAATCACTTGTTTACATCTTCTCAATGCAGGTGAAACACAGCTCTTTGTCATAGCGGGAGTAACAAAGAGTACAACAAGGCTTGGGATCAGGTTATCTTCTCTCCATCCGTGTGCACTCTCCATGCCAGCCAGAGAGACAGATCAAAATGAAACCTTGGAACTCCAGTAGAAAACATGTTAGCTTTTTTGCCTCCAAGTTTACTGATTCACCCCTTTGTTTAAAAAATGGTTTTATCCAGATGGAAGTTCAGTCCGTACAAATATGAGAGAAAGACTTGAAAACATGTTGACTTGTGGTATTATATGTCACCTGAAGGGATATAATTACACCCAAGGTGCTAATAGTATTTATCTAGCACAATTCAGGGACAAAATAATGGGCGGTGTTGTCTTCCTTTGAGACGGTTTTGTTGCTGCAGTTGAACTTGATAAAATATTCTGGTGAATAACAGGTGCGTCTACTGTGCCTCACTGTGTATGTGATCACATCCCTGGATCAACCCAAACACCGATTTCCCTACAAAAGATAAAGGCTGCTCTCTTTTTTCATTTGTTTGCTTTTCATGTATAATTTGCATTGTTGGGCCTAAGTCAAAGAGCGTTTTCATCAGAGAGCAAGGAGGCAAATCACCCTTTTAGCGGGATGACAACGGAGCACGCCCCGTCATCCCTGGGCCCTGGGTATGGTAAGGGAATCAGATGTTTAATTATTGTGTCACAACCACGGCTTTTCCCAGGATACACTGAGAGAGGCGTCACATAAACGGTGTGTGTTTGTGTGTTTTTCGAAGAGGTTGGGCTCAAAGCAAAACATGAATTTCCATGGACTGCAAGTAAAATCTAACACAGTATTCTTCTAAATTTCCCCTTTTACAAGCTTTGTTCTACAGCTATAAAACAGTTATAAACAGTTATAAAAAGGTATAAAAATCACAGATACATCATTCTTTATTTTGGTTTTATATTCAAAGAACTGTCAAAGGCATTGTGCTTTAGTGACAAAAATGGAATAAAAGATTTGTACTTTCTGAGCCACACATTGCACTTGGTCATTAAGATATTTAACTGTGGCCTTAACAAAGCTTCCCATTCATAAGGAGACCTTCCTCCTTAAAGTAACACAACAGCCCTCACCTGCAGAAAAAGCAGTCCCATCATCTGTAGACAAGTATTTTCTGGCAGTGTTGCTTTGTACAATTGGCTGACGATTACATTGAGACCTGAATGAAACATCATGTTACTGGCATTTTTTCAGTTTCCTTTTGCTACATTTTTTTTTATCCACGTGTCGCAGTGCAGAGATTTGCTGTTCAGATCTAAGAGAGCGAATAACAGGGAATATGTTGTTGGACCTGCGGACCTTCTCAAGTTTCACCTTGTAGACATTTCCTTTCACACGTACAAAGCCTTTGTTTGTGTTTATTGAATAGGACCTGATATTCTAAGTGTCAACTTAGCCTTCATCTTTTTACTTTGGTAATTCAATATACATCAGTTGCTTTTTGAACTTGGGTTTTATGATTTGCACTGTTCAACACGTTGGCAAAGGAGCCAAGCCGATGTTATCATTGACAACAGATTCTGAATAATAACATACATAACATAGACTTCCTGTATTATTAACTGTTTATTGCAATGTTCATTTCCTTGACATTTGACCCCTTTTTAAATTAAAACACGATTCTGTGTAAATGAATCAAA
Organism: Salmo salar; assembly: GCF_965601325.2. Taxonomy (NCBI): domain Eukaryota; kingdom Metazoa; phylum Chordata; class Actinopteri; order Salmoniformes; family Salmonidae; genus Salmo; species Salmo salar. The sequence goes on from NC_138299.1 coordinate 32,796,463, forward strand.
TACATTGAGGAAACTCAAATGAGCTTTCACTAGTGAACATGTATGACTACTTTTACTAGTGAACATGTATGACTACTTTCACAGGTGAACATGTATGACTACTTTTACTAGTGAACATGTATGACTACTTTTACTAGTGAACATGTATGACTACTTTCACTAGTGAACATGTATGACTACTTTCACTAGTGAACATGTATGACTACTTTCACTAGTGAACATGTATGACTACTTTTACTAGTGAACATGTATGACTACTTTTACTAGTGAACATGTATGACTACTTTCACTAGTGAACATGTGTGACTACTTTTACTAGTGAACATGTGTGACTACTTTTACTAGTGAACATGTATGACGTTGCATCTTTTCTTTAAACAATCCTACCATGTATCTTCTATTGCAAATGACAAGGTGATTATTCACTAGGCCTACCTACCGCTTTCCTCTTTTCAAGAGATGAGTCCGTGTTTTCCGTAATGAGGTACCTAATTTATCGTGTCAATAAAAGCGGCACTTCTACCCAAGGTGTGAGTGAGGACTTTGGAAGTGAATACTCTCTTGCCCTTTCCCTGTGAGTAAAGCTCCTCTTCAGCTCTGTTGAGTGCTATGATAACCCAAAGTCGACGAAAGTTTGCACACATTCCAGAGAAGCTTTTAAAAACGATGACGTCTCCATTGTACACAATCAGCAAAATAGCTGGTCAACTGTCAAGCTCTTCTTATGGGATGTTTTGTAAATAATGTGAGATAATGACTTTAAATACTTGCAGGCAACCGTTTTACTACAAAGATACTTTTCCAGGACACAAGAGGCTGTCTGGAGTCGCCTGTGGGCTCCACTTGTCAGACAGGAGTAATGGTTCTCTCAGGTCAGACTGCCACTTGACTATGTTGTTGCTGCATTGAATTACAGCCCATGGACAAGTCCCTCTCTTTCTGTTGGATATTCAATCTTCTGATAAATTGTTTTGGAATTTGAGGCCTCAGTGAACAGAACGTGTTTTGAAGCAGGTTTCTGTTGCCCTGGTGGAGTGGAGCCACTGGGATATGAGGTTCAGGAGTCGGAAAGCCGAGCTATCTGTCAGGACTCAGGTTAAACCCCACTTAACAGATTGGGCTGAGCAACGAGGACTAAAGTTTACTTAATCCAAGCTCACTCAGTGCTCGAGCAGCTAGCTCCAGAGGCTGTGTGATGAATAACACACTAATGCTGTGTCAAGGCCACTACAAACTACAACAGGAGAGTAAACATGTAAATATTATTTCTGTTGGACTTTAGTCAGATGAGTTTGGCCTCAGGGTGCGTGTGTACACTATATACACACTCACTCACACTCTCACACAACCCCCCCCCCCCCCCCCCCACACACACACACACACACACACACACACACACACACACACACACACATACGCGCACGCACACACACGCACGAACAAATACCATTTTATTTTATTTTATTTGTTTGTATGTATGTGTAAACTGAATATGTGGATTTCATGTCAAGCCCCATAATAAATCAGTCAAAATGTCTCAACGGATTTGGAAGGTTCAGTGTGGTCATTGGCAAGAGCCAGGATGATTGAGCGAAGTAGAGGATGTGCAATAGGAATAGACTGGTAATGCTACCTTTATGAATCATACTTTAACAAAGAGACTGAAGAGCGTCAGAGTAGAAACAAAGTGAGGTCCAGGAAGAGGTGAACTATGGTAGCCTACAACAAGAGAGAGGATGAGAACCACCAGGAAAACAGGGTCTTATTCATTTGGCACAAAACAGAAGAAAGTGGGGAGGGACTACCTGGATTTGTTCAACAGGAACACCTTGTTTTCATTTTGCTCCGTGGTTCCCTAACGGATACAACCCAGGGGAGAGCTGGAACACCTGCTGTGAATGGTTTTCCTACTTTGCCCCTTAGGGGCACCGTAGTTGCCCAATTAGTATTGAGAACATTTATCCTGTCACTAATAGATATCTTATAGTATGACATAGGTGACATTGCCACGGTGAATGTGGGGACAAGTTGATTTGTCTCCCCCAATCATTTCTTAACACACAGTGTACAAAACATTAGGAACACCTACTCTTTCCATGACATAGGCTGACCAGGTGAATCGAAGGTGAAAGCTATGATCCCTTATTGATGTCACCTGCTAAATCTTCTTCAATCAGTGTAGATGAAGGGAAGGAAACAGGTTAAATAAGGAGTTTTAAGCCTTGAGACAATTGAGACATGGATTGTGTATGTGTGTCATTCAGAGAGTGACAGGGCAGGACAAAAGATTTAAGTGCCTTTGAACGGGGTAGGGTAGTAGGTACCAGGCGCATCAGTTTGAGTGTGTCAAGAACTGCAATGTTGCTTGGCTTTTCACACGCATCACTTTCCCGTGTGTATCAAGAAGGGTTGCGGAGTAACGGGTTACATGTAAGGGATTCCAAAAAACAGGTAAGTGTAATGTAGATGATTACTTCAAGGATTACTTTTCAATTCAGAATGGAGGTTTGCGAAAATAAATATTTGACACTTCTCTATTTTCTCAATGAAATTCAAATCAGCATTGAAAAAAGTGCAAGTTTAAGTTTGTTCCACCTGAGCGAGTCTGACTACAAGTCAGAGACGACTATGATTACACACCAAATGGGTTTGATGGATTGTGGGAAAAGAGCAGCAATCGGGTTTTGTAGGCTACAGTCCAAGGTATGTCTTCCAATGGTACGACTGCTGTCGGCATCCAAAGATTATCCAACTTGAATAAACGCTTGGATTTAAGGATGACAGGTGTGGTGTAGACTACGGCGATACGGATATCACTTATTATTGTTATCTACTGTCACACCCTGATCTGTTTCACCTGTCTTTGTGATTGTCTCCACCCCCTCCAGGCGTCGCACATTTTCCCCATTATCTGTGTATTTTAACCTGTGTTCTCTGTTTGTCTGTTTCCAGTTCTTCTTGTTTGTCAAGCCAACGAGCATTTTTGTGTCAGCTCCTGCTTTTCCCCAGTCTATATTTTCTCATCCTCCTGGTTTTTGACCCTTGCCTGTCCTGACCCTGTACCCACCCGCCTGACCACTCTGCCTGCCCCTGACCCTGAGCATGCCTGCCGTCCTGTACCTTTGACCCGTCTCTGGATTACCGACCTCTGCCTGACCTGACCCTGAGCCTGCCTGCCATCCTGTACCTATGCCCCACCTCTGGATTACCGACCTTTGCCTGACCTGACCCTAAGCCTGCCTGCCATCCTGTACCTATGCCCCACCTCTGGATTACCGACCTCTGCCTGACCTGACCCTGAGCCTGCCTGCCATCCTGTACCTATGCCCCACCTCTGGATTACCGACCTCTGCCTGACCAGACCCTGAGCCTGCCTGCCGTCCTGTACCTTGGCCTCTGTTGCTGTAATTAACATTGTTACTTCGACACGGTCTGCATCTGGGTCTTACTTTATCCTGATAGTACGAACTGGCCATGACTGATCCAGCAGACCCGGGCCAGCTGCGCAACGCCATCTCCACCCAGGGAGCTACTATCGGTCTGCACAAGGAATTGCTTCGTGGCCTTGTGGAGGGGGTCCAAACATTGGCTGAATGCCATGACCGGGCATTGGATAGTTTGCTGAAGCAATTCCATGGGTTGTCTGGGAGGTCGCCTACCACGGTGGTAACCCCACAGCGCCTCAGCGACTCAGCTGCTAGCAGTGCCGTCTCATCGGTCACTCCAGCTTCTCAGGAGCCCCGCTTACCTCCGCCGGAACGCTTCAATGGACGGTCGAGCACCTGACGGAAGTTCCTAGCTCAGTGTGCCCCTGTCTTCGAGCTTCAGCCCTCCTCCTTCCCCTCGGAACCCTCCAAGAAAGCCTACCTCATCACACTGATGTCCGGGAGGGCTCTCACCTGGGCTACTGCAGTGTGGGAACAACAGCCTGGAGGGGTTCGTGGGAGAAGTGAGGAAGTGTTTGATACCCCGTTCCCCGGGCGAGAGGCCACCCGGAAGCTAATCCGGCTTCGGCAGGATTTCCGCAGTGTAGCTGATTATTCGGTGGATTTCCACACGTTGGCAGCAGAGAGTGCTTGGAATCAAGAGGCACTGTTCGATATGTTCCTGCACGGCGTCTCGCAGGGGGTCAAGGACAAGCTTGCCTACGGAGCTCGATTCCCTCATCACTTTGACCATCCGTATCGATGGGCGATTACAGGAACGACGGAGGGAGAGGAATTTGGAATTCGCTCGCACGCCCAGGGATCCTACCTTGCGTCCGAGTCATCCCGGAAGCTCCTGATGGTCTCGTTGCCGATAGAACCCGAGGGCTGCCGAAGATGACCGAGTCACCGCTTCCTGAGCCTATGCCACTAGACAGAGCTGGGTTGTCGCCAGCGGAATGACAATATAGGATTGACACGAAGAGTTGTCTGTATTGCGGGACTCTTGGTCATTTCGTGGCCTCTTGTCCTTTAACTTCTTTGGGATGGGGGCGGTATTTTGACATCCGGATGAAAAGCATGCCCAAAGTAAACTGCCTGCTACTCAGGCCCAGAAGCTAGGATATGCATATAACTGGTAGATTTTGATAGAAAACACTCTAAAGTTTCTAAAACTGTTGGAATAATGTCTGTGAGTATAACGGAACTGAAATGGCAGGCGAAACCCCAAGGACAAACCATTAAAAAAAAAATTCAGCATACCACTGATTTCAATGGCTGGCACTTTTATAATAGGGCGAAATCGTCCCCGATTGCAGTTCCTAGGGCTTCCACTAGATGTCAACAGTCTTTAGAAAGAGTTTCAGGCTGGTTTTTGGAAAAATGAGGGAGAAGTTGTAGTTTTTCTAAGTGGCTCCCATTTTGGCTGTAGTGTTTCGAAGCGTATGGCCGAGAGAGCGCGTTCTTTTGGTTTATCTCCGATAAAGACAATAACGATTCTCCGTCTTAAATTTGATTCTTTATTTGCTTTTTAGGGTACCTAAAGATTGATTACAAATGTTGATTGACTTGGCGGCTGGATTAACAACAACTTAAGCTTTATTTTGATGTACTGCACTTGTGATTTCATGAAAGTTAAATATTTATAGTAATTTAATTTTAATTTTGCGCTCTGCAATGTCACCGGATGTTGGCCAGATGGGACGCTAGCGTCCCAATGATTCGCAAGAAGTTAAAGAAACCAGGCTCACCGGTAGGAGCAAGTACTCAGGTGGGCCATATGGAGAACGTTCCTGCTTCCGCTGCTTGCACCCCTTTTCATGCCATTCTGCTGTGGGGAGACCAGTCCAAATCTCTCTGGGTTTTCACTCTGGGGCCGATGAGAGCTTTTTGGACGCTACCCTGGCGTCCGAGCTGAACACTCAGCCCCTCTCCATTCCCATGGATGTTAGAGCGCTGGATGGGCGCTCTATAGGCCGAGTCACCCACAACACCACTCCTATCAACCTACGAGTGTCGGAAAACCACAGCGAGGCTTCCCAATTCCTGCTCATCAAGTCCCCTCTGATTCCCATGGTATTGGGATTCTCCTGGCTCAAACGACACAATCCCCTCTTAACTGGTCTACTGGTGCCATCATGGGCTGGAACCCGTTCTGCCACACACATTGCCTGAAGTCAGCACAACCTGCCCCGGGACGTCTTCCTGAGGGCTCGGAAGGTGCCCGGACCTCTCCGCCATTCCCGTGGAGTACCAGGACCTCTGGGAGGTGTTCAGCAAGACCCGGGCTACATCGCTTCTGCAGCACCGATCCTATGACTGTGGGATTGACCTTCTCCCTAGCACCACGCCGCCCCGAGGACGTCTGTACTCTCTGTCGGGACCGGAGACCAAGACTATGGATATCTACATTGGGGACTCCCTAGCTGCTGGATTTATCCGTCCCTCTTCCTCTCCAGCGCACAGTTCTTCTTCGTGGAGAAAAAGGACAAGACCCTGTGCCTGTGCATTGACTACCGGGTACTCAATGACATTACGGTTAAGAACCATTACCCGCTACAACTCATCTCCTCGGCCTTCAAGCCGCTCCAGGGGGCCACTGTAGTTTCCAAGCTGGATTTACGGAACGCCTACCATCTGGTGCGGATACGAGAGGGGGACAAGTGGAAGACTGCCTTCCACACAGCCAGTGGCCACTACGAGTATCTGGTCATGCCCTTTGGCCTCGCCAACGCGCCCCTGCTGTGTTCCAGGCTCTGGTGAATGATTTCCTCCGTGACATGTTGAACCGATTCGTCTTCGTCTACATTGATGACATCCTCGTCTTCTCCTGCTCCCCTGAAGAACACATGCTCTACGTCCGGCAGGTCCTTCAACGACTTCTGGAGAATCAGCCTTTTGTGAAGGCGGAGAAGTGCGATTTCCATCTCTTCTCCATCCCCTTTCTGGGTTACATCATCTCTGCTGGGAGTGTCCAGATGGATCCCGGGAAGGTGAAAGCAGTGATGGATTTGCCTCAGCCTACGTCCAGGGTGCAACTGCAACGTTCCCTGGGGTTTGCCAACTTCTATCGCCACTTTATCAGGGGTTGCAGGACCCTGGCTTCCCCCCTGTCAGCACTCACCTCGCCCGAGGAACCGTTCACGTGGTCTCCAGCTGCTGACTCGACGTTTCCAGACCTCAAACATTGCTTCACCACAGCTCCCATCCTGGTTCATCCTGACCCATCTCGTGGTGGAGGCCGACGCATCGGATGTCGGAGTGGGGGTTGTCCTGTCCCAGCTTTCTACCTTTGACCTCAAGCTACATCCCTGCACCTTCTTCTCCCATCGCCTCAATGCCATGGAAAGGAACTACGATGTGGGGAAGTTGGCGTTGGAGGAATGGAGGCACTGGCTGGAGGGGGCGGAACATTCATTCATCGTGTGGACTGACCACAAGAACCTGGAGTATGTATGCACCACCAAGCGCCTCAACTCCTGTCAAGCCAAATGGGCCCTGCTGTTCACATGGTTCAACTTCTCCCTCTCTTACTGGCCGGGATCCAAGAATATCAAGCTGGATGCACTGTCCCGCCACTATAGCCCCAGGACTACTACCCCGGAACCTGAGACCATCCTTCCCACTTCATGCCTGGCGACGGCACTCAGCTGGGGAATAGGGAAGCAGGTCCATGAGGCGCAGTGCTCCCAGCCGAGGGGGGGGGGGGCCTGATAACCAAATGTTTGTTCCCGATGCCATCCACGCCGCCGTCCTGGAGTGGGCCCACTCCTCCAGGCTTGCCTGCCACCTGTGCGCCCGTCCGACCCTGGCCTTTGTGTGACAGAGCATTTGGTGGCCTACTATGGTTCCTGATGTGTTCGCATTCGTCACCGCTTGCAAGGTGTGTGCACAGAACAAGACTCCTCGGCAAGCTCCGGCTGGTCTCCTCCAACCTCTGCCTGTCCCCCACCATCCCTGGTCTCACATCTCCCTGGACTTTGTCGTCACGGGTCTTCCCCCGTCTGATGGAAACACCGCCATCCTGACCAAGGTGGATTGGTTTTTCAAAGCTGCTCACTTCATTCCTCTCCCCAAACTACTAGAGACAACCTAGCTCATACTGCAGTACATCTTCCGGATCCATGCACTGCCCGTGGACATGGTCTACGACCCGGATCCTCAGTTCTCATCCATTTTCTGGAAGGTGTTCTGCACCCTCATTGGGTCGTCTGCCAGCCTGTCCTCCGGGTTCCACCCCCAGTCCAACGGTCAGTCGGAGCGAGCCAACCAGGACCTCGAAACTGCCCTGCACTGCCTGGTCTCCACCAACCCCACCACCTGGAGCCAGCAGCTTGTGTGGGTCGAATACGCCCGCAACACCCTTCCCTGCTCTGCCACGGGCCTTTGAGTGTTCCCTTGGGTATCAGCCCCCGCTCCTCCCTGAGCAGGAAGAGGAGGTCAGCAAGCCTTCAGCCCATATGTTTGTCCGCCGCTGTTGTCGTACCTGGAGGAGAGCCCAGTCGGCCCTCAAGACCACCTCCAGGTATTGACGACAAGCGGATCGCCACTGGAGCCCAGCTCCCCAGTATCATCTCTGTAACGGTTGTCGTTGGGAATGGAGGACCAAAACGCAGCAGGAATGTGGATACTCATCTTGTATTTATTTTTAAATAAAGAGAACACCAAAATAACAAAACGAAGAACTCACAAACAACAAAACAGTCTTGTCAGGCTCACACAGGCAAAACAAGAAACAATCTCCCACACACTTAACCAAACACATACCCATATATAGGACTCTCAATCAGAGGCAACTAGAAAACACCTGCCTCCAATTGAGAGTCCAACCCCAATAAACTAGACAAAGAAATACAAAAGACTAGAGACCACATAGAAATACAAACCTAGAACATAACCCCAAAAACCCGGAAATAATAAATCAAACACCCTACTACATAAAACACCACCCCGAACCACATAAAGAAAATACCCTCTGCCACGTCCTGACCAAACTACAATAACAAATAACCCTTATACTGGTCAGGACGTGACAATCTCGGGCAGAAAGTATGGCTGTCCACCTGGGATCTTCCCCTCCTGGTGGAGTCTCGCAAACTGTCCCCCCGGTTTATCGGCCCTTTCCCCATCTCCAAGATCATTAGCCCCTCTGCTGTCCGCCTTCTGTTGCCCCGTACCCTTCGTATACATCCTACATTCCATGTGTCTAGAATTAAACCTGTGTCTCACAGCCCTTTGTATTCTATTTCCAGGCCCACCCCTCCTCCCCGTGTCATCGATGGCCATCCGGCATACACGGTGAGATGCCTCCTGAGGGTTCGACCACGGGGCAGGGGTTTCCAGTACCTGGTTGACTGGGAGGGTTATGGCCCACTAGAGACATCCTGGACATGTGATTAATGAATGCCATATGCTGCATTTTTTTGGTGACACTTTCATATCTTTATAATCCACAGATGAAACAATAACAAAACGGGCACCCCGCCTCTGTTTTGGTAAAAAAGCTGAGGGATGGGCCTGGAGAAATGTAACCACTCACAGATTAATAGACCGAGCTATGGATGCAAGGACTGACCAACCATGATATCAAATGATTGTTTTAACCATGTTTTGAGGCTATAAAAACAAGACACACTAATCTACTTGTCCTCTTGCTCAGTTGTGCAGTTGTGCACTGGGGCCTCCCACTCCTCTTTCTATTCTGGTTAGGGCCAGTTTGTGCTGTTCTTTGAAGGGAGTAGTATACAGCGTTGTATGAGATATTCAGTGTTGGCAATTTCTCGCATTGGAATAGCCTTCATTTCTCAGAACAAGAATAGACTGATGAGTTTCAGAAGAAAGATATTTGTTTCTGGCCATTTTGAGCCTGTAATCGAACCCACAAATGCTGATGCTCCAGATACTCAACTAATCTAAAGAAGGACAGTTTTATTGCTTCTTTAATCAGGACAACCGTTTTCAGCTGTGCTAAGATAATTGCAAAAGGGTTTTCTAATGATCAATTAGCATTTCAAAATGATAAACTTGAATTAGCTAACACAACCTGCCATTGGAACACAGGAGTGATGGGTGCTGATAATGGGCCCCTGTACGCCTCTATAGATATTCCATTAAAAAACAGTCATTTCCAGCTACAATAGTCATTTACAACATCAACAATGTCTATACTGTATTTCTGATAAATTTGATGTTATTTTAATACACACAAAAAAGTTTTTCTTTAAAAAACAAGGACATTTCTAAGTGACCCCAAATTCTTGAACGGTAGTGTATATTTATATTTTTGGGGGGGATTGGGGGCCTTTCCACTTATACTGTGTTCTCAAAATACCCCTCTACTTACCCCTCAAAATACCCCTCAAGGCATAATAAATCATGTCAAAGTGTGTAGAATTGTAACATACAGTACAATGGGGTGTTGACTTAAAATCCCTTTGATTATTTCTTGAGGTAGAGTTTAATCATTTGGGACCCGATTCTGTCCGAGTTAAGCGTGCGTCAATGGAACATAATTCAATTTGTATGCACTTTCTCTCTATGTGTATTCTGACCTTGATCTTAAGCATACTTAAGCATGCTTTTCACCAGCTATTAGTTTTGGGTGGAAAACGAATAAATGAAGGTGTGGCGGAGGTGTGTCTACAGATACGCCATATTCTGACCTTGACTTAATTCCCTAATAATTCCACCACCTTTATGCGTGAGGAAACCATGAAAAAGGTTAAGTGAACCTGCCAGTTCCACGTGGAAAACATCTACTTAATTTTTTCAGATTGAAATAACACCATTCTCCATGCACTGTAATTTACAAATTGATAAGATCTATTGATAAGAGCTAGGTAAATTAGTAATCCGTTGGGATGAGGGGAATTGTAAATGTAAATGATACTTCTTTTAGATCTATTTTACCTTATAATCACTAGAGACAAATGTGAAAGCAGTCAAATGGCAGCAAATGAAATGAAAACTCCAAGAGATAATCTGTTGGCCTGCAAGTGGGAGGGTTTTCAGTGGCTGAAATACATGTATTCAGCGTGTGCACAAGGAAACCAAGCCTGCAAAGCTCGTTAGGCACCTTCATAAAGTAAATCCGAATACCAACTACTGAGAAATGCTTAGGAAAGGGGTGTGTAGGAAAGGCATACATTCCTGTGTTGGAATCGGGCCCTTGTTCTTTTATAAAACTCAAATGAATAGCACCAATGTCTTCCGGTATGTGTCAATATTGGATTTCTATGAGTCTCGATGGCTGAATATTTCACTACATTAAACGAAACAGAGGAAACAGAAACAAAGGCATGCCACAGTTTGCTGCCCTTTTAAGCCAAGTAGACTACCTGCACTCAAAGCATTTGGAAACATTACGCAGAACAGTCATAGTGAAGGCGGCCGCACCACGCAATGCATTTATAAGTCAACTTTCGCTGCTTTAGAAAACGCTTGGCATTTTTAGTACACTGGCATTTAGACTTATTTATTTATTTCCCCAATGTGCAAAAACATTCAGCAGTAGATGCAAATTTGGTTAGTTCTTGCAAAGGCATGACATTTCAAAAATGTTAAATAAATTGATGTGGTCCAATTAAATTGTAACTGTTGCTTGAGAAATCCACAGCTTTCAGTCTGTCCCAAATTGATTTGTTCCTTGCATTCTGTATTTAATTATATCAGGAAGCGAAGAGTGTTCTGTGATAACAGGAGGCTTCTCTATATACAGTTGAGTCAGAAGTTTACATACACTTAGGTTGGAGTCATTAAAACAAATTTTTCAACCACTCCACAAATTTCTTGTTAACAAACTATAGTTTTGGCAAGTCGGTTAGGACATCTACTTTGTACATGACACAAGTGTCACGTCCTGGCCAGTATAAAATTAATTGGTATTGTAGTTTGGTCAGGACGTGGCAGAGGGTATTCGTTTTATGTGGTTCGGGGTGGTGTGTTTGTTGAAGGGGCATTTGATTTAAGTATTCCGGGGTTTTTGGGCACTGTTTGGTTTTCATGTATTCTATGTTTAGTCTAGTGTGTCTGTTTCTATGTTTGGTTAATTGGGGTTGGGACTCTCAGTTGAAGGCAGGTGTTGTCTATTTGCCTTTGATTGAGAGTCCCATATATTAGGGTGTGTTTGTGTTTGTTATTGGTGGGAGATTGTTCTGTGTTAGCCTTGTGCCTTGCAGACTGTCAGTAGATCGTTCGTTCTCTCTTTTGTTGTTTTGTGTTCGTTTTGATTTAATTAAATGTTCAAAATGAACAACCGCATGCCTGCTGCGTTTTGGTCCTCTTTAACCGACGACAAGCGTGACAACAAGTCATTTTTGTTTACTGTTTACAGACAGATAATTTCACGTATCATTTATAGTTTTTGGAGAAATGTCCTCTGGTCTGATGAAACAAAAATAGAACTGTTTGGCCATAATGACCATCGTTATGTTTGGAGGAAAAAGGGAGAGGTTTGCAAGCCAAAGAACACAATCCCAACCGTGAAGCATGGGGGTGGCAGCATCATGTTGTGAGGGTGCTTTGCTGCAGGAGGGACTGGTGTGCTTCACAAAATAGATGGCATCATGAGGCAGGAAAATTATGTGGATATATTGAAGCATCTCAAGACATCAGTCAGGAAGTTAAAGCTTGGTCGCAAACAGGTCTTCCAAATGGACAATGACCTTCCAAAGTTGTGGCAAAATGGCTTAAGGACAACAAAGTCAAGGTATTGGAGTGGCCATCACAAAGCCCTGACCTCAATCCCATAGAAAATTTGTGGGCAGAACTGAAAAAGTGTGTGCGAGCAATGAGGCCTACAAACCTGACTCAGTTACACCAGCTCTGTCAGGAGGAATGGGCCAACATTCCTCCAACTTATTGTGGGAAGCTTGTGGAAGGCTACCCGAAACGTTTGACCCAAGTTAAACAATTTAAAGGCAATGCTACCATATACTAAGTGAGTGTATGTAAACTTCTGACCCACTGGGAATGTGATGAAAGGAATAAAAGCTGAAAAAATAATTCTCGCTACTATTATTCTGACATTTCACATTCTTAAAATAAAGTGGTGATCCTAACTGACCTAAGACAGGGAAATTTTACAAGATTAAATGTCAGGAATTGTGAAAAACTGAGTTTAAATGTATTTGGCTAAGTTGTATGTAAACTTCTGACTACAACTGTATGGCTTTGAACAGGGAAATTATGTGAAATTGTGCCTGAGTACACTAGACCTCGGTAGAAAGCCTTGGTATTGCTGATGGAAACACCCACAGAGTTACCTATATGATGCAGACCCTAGTTCTTATTCCACATAGTGCTATCCACATCATTATATCAATTCCACACCTAACTAATACACGCTTACTGGAATAAAGGCCCAAAAATCCAATAAAGTTTTGCTATTGTCAGAGAGAGGACATGTCAGCTATTGTATCCATTCCGCCAACCTTCAACCCTTTTGTCACATGTCTCACAATAGAAAAGAATCTCTGATAAAATGGTTTAGGAAAATGTACACCTGAGTTGATTGCATCTCATCTGGTGTCCTGAAAGACATGGCACCTATGATTCAGCAACCTTTACGATGTCTTATGTGTGTGTTAAATCTTTCCTATATACTGTAACCCCTGAATGGTGGGTATATCAAAATGTCCATTGTCATGGTCAGAGCCTCCAGTAGCCTGCAGTACTGTAGCTGCATTAGATGAAAGAAACAGGAGTTTAGTGTGAAAGAAATGAAGAGAGGATATTCTACAAGGAGAGCGTATGGGTTGGGAATGCAGAGTTGTCAGTCTGTCTGCTACTGTAATAAGTTAGTATTGCTCTGGGGGGGATACTTGGTGTCTATCATCCTGCATGGCTGGAGGAAAAGTAGAAAAGAGACATGAGCATTACATTTTAGTCATTTTACCATTTTTAGCACTAACTAATGGCTCTAAATGATTGTCTGCTGCATGGAGATGTCACGGCCGTCGTAATGATTAGACGAAAATGCAGCGGGTACGTGAATGCTCATTATCTTCTTTATTAAAATAAATGAACACTGAACAAAAAGAACAACGAAAACAGTCTTGTCAGGCACACAGCTAAACAACAAACACTAGACTGAAAACAACCACCCACAAACACAAGCCGAGAAACCTCTACTAAATAGGACCTCCAATCAGAGGCAACAAGAAACAGCTGCCTCCAATTGAAGGTCAAACAAAAACCCTAAACATAGAAATAGAAAAACTAGACACGGACATAGAAATATACTAACATTGAACATATACCAAAACCCCCGAAACACATAAAACAAACACCCCCTGCCACGCCCTGACCAAACTACAATAACAAACAACCTCTTTTACTGGTCAGGACGTGACAGGAGATATCCCCATTTTGATGACTTTACATTTAAATACTACAAAAATCAAATACTGTAAATCATTATTTTCCTCTCTCTGTGTAATTAGAAGATGTTCACTATACTATCACTGTTTTTCACAAGAAAAAAAAGTGAGTTCAGTAATATTTCAAAACCCTTTGACACGTTTTGATTTGCTGCAGAATGAACTGCCACACTTTCATGTGCTTGTGTTTGCTTTGCGTTCTCTTGTTATTGTGATAGTCGTAGACAGCTGGCCTGGAGACATCGAGGGATTGATAGTTCATTTGTAAAATGCTTCACCCAGAGGTGTGTCTCTCTGATTGAGGAGGATGGGATGGAGGGAGGTCAGGTGTAGCTCCGTGGCAGGGTGCATCCTATCCTCACCATCATCAGGACATAATAGCTCTGTTGAAGAAGGAGGAATTACAGCTTTATCAAATGCCACGGAACATGTGACGAGGAGGAGGGCTTTTTATTTTGCTTGTGGCTGACAGCAATTTTGCTACAAGCCGCTTGCATATTTGTGCTCCGGTTTGCTTTGTTCCTATCAAAACAACACAAGAACTCCTGTGTTCCTGGGAGAGTTGTATATAATCAGGAGCATGCATCAGCTCAGGGAGAAAGGGAGAAGAAATTACAGTCTGAGGTGATGCAAATGATATCCTCAGTGTATCTTCCCGAAGCCCCAATGAGCACGCTGACAGCTGATGCCAGGATTAAACAAAAAGATTAGAAACTTATGACTAAGAGCTGAAAGCAATCATCTCTCATTATTTCAATTACATGGGTAAATGCATGCAATCACGGATCAAATTGCTCCACTGAAGAGGGTCTTTTCAAGCAGAGCAATTCTGTCGGTAAAAAAAAAAGACAAAGTAGAAAATATTTGCATTGATTTCTTTATGAAAATACACCTTTTTTTAATGAAAAGAATCTACTTGCACCTGCAGTCGTAGTGTGATAGCGATAACAAAGTAAAGAATAGTAAGAGCTCACACTGGCCAGTAAGTCAATAAGCAAAGAGGAGCTAGACACTCTAGTAGCTTGTCTATGCAACTGGAAGTTTCACAGTGCTGCAGTGCAACATTAACTAAAAGATCAGCAAGTGTCAACCATTTTGTCCAATAATAGTACCTGGCTGGCTTTGACAGGAGAGCAGCTCCACTGGCCGACTCAGGGGTCATCATCCTCCTGGGGTCCATCCAAAATGGCACCCTATTACCTATATAGTGCACACAGGGTTCTGGTTAAAAGTAGTGCACTAAATAGGGAATAGGGTGCCGTTTGGGTCACAACATTTCTGTGATGTGATTGATGACTCAGTGACTGGGGGAAAATTGCCTCTTATGAATTATTCATCCAGCAGCTATCTATTTGCTGTTGAAGTATATGACAGGAAAGTTCTGACAGTCTCGGCACAATCTCTCTCAAATCACTTAGCTTACAAGTAAGAGCATATTTAAAGAAGCCAGGTGATGTAGGACCCCTAGCGGTATCAGGTTACATCTTTTATATAGTCTTATCTAATGTGAGGAGGAACAGGGTCAGTCTATTGGCTATTGTGGCAATACACCACAAGTCATACAGAATATTACAGTATGTTAATATGATAAATGCTTTTCAGGACTGTACCACAGTTTGAATGTTTCAAATTGTTTAGAATCTGGTTAGAGAATTGTCTGTTTCAAATACACTGCTCAAAAAAATAAAGGGAACACTTAAACAACACAATGTAACTCCAAGTCAATCACACTTCTGTGAAATCAAACTGTCCACTTAGGAAGCAACACTGATTGACAATAAATTTCACATGCTGTTGTGCAAATGGAATATACAACAGGTGGAAATTATAGGCAATTAGCAAGACACCCCCAATAAAGGAATGGTTCTGCAGGTGGGGACCACAGACCACTTCTCAGTTCATATGCTTCCTGGCTGATGTTTTGGTCACTTTTGAATGTTGGCGGTGCTTTCACTCTAGTGGTAGCATGAGACGGAGTCTACAACCCACACAAGTGGCTCAGGTAGTGCAGCTCATCCAGGATGGCACATCAATGCGAGCTGTGGCAAGAAGGTTTGCTGTGTCTGTCAGCGTAGTGTCCAGAGCATGGAGGCGCTACCAGGAGACAGGCCAGTACATCAGGAGACGTGGAGGAGGCCGTAGGAGGGCAACAACCCAGCAGCAGGAACGCTACCTCCGCCTTTGTGCAAGGAGGGAGCAGGAGAAGCACTGCCAGAGCCCTGCAAAATGACCTCCAGCAGGCCACAAATGTGCATGTGTCTGCTCAAACGGTCAGAAACAGACTCCATGAGGGTGGTATGAGGGCCCGACGTCGACAGGTGGGGGTTGTGCTTACAGCCCAACACCGTGCAGGATGTTTGGCATTTGCCAGAGAACACCAAGATTGGCAAATTCGCCACTGGTGCCCTGTGCTCTTCACAGATGAATGCAGGTTCACACTGAGCACGTGACAGACGTGACAGAGTCTGGAGACGCCGTGGAGAACGTTCTGCTGCCTGCAACATCCTCCAGCATGACCGGTTTGGCGGTGGGTCAGTCATGGTGTGGGGTGGCATTTCTTTGGGGGGGCCGCACAGCCCTCCATGTGCTCGCCAGAGGTAGCCTGATTGCCATTAGGTACCGAGATGAGATCCTCAGACCCCTTGTGAGACCCTATGCTGGTGCGGTTGGCCCTGGGTTCCTCCTAATGCAAGACAATGCTAGACTTCATGTGGCTGGAGTGTGTCAGCAGTCCTTGCAAGAGGAAGGCATTGATGCTATGGACTGGCCCGCCCGTTCCCCAGACCTGAATCCAATTGAGCACATCTGGGACATCATGTCTCGCTCCATCCACCAATGCCACGTTGCACCACAGACTGTCCAGGAGTTGGCGGATGCTTTAGTCCAGGTCTGGGAGGAGATCCCTCAGGAGACCATCCGCCACCTCATCAGGAGCATGCCCAGGCGTTGTAGGGAGGTCATACAGACACGTGGAGGCCACACACACTACTGAGCCTCATTTTGACTTGTTTTAAGGACATTACATCAAAGTTGGATCAGCCTGTAGTGTGGTTTTCCACTTTAATTTTGAGTGTGACTCCAAATCCAGACCTCCATGGGTTGATAAATTGGATTTCCATTGATTATTTTTGTGTGATTTTGTTGTCAGCACATTCAACTATGTAAAGAAAAAAGGATTTAATAAGATTATTTCTTTCATTCAGATCTAGGATGTGTTGTTTAAGTGTTCCTTTTATTTTTTTGAGCAGTATACATGCACAAAGGCAATAGCTGAAGAATATACTCTCCAAGTGGTTGAGCCAAGTGGTTCTATGGCCATAGACAAAGGACAGTGATCTGAGATGTCAAAAAAACTTCAGAGACTTTTTGGAGTGTATTTTGTATTGACTTGGTCAATACAGAATTGTAGTGGGTTGGCTGTAACTGAGCCCCACCTTTGTCCCGTGTCCCTCAGACAGAACCCTCAGAAGCCAACCTGAGCTGCATATTCAGGTCCAGGGCTGGTGCTGCATGGGGCTGGGTGGGTGAGGCGGAGGCTCCAGAGATAGTGTTGGGGGTAGGGGAGGAGGATGTGAAGGAGGGGAGCGAAGGAGGATGAGGGTTAGATCCAGCAAACCAATTGCTCTTCCCTTTGCATTAGCCTTTCCTGCTCAGGCTCCATCGACCTGTCACAGACATCAAGGTGATTGACTGGCTTGGCAGATGCGCTGCTATAACAGGTAACCTGATCCACCGGTCCCATCTGGCTCCCAGCCTTCCTCAATTCACACCCAACCGAAGAATAGACATCACCAGGAGCGTAGTCTTGTTTGTGCGCGACGGAAACATTTGTCATATATGAGATATACATGTGTAGCTTACATGTAGGTGTGTCTGTGTGCGTGCATATGTGAGGTTGAACACATTGATGGAGAGCTGAATTTGCAAAAACAGTTGCGGCGCAACACACACCCCACACACACACACACACACACACACACACACACACACACACACACACACACACCACAGAGAGAGAGAGAGAGATTGATCATCACAGCAATCTGCTTTACAGCGTGATCTCTTTCACTCTCTCAAAGGTTATGGACGGAACACAGACAAAGAGATTAGAGACTTGGGGGTAATCATCAAAATAGCATGTTTGAGAAATTATGATGGAAAAAATGATTGTGTAGCAATTGCCATGCATTGAGTCCTCAGTGCATTGCTACATTTTTCCATGGGAAGGACTGCAATTGGAAAAAGTCTGAGTAAACGCATAAAGGAGTAACTATGATGGGGTTCTCATCTCAGACAGATGGAGTGTCTAATTGCACAAAGCTTGAGAAGGTTGTCTCTTCTGGACTGGTGATGGGGGCTGGTGATCGGGGGTAGTGATGGGGGCTGGTGATGGGGATAGGGGGGCGGTTACCACCGCCAGCTGGAGGTTTAATTGAAACAGTACTTTTTGTTGATTCTTCTGCTAGGTGGCCACATCCTGGCACAGCAATGGATGGAGCTAAGAGGAGAGGAGGCAGGGAGCAGGGCTGGTACTGGTACCCTCTTACCCACCCAGCCCGGTAGGCAAACAAACCAGGGGGCTCTGCTCTGGCAAGTGCAGGCAGATCACGTCTCCCCCGCTGCTGTGCAGAAAAACACTGTTCACTAGTCGTTTGCTTCAATAATGACTTCTTCTTCCCACCAAAATATTTTGTCAAGCTTGTGTACAGGGAGTTCAAGCCTTTGAATCAACACCTCTGAAATCTATCAACAGCCCACAATCATCCAGGCTTTCTCATGGTGGTGAAGTAGCTAACACTTCCCCCAGTCCCCTCGCACCCAGCGCCCTGCACTCAAACCCAGTCACAGAGTGTGACCAAGATGCTGGGCTCAGCAGAAGGGTGCACGCTGCCAATGAGTGTAGGGTTCCCAGTTACAAGAGCAAGCAGAGGTAGGAAAAGGAAATATAATGTGAGAACGATGCACAACAAATGTCGGCTGCCTGGTACCCCAGCGACACAGAATGAGAGTGATAGGTGATTTGATGCAGCAGCATCTACAAACACACAGCTTTGAAACATATATATATATTTATTTATTTTTTCAAAATATGAATATAATTCTCAGGCAGCCTACCAAATTTTCCAACACAATGTCCTTGAATGAGTGAGCAAAATGTTTGGCATATGTGACTGGTTTCAGGAAACTAGGCGTATGTTGTGGGTCACTACTTGATACTTCACAGGAGAGCCGTTTGAACGTAAACTTTCTGAGGGTAAAATAGTCTATCCAGCTACATTTTCAGATATTACACATTTCTAATTTTGTCAGAAAGTTGTTTTGATTTTAAGTTAAAGTGTACTGTTATGTAGCTAGTGTCATGACGTGGCCATTTCTGGGCGTAGATCATAGCTTCCCCCTCTCACTCTCTCCTACACCCAGGTTCTCTTATATCAGGTTGTAAATTCCTGGCAGAGACTCTCTTCCCCTTTTCATGCAGAGAGAGAGACCACAGAGTGAACAAAGGATTTCACGTGGCCAAACTCCTAAATCCCCAAAATGGGAAAATTAAACTATATGTCCACTTGTGAGAATGTGGGAAGGGTCCATGGACACTTAAGGGACAGTTATGTTGAGTGTGTTTCATTTGATGACCTCAAGAAGGACAGGAAACACACACAACTATATCTCTGAATGTGTACATTTCTCAATTATGGTGTTTGCATCTAATTCTTGTATAAAATGAATTAGTAAAGATGAAACTATTTGTGAAATGATGTAATGTGATGTTAAACCTTTAATGTGAGAGAATTGTATTCCCTTTAAAGTTTAACTCAGTCATTGGCCACGCCCCCGTGAGCACAGTCCATGGACCCTTCATCATGATCTGGCATCTATTTTTACGAATAAAACCCCCTCCTGAGGAAATCCTCTTCCGACTAAGCAAACCCGCAGCGTGAGCTGTGATTGCAAATAGTTATTTAGACTACAAAAACCTCAGTGTAAGCTAAGGTTGTAATGTTGGTTGAATTCCTAACCATACTATGTGGAGCATCGGCTACACGGCTGGAAATGGTTAAACTCTGAGACTATCGATCCCTACAGAATAAGAGCAAATCTTAGATACTAATTACTCGTCTGCAGCTAGAAATTATGTAACCCTAGGATGTGAATACCGACAACCCCCGAAAAATCTACTCTATGAGAACATTTCTGAATGATACTCCGAAGTATCCATTCTAACCATGAAAGACTTTGTTCTTCAGGGAAACAGAAAGAGAGAGAGAAACTCGCATGAACTCTCCAGCAGACGGACCGGATTCCAACAGAGAAGACAACAATGACATACACCGTAAATATGTACTTGCAATTACTCTCGAATGAGCAGCCGTTCATGTGTGAAGGATTAGCATTTTAATGTATATAATTATAGACCCACTAGGGGATGTGGGGACTACCCCCTCTGATAGCTTGCACATTATTAGAACATTTGAAAGGAAATGTTTTTTTTCTCGTAATTTTCCAAACGTTTGGTTTTGGAATATGTTGGAAGCTGCAAAGATGATTTTAATCTATTTATAGATGTTAATGAACCATCAGTACTGTACCTGTACTGTGTGAGTTGGATGTGAATGAATTTGCAAAAGCAAATTGAATTGATTAATCAAGGATAATAATTAATCATACCTGGATAGGCTATCTGGGAATTACATTTTAATTAACCTGGGAAGTTGGTTCATCTAGGTTAATGTCTCATTTAATTGGAAGAACCTTAAGGTATGTTCGACAATTTAACTTATTAAATTGACTGAGACGATGATATCCAATCAATTGAGTGTCTGGATTATCATAAGTGTAAACAGTAGTTAAAATTTTAGGGTACATTCACCACTAGGTTCACATATCCCTAAGGCCAAAGCCACATGGGATTCCCGGTGGAGGCGGGAATTTTAATCAATTTTCATGATAAATCAAACCTATATAGGCTTTTTGGGAATTAAACTTGAATTAACCTGAGAGCGTTGCTCTAGGTTAATGTGAAAAGTTTAAATTTTCACGTTGTAGAAAACCAATCAGTTTGGATATTATTTAAAAGATACACCTGAAAAGGGAAATCTGGCAATTCTACTTATTAGTAAAATTGAATGAGACGTCGATATCCAGTCAATTGCGACTGGCTGGATATCTTAACGTGATCCACGTTTGGGTGTCAACTAATTTTTTTTTTTTTAAAGAAATGTACAGAAAGCTGAAATCAAACGGAAATACAAAGGGCGGGACTTCCATCGCGCAAGGCGGAGGAATTTCAACGTGACACAGGAAAAATAAAATTACGTTTTCCCTTTGTTAGCTTAGCATCTCGTGCTAAGATAATCCTATTTGTACAGAAATCTCACTTCCAAGCATAAAATAGGGTCCCCTTCACCATGGAAAGAGGGGTTTACTAGTGACGTCTCACGTTAACCCATTCGGCATACTATTTGCTAGCATTATATTACCGAAGCGCAGGGTACATAAAAACAGATACGCCTGTGGTCTACCCACACTGGCTTAGCGCGGTAGGCGGACAAATAACTTCAGGTCACCGAATAGATTTATCCTCTAATTTCTAACCTTACTGGTTCTATGCCCTTGCTCTAGACATTAATATTGACCGACAGAAATCGTACCGTTTGGCCTAACGGACTAAATCTGGAATTTACAACTCATTGCTCTGATGCAATCAACACATGACCGGAGGCGCATCCAAATAGCTTGTTCAAATGGAAACACACACGCAACCAATATCTTTCTCTATTTGCATACAACAGTCTGTCTGCACAATTCTGCTTACACAATTGATATATACATAATTCAACAGCAAAGTCTCATTCCATTTTAGATTCCTCGCACAGGGTGTCATAATGTGTTGTGTCTTTGGCATCATTATAGGTGAAGACTGTTATTTTATCAAATCAATTCTCTGTAATTGTTACGTGATTAAGCTAATCATGTACATTTTAATTAACTAGGAAGTCGGGCACCATGGAAAATCTTCAGATTACAAAATTATACTTTTGCGAATATAACTCTTCAGATATTTTAATATCTGATCAATTACAGTGAGGGAAAAAAGTATTTGATCCCCTGCTGATTTTGTACGTTTGCCCACTGACAAAGAAATTATCAGTCTATAATTTTAATGGTAGGTTTATTTGAACAGTGAGAGACAGAAAAACAACAAAAAACTCCAGAAAAACGCATATCAAAAATGTTATAAATTGATTTGCATTTTAATGAGGGAAATAAGTATTTGACCCCCTCTCAATCAGAAAGATTTCTGGCTCCCAGGTGTCTTTTATACAGGTAACGAGCTGAGATTAGGAGCACACTCTTAAAGGGAGTGCTCCTAATCTCAGTTTGTTACCTGTATAGAAGTCACCTTTCCACAGAAGCAATCAATCAATCAGATTCCAAACTCTCCACCATGGCCAAGACCAAAGAGCTCTCCAAGGATGTGAGGGACAAGATTGTAGACCTACACAAGGCTGGAATGGGCTACAAGACCATCGCCAAACAACTTGGTGAGAAGGTGACAACAGTTGGTGAGATTATTCGCAAATGGAAGAAACACAAAAGAACTGTCAATCTCCCTTTGCCTGGGGCTCCATGCAAGATCTCACCTTGTGGAGTTGCAATGATCATGAGAACGGTGAGGAATCAGCCCAGAACTACACGGGAGGATCTCAAGGCAGCTGGGACCATAGTTACCAAGAAAACAATTGGTAACACACTACGCCGTGAAGAACTGAAATCCTGCAGTGCCCGCAAGGTCCCCCTGCTCAAGAAAGCACATATACATGCCCGTCTGAAGTTTGCCAATGAACATCTGAATGATTCAGAGGACAACTGGGTGAAAGTGTTGTGGTCAGATGAGACCAAAACGGAGCTCTTTGGCATCAACTCAACTCGCCGTGTTTGGAGGAGGAGGAATGCTGCCTATGGCCCCAAGAACACCATCCCCACCGTCAAACATGGAGGTGGAAACATTATGCTTTGGGGGTGTTTTTCTGCTAAGGGGACAGGACAACTTCACCGCATCAAAGGGAAGATGGACGGGGCCATGTACCGTCAAATCTTGGGTGAGAACCTCCTTCCCTCAGCCAGGGCATTGAAAATGGGTCGTGGATGGGTATACCAGCATGACAATGACCCAAAACACACGGCCAAGGCAACAAAGGACTGGCTCAAGAAGAAGCACATTAAGGTCCTGGAGTGGCCTAGCCAGTCTCCAGACCTTAATCCCATAGAAAATCTGTGGAGGGAGCTGAAGATTCGAGTTGCCAAACGCCAGCCTCGAAACCTTAATGACTTGGAGAAGATCTGCAAAGAGGAGTGGGACAAAATCCCTCCTGAGATGTGTGCAAACCTGGTGGCCAACTACAAGAGACGTCTGACCTCTGTGATTGGCAAAACCCTTGTTGGCACCAGGTACTAAGTCATGTTTTGCAGAGGGGTCAAATACTTATTTCCCTCATTAAAATGCAAATAATTTTATAACATTTTTGACATGCGTTTTCAGGATTTTTTTGTTGTTGTTCTGTCTCTCACTGTTCAAATAAACCTACCATTGTCACGTCCTGACCAGTAAAAGGGGTTATTTGTCATTGTAGTTTGGTCAGGGCGTGGCAGGGGGTGTTTGTTTTAGTGTAGGTTCTATGTTTAAATAAAGTTTTCTATTTCTATTTTGGTAGGACCTCCAATTAGAGGCAGCTGGTTGTCGTTGTCTCTAATTGGAGGCCATATTTAGTTGTGGTTTGTTTCACTTGTGTTTTGTGGGTGGTTGTTTCCTGTATAGTCTGTGCACCTTATGGGACTGCTTCGTCGTTTGTTTCTTTTGCATCAGGCGCACTGGAGGCCTGATGCATGGGACCGGTACAGGTGGCACCGGACTAGTGACACGCACCTCAGGGAGAGTGCGAGGAGGAGGCACAGGACGTATCTGACTGAGGACATGCACTTCAGAGAGAGTGCGGGGAGCAGGCACAGGTACTGGGCTGTGGAGGCGCACTGAAGACCTGGTGCGTAGAACCGGTGCAGGATATACTGGACCGTGAAGGCGCACTGGAGGTCTGGAGCGTAGAGCTGGCACAACCCGTCCTGGCTGAATGCTCACTTTAGCCCGGCAAGTGCGGGGCGCTGGCACAGGACGCACTGGGCTGTGAAGGCGCACTGGCAACACAGTGCGTAGAGCTGGTGCAGGATATCCTGGACCGAGGAGACGCACCGGAGACCAGGAGCGCTGAGCCGGCACAACCCGTCCTGGCTGAATGCTCACTTTAGCCCGGCAAATGCGGGGCGCAGGCACAGTGTGCACCGGGCTATGAATGCGCACTGGAGATACAGTGCGCATCACCACATAACACGGTGCCTGACTGGTCACATGCTCCCCACGGTAAGCACGAGGAGTTGGCTCAGGTCTCAACACTGACTCTGCCCATCTCCCCGTGTGCCCCCCCCCAAAAAAAATTGGGAGCTGCCACTCGGGCTTCCGTCTTTTCCGTGCTAGTTCCTCGTATCGTCGCCGTTCCTCTCTCGCTGTCTCCACCTGCTTCCATGGCAGGGTCTTGTCCCCTGCCATTACCTCCTCCCAGGTCCAGGATGTCCTCCACTCTCTTCTCTCCCGGGCCCAGGATCCCTGCTCCTCCTGGGCACGCTGCTTGGTCCTTTGGAGGTGGGAGATTCTGTCACGGTTGTCGTATGAAAGAGACCAAGGCGCAGCGTGCGTATCGTTCCACATATTTATTTCTATGTGAAACTATGCAAGACAATAAACTATAAACAGAAACTACAAACCGTGACGAAGAGGTGCTACATGCATAAACTCAAAATAATCTCCCACAAACACTAGTGGGAAAAACAACAACTTAAATATGATCCCCAATTAGAGACAATGATGACCAGCTGCCTCTAATTGGGAATCATACGAAAACCCCAACCTTGAAAAAAAGAACCTAGAACACAACATAGAAAATGTAAACTAGACAAAAACCCCAACATAGAAAAAAGAAACTAGAACCAAACATTGAAATAAATAAACTAGACAAAACCCCCGTCACACCCTGACCTACTCTACCATAGAAAAACACGAGCTCTCTATGGTCAGGACGTGACAAATATACTGTACATTCAACCAATAATATATTTTCAAAATGACCTTCTAACCTAAAGGGTCTCTATATTCAGATACGTTTTCACACACGCAACTTCCTCACACAACCAATCGACTGGAGCTATCCACACAATCTCACCTTGGAGACCTGAAATTCCCCCAGTCCACTTACCAGGACTGGCAGATTGATACAAAGTCTGTTTGGTGCTGCCTGTCTCAGGGAGCCCAGACCAAGCCCAGCTGTTAAGTGACAGGCCCCTCCAAGTGCCAAAGGGACTAAAAGCAAGGTAAGGTTTTCTTCATTCCTCTGTGTCAAAACCCAGAAACTCAAGTGACAGGGAACCACTATGTGTGTGAAAACAGTGGATATGTTGACATTGAACAGTGCACTACCAACATACTGTAGTACTGTATCTTCACAGAGGGAAATCTTACTTCTGCTTGCCACAAGTTAAAACATTTTGTAAATAATGAAATTGTTGTTATACCTGTGTAACAGCACAGTGACTATAACATTGTTACCTGATATAACATTGTTACCTCCAGACATATTCCACTGCCATATCATGGAAAAGGACTTTCAGATAAACTCTGTAAATCAATAATCTATTCACTTCCACTATGTTCATCACTCATGATGACAGTTCTTAAGGTAGTGAAGAAAAAGGTATATAGGCTAAAGAATTAAAGTAACTACAACAGTAGAATTAGGTCAACCAAGTGGGAATTTGAATATAAACTAGACTAAAGGATATTGACAGTTGGGCTCGGGCTTCCTCTGCAAATCAAAATACTCATTTTGAAACTAAAATGAATTCAAATATCATAAAACCACAACCTCCAATAGGAGCTAGCCTAGCACAGTAGTGTTTTCATTTAGTTTCCCAGTTACAAGCAGACTAGTCTAGTTGCATGTACCCTATGGCAACAGGAAGTCATCCAAGACCGAATGTCTGCCACGATGTGAAAAGGTAGACACTTAGGCTTTATTGTAAACAGACATAATTCATTAACAAAGACATCTCTTAAACATGAACGAGGCAAATGTTTTGAATACCAGTCCTTCGTCCTCCTCGGCCCAGGCCAAATGTTTCTCCTCAACCTAGCAAGAGTCAGGCAGCCGCACACAAACACAGAGGTGTCACTCATCACTTTTAATTAATATCGGATGAGAAATGGTAGCGCTGACACGGTCGCCTGTAAGGACCAATCACTGAACACGTACACATTTTTGAGTAACTCAGAGTAACCCAAGCTACTAAAGGCTGCCGAAGGAACACAGGCTAGAAGACAGGGAGAGAGAGAGAGAGTGAGAGCGATAGAGAGAGAGAGACAAAGAGAGAGAGAGAGACAAAGAGAGAGAGAGAGAGAGAGAGAGAAAGAGAGAGAGACAAAGAGAGACAGAGAGAGAGAGAGAGAGACAGAGAGAGAGAGAAAGAGAGCGAGAGAGAGAGAGAGAGAAAGAGAGAGACAAAGAGAGACAGAGAGAGACTGCAAAGTCCGGTTCAAGAGGCAGATGTCACTTACTAAGAGGCCTTCATCCATCCCTTGAGGGGCCAGGAGAAATCTATCAGTTGAAGGAATTAAAGTATTTCAGCCACTGAAGACTGTGGCTGGTGCAGGCTTGGGGCTGGTGTTTGTCTGTGTATGTTTACAACAACTGTCATTAAAGGCACAAGAAACAAGAGGGGGTAATGTAACAGGATCCCTCCCGTTTGGTGAATATTTAATGACAGACTGAAGGGAAGAAAGGCACACATACTCTTCCTTCCCCATCGCTTGGCTCTCTTGCCCTCCTCTAAGCGTCTCCAGGGATGGATGGGTTTCCTTGCTGGTCACCATGAGTATCCATTTACTGTCTGATCTCTGCCCACTGCCTTCCTGTCTCCTGAAACCAAATTTGCTTCGTTTTAGTCACCTCAAAGCAGACTTGTGTGCATATATTTTCAGGGAATTTGATTGTCGATATGGATTTTTAAATCAGTTTTCAGATCAGGTTTTAGAAATATGTAAACTGTTGTGTTATTTTATCAGGCCCAGCAGTGGAACACATTCCTCAGATGGTGTGCATCCAATATGGAGGAGCGATCTTTAAGCAAGACAACTCAGACATAAATGGATTAAAGAAACCATAATGGGAAAACAAGTGCCCATTTCAAATTTAAGACTAGGAAAGTTGCATTATACATTTTTTATCAAATTGAGGATATTTTCACACTCAGTGATGGCTGAAATATGAACCTATATTTTCTGTCTTTGGTTTCCCTTCTTGAAGCACCCATAATGTGCCAAAAATGTAACACTTAAGCTCAGGTTACTGTTGTTGGTTTGTAAGTTAATGTCTAAAAAGTTCTGACTTGATTTGAATCGACCAATGTGCATTAAAACCACCGTTCTTTAATCAAAATCTTATATGATCTATAAGTGAGGGTAACAAAACCTTCCCATTCTTTCAACATCCTGCTAATTGTGGCCAGTCTAATTCAGTTGTGGATAGAAGGCCTACTGTCTTCTATTACAGCAGTAGAGAGTTACAGTACTTTGGGAGATGGACACAATAGCCTATACACCTCTCTGTCAATATGTTATTATTGAACATTGCTGCACCAGACAGCATGGTCTATTAGATGGACTTGTACAAAAACGTAAAGGTTTAACACTGTCAACTTCCCTGATCCATCAACAATATTGAACAGTTGATGATAACTTGTGGACACAATGACACAGAATTATTTATATTTCTATAAGGTCATGTAAATGTTCATTTGAAATATCCTCAGCTAAGTATACTGTATGGACAAATGTGAGCACAGTGGTTTCAACAGTCTTAGTGCTTAGATGTTCAGTAAAGATATTAAATAACGTATTGTATAGCTACTGTTGGTCATATACCACTATTCCCTCCCTCTTTCATATTTTTTTTAATTTATTTTATTTCACCTTTATTTAACCAGGTAGGCTAGTTGAGAACAAGTTCTCATTTGCAACTGCGACCTGGCCAAAATAAAGCATAGCAATTCGACGCATACAACAACACAGAGTTACACATGGAATAAACAAAACATACAGTCAATAATACAGCAGAAAAAAGAAAACAAAAAGTCTATATACAGTGAGTGCAAATGAGGCAAGATAAGGGAGTTAAGGCAATAAATAGGCCAAGGTGACGAAGTAATTACAATTTAGCAATTAAACACTGGAATGGTAGATGTGCAGAAGATGAATGTGCAAGTAGAGATACTGGGGTGCAAAGGAGCAAGATAAATAAATAAATACAGTATGGGGATGAGGTCGATAGATGGGCTGTTTACAGATGGGCTATGTACAGGTGCAGTGATCTGTGAGCTGCTCTGACAGCTGGTGCTTAAAGCTAGTGAGGGAGATAAGAGTCTCCAGCTTCAGAGATTTTTGCAGTTCGTTCCAGTCATTGGCAGCAGAGAACTGGAAGGAAAGGCGACCAATGGAGGAATTGGCTTTGGGGGTGACCAGTGAAATATACCTGCTGGAGAGCGTGCTACGAGTGGGTGCTGCTATGGTGACCAGTGAGCTGAGATAAGGCGGGGCTTTACCTAGCAGAGACTTGTAGATGACCTGTAGCCAGTGGGTTTGGCGACGAGTATGAAGCAAGGGCCAACCAACGAGAGCGTACAGGTCGCAGTGGTGGGTAGTGTATGGGGCTTTGGTGACAAAACGGATGGCACTGTGATAGACTGCATCCAATTTGTTTAGTAGAGTGTTGGAGGCTATTTTAAAGATGACATCGCCGAAGTCGAGGATCGGTAGGATGGTCAGTTTTACGAGGGTATGTTTGGCAGCATGAGTGAAGGATGCTTTGTTGCGAAATAGGGAGCAGATTCTAGATTTATTTTTGGATTGGAGATGCTTAATGTGAGTCTGGAAGGAGAGTTTACAGTCTAACCAGACACCAAGGTATTTGTAGTTGTCC
Source organism: Salmo salar (assembly GCF_965601325.2). NCBI lineage: Eukaryota > Metazoa > Chordata > Actinopteri > Salmoniformes > Salmonidae > Salmo > Salmo salar. The sequence continues at coordinate 32,825,344 of NC_138299.1, forward strand.
ACGTATTCTAAGGCACAGCCGTCCAGAGTAGTGATGCTGGATGGGCGGGCAGGTGCGGGCAGTGATCGATTGAATAACACGCATTTAGTTTTACTTGCATTTAAGAGCAGTTGAAGGCCATGGAAGGAGAGTTGTATGGCATTGAAGCTCGTCTGGTGGTTAGTTAACACAGTGTCCAAAGAGGGGCCAGAAGTATACAGAATGGTGTTGTCTGCGTAGAGGTGGATCAGAGAATCACCAGCAGCAAGAACGACATCATTGATGTATAAGAGAAGTGAGTCGGCCCGAGAATTGAACCCTGTGGCACCCCCATAGAGACTGCCAGAGGTCCGGACTAGAGGCCCTCCGATTTGACACACTGAACTCTATCAGAGAAGTAGTTGGTAAACCAGGTGAGGCAATCATTTGAGAAACCAAGGCTGTTGAGTCTGCCAATAAGAATGTGGTGATTGACAGAGTCGAAAGCCTTGGCCAGGTCAAATAATATGTCTGCACAGTAATGTCTCTTATCGATGGCGGTTATGATGTCGTTTAGGACCTTGAGCGTGGCTGAGGTGCACCCATGACCAGCTCGGAAACCAGATTGCATAGCGGAGAAGGTATGGTGGGTTTCGAAATGGTCGGTAATCTGTTTGTTAACTTGGCTTTTGAAGACCTTAGAAAGACAGGGTAGGATAGATATTGGTCTGTAGCAGTTTGGTTCTAGAGTGTCACCCCCTTTGAAGAGGGGGATGACCGTGGCAGCTTTCCAATCTTTGGGAATCTCAGACGATACGAAAGAGAGGTTGAACAGGCTAGTAATAGGGGTTGCAACAATTTCGGCAGATAATTTTAGAAAGAGAGGGTCCAGATTGTCTAGCCCGGTTGATTTGTAGGGGTCCAGATGTTGCAGCTCTTTCAGAACATCAGCTATCTGGATTTGGGTGAAGGGGAAATGGTGGGGGCTTTGGCGGGTTGCTGTGGAGGGTGCCGGTCAGTTGACCAGGGTAGGGGTAGACAGGTGTAAAGCATGGCCAGCCGTAGAGAAATGCTTATTGAAATTCTCAATTATTGTGGATTTATCGTGGTAACAGTGTTTCCTAGCCTCAGAGCAGTGTGCAGCTGGGAGGAGGTGCTCTTATTCTCCATGGACTTTACAGTGTCCCAGAACTTTTTTGAGTTTGTAATACAGGATGCAAATTTCTGTTTGAAAAAGCTAGCCTTAGCTTTCCTAACTGCCTGTGTATATTTGTTCCTAACTTCCCTGAAAAGTTGCATATCACGGGGGCTATTCGATGCTAATGCAGAACGCCACAGGATGTTTTTGTGCTGGTCAAGTGCAGACAGGTCTGGAGTGAACCAAGGACCATATCTATTCTTATTTCAATTTTTTTTTTGAATGGGGCATGCTTATTTAAGATGGTGAAGAAGGCACTTTTAAAGAATAACCAGGCATCATCTACTGACAGGATGAGGTCAATGTTATTCCAGGATACCCCGGCCAGGTCGATTAGAAAGGCCTGCTCGCAGAAGTGTTTTAGGGAACGTTTGACAGTGATGAGGGGTGGTCGTTTGGTCGCAGACCCATTACGGATGCAGGCAATGAGGCAGTGACTGCTGAGATCTTGATTGAAAACAGCAGAGGTGTATTTGGAGGGTGAGTTAGTTAGGATGATATCTATGATCGTGCCCGTGTTTACGGATTTGGGGTTGTACCTGGTAGGTTCATTGATAATTTGTGTGAGATTGAGGGCATCAAGCTTAGATTGTAGGATGGCCGGGGTGTTAAGTATGTCCCAGTTTAGGTCACCTAGTAGCACGAGCTCAGAAGATAGATGGGGGGCAATCAATTCACATATGGTGTCGAGGGCACAGCTGGGGGCAGAGGGTGGTCTACAGCAAGTGGCAACAGTGAGAGACTTGTTTCTGGAAAGGTGAATTTTTAGAAGTAGAAGCTCGAATTGTTTCGGTACAATCTTGGATAATAATACAGAACTCTGCAGGTTATCTTTGCAGTAGATTGCAACACTGCCCACTTTGGCAGTTCTATCTTGGTGGAAAATGTTATAGTTAGGGATGGAGATTTTAGGGGTTTTGGTGGTTTTCCGAAGCCAGGATTCAGACACGACAAAGACATCTGGGTTGGCACAGTGTGCTAAAGCAGTGAGTAAAACAAACTTATGGAGTAGGCTTCTAATGTTATGAAACCAAGGCTTTTACGGTTACAGAAGTCAACAAATGAGAGCACCTGGGGAGTGGGAGTGGAGCTAGGCACTGCAGGACCTGGATTAAACTCTACATCACCAGAGGAACAGAGGAGAAGTAGGATAAGGGTACGGCTAAAGGCTATACGGACTGGCCGTCTAGCACGTTCGGAACAGAGAGTAAAAGGAGCAGGTTTCTGGGCACGATAGCATAAATTCAAGGCATAGTGTACAGACAAAGGTAAGGTAGGATGTGAGTACATTGGAGGTAAACCTAGGCATTGAGTAATGATGAGAGAGATATAGTCTCTAGAGACATTTAAACCAGGTGATGTCATCGCATATGTAGGAGGTGGAACAACATGGTTGGTTAAGGCATATTGAGCAGGGCTAGGGGCTCTACAGTGAAATAAGACAGTAATCACTAACCAGGACAGTAACAGACGAGGCATATTGATATTAGAGAGAGGCATGCGTTGCCAAGTGAACATATGGGTCCAGTGAGTTGTTGGGCTGACTGGGGACACGGCGATTCAGACAGTTAGCAGGCCGATGCTAACAAGTTAACAGTTAGTAGGCCGGGGCTAAACAAGCTAGCAGTTAGCAGACCGGGGCTAGCAAGCTAGCAGTTAGCAGACCGGCTTAGCAAGCAAGCAGTTAGCAGACCGGGGCAAGCAAGCTAGCAGTTAGCAGACCGGGGCAAGCAAGCTAGCAGTTAGCAGACCGGGGATAGCAAGCTAGCAGTTAGCAGACCGGGGCAAGCAAGCTAGCAGTTAGCAGACTTGGGCTAACAAGTTAGCAGAAGGGTCTTTGGGGGACGTCGCGATGGAGGTAAGTCTGTTTTGCCTCTTCGTGCGGAGACGTCGATAGACCAGTCGTGGATTAGTACGGTTCCAAGTAGCTCTAGGTAGCTAGCAGGATGCGGTTAGCAGAATGGGCCTTCAGCGGACGTCGCGCCTGAGGGGCCTGTTGGAATCCTCGGGCAGATTATGTCGTTATTCCAGTCGTAGAGGATCAGCGGGGTTCCGTGCCCCGTACCGGCAGTAGAAGGGTTCCGGATATTGTAGCCCAGGAGTGGGCTTCGGTGGTAGCACAGGAGCCCTAGCCGGGATAGCTTCAGGCTAATTGGTGCTTGCTTCAGGATGGAAACGCTAGCTAGGTGTAGTCACCCGGGATTGCGGTTAGCTAGTTGCGAAGATCCAGATGAAAATGTTCAAAGTTTGCGGTAGGAATCCGGGGATATGGAGGAAATTTAAAAAAAAATAATAATAATAAATAGGTCCATTATGCTCTGGTTTGAGTCACGTTGTTCGAACTGGCGAGAGCTTTCTGAGCTAAAGGTTAGCTGATGACCGCTAGCAAATGTTTGCTGACTGATAGCTGGTAGGTAGTTAGCTGGCTAGCTTCAGTTGAGGGATTCCAGAACTGAAGTAAATAGAAATACTTTAGAGAAAAAAACAGATCCACACCACTTTGGGTGAGGCAGGTTGCAGGAGAATATTTAGAAATTGATATTTGTTGATGCTTTGTTGTACATGTATGAAAGTGGGAGCTCGATGAGAAGGGAAGAGAGATTAATTAAAAGTCAGAGTTGTTTGTTTGTGCATCACCCTAGTTCTAATGATATTGCTTTTGTCATCAGAAATAGACGGTGTCTGTTAAATGAGGAAACATCTTGAACAGATGCCGGCTTTTTCCGTGACAAAATACTGAGAAAAACACTAATTGATAAAGAAACAAACAAATAAGATGCTAAACAATGTGTTTATAATGACAAGCCTATCATTACTTTTTAATAATTCAATAACTGATAAAATTCAAAATAACACATTTATTTCTGAATATATTCCAAAATATTGAGAAAAGAATCAACACTGAGACACTATTTTGCATGTCGAAGTAATTTATCAGTGCACACAACTGAGCACCAATATAGTGCCGGCTGGTTAAAGGAAGAATCGATACTTAGAAATAGACTTTCCCCAAACAATCAATCACGACGCATCCCAACAGCACTTCATTTTAATAATTTGACTGCCCTTGTCTTGCTCAGTGTTTTTGTCTTGGGGCTTGGATGGCAACATAAGTGTGTTTTCTCTCTGACAGATGTGATGGGGAGTGTATCATATTTGCAACACTTTGTACATTATGCACAAATTCCCCATGCAGAATTCTAAATGAACACAAGGCCTACAACAGCCACAGCAAGACACTTAAACTGACACACAGGAACCCAGAGAAATTACTTAAGGAATCGGTTACATCTAAAATGATAGAATCAATAAAATTGTTTTCCCTTGGACCATATCTCACTGATAAGCTAAATCCTTCTCCTTAAAAGCCTTACATTAAAAGTGAATAGCGAGCAGTTTGCTTGCCGAGATGTGTAATATCTGGACAGCTGTCTTCTAGCGTGTTTCAAACTTGTTTTCTTGGCCGTTTCACTGTCGTCTACTAATTGCCTTTTCTTTATG